>NC_047040.1:23285475-23919590 GCF_011762595.2 Tursiops truncatus | reverse complement strand
AGCTATAGTTGGGTTTTAAATAACCATTTGCTTTTTCTCCATTATACTACGTGGTCCTTGGTGTTACAGATTTCACTTTTTCTGCCACAGGATCACAGGCAAAATCCTCCCCATATCAACTGGTTTGTGGACCAGCTGTGGGTTGCCCATAATCTCAAGACCCAAACCCTTACTGGTCATACCAAGACACTCTGATTAGGAAAGGGAAAGAAACTTAGAACTTCTTGAGTATCTACTCTGTGCCCAGCGTGGTAGATCTACATTCACAAGGACTGAGCAAACAGGTACTAGTATTCCCAATCTTATAGATAAGGAGGTTGAGATCAGAGAAATAACTCTCATAAAAATCACATGGGTATTGGAGGCAGGGCCAGAGACTGGGCCCAGATCTTCCAGCCAGCAAAGCTATGTGCCCTTTCATCATATTGCAGTGCTGGGAAAAAGATGTTAAACTGTATCTTCCAGTATTTGACACTCCCATCCCCACCCCTGGGGACCTTTGTTTCTGAGACTTTCTCCAACAGCTTCTCAGATTCTTCCAGCAGGTGATAGGGGCAAATAGCCTCATGAGTCCAAAAGAGCACTTCCCTATGCCAAGCAGAGGGAAATTCAGGCCTTAATTTCAGGGGTCAATAAGAAACTACTGAAATAAACTGGAAACTAAAATTTTGGTTTGATGATAGGTTTGGAGGAGGTGAGCGGATTATTGTTTGGAGACAGAGGGCATGATCTGGTGGTAAATGTGTACACACATGTGTTTGTATACAAGTGGATACAGACATTTCCCACTTTTACTGCCTGCCTTTAGAAAACCACTTAACCAAGAATGGAGAAATGTACCATTGTAGCCACCCTACTTTGTGTGTGTGTGTGTGTGTGTGTGTGTGTGTGTATGTGTTGTAGTAAAATATATAAACATAAAAATGGTTAAAAAGGTAAATTTTAAATGTATAATTCAGTATCATTAAGTATATTCACACTGTTGTATAACCATCACCATTAGCTAGCCAGGATTTTATTCCAAACTCCATACCCATTAAACAGTAACTCTCCATTCCTCCCATCCACCCTTCAGCCCTTGGTCGCCACTATTATACTTCTTATCTCTGTGAATTAGACTGTTCTAGGTACCAGCATGTAAATGGAATCATACAATATTTGTTCTTTTGTGTTAGGCTTGTCTTCAAGGTGTGCCCTGCTAATCTGATTAAGCTAGTAAGGGTAGTTCTCTGCTGCCACTGAAGAGTGGCAACAACTTCTCTGGGGTGAAATGCTTGGTTTGATCATGTCTAGGGATACCTAAGATAGAGGAACTCGATAAATACACAGATTAACCAAGCAAGAATAATGTCTGTGTTCATATACACTGGCACTTGAGCAGATCAGCAAATTTCAAAATGACAAAAGGAAAGCTTTATATATGCATTCTGCATATGTACGTAGCAATATTTTGACACTAGGAATGAGTATCAAATTTCTGTTCATTAGTTTAGGAAGGTTTACCAAGTTCCTACTGTATTAAAGATATCAAGAGAATGAGATAAAGATCCTGTTCTCAATAAAAATAATGTGAAAATTGTTTATGCCTATCATCAGCCATTATTATGAACATCACTCTGAAATATTATATACAATAAGATAACTAAAGGGTTAAAAATTGTGGCTTTATTTCCCTACAAATAATATTGTTGGGAAGAAAGTCATTCCTACTAAAGGGAAGGCATTGTGGTTTAATATCATGGAGCATATATTAAGAACAATATAATTCTGGCAAAATAATGCTCAGAACTCAGTCAACAAAACAAACTGGATGGCTGTTAAAAGCTAAAATATTACATTTCATCAATTCTAAGACCCACATTTTTCTCCTTTTAGATCTCTCAAACTGAAAGGCATCTTACAATCTATAGATGGAATTGGGTAAATTGAATAAAATAAAAAGTGTCTTCATTTCTTTCCTGAGATTGTTTGCCTTTCCTTTAAGGAAAGGTTTGTTTGATGTGTGTGTGTGTGTGTGTGTGTGTGCATGCGTGCGCTTTAAGAACTTGTTTGACTCTTCCAATTTCTAGTGTTGATAATTTTACAAGCTTAGAATTTAAATGGCACAAAACTCTGACCTTTGTTTTTTATTCTCTGTTCTGACCGTCACTGGGGAGTGCAGAAGCTGAAGCAGATACAAGGTCTGAAATTGGTGATACATAACCTGAGCGTTCTCTGTGCAAGACTCTGTAACGTATCTAGCTGTGTTTGAATCGTGCCTCTTCCACTTATCTCGCTTTGTGAGCTGACAGGTTACTAAACCTCTCTGTGCCTCGGTTTCCTCATGAAAGGTATCTACCTCATAGCATTGTGAGGGTTGAGTTTAATGTAAGTAAAGCACCTAGAATAATGCCTGGCACATACTAACCACTCTCCACTGTTAGCTGTTAACCCTTGAGCCTCACTTCCTGGATGTTCTCTCTAGGCTCATGTGTTTAACTACAACCCTTATTTGGGACAATTCCCAAAATTATGTCTTCAGTGTGGGGCTTCCCTCTGAACTCCCAAAGTTTATATCCAACTGTTTACTCCACTAGGATATCTAAAGGTATCTCAAAATTAACAGGTTGACAGAAGAACTCAACTTTTTGACTTTCATCAAATTGTCTCTTCAACTTTCTTAAACCACCCTCTTGATCTATCACATCCCTTATCCCAGCTTTTAGCAAAGCCTGTCCCTTCAGCATTCAAGGTATGTCCAGATTTGACCATTTCTCATGACCTCCCCTGCATTTATTTCTGGTTCAAACTATCAACTCTTCCTTGAACAACTGAAGAAGGTTCCCACTAATTTCTCAGCTTCCTTCCTCCTTGCTTCCTGTATTTTATCCAGAGTGGTTCCTTTAAGTTGTGACCCGTTAACATGTTACTCCTTTGCTGAAGACCCTCCAATCATTTCCCATTTCACTCAGTAAAGTCCTAGCACAGCTTTTCAGGTGATCCCTTATTTGGCTCGACTACCCCTTGCATCACCTCTTTTCCCTCTTCTCTGCTCCAATCACTCATGTCTTCAAATGGCTCATGTATCATCCTGCTCTTGCTAGTCTCTTTCCACAAATATCAGGGTGGCTCACCCTACCTCTTTATTTCTTTCAGGTCTCTCATCAAATAGGCCTTCCTTCCCTGTCCACCATGTAGAAACAGCATCCATTTCCCTCCTCACTGTATACTTTTTCTACTTTACTTTTCTTCCTTGCACTTATCACTATGCAACATATTATCTATTTGCCTTTCTCCTTGAGATCAGAGATTTTTCATTCAGGCTGTACCCCAAGGGCCCAGCATAGTGTTTGGCACATATTAGGGGCTCAGTAAACATTGAATAAATGAATAAAATAATGTGTCATTTTCTAAGGATGACTTTGTTGGGACCCTCATTTGAGTGATTGGATTTCCCACTGCAAATGGATTTGCATTTATCTTACCGGTCTGTGAAAGATTGGGTTAAAAGGGGCTTTTTTTTTCTATAATATTTTCCCCCCGAGATTTGGACACTTACTCATTTGTTCAGAGCCAATCAGTGTCAGCCTTTAGTCTGCCAATGTGGTTGCTGAGTGATGAGGCATTTCATCCCTCTGGGAGTTTAAAGTACCACCTGTGCAGCATGTACAGTTGCAGCTGCCTATGAGCAAAACTCTGAGATTGATCAAGTCAGAATCTCCTCGTAGGGAGCATAGGCAAGGAATGTTCAGACTCTGGGTCAGCTCACGAAGGGTCTTTCAAGTCCTCTCTTCACTTGTATAGATTTTTAGTGCTCATGAAAGCAAGGCACCCCAGAGAGTTGGCTGTAGTCTAATACACTGAAAGATCCCCACAGAGCTTCAACCACAGCTCTGCAGAGAGAGATCTGGGTCTCTCTGGTGACTAAACTCATCATATACTTTTATAACTTAATTTCTAATAAAATATTATTTGAACCAAGAGAAAAGTCCCTTGTGGATTTTACTTTTAGAGCTGGAGCAGTAAAGAACTTGGCTTTTTCTCATTAAGATGACTTTTCTTTTCGTGCTGTAGAGCTAATATAATGATTGCTTAACAATGTGGTAGTCTTACTCTGCTTGGCTACTGTAACACTATACCAAAGACTGGATGATTTAAACAAGGGAAGTTTATTTTTCACAGTTCTGGAGACTGGGTAGTCCAAGCTCAAGGTGCTCACAGATTTGCTCCTGGTGAGAGCTCACTTCCTGGCTTGTGGATAGCTAACTTCTGGCAGTGTTCTCCTATGGCCTTTCCTCTGATGCAAGTTTCTGGAGAGAGAGAGAGAGAAAAGGGGGAGGGGGGAGATCTATCTTTCTCTTCTTACAAGAGCACTAATTTCATCATGAGGGCCTGACACGCATGACCAAATCTAAACCTAATTATCTCCCAAAGGCCCCCACCTCCAAATATCATCGCATTGGGGGTTAGGGCTTCAATACCTGACATTCAGTCCAAAACAGTGGTTAAGAGGTTTGCAGTCAGAGTGACCTGGATTCAAATCTTGGTTGAGATAATTACTGGGTGCATTTAGGCAAATTACTCAACTTTTCTAAACCTCAGTTTTTTAAATCTGTAAAATGGACCCTCAGCTACCTCACTGAAGTCCTACGGCAAATTCTGCCATCTCTATAGAGCAAATATTTAGATGGTAGCTGTCGTTATTATCTTTTAAATGCCTCCCTTTACCTTATGTAATCACTGAAAATATTTAGAGGAGTATTCTACTTATAATGATATATGGCAATTTTTATTTCTGACAATGCATTTTACATTTTAATACATATCTCCCCAGTGCAGAATAGCTTTATAGGTTCTTGAGCTCTTACTAAGCTGTCAATTTTCATATTATGTATGAAATGTATCAAGTATTATTTTACAATCGTAAAATGAAAAGTATTAGATTGCAAAAATTTTACACTTCAATACTATAGCTTGCTTTTAATCTAATATGAAAGTAGAAAGTAAATGTGTTCTGATAAATATGTATACATATATATTTTATTTACGTGAAGTACCTAGCTAAGTTCTAGGCATATAGTAGATGTTTAAGAAATGTTAACTTTCCTTCACCCCAATACCTACATAAAGTTTAACACAAGTTTTATATAGGAACCCATGACCAAAATGTTAGCATTTTAATTTTTTAAATGTTAGTTTCTATTTTAAACATTTTTTAATATTACCATTTTTTCATCTGCCTGACTTCCACAATTTCTAATGCAGGCAATAAGAGCTGTGAAAATTCTGTTGTCCAGATTGATCCCCTTAAATTGTTAATCATTGTTATGCCATTCTTTTGCTAAAATGTTCACTGCCAGATTCACTCATTTATTAATTGAGCCAAAACGTATGAAGAGCCTGCTGTGTACCAGGCACTGCATTAAGCAGTGGGTATATAGAAGTGAATAAGCCAGGTAAGGTCTTTCCCCTGAAGCAAATTAAAGTCTAGTGAGGAATGACAGATAATAAGCAAACTTTAAGATTTTCAAGCATACTAGAAAAAGCCAAAGAATAATGAACAAGGGTAGTATATTCCTTTCTATAGCTGGTCAGGGGAGGTCTCCTGGAGGTAGTGCCATCTGAGCTGAAACCTGAAATTTGAAGTAACCAGCCAAGTAAAAAGCCAATGAAGAGCAATGCATTGAGAGGGGAAAGCAAACCCAAGGCCCCCAAGGCAGATAAGAGTTTAGCACCTTAAAAAACCAGTGAGTAGACCACTGCGAACATAACAAGTAAGTGAATCTGGAAGGAGATGATGGTGAAGTAGGCAGGGGCCAGATCAGATGATGTTATGCAGTACAAAGGAAAATGTTTAGATTTTATCCTGAATTCAATCAGAAGCCAAAGAAGGATTTTAAGGAGGGGAGTGACATAATTTTACTACCTATGAAAATGACACACTTGGCAATTGTGAGCTGAATCCACTGCAGAGGGGAACAAAAGTGAAGGCTAGGAGCCCAGGCTGGTGGCTATTTCCATAATCCAGGCTAGACGTAATGGTGGTTTAGATGAAGGTGGTGGTAGTAGAAAGAAGGAGTAAGGGAGAGATCAGACTCTTAGATTTTAAACTTGAGCACATGAGAAAAATTACTGGAGGGGGGAATCTCAGCACAGCGTTTGACAAGATGGGGAGTTATCAGGAGTTCTGTTTTTGATATGTTAAACTTGACATGTTTATAATATACAAGTAGAAATGTCAAATGTTGTTGGATATGGGTCAAGGATAAAGACATATATTTAGGAGCTGTTGGCATCTAGGTGGTATGTAAATTCACTGGGCTAGGAGAAAGTATAGCTAGAAAAGTAGGCACTTGATCAAGCTCTGTAGCACTCCAACATTTAGAGGTCTCATAAGAAGGAAATAGGAAAGAAGAATAGAGACGGAGCACTCGGAAGTAGGAGAAAAAAACAACACAAGAATGTGTTGTTGAATAATATCAATGATTGCTAGTAATTCCTGTGCCAAATACTGTTTTAATTGCCTTAAAATAACTTAATCCTCATAATTTCAAGAGGTAGGTACTATTATTACCCCATTCTACAGGTACAAAAACCAAGGCACAGTGAGTTAACCAATTTGCCTGTTTACGCAGCTCATAAGTGGCAGATCTAGGAGTCAAAGCTATCCAATTCCAAAGGCAATATTCTTAGTTAGGACCTGATATTAGCTCTCTAATTTGTAAATGAAAAGTTGCTTTTTTTAAATCCCCTTAAATATCAAATCTCCCTGAGACAAAATAAGATGACAGGAAAATATCCATTGGACTTGGAACATGGAGATAGATTGCTTCAATGGAGAAAACTTTTCAAGTGGAACATTGGTAATAGAAGACAGATAGATGGGAGTTAACGAGTTAGCAGGAAGTAGGCAGTAGAAACCACAGTGTTAGATGGCTCTTGTGCAAAGTTCTGTTGCAGAATGAAACAAAGAAATGGGGCTGCAGCTAAAGAGGGATTTGGGACTCAAGGGAGGTGTGCTGGTTAGGTCATCTGAGAAGCAGACCATAATATGGAGATAGAAGTACAAGAGATTAATTGGGATAATGCCTTTCAAGGATAATGAAGAGGGAGCAGGAGTAGGCAGTGAAAGCCTTGAAATAATACAGAGGTTTGAGACCTGTGAAAGGAGAGGAGGAAGGGAAGGAGGATTAGGTCAGAACAGACTACTGTGCAGCTCTGAGAATGTCTCAGGGAGCTGTGTCATAGATTGCCTGTAGAGGAGCCCTTCATGAGGCAGAATGGCCAGGATTTAGGAGTCTTGCCATGGTCAGTCATTGGCTAGGGTTATCTAAAACACCTTGCCTTGGCTTAAACGCCACAGTGGATGCTAAAGGTGCTTAGCTCCTTGAAGCTGATCAGCAAGGCCTGTCTTAAGGCAGACCTGAGTGTTTGTCTCCAAAGCCATCCCAGGAGGGTTGTTTTGTATATTGGCTTTATACACTGATGAGAATCAAGGTAAAACAGAGAGAACACAATTACTTAAAATTCACAAAAGCTAGCACAGGACTTAACTTTGCCTCTAACACCATTTTAGGCAAAAAAATTTCCCATTTCCCATTAAGTGTTCATTTAAATGGTCCCAACAAAAGTATTATGTAAAAATCATTATCTTAGGAACTTATCTTATTGAATATCAAGTCTGGACACTTCAACTCCTACAACTCTATAGAATAAAAATCTCATTTTAAAAAACAGGCAAAGGACTTGAGTAGACATTTCTCCAAAGAGGACATAAATGGCCAACAGGTATATGAAAATGAGTTCAATATCACTAATCATCAGGGGCCTGCAAATCAAAACCACAATGAGACATCACCTCATACCTGTTAGGATGGCTATTATCAAAAAATAAAAGATAAGTGTTGGTGAGGATATGGAGAAATTGTAACCCTTGTACACTGTTGGTGTACAAGAGTCAAGATGTAGAAACAAACTAAATGTCCATTAACAGATGAGTGGATAAAGAAAATTGTATGTGCATACCACAAGGAAAATTACTCAGCCTTAAAGAAGGAAATCAGGCCTTATGGGACAACACAGATTAACTCTGAGGATACAAAACAGGCCTCAACAAATTTAAGTGGGTGCTTAATTTTATCTAAAGAGCTCAGAACACTTGGTAAATGTCATTAAAACCGTTTTCTTACTGTTGAATATGTCTGTGAAATGGTGATATAAAGATACAATTGCAAAGTCTGAGTGATAAGGTACTAAGGTGAATTGTGTAAAAGATCACATGTTTAGTGACCTGAAAACTATATTTTTAAAAATCTAGAAACCCTTTTTGGTACTGAAATGATAAAGCAATCAACAAACATGAGTCAAAACTATTGGAAAACTTAACTATGCAAAACACTAGTCTTGTTGCCTTCTTAACTGGATACAAGGTCAACTGCATAGGTTGCAAAAACGTTAGGGATTCATGCTGTGTATGTTGTTTTCACTGGGCTGGAAGACTGAATGCCTTGATTGATGTTTTGAAAACACGTGCGTGCAGGCACGCGCGCGCACACACACACACACACACACACACACACACACAGCAAAATTTAAAAACCCTCACAGATTACCAAAAAACAGAAGATTTTTCTATACTAGATCAGAGTACATACACATTTTTAAGTCAATACAGCACTTGTGGAACAATACTTTAATGCACTTTCCCTCAGAGTTAACAGGCTTCCTATTAGAAACAGAGTAATTCCTGAGATATCAGTTGCTTGGGGATTCTTGGTAAAATTACTCTAATAATCCGAGGCAGCATGAAGGCAATAATATAGTAGGCGTATAAAAATATTCACAGCTACTCTCTGTTCCCTGGGAATTTAGATGGGTAATCCCACATGGTTAATAGTACTTGTTATGTATGGTTGAGAATGATTCCAAAACAATAGAAATCACCAAGGAATAATAAGAGGGAGTTAAAAATGAAGGGAACCTTGCCTTTCTGAAGAAAATAAAACTGCTGGCTAATTTTGGCCAGTGGTTGCCAAGACCATGTCTTCTTCAAACCCACTTAGATGCTAATTTTGTTCAACAACAGACTATGGAAGAATTTAATTCATTCAACTACCTGTTTTGTAAAAAGACAGCAATGATCTCAGTGCAGACAACTGACTTCTTACTCTTGCTGGGCTGTAGATTGTTCAGCTACTCTAAGGCTATCTCTATGGGAATTACTATGAGTCGTTTTCACGGGGAGAGAGCAAGGATGAAAACTCCTGGAGTGTCATGGTTGCAGGCACATAACTGCTGCCCCCACACTCCTTAGAGAAAAACGACAGTGCACACAGCAGGAACAATATGTTCTCTCTACTGCTCTGTATTTGTGAGGGGATTTCCTTCCCGGAAGGGCAGGGTACTGGGCTTTATGTCAGCTCTAAGCAAGCCCATGAGGGCTTCCTTTACGTGAGGACTCAAGCAGTGAGATATAATAGGTCTCAGACTCATAAATTAGGAATAATAACTCTGCAGAGCAAAACTGACTTTGTGCACTCAGGCAATGGGATTAAGTTAATGCCACAAGCTCTACTCTTTGTGAAAGGTAAACTTCTGGCTGAAGAGAACAGCAATAATTATTCAAAATTCCTGAAGTAGGCCAACCATTTGTCCAGAGGGCAAAGAAATCCTGCTTAACTGGCTTCCACTCGAAACCAGTGTCAAGTTCCTAACCTTATGAACTCCCCAGAATGATATTAGGTGGCAAAGGAGGAGCCGTTCTCTTTAGCTCCTTTCTTCTTTTTCTCTCCTTTTCTAAAAATCAGAGCACGCAATGTGGTTATGTTTACATTGGCACGCACGTATTGTTTCTCAGAGGATTGTCATATTTGATAATGGACTTCCATCCTTTATAAGCTGGAAGATATTTTTCTTTCTTCCTTAAAATGATAGTGTTCCTTAAGGGAATTCTTTTCCTTCAAGTGGGTGGAGCTAGCAGATGAGCATGTACATTATTGTAGATGTACTGTCTCCCTTTAAGAAAACATTATTGTATTGTTAGTGATCTACTGCCTTTTTTTCTAAGTATTTTCTGAGTGGGGCTGGTGACAATTGGTCCAAGAACTGGAGAAAAGTGAGGAATGAGACGTGGCGGTCTAAAGTAGTGGCTCTTAAAATGTGAGATGTCACAGATCTCCTTGAAAATCGGATAAAAATTAGGAAGGTACACTCTTGGTAGAAAAAAAAAAGTTTCTATGCTCACAAAAATTTATATAGAATCTCAGGAATTTCAGAACCCTCCTGGCAGGCATCAATGAACTCTCACCCCAAAGTTTATGAATATCAGCTGAGTCCTGTATAAAAAAGGGGTGGAAATGTTTACCCCTACCAAGTTGTAGAAGACTGTGAATACCCCACCATCCTTCAACTTAAGGCTAAAGTCTTTAGGTCATCCTAGTCAGCCCCACTGCTCTGAGCACTGCTATCAAGAAATACAGTTGGGTCATCATTGGCAATGACTGGATTCCTCATAAGTGCTGGATGTGAAACAAATGCTCTACCCTATCTTCCTCTAAATGTTGAGTTCTTAAAACTTTAACCACAAACTGTGTTGCAAAACTCACTTGGAGCACTCAGGAGTTCACTTATGAGAAGACACACATGGTTTCAGAACTGGCTCTAGCTGAGTGACTTTGTAGCTGCCTATATGAAATGATCCGTCCATTTTAGCTTTGATCTTAGGGAAAATAGCCACATCTTGATACATTCTTCATAATAAGCAGCTTGGATAATACTCCTACTTCTGAATTAAAGGTTAAAAGTATCTGGAAAAAGAACTAACCTTTTTCTTCTTGAGACATTCCCTCCAGGGCAGGCCGAAGGTGTACTAGCAAAGAAGGAAAGCTTATAATTTTTCTCTCCATAGTATCCTGAGCTGTCAATTCAGCAGCTTTCAGAAGAACTAAACCTACTTTACAAAAAAAAAAGAGAGCTTGAAAGTGTTGTACCATTAGCTATTCTGATTCTAGTCCATGCCAGGAAGCAACGGTTCTTATACCATGTTCCATTTTTGATCTAATCCATTTCAACAGCCTGAAGTCTCAGCATGGTAATGCTGGGGGAATTCTTTGATGATAATTGGAAACTGCACTGCCTTGCCCCTTAAGTTATACAATCTGACTGTCACTAGGAGTGTCATTTGGGCTTTAAAGAGCCAGGGATAAGAAAAGTGGGCATCTGAAGTCTCCGTGGAAGGTACAGCAGCAAGTCAGAGTCTCTTGTGAAAGTTCTCCTGTTGGTTAGGTTGGGATATAGAAGGAAGATGTGTGTCCCTCCCCTGATATTTTAGAGCCTCAAGACAACTCAGTATATCACCATTCAAATACCCAGACTGCACTACCTTTACTTTGGGGGCACACAGCCATGATATGGGATGAAAAGTCACACTACACAGCAGTTATTGATAACAGTTAAATATAACACCAGGCGTTAAAACCTGGTACCTTCTTGCCATGATAAAGATTGTAACAAGAACAGGAAATGGCACGGCACAAATCCGTTTTCATGATAATGATCTCATGAATGTAAAGATCATAGGAAATGGAACAAATGTAACCCATTCCATTACCACTTTCAAACGGTAACCTCCTTGTCCTAGTCACATGCCCTACTTATGGTCCTGATTAAATCACAAAGGAAATCAAAAGGCTGATTGTGACACCGGGGTAGCAACGCAGCCCCCATTTGTGTGTGTGCATATGTGTGTGTGCACACGTCTTTCCTTCTTTTGAACTCTGCTGCACTGTTACAGCTGATTCCCTAACTTTGACCTGAAGAAAGCAGGTCAGACACAGAAGGAACAAAGAAAACTAAAAACCAGGGAGTCAGCTGGGAATAGGCACTCTCCTTACCATCCTTTATCAAGATTAGGAAACCCTGACCTTCCCCTAAACAGAAGCCGTAAACAAAGAAGATGACTGGCTGCTTTTCTTCCTTCTAGCCCTCATAGCTCCTCAGCTTCTTAAGGAAAATGGAGCTTCTGTCTCATTATGTGTTCTCTTTGTCCTATCTAAAGAGGTTGCAACTTGATTAGGGCTCATCGAAAGTACAAAGAAAGGTCTCAGGAACACAAGGAAGCCAGAATTGGTTGAGGGCGATCAGGCCCATTCAGTGTTGCTGCTTCCATTCCTTCCTCTTTGACCTGGCCATGTTTCCCAGGAGGATCTGTTCTCCATGGAAAGCTCTTTAGGTAATGCAATGTGAAATCTATAATAAATCATCTCACCCCAAGATGACTGCTTCAGATATGAGGGGGTGTAGTGAGGAACGATGGCTGAGTTTGCCAAATAAATACTAGAGAAGATGAGAGCCAGATTGCCTGGAGTACTGTGCCCACACCCCTCCCCAACCAAATGTCACTCACTCCGCTCAGCTGTCTAGTAACTCCTTACATGGCATCCAAGTAGCTGCTTTATACATTTTCTTCCACTGGGGATTTGTCCAGGCAAGCAGGCCTGAATATGCTTTACATTTCAGGCATCCTGAATGTCTGTCCCTTCCAGATGATATCCCAATTATCAAATGGCCCTGGTTGGTTAATGAGGAATGCAATAGTGTTCCTTGCCCTGGTTATATGTCGCTTGTTAAGGGATGTTGGGAGATTCCCAGATGATTTCACATCTTAAGATAGCAATTGGTAACTGCCTTATCAGACATCATGCAAAAAATTTTCTGTGGGTGCAGCAGTTTCCTAAGTGTCCTATCTTGATTCCCAAAACTGATTACATTGGAATTATCTTTTCAAAGAAAAGGAAGCCCTAAGTTTCAAATGGTCTAAAATTTAAGAATGTTGTAAGCCCTGAAAAATAATCATTTGGGGACAGTACGGTGTCAGAAAAAGAATATATTGGAAAACTGCCTATGTAGTTTTGAATCTCTAATTCCTTCCTAGGAGGTATTAACTGATTGTATATGATTGTGGTGAGTCACAATAATGTGTCCTGTTTACTTAAAATCATTCTATAATACTCTATTAAAAAGTGATGTGATTGGAATAACTAGAATCTAGGTCAGGTTATTGAATAGGCTTCCATCCTCCAATTTTTTTTTAAATTTTATTTATTATTTTTGGCTATGTTGGGAGTTTCTCTAGTTGTGGCGAGTTGGGTCTTTGTTGCCTTGCGTGGCCTTCTCATTGTGCTGGCTTCTCTTGTTGCGGAGCACAGGCTGTAGGTGCGTGCGCTTCAGTAGTTGTGGTGCATGGGCTCTAGGGCACAGGCTCAGTAGTTGTGGCGCACGGGCTTAGTTGCTCCGTAGCACGTAGGGTCTTCCCAGACCAGGGATAGAACCCATGTCCCCTGCACTGACAGGTGGATTCTTAACCACTATGCCACCAGGGAAGTCCCCCCATTTTTTTTTTTTTTTTTTTTTTTTTTTACTGTTTTTTTAAATTCTCTTTCACTATTCTATGGGAGACTTTGCGGTTGTTTACAAGGAGAACTGAAGTGATAGCAGGATGCGGAGGCAGATCTCACTAGCTGTATAGCCTGGGGATAATCCCTTGGTATTTCTGAGCCTCAGTTCTTTCATTGGTAAGATGAAGAAATGGGTCAACTTGGTACTGAAGGTCCCTTATAGCTCAGAATTCAAAGAGACATTGGGTTTCTATGAAATTTAAACCAGTGACATACACATTCCCTGCATTTGTTGTTGATGTCGTTCTGTGAAGTTTCGATGAACATCACCTTGAGGAGGGTGTTATCTTCTCTTTCCATGAATTTTAAGTCTGTCGCCTATTTCTTGCCTATCATTCTTTATCTTTACCAGTGAGAGGTACTTTGTTGTTTCCAACAGTATTTGTCTCTTTGTTTCCACAGTATTTATTTTTAAGGAATAAAGACATGAGAATAGGAAACAAAATTATGAAGTGAGTTATATGCAAAGTTTGCAAGGCACAACATGGACCTATGATGGAGACAAGGAGGAGGAAGGGTGTTTTTAGTTAGGACACTGCATGTAAAATCTCCAAAGTAACGGAATTATATTTTAAAGAACTACGACTGACTAAATGAAGGAATGAGTTTGTATACATGAAGTTCTTGAGCTCTATTTGGTGAGAAGGAGACTTTTGACTTTTGCTAAACCCTCAGACCTCAGTTTTATTTAAAAAAAAAATTATCTGGATGTATAATTAGAAAGAGAATGTTAGAAGTAATTTTCCAAATCAGAAGTATGAGCCAGACCCAACTTTCCTACTATAGATTAATGCCATCATACATAACCCTGAAACATGCCTAACCAGAACTACTCAACTGGCAGAGCTGCCACTATCCTCTGCCATCCACTCTGTCCCAGCACCCTCTTGGGTAACCCACGTCTGTTTCAAAGGCTTTCATGCTGTAGAACCAGAGATAAGAATTGTCTCAGGCTTGTGCAGACAATTAATCCTGACCACAGCAAGATGGCATTTCCCACCCCGGAAGTGGTATCCGCTGAAAAGGGAACTTTCTTTGATCTTATTCAGGGACTTCATGCCATTTAAAATTACCCCACTTGAGCATCCTATTTCCCAATTCCACGGTCATCTTGGTTGGCTGTTATTTGAACGTTTGAGTTCACCTTACTTGAAATTACTTCACACCTAGGCTAACTTACCAGGGGTCCAAAGCACTCATCGTGTGGTGTGCAGAGGATATAGAGACGGCCTTGTGTGCAAAGACAAACTGGTAACAAGACGGCATCTGTCAGTAGCTTGTGACTAGCATGCCTCTCCGTGAATCAAGTGATATTTTCTAATAAGACTTTAGACTTGTGGTTTTATCCTAAGTTGGGCTCTGGTGCCAAGATGTCTATGGCCAAGCTAATAAACTGGTGATCAAGCAGATGTGACTTTGTTACCAAAGATTAGAAAGACTATGGAAAAAGTAAACCAAACACTACAAGTGATAATACTACTACCTAGTACAGAAGCAACAATAAAAGCAAACAAAAGAATACAGAAAAATGGGCTTCCCTGGTGACGTAGTGGTTGAGAGTCCGCCTGCCGATGCAGGGGACGCGGGTTCGTGCCCTGGTCTGGGAGGATCCCACATGCCGCGGAGCGGCTGGGCCCGTGAGCCATGGCCGCTGAGCCTGCGCGACCGGAGCCTGTGCTCCGCAGCGGGAGAGACCGCAACGGTGAGAGGCCCGTGTACCGCAAAAAAAAAAAAAAAAGAAGAAAGAATACAGAAAAACAATTCTTCCAAAGATTGCATTTTCATTGCCCCCCTTGCCAATGCAAAGTGTCATATTCCTACACATCTGGTAATCCTTACCGGTCCTTTAGAAAGATGGGAGACAGAATTAATGAGGTAATTAGAGAGCTGTAGACAAATAAAAGAAGGCTAGTGTTTGAGATCTCGACTATAGATCTATGCACCTGGTTCTAGATCAACATATGTTTTATTTATGAATCACCTAAAATATGTTTGAGAGTTTGTTGCTTATATCCATGCATTTGTGCTATGGAGAGGAGCCTAAGGTATGTGTTATACGGCAGTCTCTACACTTGAGATAATCTAATGAAAGAGGAGTCAAATACATGTGATCGTGTTCATGTGTTTGTATGTAACATATCTCTAAACTCACTTTAGGTAAGGAAAAGGGTGCACTGGTCAAGTTGGAACCAAGTGTGCAATGTTTCCTCTGAAAATGGCCCAAGGGCTTCATTTGCCTTTACTGAAATGAGAAAAGCTTATGAATAAAGTGGATTTTGAGCTGAGTATTGAAAGTTTAGAAATGAATGTAGATGAGAGTATGGCTAAAGGTTTATAGGCAGGTCATGAAGAAGCAAGTAGGAGAAACAGAAGTAGAGCAATAGCCAGGAATAATAATGGGAATGTTGACGGATGACCTCAAAACCCACTTCAGGCACTTAAGGGATTTTCAGAAAAGAATTATGTGATCCCAGCAATGGAAACCAAGACAGGAATAAAGACAAAGACCTACTAGAGAATGGACTTGAGGTAGTAGCATTTAGATGAACATATCTGCAGGAAAAAAGAGTCTTGAATATTAATGGTGGAGCAAGAAATGGTAGCTAAGACCAAAGATATTCAGAACCCAGATGAAAAATGCAACTAAAACAATATAGAATAACAAAATACAATACATAAAATAAACTGACATTATTAGGGAATTTGCTGGGGCCTGATATCCCTTAATTTTCTGGGAATAGGAAAAGACTGCTTAATTTTCTGGGAATAGGAAAAGAATTTCTAAAATTGTTAAGTGTAATTACCAAAAAAAAAAAAAGGGAAAAATCATGTACTCTAGCTATATGATCTTCTGCTGCTAGGGTTCAAAGGCTGACTTAGTCTACTTAACTAAATGAAATGTTCTACCCTTTTTTTCCTCTTCTCCCCTGCACCTTTGGAAATGGATTTTATGCTGATTTTGCATAAAGTATAACATAAAAATTTATTTGGAATATAATAATCTTGTCTGTTTCAAGAGGGATTTCAATTTCTTATAATGCCTTAAGTTTATTATTAAATATTTTGACAGGGATGAGTGGGGAGAGTATGGAAGAATAATGCTGAACAATTATTGGGTATCTTCAATTCTGGTTACTATGCAGTGGACTTTCCATATGTTTTCCTATATATTCAATTATTTTTCATTATAGTTATTTCAGTTCATATCTTTTTCTGTTTTAAATAAACTTTACTGCACATTATATATAATATTGTTCATCAGCTTAATTATTTGATGGAAGGAATGATTTAGGGAAAAAACCAGTGTGAAGTAGCAGCCACGTGAGTATGAAGGTCTTAAAGTAAAATTAAGGAATTGAGGGTTTGGGGGACAAGTTTAAAATTAAGATATATAGTTAGATAGCTAGATAGCAATTTTACTTTAAAAAAGGAAGAGGAAGAAAAGGATCCAGGAAAGGCAGAGTCTCATTCTGTTAGAACTAGAAAGTTCTGGAGACATTCATAGTTGGACTTTAGGAGAAATACTAAGACAAAGAAGCTAATATTTTGCATTAGTTGCTATAGTTTTGAGGCATTACTGCAATAATTTTAATCTACTCCTGTTTCCATGGGGGCGATGAGCAAATTTTGTGGGTGATTAGGAATCTTGTGCAATATTAGCATAGATGCAAGATACTCTTAAGCAAGACTCATATTTCTGTACCTAATTGGAAAAGCTAGGCCTTTATCTTAAGATATCTTGACTGGGAGATTCATTAGTTATAAAAGAATTTTAACTTTGAATCCACAAACATGTATTGAGGAAATAGATGTTTAGGTCACTATGCACATTCCGAAAGGAGCATCATGTTGAAAGCCCTGAAGATGCATTTTCTTTAAGATGTTTCCCATTAAGATTGAAGATAGTTACTCCAGAAGAGAAATGCCAATGCATTAATAGCACTATGTTCTTTTTGTGGGATCTGTCTATATACATAGGATCAGATAAAACAGTAATTCCGAGTCACGTTAATCGGGTAAGAAATGTTTGCTGTCTTTCAAATAATAGAACCACTGCTGCCAAGCACTATTAGGTGTTGCAGCTGAAAAATATGTACTGAATATATAAACTTCTGCCAAATATTGCATTTTATTCTGTCTTAATAAGTGATAGAGTAAATTGGAATTTCTAAAATTGTTAAGTGTAATTACCAAAAAAAAAAAAAGGGAAAAATCATCTACTTTAGCTATATGATCTTCTGGTATTGTATTACTATTTGTAGAGTAGGTTTTCTATGCTGCCATTTTATATAACAGAATGAATAATATGGTAAAAGGTGTGTAAGCAGGAAATTCCCCTAAGAGAAGGCTGCAGAGGGATAGGTGTTTACCAAAGTATTCTACATGTGTATAAGAATCAATGGGACAAAAATACAAGGAAACTTTGTAGTTATTTCCTGTAACATCAAATGATATACTGTGTTGAGAATTACAGGGCATATTTACAACAACCAATATAATTCAGCAAAAATAAATAGAAAACTTCTGAAAACTCCGATCAAGCATTATTAATGCTTAGCAGTTAGATGGACAGTCCTTTAAGTTTTTCTTTACTAAAATGCATCTTACCACCTTTTCCATGATATTTCCCATGGCACTTTCAAGTTTAACTGAGCTTAAATATACCAAATATAAGCATATAATTCATGATTTGGAAATGTAGAGAAACAGATGTTCACAATTTGTGGAGGGAATAGAGTATCACTTGGCATTTGAGAAACGTTCTCCTTCAGTATAGTTTCAAATCCATTACCTTGTTTGATTTTAACAACATTCCTATGATACAGGTAAATTTGGCCTTTAGAAGTATTCACATTTTACTGTAGAAAACGAGCTTGCTACCTGCCCAAGGAGAGTCATGGAATTTCTATTCAGACAACTCTATCGCCTTGGTGTTCTTTCCAATAAAGCTTGCTGCCTTTCAGGACTAGAAACAGGATGGACTTAACAAAAAGTTGGAAATGACCCTGAAAAGGAGGAATTATTTTTAAAAGAGAGACAGACAAGTGACTTGCCACTTGTGAAGATTATGCAGTTTTATAATCCTTCAGGTTGGTTTGGTCAGCATTTGTAATCTAACCCCTTACTTATGCTTTGGAGAAATAACATTTCCTCTTACAGTATTTCTTATACATATTACATGCTTTCAAAACTGTTCTTTACCACACATCTCACAGAGAAGCTTAAAAATATCTGAACTGCAATGGGTCATGATGCAAATTCCTACTGACCCCCATTCCTCATTCTTTTCCCCTAAAAGCACATTTTTTTTTATTGCTTCCAACCTGGAGGTGTATAACATTTGACAAAACGAGGTGAGGTGACTCTATTTGTGATTATCTCCTGTTTTCTTCTTAGAAATATTGTCTATGTCTGCCATGACTTCTATGTGGCTGTGTCATGTGAACATATACCATCTTTTCTTAAAAAGTGATGGCCTTTATGTTAGTTAAGACAGATACTACTGTAAACTAGTCATTTTCTATGAAGCTAAAGTTCACTTTTGTTCTTATTTCTCTAGAGGAAAAAGACTTGTTTATTAATCAAAATTTAGTCTAAAAGATTTGTGAGAAAGTGGTATGTCTTACCAATTTTTAAGAGATTTGTTCTATTTTTGGTTATGGGCATGTCAGCTCCTCTAGTGAGAGTTACAGTAAAATTTTCAGTTGGCAACACTTGTTAGTTGTTTATAAAATATCAACTCATTGTTTGAAGTTCTAAAAAATATTGCTTCTTACGTTGTTTAAAAAAAAAAAAAAACCCAAATAACCCCAAGTTACTGCCTTACTGAATTTTTCTAAAATTTAAAGCAATCCAGACAAGTTAAAACTAAGCTAAACATAAACGAGTAAACTTTATAGTTGAGGTTCTAAACCTCCTTTCAAAATTGCTTCACGAGGGCTTCCCTGGTGGCGCAGTGGTTGAGAGTCCTCCTGCCGATGCAGGGGACATGGGTTCATGCCCCGGTCCGGGAAGATCCCACATGCCACGGAGCGGCTAGGCCCGTGATGCATGGCTGTTGAGCCTGCGCGTCCGGAGCCTGTGCTCCGCAGCGTGAGAAGCCACAACAGTGAGAGGCCCACATACTGCCAAAAAAAAAAAAAAAAAAAATTGCTTTACATAGTAAGACTTTAGATACAGTTGGCCCTCCATATCCTTGGGCTCTGCATCCACGGATTCAACCGATCACAGCTCAAAAATATTCGGAAAAAAAAATCTAGAGAGTACCAACAAGCAAAACTTGAATTTGCTGTGTTCCAGCAACTATTTACAAAACATTTGCATGGTATTTACAACTACCTACATAGCATTTACATTGCATTAGGTATTATAACATATACGGGAGGATATGCCGTACGTTATATGCAAATACTATGCCATTTTATATAAGGGAATTGAGCATTGGATTTTGGTATTTGAGAGGGCTCCTGGAGCCAATACCCTGTGGCTACTGAGGGGTGACTGTACTTTAAGGATTAGTGGTGGTGATATTTTATATTTCTGTCACACCTCCAACATCATCTATTACAATTCTGGACAAATAATAGATGCTTTACAAATGTCTGATTGTTCAAAACAAATGCTTGTATCATCTGTCTCTTCCTTGCCCTTTTACTGATTTCAGCCAAAGCACACTGATAGGAAGTTATTTCAGTGTTTGTCAATTAGAACATTTAAAGATTAAACACTGAGTTTAATAGGGAAGGAGGATGCTAGACCTGGCCAATAGGAATAAGTGATTAATTCTGAAATAATGAAAGGGTGCAGGAGTAGCCGAAACAGTCAGTTTTATGCTTGCAAGGAAATGATGAGTGGGAAATTTGTGACACCTGACTAAAAATCAATGCTCGTGGAAGGTGATATAATAGCTTTAAGCTGGAAAAAAATAAGTACGGGGAAATCAAAGCTGACACGGTGAAACTGCACAGAAAGAAGTGGGTAGAATAATGACAATGTCAAGCAACTAATGGAGCTAATGAGGCATAACGCGATGGCACTAAAGATCTCATGTCCTCTAAAACAACTAGTTAATTCAGCTGACTAATTTCCTTACCTCTCCTACTAAATCTCTTAAGGACACCCTAGTGTGGTCCCCTTATATGATATTTTGTATCATTTCTCAGAATTTTCAAAACAATAATATTAGAAGGATACATTTCAAAAGAGGAAGTAAATGCTAAAAATAAGCCTTTAACTTATTTATTAAAGTGGTGATTATCTAAATCCAAAACAAATCGCAAAGTTGTTTTTCTGTATGAGAGAACATGAGGGAAAGAGAAACGAAAGTAATATGTACACCTCCATTTTTTTCTGGCTCCAAGAGAAAAGTTAAAATGAAATATTTGTGTTAAGAGAAGAAAGCTTAATACTAGATGTAAAAAGTCTATACTTATGCTACATTTACTTTATGTTAAATTATTCCCAATCTCCTGTTTGCTTCTAAGGAGACTAGTCAATAGCTTCCTGCACATTCCTCTGTCTTAGAAATAGTAAGAGAGGGTTGTAGAAGTGGGCTAAAAGAGAACACTAATTAAAAGGGATTCCAGAGACATTTGGACTCAGCCGAGCAAACTCCTTAAAACTGTAGGAGAGATATTGTCTTCAAGGTAGCAGTCAGTGCCTTTCTCTGACTTAACTTGGCTGGGATAGGCTTCTCTGTTGGTGAGTGAAAGGGTCTCAAACAGCAAGAGATGTTTCATCTTGGTTAAGCTGATAATTTGTCCTACTTAAGCAAATGATGCAAATTTCCTTGCAAAGCTCATTGCTCATTAGCTCATAATTAGGGTAATAAATCTGTAATCACCAAACACATCCATGAAAACATCATAGTGCTGTAAAAATGAAAGTGAGCTTATCCTGTCCTGAAGGAACTAGTAGAGAATTTGCGGAAACCTATTCAAATTCTGAATGCAAAGCTACATGAAATTGTTATAAATGTAACCCCTAGGAAGAAGAGAAGGAAACATTCTGGATGGTGTGAAATCACCTTAACAGTCCATGTGAAAACTGAAAGCTTTAATTGAATTTCTTAAAAATATTTTAGAATTATAAGTATTCTTTATGTTATGCATTATTTTTAAGTGGGTCTTTCACACACATTTTCATACACGAACATTTTTGCAAGTAAGCACTTACTCTGCTGCTGGCGGAAACCAGTGGCCTGAAGGTACCAAGCAATTAGTCAAAATTCACATAGTGAGTCAAAATATCAAGTCAAGAAAAAAGCCCAGTAGAGGACTCAGCAAAGCACAAAGCCCACACTCCACGCTTAATATACAGAATTCTGGGGTGGATGGATAACTTGAACTACTCCTGAGACAAGGGAGAACTGTGAAGGCACGAGAAATCAAGCAATGCTGCTTTCTTTTACGTTTAACAGAAAAATGCTAATTCTATGCTGGTTCCTTGTATACTTATAATACATCTTTCATTCTGCATTGCTTGCAAATTATTTACAACCGTTGGTTTGCAGTTTGTTTACAAATATGACCCCTCCTCCCTCAAAGCTCATATTAACTAATGTCAGTCTAGATCATGCCTGTACATGCTCTGGATCTTCTGTTTACTTCTGAGCTCCACCCAACTTGTTCATTTTCCTCATCACTCAAGATTTAGAAAATGTTGATTCATGTCAGTACCATACCATGTAGACTGACTAAAACTAACTTCAGAATTAGGGTAGACATGTCTTCTTTATAGAAGTACATGGAATTGCCCTCAGACTCCATGTGTTTGTCCTAATCCATGTGACACTTAAATTAACAGAACTGAATTTCTTTGTAGTTTGTTACTACTGAGAATATGTTTCTTCTTGCTCAAAAAGTGGTATGTTGAGACCCTAAATTGTTCCAGTCTTAGCAGAGGAGAGGCAGGATGAACTTTCCCGTGGTCTATTTACTCCTCTGAAGGGGAAACGTTTCTTCAGTTATCCATTTGGATCTCTTTTAGGACTAAAATGCAGACTTTTAGCTAAGATGAAACTATTAGAAATTTAGAAATTAGAAATACATGTCCTTTATTTGAAAAGAAAAGACAACAAAAAAAGCCATATAAAGTGAATGTGACATCTACTTATATTTTATTCTTAGGAGGTAAGTTTCTGGAGACAAGACCACAGTGGAATCTTAGTGTATGCTAATAGGTAACCAGGAAGATGCTTATCATGTAACATTAGCTAAAAGACCAGATGTGCATGGTAGGCTCAAATATATTTTTATTTTGTATTTAACTCCTTAAAGGTCTTTAGTAGTCTGGCTGCAACTAAAAATATTTAGAATGATATACATAGGTATGAGAATTAAATCCAATCATTGTGAATAAGTCATATTGGAACTTAAATACTCCTCTAGGTTTTACCTTAAAAATTTAAATATTTCTTTGCTCCCTTCCCCTTTAATTTATCAAAGACCTACATATCCACTATCCTATCCCTATATGGGGTATTTAACACTAATTTACATTTCACCAATATATTCAAACTTTGCTCCTTGACCTTTTGGTGAAGTCAAAACTTGCTATAAAATATAAGACGTTCATCTACTGCCTAGAAGTCTCTCAGAAAAACTCCATTTAATTATCAGTTTTTCAAACTAACAGAAGTACTCTGACATTTTCCAAAAAGCAGCTGCAAGCAGCATTTCTCCTGGCAGACCTACAGGCCCCATCCAGTGTAAGGGGCTTTAGTCCAGATCGTAGTCACCTCAACTAGAGTGTGAGGCACAACCAGTTTTTTCCAGAGCTAACATAAAGGAAGAGGGGAACTACCTTTAGGTGCATTTAAATACTGAAGGCCGAATCATACAATAGAAACAAAAATAGAAAGGTGAGAGAAATGGTTGAGAATTTTTGTAGATTGCTAGGGGAAAAGAAAAGGATAACAGGAATAAAGAAGAACAAAGGGCAAATACAGAAGACATCAGATATTCTGAAGCTTCTAACTTTAGCACTTCATCAACATTCCATTTTACCTTCTCCTGGAGAGACCAATTTTTCTTCTTGGTCCATCCTTCCCACGTCTCAGAAGAGCATCCCTGAATTCCAAGGCCACGTTCTGACAATACTCGTCTCTCATCCCTGTGTGTTGTCAGCACTGCTGCTTGAACAAAATGAGGGGCTAAATCCTCCCATTCCCAAATATTCGCCCCTATCTCAAGTTTTTTTTCCCTATATTTTCCTATGATTTATTGTGTATCATAAAAGGAGTAGATCCTGGGTCTTTTTTTTTTTTTTTTGTACTAAATTTAGGTGTTTTACATTTATTGTGGGGAACCTGGACAATGAAGTAAAGAATAACCCCTTGGCTTCATGCAGATTCAATCAATGCCTCCTTTGGCTGCCTCTTTATTGTTATTTAAGACAGAAAATAGTAAATGCATGGAATCTTTTAGTTTATTAAACAAAAATAATTAAGTACACAAAACTTGTCTTTAGATGTCAACACCAATTCTGTCTTTTCTCCTTTTGGGATCTCCACTAGAAAACTCTCAGCCCCCTCCTCCATTTACACGTTTCTATGAGCTGAACTATCTGTGTTTCTTTCTTCAGGGGTATTTACATTTTAACCCTTGCATCTAATTCTGGAATGGAAAACTTTGTTCCTAAGACATTTCAGTTATTACACCATGTTTTTACAGGTGACAGGCTCTGAAAGTTAACTTCCCTCATTAAGTTTAAGATGGAGGAGGTGGTGGTGGTGAGTGATTTTTTGCTCTTATCCCATGTCCTCTTCTGCCCTGGAGGCCATGCAAGAGGCTGCAGCAATGGCAGCTGTTGCATACCATTTGCAGGAGACACAGATAATCGTGGAACTCGAAGCTGGTTGAAATTCTTCTAGTCAAAACCAAGACATGGCGAATAAGCAGGTTTTATTCTGCTTCTAAACTAGGCCTCACGTCGCTTCTGTCCTTGTCATGGTGCCCATACTGCCCCATATACTGAGGTGGCTGGGATATGTAGAATATTCATGTGTCCTACAAGGCTGGTGAGACATAGGTCATAAGCTGGTGCAAGGGGGAGAATTGTCTGTTTTATTTAGACCAATTCAGGAAAAACTGTTTATAGTCCACTTAAAATTTCAACATAAGAATAGCTTCATTTGGTCTTTTGTGAGGGTACATATATTCACTCAAACTTAGATTACCCATTAAATGTCAGTGAAAAAAACTGGAACCACTTCTTATTTACTAACGTGTTAAGGATTGTCATAATACAGGACAACATTCTAAACTGAATCCTAAACATAGGTCCTCTATCACTTGGAAAAGTCGGGAAGACTGAAAATCCGAGCCAGAAGTTGCTCATCACGGACCTGAAATCTAATCCTCTTTAGGTCATTCAAAAACCCAGAATAATTAATGTCAAAATTTCTATGAAGGAAGAATTAATTTCTTTGGTAGTGAGGACAGCGAGCCTCAAACTTGAGTCTTAAGAAAAGAGCAGGAATTGAGGATGTGAACCAAACACTTTTAACATGAGGGCAAATGTCATGATTATCTAATTCAACCTCCCAGATTTTACTGACAAGGAACCAGATCAATTACATAACTTTTCAAGGCATTTAGTGGGAGTCAGTCAACTTCGGTTTGATAACTGACTCCCTCATTTTTCACTTGTGGGATATTAAGTATGTAACTTTACCATAGTTTTCTGTCTACAGAATTGGGATGATTTGATAGTATTGCCTCATAAGGCTGTTGCAAGGAACAAATGGATCTACTCATATATATATAGACCACCAAATCAGTATATGTAACCAGTCTGCACTCAATTATAAACTTTTCTCCATAACTCTCCTTTCACATGAGGGATTTTAATTTTTCCTCATAGCTTTCAGAATAATTTAAAGAATATAGAGAGATCTTCCATTTACACAAAACTTCTGGAAGAAATAGCATCCTTATGAATTTTAGAATTAAAATATAAAATATATTCAATTTTAGTTCTCATTTGAAATTTAAGTGGGTCTTTAACATGAACTTTGGCCAGACTTGAAAACATGTAATAATTCAACACGTCGGACAAGCATTTCAGGTCTGGCTAAGCCTTGAGGAATGGGAAAAAAGGGAGTGGAAGAGCCTCCCGCATTCAGAGGTAACACCTCCCCACCCTGCTTATAACTCAGACAGCTCTGTACTTTGAAGAGCAGAGGAATAAAAGGAAAAGATAAGAAAATTAAGACTTTCTTGCAGCTCTGTCTTTCTTAGAATTTCTCTTTCCATGAATGTCTTCCTTTCTCTTTCCAGCTCTCAGCCTATCATTCAAGTTCATGAAAATTTCCCAAGATACCCAGCCTACAGCCACCTCTTAGTCTCATAAACTTCTGATACTTATCATTCCATTAATTTGGGTATTAATCCCAAGCCACACTCTGATAACTCCTCTGCTGCTTTAATATTTCGCTATTACTTTTCTGGTGTTAATATTTTGTTTCCCAACTAGATTGTAAGTGACTTGAAGTTCCTGGAAGATATCTTTTTTTTTTTTTTTTTTAAATTGGTTGACCAAAGAAAGAAAAGGCAATGCAGAAAAAGAAAGTAAGCACTGTAATTCAGAAGAATTTGCCAGAACAACTCAAATACCAGCTTTGCTCCACAAGCCCCACCTCAAAACTAAGCAGGACTGAAACGGCCAAAGCAAAGCCATAGCAAAGCTCAGTCAATATTTAGCTTGTATTGCGTATAGCAATAGATTGCTAACTAATCTTTTTGCCTTCAGTCTCTCCCGTCTAATCCATTCTTCACACGACTTCTTGAGTGATCTTACCTATGTTAGGCACTCAATAATCAGTTGTTTAACTGAATTTATTAAGCATATATTTTCTGCAAGGAAAAAATTACCTTGGTGGTTTGACCAACTGTATCAATGTTGTGCTGTAAGTGAAAAGACAAAACTTTGGCAAATTAAAGTGTAAGAAACTCAACTTAGAAAATAAGGTCTTGGTACAATGTATTCAGGTCCTTTCTAAATTCATAAGGACAGCTGCAAACTAGGGCCCGTTTTTTGTTCACTGCTCTCTTAGCAACTATGGCAAAGTAATAACTCCTTAGCTACATCACTCTATACACAACATGCAATTTGACCATTAATGGTCTTAGTGGAATAATACTGATGTTAGAAACCATAATTCAGGAAATCTTACATATTACATAGATTCATACATTCAATCAACAGGTAGATATTCAGTATCTACTGCAATCCACACACCAAGACTGATAAAATTACCACAGAGGTAAAACAAATACTGGGGTGTTATGAGAACCTTGTTTTATTTAACTATGACAAAATAAATGCATATAGGTAAGATCATACCTTTTGAATCAGTAGGGCTGAAGCAGGAAACAGATGGCACATTCAAATTAAGAAAGCTTGAGAGAGTGTAATGTGAGCTTTCATGAGCTGGGTAGAAAGAAACTACAGGGCCAGTATCTGTTTGAAGGCAGGACTCTTCACAACCCTTGTCCTGAAGGAACGGTTGGGGGGAAGGGGTGGTGACAAGAACTGTAGACAGAATACTTGTGAGGAGGCAGCTGGGCAGAGCTGAAACCTTTGACACCCCACGGGGCTGGGGCCTGAGGTATACACACCCGCCCTCATTCTGGGCACTCCCCCCTATGCCTGTCTGAAGGTCAGAGAGCAAGGAGTCTCCCTGGTGGGGTCCACACGGTTCAGCCACCCAGGCCGCAGGGCAGTGCAGAGAACAGAGCACAGACCCAGAGATGATGTTATTCAGCACCCTTTAAAACTTTATCATAAGTATGGATGCAGTCATTATGGGTTGGTTGAACAGCACCAAACCCTTAATGAATGAGTGATTTAAAGTAGTGCATTTTTAAAACAGCACAATAATATTCTACTGAGATCACTAAGGCAAGGTGTCAGAGCAGCTGTCATTACTGATACTTTTTATAGAAAATGGAAAATTAACGAAGCAAGAAGAAGAAAATCTATTCAAATTTGGTTTAGCTGTATAGAACTACTAATTTCAACCATATATATTAATTGCTTACCATTTATGCCTAATTACCATGTAGGACAATAATGTGTATCATTACACGTGTCATATTCATTTTACAATATTAACTTTGCAATGTTAACTTCACACAATTAGCTCAGTTTAAGTCTGGGCGGTTTTTGTAGTTTTTGACTCATGTAGGATGTTCTCTCTTTTAACTCAGAGAAAGTGATTTGCTTCATTGATACTCTGTCCAATCATATGGTCTCCAGAGACCCAGGAAATGAAAAAAAAATTGTAGCAGATCCTTTCAAGATAATATGACTTAATTTAATAGTGCTCAGAGCCAATCCAAAGCCCAGGATTGGGTTATCAACTCATTCCAGTCATGATATCATGAGCAGGGAAAAGCTCATGCCAGACCCTTTGTAACTCTTAAGTCATAAAACTCAGTATGCAGTGAACTGCCACTAGGAGGATCAAATGGGCAAGGGGTGTGCTATCTTTAGCAAGTATATCCTGGTCACTAAGACCACATTCCATTTTTGCACGTGAACTAATTCTTAACTGTAGCGTAAAACTGGAGACAAGATGACCTACCCTCAAACACCAATGATTAAGGTGATTATGATGTGTTAATACTACATATTTGCATTTTCAGTCATGATTCAGACATCTCATTACTGGGTCTGTGAGTTCATTCCAAGGATTTATCATAAAATTTTTCTTTGACCTTGATAAAGGGAGAATAGATTTAGTCCACAAAGTCTAGATCCTTTAAATTCTCAGAGACTGCCTGAAATATACTACAAGGTGTTCTGAAAAGGTTCAGTTTAACTATATCAAAAGCCATAATTCAGCAGTGGGTATAATACTATAATTAAAGTAGGTTCAAGGTACTATGTGGTATGCATTTAAAGGATTAATTTACTTTAAAGAGATGATCCTTTGATCCCAGTGAATAATTGAGTTGCTTTGCCTCACATCTGGATGAGGATCTATACCCAGAAATGTAAAAGTGTGAGCATATGTTGGGGCATGGGCCGTATTTCACAGCCTTACAAAATACAAGAGTTTCAGCGATTCCACTCCTCCCTGGGGATTTATCTTCTAGGATCACAGGACCCTTCACAGTTACTGTCTCCTCATGTGTGGTAACAGGGGTGGATGGTTATATTAAGTCCCGCTATGCACCAAGAGAGAAAGCAACATGATGTGGGAAAAGGCCAATTGTTTGCATTTTCACGCCATCCTTGCCGGCTGATGTGTTATCTGACCTTTAGACACTTTGCCACCGTTGTACATAGAGGGCCGCTAAATTAACCACTTAAATGTCAACAGGAATGAATTGACCATCTGCGGTAAGCAAATGATGGAAATATGACAGCTGGGGATATTTTTTATGGGTTAAGAACACTTCCTACATAATCATATAGGAAGTATAGCTACCCTATATTGCTTGCCTATTTTCTACTACATACTTAAATCCATCAGGATTTTAATTCTTTGATCAACCATGTGAGGTATACCATATACCTATACCCATCACGTAGATGAGGCAACAAGATGAATGGAAATAGAAATTTACCTATGGTCACAGAGCACATGTAAGAGGAGGAGCCTGGATTGAGACCAAGTCTGTCTAGTTCTAAAACTCATATCCTTCCCACTATTCGGTAAGTCTTAGCAGTGCCTTTTAGCATTCCAGTTATGGTTGTTTTTTCTCCATGGAGATTTCCCAATTACCGTATACACAGAAACCCACAGCCTATCCCTGACTCTCCTCCCGTTCTCTGTTCCTTCTAAAACATCTGACTCAGAGTAACCTTCCTGAAGCAGCAAGATACTGAGACTAATGAAGCAGAAGTTACTATTATGTCATTTGGGACAACGACCTATGGGCTGTGGTCAGTAGATTACAGCCTGGAAAGGTCACATTTTGGGGGGTCAGAGGTGATGATTCATATGATATCTTCTTTTATCAAGATTAGTTTTAAGAAATGTCAGAATGTCCAGTCATCCAGGTTCTCTAAGAAATCTGCTGGTAAAATAATTGTTTTTTCTCAAAGTTTAAAAAAATCCACTAAGGTGTTCTATAACTCATCATTTTGGGAGGACTGTCAGGGGTTAACAATTACAGATTTCTCCTTCCCTAGGCTCACTCTGGCACCTGTGCCTTACATCCCATCCCTTCCAAATTCCTCAAGAAACTTGTTACCACATGTTTTGCCTTCATCTCTAGAATCTTCAGTTTCTGCTTCATTCCACATTTATTTTCTTCTGCCTTCATACTTCACCAAAAACTTTTAGTTTGCTCTGCTGTCCCCTCCAGCTACCATTACTCTCCTCGTCATTGCTGAGCTTTTTAAATAAGTGGTCTCAGTATGCCGCCATCATCTCTGCCTCATATAGCCTCCCTTCAGCTCCCACCCCACTACCCTTTCATGGACGTGCAGTGGTTTTTTTCTTTGCCAGATACATCAGACAGTCTTTATTCTTGGTATCTCTGTGTCACGTTAATTTAAACAGCTCACTCCTCCTTGAACCACTAGCTTCTTTCTTGGTTTCCTTTAGTCTCTTCCTACAAATTTCAGTAGCTTTTTCTCCCCTATTTTTCCTTTTGTATTTTTATTTACTTATTTTTCTATTTTAGGGTTTCTGTGTAGTGCTGATGTAATCTTTTTTATTAATCTTCGTTAGCAGCTTTATTGAGATATAATGGACATACAGTAAACAGAACATATTTAAAGTGTACAGCTTGATGTTTTGATATATTTATACACCCATGAAACCATCACTGCAAACAAGGTAACGAATATACCCATCACCCCAAAGTTTCTTCATGACCCTCTATATTCCACTCCTCTAACTGCCCCCCACTTCATCCCTAAGCAACCACTTATCTGGTTCCTGCCACTATATTTTTCATTTTCTAGAAGTTTTATAAATGGTATGATACAGTATTCACCCTCTTTTTTTGACCTGGCTTTTTTCAGTCAGCATAATGATTCTGAATTACTGTCGCACATATCAATAGTTCATTCTTTTTTATGGTTGACTTTGAATTCATTGTAAAACATAGTATACTAGAATTGGTCCACTCATGTCAATTCTAACTACTCTTTGATGGACATGTGAATTATTTCCGGTTTTGGGTTATTACATAGAAATCTTCTATGAAAATGTATGTTCAGGTCTTCCTCTGAACATATGCTTTCAGTTCTATGGAGTAAAAAACTTAGAGTGAAATGCATAAATCATAGGTGGTATATTTACCTTTTAAAAAGCTGGTAAACGAATCTCCAAAGTGCTGTATAGTTTACATTCCCACCAGCAGTGTGTGAGAGTGTAATTTCCTCTAAATCCTTCCTAACATTTAGTATGGTCCACATTTTAATTTCAGCTATTCTAATAGCTTTATTTCATTCTGTTGCTTTATTTGCTTGTTATTACAATATCAAAATGTCTTCATTACTGTAGCTTTATAATAAAATTTTAATATCTTCCTCACCTTATTTTTAAAATTCCCCAACTGTGGCTATCCCTGTTGGAACTGCCGCTGAACTTGAGCTTTCTCTCTAAACATGACTGGCCTTACTGAATTCTGGAAACTTTCTCACAATTCCCATAGACACTTATTTTGCTAAAGGTGCTTTAAAAAAAAAAAAAAAAAAAGCAGAACCGCTAGCCCCAGCTTCTCCTTTTCCAAGCCTATAGCTCTGCCAATGTAAAGATGACTATAACTATACTTGGAAATCTCATTTCTTCAAGTTCTGAACTTTTCTGAAATTCTCATCTGACCCTCCCCATTAGTTGTCCCTTCCACTCCATTATGTCAGCACTACCACCATTCTCCTCTCTGTCTCTCAGACTTGAAACTTCATCTGTGATTTAGCTCTGTCCTACTTCCCCTAATCCAATAAATCACCATACCCTGGCCATTTTTTTCATTCAAAATAATTTTCATATAATGCTTCTTCTCTTTTCCCATTGTTCATTCATATTCTCACTTTTCTCATTCCTGAATGACTGAAAACCTAACAGACCATCCCATTTCCAGACTCTCCCTGCCCCAAGCCATTTTCTTGGATTTATCTTTCTAGAGTAAATTTGTTCTCAAGGCAAACCCCTTCCCAGAAGTTTTCCTTTCTAGCTTTGTTTTCTTCTAACTCTCTTTTAACTTGTTTCAGTCTAGCTGGTTTTTTACTTGCATTTACACGTGAAACTAGCTAGTTTTTAAACAAGTATTTTCTAAGTAGAACAGAATTTTAAGTAACATTTACTTAAAGACTTTGTGGAAAGTCTGTGAAATCCAGGAACCATCACAGAATTTGGTTCTCTGTCCTCTCTATTTAAATTATACCTTTAGAGTTTTCTATGAACCGAAAGGCATCCAATCATTTGAGATTGAATGATTTTATTTAAACTTGTCCCTTGTCCTATATTCATACAAGAGCCTACTATAGGTTAAAAGAACAACAAAAACAAAAATAGTCTAGAGTAAGTTATCTCATGTCTCTAAGATACGAAGTAGACCAACTAGACTGGTGTTCTACAGTAAAGAGAACAAATTCCTGTGACTGTAGGTAACTAAAGGAGAATTTTCAGAAGTGACAGCTTACTAACTATCCCCTTTCTTCAATTAAAAGTTCAATGAGGGGCTTCCCTGGTGGCGCAGTGGTTGAGAGTCCGCCTGCCGATGCAGGGGACGCGGGTTCGTGCCCCGGTCCGGGAAGATCCCACATGCCGCCGAGCGGCTGGGCCCGTGAGCCACGGCCGCTGAGCCTGCGCATCCGGAGCCTGTGCTCTGCAACGGGAGAGGCCACAGCAGTGAGAGGCCCGCGTACCGCAAAAAAAAAAAAAAAAAAAAAAAAGTTCAATGAATCTACTTAATTTCAACTTAGGTAAATGCCCAATTAATCTTTAGACTTGCCGGCCTAATTGAAAGTCATGGGCAGGTAACATTTGTCAAAATAGAAACAAACTATAAAAGTTTACTTGTGATATTTTGTAGAAGAGATAAGAAATAAAACATTTTCTAATAAGTATAATTGTTCAAGGGAAGTAATATTTGAAGATCAATTACTTGAGAATGGAAGAAAGATTAGAACCATATTTATACATACAGAAGGACATGAACTAGGAAATGTATCTTCTCCTGGTTTTCAAGAATGTGGTATCCTGAACATGGAATCATTAACATGATGAAAATGCCATAGTTAGGGTAAATATCATGGTTGGTTATTCTGGCACAAGATTATTAATTCTTTAAAGGCAGGTATTTATCTTTTCCCCATTAGCACCTGATAAAATGCCTTATACATAGTAAGCACATAAATATGTATTTAAAAATTGAGTTCAGTAATACTATTTTCCCAAAATTAATATCACTGACACAGTTAAACAACTGGCTTCAAAGGGTCAATTAGATTTTAATTTGCAGGAAGAAAATAAATGAAAAAAAGCAGTACAATTCCAGATTCAACTTTTTCTAAGCTAAGAAAATAAAATAGATGACCTGAATCAGAGCAGGGCACCGATGAGATAATTTTCTGATACATAATGTAGATTTATTTATAAATGCTGCTAAACAGTAAACGTTAAGGAAAAAAAAATTAACGCAGCACATTGTATTAGTAGAAAGGCTTTTTTCCCCAAGGAGCGCAAGTTCTTTTGGAAACCTGCATGTTTTTAAGGATGTGCAAGTTCAGGTACATGCACTTGTGTGGGGTAAAGGTGTCATAATCAGAACACGGTGTTTAAAACCCAGGTGCCTGTGCACTCACACAGTTCAACTTCATTTCAAAGTCTAGGAGAATTGAGTTTCCTAGAATTCTCATGAGTAGAAGACAACTAGCTTATTTTTTTTTATCTTCCCACTTCATGTGTGAGGAATGAGCGGCAAAGAAGGGTAGTGGCACTGTTAACCTCACGCAGCAAGCTAGCCTGAGCATTGCCTGATTACCCAAGGTCTGTATTGCATTAACTTTCACCTGCTCAGGAAAGAGCAGGAAAGTGCAATGCTATGTTTGGATGAAAACACAGGAATCCAGGTAAGCCAAACCAAACAGCTTAGCCAAGAAGATGATTCAGCTTATTAGGACTTGGGCAGGCAAATGGGGGAAAAAAAGGAGTGGGGGGAAGGGCGGACGCTCAGCTTTTCCTCAGCAAACCCAATCCCCTTCTCCCAAAAAATAACAGGAAACTTTAATTTTTAGTAAAAGATGTATGTGATGATGCAAAGTAGGTAGAGCAACAGTTTGAAAAGAGACAGCAATAAATCAAATTTACATGTCGTACATGGAATGTGATTTCTGATAATTTTAGAGGGAGAATTTGAACATAGAAAGGTTTGAACAGACTTTAAAAGGCATGGAGAGGGAGGTAAGAGAGTGAACTTGTCCATTTAAGCATGTTTTTTCCCCAGTCCTTACTGCTCATCTGAAAACAAGAAGTAGAGCAGGTCAGGAAAGGGGTTATGGTTAACACTGCAAGATGAAAGATAAGCAGCCAGGCAGTTAGAAGCCAAAGCATTTTATCTAGAAGAGCAGGTCTGGCCTTGTTTCCATCTTGATAAGAATTTGATTGGAGAGCTTGTTTGTCTCTAGGCTAGGATGGGGTGGCAGGGCTGAAGAAAGGGGACAGGGAAGTTGGGGGCTTAGTTATGGAGCTGTGGCAAACCACTAATGTAGTGATAAGTCCTTCTTTTGTATTGTATGTCTACCTGAACTTTCAAATTGTTAGACTTGTCTGTTGAGATAACACGGCTGTGTTTCTTTCAAATGTGCAGACTTAAATATCCAGAGAATTTAAGTGACCTGAACAGGCTTATTATCCTAGTTTAAAATGTTAAAACAATGGCTAACTGGTTAAGCCACTGACTCAAAACTTGAAGGAAATGACATTGACTTTAACTCCTTTTAAATGGTATGTTTATCTTTTTTCTGAAGCATATGCACAACGTACACTGGATTACTTTTTAAAGTTATGTTCTTATTCCACTTCAAATCCTTGTCTTAAAAAAAGGAATACAATTATAGGACCTTCTACTTTCTGATGATATAACTGCTTCAGAAGTGGTTTTTTAAAATATAATTATTAAAATCAAAAACTTCTAGGGTCATCAAGTTCTGTTCTTGGTGTTCTTGGATAAGAGACATGGTTTCAGGTTTTCCTGGGGTTTTATTTACTATTACTTTAAGTATCTCAGTCTCTCATAGAACCAAGAAATCAAAAGTTCAAAATGAAATGAGTTATTTTTTTAAAATAGGCCTTTAAAATTATTTTAGCAGCTAATTGAAATGATTTTAATGTGGTGAATTTACTGCTCGTGCCATTAATTGCTCAAGTCGGGGTTATTGAATATGTCAGATGATTAGCAGCGGAGGAAGCATCCTAAGATGGATATAACCCATACATTTGCTGGGGTTTATAATCTATGCTATCTGAGAGATCAAGTAGAACATTTGTAGCCCAAAAGGTTAGATCATAAATAAGTTTGTATAAATGACTGGTGGAAAGAAAGATCTTAAAACAACATATTCTTATCTTGGCTACTTTACACATTGTCTGGCACTTTGAGTCTTGTCTTCGCTGGTCCTGAGGCTGTCCCTATAGGTAAGTAGCTCTGGACACTGCCCTGACCACCAGGAAGAGTGTCCAGAACACCCTACGAAGAAAATTATCTTTCTAGAATGCTCCCAAATTAAAATTTTTCTTCTTTTACCTCTTGCCTTTGGCTATTCAGTAACGTTGTACTGGTACTGAAAGTCTGAGGCCAGAAGAAATTTAATGGTAATCGATAACAATTATGATAATATAATAATAATAATAGCATCCCTCATTTACGGGAAGCCTCCCAGGTGACAGGACTTTGTAAGACATTTTATATATGCTGTTTCTCCATTGGTTACAAATGTCTACCTACTAGGCCCTTACTCTATTTCCTTTCACAGACAAGTTTTGCCAAAAAAAATTATATATTTATTCTGTATCCTGACTTCCAGGATGCTTTTAATTTTTTTCTTATAAAACAATGCATGTGTATGTATATATACATATGCATATATATACAATTTAGAAATGTGTGCAAATTTAAAAGTGAAGTAAAACGCATAATCCAACTACCCAGCAATAAACACTTTGATATATATAGCTTTTTAAAAATTGTCCTATATACATATGTACACATTGTTTATTCATAAATGGAGTCATTGTATTCATTTGGTTTATAATTTTTTTCTAATAATAAACTATTAATGCCTTTCTGTAGTGTTCAATAGTTACCATTTTTCATGGTTGCGTGTTATCATAAAGCATGGATACTTTTTTAATCAATCTTACCATTAAATATTTTAATTTTTGTCTATATTAGTTTAACAAACACTCAATATAAATACTTTATAGTATTTATTCACTTAATTCTTGTAAGACTCAATTAGGCTGTAACAACCATTTCTGACAATGGTAATCCTTTTACTATTTTACAAATAAGGGAACTGAAACACAGAAAGGTTAAGTAAATGACCCAAGGTCACAGAACTAGTAAGTGGCAGATTTCAACTCAGGTTGTCTGGTTCTAGAATGAGTGCTCTTAACTACTGTGATATGGTTACTATCATAAATAATGCTGCAATGAATATCCTCTTTTTTTTTTTTTTTTGAGAAAATCATTAGAATGAGAATGCTGGCTTTTCAAATGCATTGGCCATTGACCTTCAAAAAGTTGATACTTTTCTTTCCACAAGCTGTATATTTCCAGACCTTAGATAATACTGAGTGTTATAATTTAAAATTAAATCTCCTGCTGTTGTATTTCTCATTTCCCAATCCTCTTAATCTAGTGGACTTTTTTCAGTCATCTTTTAGCACTCTGTGGCATTGGGTAATTTTCCCTCATTCCCTTCTCATGCACCTCTTTCCTGCTTTGGTGTGATATCACCCTCTGCTACTCTCCTCTAACTTGTATTAACATTCCTTCTCTGTCTCCTTCACTGATACTTTTCTCTGACCTCTTTTTTAATTTTAGTGTTTCTTAGCTCTCCACTTGATTCTCTTCTCATGTTGCAGTCTCCCTGGGAAGTCTCATCCATCCCCATGACTTTAACAACAATTTAAATGCTAATGACTCACTAACCTTTATCTCCTCCCAGACATTGCCCCTAAATTCTAGACTTATATATGTAACTATCTATTAGATATCTTCAGCAGGGATATTCTCCAGGCTTTAAAAAACAGAATATATTTAAAATTGAACTCAGTATTTCCCCCTAAACCTGCTCTTCATCTTGTATGTACTATCTGAATTTGATGTTACCATCACACAACCAAACACCTAATGTGAGACTCACTCTAGGCTTGCACTACAGCATAGGGTAAGGATGAATAGCAATGATTTTGAATCAAGCAAATCTGGATTTAAACCTTACCTCTATGACTTAAAATCTGGATGACCCTGGAAAAGTTGTTTAAACTCTCTAAACTCCAGTTTTATTTTCTGTAAAATGAGGATAAAATTACCTACTCTGCAAGGCTATTGAGAAGATGAAATGGGATGGTGTATGTTACATATGTTCTTATTGGAGTTCCTGATATACTAAAACACTTAATAAAGAGTATTGCTATTTGGGGGATAATGTCTCACCTCTCACATCCAATTGGTTTCTAAATCCTGTTGTTTCTAACTCTGTAACTTCACTCCAACAATCCTTGCTCTTTACCATCACTGCTGACAATGCCTAGTTAGGATCTAGTCATCTCTACCTCAGTGATTGCAATTTTCTTTAACTCAGTGGTCCTCTCCATTTTTTCCTGACATCACACAGGGTGATATTCACATGCGTGATTCATTCCCTCAGTCATAGTCAATGTCAAGTACAGTTCTAGAAGTTTAGGCTATAACTCTACTCCTTTCTTTCCCATGCCATGAGAAAACATACTAGAATAATAGTAAGAGTGGCACTATTAAAGAGGTTAATTTGAATCTGCTCCCATTTATTTCAGTCTGGTGCAAATTTGAGTACTATATTTTCAATAGCAAACTGCTTGCAGCACATATGTGTGCAACTACATCATGGTTGAAAGCTTTGTGTTAACCAGCTTCCTTTACCAGTTTTCTTACCCCACACTAATCCCATCCCCCTCAAGATTGTCAAAGTGAGCTAGTTTCTATTATGTAGATTTTACTACATGTTTTGCATTTTCTATGGTGTAAAATGCAACTCCCTTTGGTCTGGCACAAAAGGCCCTTCAGACCTGGCCCTTTTTAGCTTCTTCAGGCTTTTCTCTTTCTATACCTCACCTTGCATATGACTTTTGAAACAACAAAATAATGACATTCTCATCTCCCTTTCTTCATCCCCCCTCTCGGTCCTCATCCCACTGCAGTCTGCCTTAGGCTACAGGTGGTCCCTTGATTGTGCCCTTAATCCTGGGCACTCACGACCTGTGTACAACTCAGTATCTTCACTCAGCAGTAATGGACACTTGGAACACTCCCCTTCCTCCTGATTCTTTGGCTGCCCCTTTATTAATTGCATTTTTGGCTTTTTTTTTTTCCTACTCATACTTCAATATTCTGCCCCCAGGACTCTTTCCTATGCAGTTTTCTTTTCTTTTCTGTTTTTCTGTTCTTTTTTTATATTCTACTATCTTTGGGAGATCCTCTACACTTCGTAGTTTCAACTACCATCTGTATGCAAATACCAACAAATCCTTTTTTGTTTTTTCCTCTTCTAAGCCTTACCTCTTTCCTGAACCCTATATACCCAATTGCTCATAGGACTTTACGACTTGATGGTCTTATAAGTGACATAATTATTCACAGTGTTTCCAGAAGGGACTTCATTATCCCCCTACCCTCCCAAACCAACCTTTTTCTCATTCAAGTTGCACACTTCTATAAATGGAATCATTCACCCAATTTCTAAGCCAGATATCTAGGAGAATCAGTACTTGACCTCTACAACTCTTTTGAACCCTACATTTCAACCAGTTATCATATCTTGATGATACCTCCCTAATACCTCTAAAACCCCACAACATATTTCCAAATCCACTGCTATGCCTTAATCCAGGCTGCCATCATCTCTTACTTAGATTAATTTATCTTTTTCCTTCAACTCTGCTGCTCACTAACCCATTATCCTCCACACTCAACCAGTTATTTTACCTCAATTCAAATCTGATAGTATAACCCTCAGGACTTAAAAGCCTTCAAGATAAGTTTCAAAGATTTAACATGATTGATATGGCTCTCCAAGACTTGGATCTGGCCCCTCCTTCCAGCCCAGACTACTTGCCATGTTCACTCTCATACCATACAGTCCAGCTATATTGAACTTTTTTCAGTTCCTCATGTGGTTTTTTTTTTTTGTCTCTGTTTTGCCTGCACGGGATACTCTCCTTATTCCTACTTCCTTCCTTTGCCTGGCTTTCTCCTACTTCAGAGCTCCTGTTCTCTAGGATTGATTGTCTTTCCACTGTAGATTTCTAAGGTCCCAGTATTTGCCATATCATTACATCACATTTCTTTACTAAAAATTTTCATCGCATATGACTGCTAATAAAGTAGATTCAAATTGGGGAACTATAAAAATGTTATCTACATACCTTAAATTATTTTTCAGCCTAATACTTTAAATGCACAATCACCACCAGCTTTTTGATGTAGGGCTATCACTTTTAATTTGGAGATGAGTACGTTGAATGAAAGCCATTGTCTTTCTTTACCACAGCGCACCATGTGTAAATTGTAGTTTCACTTTATTTAAAGTGCAGTGATAACTTAAAATAGGGTGAAAAGTTAAAGACATTGACCAACCAATCTGAATGTACAATTTTCTGGATTATTAAGACTTTTTTTCTCAGTCTTTTCTGGTTTACATCCTTTACCTAATTTTGGTAGAAATGTTTTTAATGGTTCCCTTTTATTGAGTCTTTCCAAAATATTCAACTTAATTTTCAAAGAAACAACTCTTTCATTTTACAGTCTATATCACCAAATTATGCAACCAATGTTTAATTATATTACATGGTTACAATAATAAGTTAACTGTTGTAAATAGTTTGAGCATAAACACCGCTGATTCTTGGCAAGCATGCAACTCAACCAATGAGAGAAGTGTGTAGGCTTACTGGAGTGTAGCCTACTGTCTGAGAGCTTTCACTGAGCCCAGAATATTAATGAGTTTGTTTTGCAAAGGCAATTGATAGTATTAGTTAGTTTGCCAAGTCAGTTAAGTGGAGGTCTGTTAAGAGTGCTCTGTTAACACAGTTGTCTCTCTTCCACATTGACTGTATGCACTGTGAGGACAGGAGAAGCATGCATGTCTTAGAAAGAAACCATCTCTCTTTTTTTCCACCATGATGTTCACCAACATGTGCTGGGCACACAATAAATATTTGCTGAAGAAATGAATATATTAATAAATAGGTGGAATACCTACTCTTCATAGCCTGTCTTTCCTCCAGAATAGCTCAAGTGTCAACATCTTAATTTATAGCCTGACTTCCCTGATTGATCTCTCTATCCTTCAAAGTAAAATGTGTAACTTCCCTCTTTGTCTCCACTGTATTCTAAACCTCTTTAAAATACTCTTACTAACATTTCATTTTGTTTCTATTTCCTTTTAATGTATTACATATTTCTGGAAGTCAGGAAATTTTATTTTTATATCTTATGTTTAATATATAAATAGCACATGTAATATTTCCGAGAAAAATTAATAAATAAATGAATAAATAGCTCTACCATGTAGGTATACTTGTCACTGCTTTAGACGAAGAAACTGAGCCAGAAAGATTAAACAGTGTAAGCAATATTACAAAGCAAATAAATCTTGGGGTCTCCTTGGTCCATGGACCCCAAAGCTCATTCTCTCTTTCAACTCTATTATGTCTCCTTTAACCACCTAGTAAATTAAAACCTCTTCTAGGAATAGAAGTAAAGCATTTCCTGGTCTCGATCAATTTTTACTTTCCAGCTATCCGTGAATATTAATATTCTCTTTGCTTAATTTTTTTTATAGACTCATAGGTGAATAGCAAGGGGGAAGGGCAGATGATGAGTGCGCAGGAAAAACGATCCAAACCTGAGCAATGAGGTGGAGTATGTGGTCTGAATTAGAGGAATGTGGAAACTGAGGTGGGAAAGAGATTATATAAAGCAAACCAGACCCAAAGATATAGATTTGCCCTATGGCATTACTTATCCCATGGAATGAGAACATTTGTATAAATTATCCATGCCACTCTTTCTCTCCATGGAGGATACTGTATTTCTCATATATGGTTTGGGAAGGTTTCCTGGAGTAGATTGATCCCAAGGGGGTATCTTGAATGACAGGAAAAAAGAAAATAGCTTAGTGTTTGGAACAAGGGATCTAATTTGCAGGCTGAAAAGCCAGTGTTATTGAAGGAGCTGACACAAATGAAAAAAGGCGAACCTGGATGATGAATAGAGTGAAGAAAGAGCCATTGCAATGTTGTAAGCAGTAGAGAATCTCTGCACACTCAAGGGAAGAAAGGAACAACATCTTTATATTAAGGATTTTCCTGAACCTCCAACTCCATACCACTGACTCTTGCATTCATCTCTGATTTTGTCCAGATCAGACTTGCCTAATGCTCATCTTAGTTCTTCAGACGTCATATCTAACGCAAAATCTCTTAGTTCTCAAACTCAAAGCTTCATATTTTAGAAAATTCAGACATAAAATCAATCCTCCAGTTTTCTAAACATTTATAACTGATTTACTTTCAGTATACTTAATAATGTAGCTGTTCAACAACTTTTTGTGTTTCACCACAAATTCTTTCATATAATCTGATTAAAACACATCTAGAATATACTACTACCTTTCCTACTCTACTCGTTTTCAGTTTTATTCAGCAAAGATATACATCCCTGTGGTCACTTTCTTCAATATCATTATCTTTGTAACATCATCTCATTTGTTTTTCTTTACTATTTATAAATTCTTAATCCACAAGCAAGGTGGGCGGGTCAAGTGGTCTCTCCCTTTCTACTTTTCACTTCAATCACTTTTCCACACATTTACTTCCCCTAAAATCAAATCGGCTATCTTCACTGAAAATTAAAAGTACAAAATTATCTAAAATATAAAATATATTGAGATATATAATTATATTCATATTTGTATCCCTGGATTATCACAGGTTAACTCCATAGATTTAGGTAAGCCATTAAACTCTTAAGTCTCTCGTTACTCCAACTAGAAAATGGGGTGGACAGTAACATCTACGTCATATGATTCTTTTGAGGATGAAAAAAGAAAAACATGGAAATCACCACAGTGACTGTTACATAACTTAATAAAAGGTAGCTGTGGTCATTACTACAATACAGGATTATTTATACAATTGAGTTTAACTGTTAAGACAGATCAAAGATCTGCTACTGAGTCCTTGGAATGTGGCTAGTGAAATATGTCTAGTCCAAATCGAGATACACTGTAAATGTAAGATAAAAACTGGATTTCAAAGACCATGAAAAACGAAGGTAAAATATAAGATTTTTTATGCTAATATTAGGTATATTAGATATATTGGAATACAAAAACTTAAATTTAATTTCACTTGCTTATTTTAAATGTGGCTATTAGAAAAATTTTAAGTCACGTATGTAGTTTGTATTTGTGGCACATATTACATTTCTATTGCATAGCACCATGATACATAATAATCACAAACTCATGAGTGGGTTTAGTGTTACCTAGAAGTCCTGTCATAAACTTGCTATTTCAGATGAAATGTTGTCACCCATAATTAACTTTATTAATTTTTATAATATATATGTATAATAGAAGAGGCTCTCTCTTAAGATGATAGATTTTAAATAATCCATATATTATGATGTGAAATTCTTTCTATATTGTATTTGTAAAATGCCCTCCTACATAGCCTGCGAAAATATTGGGCATCGTATATTTTATGTATCCAGTTAATTTATATCTGTGTGCATAGCTGAAGATTTGTATGATAATAAATGGGAAAACATAGTTAATTTTACTACAAAGCACGCAGGTTACCAGAAGACTAGTAGCACATTGTGGTTAAAAAGTGGTTCCAGAGAAGCCTATGTAGGTAAAAGAGATTGTCTAAAAGCGCTGTCGGGCTACAGGGTTGTTCTATAACTGTACATCCTGCCTTAGTGTGACCTTGAACACCATCTGACTATGAAACCCCAGTTCCCAGTCATGTGATGAGTTGGTGGTGGAGAAAAAAGGCTTATGTAAATAGATTCACCAGAAGCCTCGTGGTGAGGACCCCTGTTTCTAGCTCTGTAAATTGAGACGAAACCTCTAGCTCAAAATAAGATGATAATGCATGGCACATTTAAATAACTGTAAACATACACCTATTTTTTTTTACACATATGTGCCACATCTATAAAAGAACAATTTTAAATGGTATTCTATTGCATACATCACAAAGAGAAACAAAAAAACTGTTCAAACCTTCTTGAGAGAAGGAGACACATGACTGGACACCACCCACCACCCCAGCTGAGGTATATGGGGATTCACTCTCTGGCCAAGGGGCGGTCTGTGTCTGTGCCTGTTTGAGGTCTCTGGTTGTGCTCTGTGTTTATTTTAGACACATTCAAATTCAGAGGAACTTAAAATTGAGGAAGCTTTCCCTTAAAATTCTTTTGTAACACAATTTCAACTTAACTTTTTAGTTATCTTTCTGAGAACTTCCCAACAGAATTTTCAAAATCTCTTATTTATTTTTTGGCTGCATTGGGTCTTCATTGCTGTGTGTGGGCTTTCTCTATTTGTGGCGAGCAATGGCTACTACTCGTTGCGGTGCGTGGGCTTCTCTTGCTGCAGAGCATGGGCTCTAGGCACAAGGGCTTCAGTAGTTGTGGCACGTGGGCTCAGTAGTTGTGGCTCACGGGCTTAGTTGCTCTGCCGCATGTGAGATCTTCCCAGACCAGGGCTTGAACCCGTGTCCCCTGCATTGACAGGCACATTCTTAACCACTGTGCCACCAGGGAAGCCCCTCAAAATCTCTCTTAAATCCCACCTTTTCTATGAGGCTATTTCTGGCCCCAACACCTTCTCCCGGTACCTGTGTTTTGATTCTTGGTCACAACTTTTCTTTATAATCATTTCTGTACATCTCATTCCTTCTATTGTTTTATGCATTCCTTGATAAAACTCTTCTTACACTTTACACTTTAATCCCTTGAGTTTAACTTTAAAGTTTGCTTTTTTGCTGTACACTCTCCCTAGATGATCTCATCCACTCCGTGATTTCATATTACCATACATATAGTATATGTATGTGTCTATATATAGTATACATACCATATATTTTATATGTCATATTGTGTGAAATACCAGTATGACACCCAAGTGGAGTTTACATGAACTTAAGCTCAGATCTCTCTCCTGATATTAACCTAGTATCTTCGATTTCCTACTAGACATCTCAGTTTGGATGTCACACTGGTATTTCACACTCAACATGTTCAATATGTTCCTCCTCTTTCTACCCCTCAAATCTGTTTCTCCCCACTGTGATTTTGACATCAAAAAATGGCACCACTGTGTACTTACTTTTCTGACTCAGAAACTAGGGTATCATCCTCAATTTATCCTTCTTCTTCGCCACCTACATACAACCAATCACCAGTCCAGCACTTCTACCTTTCAAGTATCTTTGGAGTCTAAGCACATCTGTCCATTTCCAGACCACTCCCATAGCATCAGCCACCATGATCTTTTTCTAGGATTTACTGTAGCAACTTCTACTTCCTGTCTGGCATCCCTCCAACCTAGTCTCATACTGAAGCCCAAGCAATTTTGCAAATCTAACCATGTCACTCCCCAATAGAATCTTCATTCGTTCTTGTTTCCCTTGGTATAGATTCAAATTCCTTGAATTAAAAAAACAAAGCCCTAATATCTGACTCTACTTACTCACCTCTCCAGTTTTATCTCTTGCTATGTTTCTGTTCTCATCATACACTCCAGCCATATTGAGCATGCAATTTCCTGAATGTAACCATTCATATTTATTCTCTTTCTGTCATCTCTTTCTGATTCTCCTTTGTCCTATTCCTCTTGTCCATCTGTCTGTTTTCTCTCTACCCGCCTCTCCAGGAGTTTGTAGATGTCTTCCCTCTGCATAGAACACACTTTCCATCTTCCTCTCTCAGTTTTCCACATTCATCAAATTTACTTCGATTTATCCTTCTGGACTCAGCTTAGATGTCACTTCTACCAGGATGTTTTTTCTTGCTCCAGTGCTAAATTAGGTTCCCCTTCTATTTATCTTCACAGCATTTTACTTTTACATTTATAGTAATGACTATCATGCTTTATTCCTAATTATTTGTTTTCTTCCTCAGTGTAAGATAATTTCTTTGAGTATACAGACTTTGTCATATTCAATATTATATCCTAAGCACCCAATCTGACACACTGGAAGTACTGAATAAAAGAATGAACTCCCTGTAGTACTTAGCAAAGTGGCTTGCCTTTAGTAGACATTCTAATCCCTTAAATTTTAGATGATTTTACTAGTGAATACTGTAACAGGAACCAAACATGCACAAAAAGAGGAGATGGTATAGAAAGGAGAGGGACAGAGCTTACGGTCTTCTCAAACTTTCAAAGTAGACTCAAAGTTAATTTTGGAAACAAAATCATCTGTGCATTCTATCCTCTTAAAGCCTCATCCTACAGGCTAATTCTGTAGACATTTGCTTAAACTTCAAGGACTCAAAGTGACGTTGTCAAGAATCCCAGAATAAATAATGTTCACTGGGCCAGAATCCTAGAATGAAAGTGTGAATATGTTGCTTCATACTTGTTTTTTGTTCTTCTAGAGCTATTTACCAAGTAATTTCTTCAAGGTTCTCAAAAGGAAAAAAAACCTTTACATCTTCAAATAATTTACTCCCTTCACCTTGACAGAATCAGGTTTAAATCTAGATTTTAAAATGTGTACATGCTTTCATAACTGTATCTCCTAAATGTTCTATGTTTAATATTAATAAAATGATCAAGGACTTAGACCCATATGTAGCCTAACTTTATACTTAGAGTAAAGTATCAAAAGGCCTTTCTGTGTCATGAATTAGGTGTTACTCCATATAAATCAGGCCTGGGCTTCCCTGGTGGAGCAGTGGTTGAGAGCCCGCCTGCTGCTGCAGGGGACACGGGTTTGTGCCCTGGTCCGGGAAGATCCCACATGCTGCGGAGCGGCTGGCCGCTGAGCCTGCGCGTCCGGAGCTTGTGCTCCGCAACGGGAGGTGCCACGACAGTGAGAGGCCCGCGTACCCCCCCCCCCCCCCCACACACACACAAAATCAGGCCTGTTTTGTACATAGTGATAAATGCAGTGGGGTAGGTCATTCACTCTTACTGTCATTCAGATGGCCAATGATATTGCTGTCCTTGTTTCTCCAAATTAGTTTTATTATGGAGTTCTGCCATAATAGCTGGACAAATGGGATGAATTTAGATCTCACAGACCAAAACAAATTTAGAAGCTAAAGCTCTTTTCCTTTTCCAGACTATTGCATTTGTAATTTACACAGGTTCAAAATAGTGAAAATAAGTCTTACTTAAAAATGAGAAAAGTAGAAAAAAGTCTTTGCTTCTGAGAAATACAAGGGTTATTTATAACTCAGTCTCCAGAGAACTAAAGAGCAAACAGCAGATAAATGGAACCCAGAAAGTTTACAAACTTAAAATGTAACAAGTGAACACATTATACTAGTTGTACCTTAACCCTCTGCTGGTGTATTATAGGTGACACTGACTGTCCAAAAGCAGCAGCTGAGAGATCACCAATCATGATGCTTGAATATGCTAGGTTACCATGGAACACTAGCATTACCCAAAGCTACTTATAAACCCCTATGTGGTGACTAATAATTGTAGTTGGGTTATACACACATGGGAAATGCGGCTGGCAAGGCATACGGACATTAATATGAGCCACATGGTCACAGAAAAGAAAACACGTGCCCTCCATTTATCTTGGTCATTTGGGGAGGCTTTCTTTAAACTGGGATAATTGTGCCATGTTTTCTGAGTCACATACAGGAGTATAATATAACTGATCCAAGCATATCTAACATACTTCATCTTAAAAAAAAAACTACATCATTAAGATAATCTATATTGATAGAATGATATGTTAGCAAATTTTTACATGGCCTCAAAGTCACCACACAATATCAAGCTCTTCAGAGTTAAGTTTTCTATAGGTTAGAAACTATGACCAGGATAAATTACTCTAAGAAGAGTTCAAAATATAGCACAAAGGAGAATGTTATTAACGCTGAAAAAGGTCATATTGAATATGGTGGCAGGTATCTCAAGAGGATGTTTAATAATTTTTAAAAAGCCCAAGCCACATTTTTATAATTAAGGCAGAGAGTGTTTTTCAGCATACTCTAGTTTAAATAGATAATATCGGTATCTATTTTAGAGTTTCAATTTTAAAAAAGTGTAAGAGAGATAATAACATAGTGCTAATTCAAAAGAATTAGACAACAACTCATTTCATATCTCAAAGACCCAGGAAAGCTATTTAAATTCTTCTTGGCGAATAAAGTGCTGTTGTCCCTTTACCTGTGCCTGAAGCAGAGTTTTTCCCATGCTCATTATGTGATCAAGTGATCACATTCTTAGCTATAATCAGACTTGTCAAAACATTAAAGAAGAAAGCAGAAGACTCTGGGTTTATACTTGTAACTTGGAAAATATATTAGTGTAATACATTGGTATAGCCAAACTCTACTATTTGTTAGGATGACTACAAAGTAATTTGGCTAAGAGTTTGGAAAAACATGAGTCATTTGCTGTCCCAGTTTTTTTTTTTTCCCTTGAGTGTTATCAAATGATAGTAATATATATACATGTCACAATCTGATGCAAATAAATAAAACAAGAAGGGAGGTGGGGTGAGGTGGGGAGACAAAGGATAGAGTGTTTGAAGGCCAAAATATCAGGTTACTTACTTATATTGTAGAAGACAAGGGAACATGGTGGTAGGCGTAACTACAGCAACCATTCCTGAAGACTGGGGAACTTGTCAGGTCAAAGCCAAGAAATTCCAGATGGTTGTACATGTCTCAATCCTGAGGGTACACGATATCAGGTCGGATTTTATCATAAATATATCACTCACTTCATAATGACTAGAGTTGGAACTGGAGTGAATCTTGGAAACTCCCTTAGGCTACAGAATTAACAAAGTGGTAAATTAGTAGATAGGTTTTAGCACCTAACAAGAATAAGCACAATATCTAGGCCACTTACAGAATTTGGAAGATACCATAAAGTGACAACTTATCATTGCAAACACTTGGATATCATGGCCAGTGCTTCCAGTACAAATCTCTTCATATTACTCATGACAAGTTAGCTCAAGAGTTTTAAATAGAAAGGAGGTGGAAAACAAGCGTAAATATTGGAAATTATATTCTGCAGTAAGAAAAGAAAAGGAGTATGAGGATATGGATAGACTGATATGGATAGGCAAAGAATGCCATTAATTATGGAGGAAACTTGGTAAACAAAAGCCCACACTTATTTAAATCAAGCATGAAGGCAGTTTTCAGAAGACCATGTTTAGGATAATTTATCCATCTTTAAAATTTCTGCAGAAAAGTGTTAATTCCAGATTATTTTTGCCCTGCTACTTAATGCTGTTTCTTAGCCTTTCTGACTGTGTCAATGAGTTCATCTGGAACCATTCTGTTTAAAAATCACAATAAGCAAAACATTACTTATAAGGTATGACTGTTGAAACATTTTTTGTTATCACTACCTTATAATATTTGCTGTCTTTGTCCATTCGGGCTGATATAACAAAAGACCACACACTGAGTAGCTTATAGACAACAGAAATTTATTTCTCACAATTCTGGAGGCTGAAAGTCCAAGATCAAGGCACCAGTATGTTCGCATTCTGGTGAAGGTCCTCTTCCCGGTTCATAGCTGGTGGCTTCTTGCTGTGTCCTCACATAGTGGAAGGCACTAGGGAGCTCTGTGAGGTCTCTTTTTTAAGGGAATTAATCCCATTCATGAGGGCTCCACTCTCATGACCTGATCACCTCCCAGAGACATCTCCTCCTAAGACCATCAAATTAACATTGCAATTTCACCATGTGAATTTTGGGTGGACACAAACATTCAGACTATAAATCTGTTATTCCCCTTTATTAGTGGGGCTTATCAATCAAATGCTGAATAAACTTCTTTTGAAATGAAACACTGGACTAAGTATATACAGAATTAAGTTTTAGCTTTTTCACTTATTGGGGGTGTTTATGAACAAAATCACAACAACCTGAACCTGTTATTAATAAAGTATCAGGTAGCCTACAATTTCCATGAGAACTTTGAGAGTAAATTAGATAAATCCAGTTAACAGCTGTGCTAATTTGTAAAGTCCTTGTAAAAAAGCATACTTAAAACTCATATTCTGGTTGCACTAAATTACTTATATTAAAAACGGCTGTATTTCAGATTAATCAGAATTGTGACAGGGTGAAGAAGAACAGATAGCAAATGGTGCAACCGGTTATGTTGAGAAGAGAGGGGAAAGAGAAAAGGTTGGTGCGGACACAGATGAGGAGGGCGGTGAGAAAGACGCTGGAAAGAGATGTAGATGAACTACATGACATCATGAGAAAAAACAGGGGAAGAAGGAAAAAAATAGGAAAGAAAATAAGGCCACTTACTCCCTAGACTGGGATATTCCGCTTCCAAGATACACATCCACTTTTATTGCTCTAATAGCCAAATGCCCTAGGTCTCCCCATCCCTACTTCTGAATGGGGAATGTTAGAAACTCCCCCATCATTTGCAAAAGCTGTGTGGGCCATAGTCTCTCAAGCTTTTATATCCACCAAACCAGAACCAATACGTGGGCCCAGGGCTTTGAGATAATAGGGACTTTATTCCCATTCCCTCTTAAATTCCCCTACTTCCCTATCAAGGGATTTCACAAAACCCTCCCAGTGGAGACAGCTGATTCTGATCCCAATCTCCATCAGCTGAGGTAAAATGACAATACTGCATGACTCTTGCCTCTTTAGGCATAGGCTTACCTAAGGCCCAGTAGTGCCCCACACATACACCCTTACCTTCATTTTTACCTTTGGTTTTTCCTGTGCATTTAAAAATCTTGCTTCTTTGCGTATGTTCCAATGGGTCAGATGATCAGGTTCATGTAGCTCTTTTAAGGGCTTCTAGAACAAACAACTCAACACTATATGTGCAGCAGCTGTTTTTACTGTTTTTTTTAATCTTTATTGGAGTATAATTGCTTTACAATGTTGTGTTAGTTTCTGCTATATAACAGAGTGAATCAGTTATACATATACATATATCCCCATATCCCCTCCTTCTTGCATCTCCCGCCCACCCTCCCTATCTCACCCCTCTAGGTGGTCACAAAGCACGGAGCTGATCTCCCTGTGCTACGTAGCTGCTTCCCACTAGCTATTTTACATTTGGTAGTGTATATACCAAATGTAATGTCAATGCTCTCTCACTTTGTCCCAGCTTACCCTTCCCCCTCCTTGTGTTTTGAGGGATTTGTCCTGTGCCTGACAAAACTTCAAGTTAGAAGTAGTTGGTCTGATCTAAGACATGTTTGGGAATTGTAGAGCAGCAGTAAGGACAAAAAGAAAAAGGCTAACATTTCTTTTTCTCAGATTGAGCATCTGTTTATTTTCTGGGATCTCCCTTTATTTTCCCCATTTTTATATGGAATTATGGGTACTTTATACTCTTTATCAATTCCTCCCCTCTGCCTGTTAGGCTAGTTTATGGAAGCACCCCCCTCAAGTTTTGTGCCAAACCAGAGAAAAGCAGCAAGATTGTTTTACCAGTTGTTATCCTTGTTGGTATCTCTAGCGAGAAGTTAAAAAAAAAAAAAAAAAAATCACATCGGGAACTGTTAGTAGGGCTGTTAACGAAACATGAGGTTTTGTTGAATGTTTAATGGGTCCATCTTAGTACTCCCTAATAGCAAGAGGCAGAGTGGCAGAGTTGCTAAAATGCTAAAAATGAACTTCCTTCACCAGGTGGCTCACACCCCAGGGAACTCTTGGGCTTGAGCATGTTGATAAAGTCTTACAAGCATATCAAGATTTCAATTATTTATCATTTCTCTGACTCTACTGCAATAGAGAAATCAAGGACATATGGCAGGCTTAAAAAATCTTTTTCATTTTGCTTCTGTCGATACTATAAGTCAGGAGAATTTGATATTTCTTGCTGATCTTGAAGGGATCCTTCATAAACTTAACACTTTTAAACCTACTTCATTGTTTGCACTTTTCCCCCACAAGGTAGGTTAGTATTTTGGATTAAAGGCTGGTCAATGAAGTAACATTTCATTTGAATATGTAGCATTTTTCATTCTCTGTGGCATGTGGAAGTGAAATTATTGGGGAATGTGATAAATATTCATAAAATTCTAATACTTATGGATGAAGGAAAATTCTAACAGCCATCTCAAATGTGATGGGGGACTTTAACTTGGCATGGGGGGTAAAAGATAGCTAAAGCTCAATAAAATGAGTTTATAATCATGTGTTCTTTTACGTTTCCAGTTATGGAGACATTTGTAACAACAAACCTTATGTTAAAACAAACAATATTTGTAAAATTTGAGGAGATTACGACTCACGTGGTGGTATAACCTGAAGTGGTAGTATAACAGAAAACCCATTTTTGCCTATGTGACTGAACAATCTCTATGACTTAACCCTTAATCTAATCTTGGTCTGATTCCTAAGAAATGCTGGTTTCTAATATGGTGATTGACCATTACTTGGACGGCTTGTGTAATTTACTCTACTCTGGAGCAAGTCCCAACTTTCTTCCCTCAGGTCTTACTTTTTTCTTCTATAAATAGGGGATAGGCTCTGACATACATACCTTTAAGATTCGTTTTAAGGGTAAAATAAGATATGTATGAAAACTGCCTGAAGAGAAAAGAGAGGTCATCCTTAACAAAACATAGGTTACTTTGTTCTCTGCTTTGGTGGACTACATAGTAATGATGGAGGTTTCTGATCTCACATGTACCCAAATCTCTGGGTCAGAAAGCAAGACATGTATACACAATGGCAATGATAACTTAAGCCTGATATGATTCAATAGTTCAGTTTTCTGTATTTGAAAGATGTGTTTGTGTACAGAATTTTCGCCAGAAAGTTTTTATAGCAAACTTTTTATGTCAGAAGTTTATTTTATTGGTAAAATATTAAATAATATACAGAATTAAAAACTGCACTTACACTTCTGAGAAGAAATAAATCTTGGACAAATTATATGCTTGTTCCTGAGATTCCCTAAATTTATTCCAGTAGCTGTGCACTCAGACAGTACAAACCTTTATAATATAATCCTTTTCACAAAGTATTACAAAGTTTCTGCAGCTTCTTTAGTTGTACATACATACAAACACACACTCACACATGCATATACAACACTCATACACGTATACACAATACCCACATACATGCACAGAACATGTATGTGTGTGCATTAAAAACAAAGAAAATACAAGTCCCACATTTTAGTCTGCAGTGACAAAACTGTTAGCGGAGGTCTCCAAACTGGTATATAGCAGAGTGACTTGTCACACAGCTGCAAAGACTGTTTCAGTATTTCCGTAGTAAACCTCATTTTCTGAGGTATGGTATTTGAGCCTTAAAAAAACTACATTACACTGAGCAAACCTGACACACAAGGTCTGGAATTTTAATTTTACATATATATTTATATATATATATATCTTTTTTAAACAATAGTTTTTATTTTCCCAAATTATTAGTTTGAAAAAAAATGAGGTTTACTGGTTTGACCTATTTTTTTTTCGCTTCTAAAACTTAAACTGTCAAGCAATTAGTTTTTAAAGTAGTCTAATTACCTTTGGTATTGTTAAAGAAAAAAAATCTAAAATGGCCAAGACATATACTGTACAAATGCAGTAACTGCCTTTAAAAGAAATGCCAAAGAAATGTTATCTTTTAAACCAAACATGTATTTACATTACAGCAGTTTTACTACAGGGACACAGGTATGTATAAAAAAAAGAAAATCAGAATACTACATATAAATATGTATGATATGAAAAATACCTCTTACTTAAGTTTGTATGAAAACAGGAGTGCTCCAAATATTTCTTAAAATTTTTCTCCAATAGGTGATAGGTAAGTGTTTAAAATTGAGCTAAGTGCTTTACTTTTATTTTAAAGTTCATTTCCAAAAGGAGAATAGAGAAATAAAAAAATACTAGGTTCTTAATTTAAAACACTGGGTAAGGGTCTAAGAAAAAAATTCACTCTCTAAGAATTTCAACTTTAGGACACATTTCTCAGGCAAAAGATTACTAATTGCAAAGAAAATTTAGCCTAAATAGAGATACCATGAGATTAGACCAGTAGTTTCCACGTTCTCTAATCTTTTGACTGTGGAGTGTTTTTCTTTTTGCTTGTTGTGTCCTTTAACTAACATACCATAATTTTCAAGGGTTTCTTTTTGTCTTTAACTAAAGAAAGAAGGAGAAAAATAACCATAGTTTTTAAGACTTCAAGAAAAGTATTGCACTTGTACAGAAAGAAAAGAAAACATCTTTTAAACTACATAGCAGAAGCAATCATTCTGGGATTGCAAATAACACATGGTCTAAAAGGTCAACTATTAAGAGCAAAGGTGGAGCCTGGAGAGCCCACTCCAAACCTGGAATATTATTATAGTAATGTTAAAGCATTTTCTCCCAACTGGGAGATAGTTAAGACTTTTTGCTTCAGATTTTTAACATCTTTCTAAATTCTTGCAAAAAAATTGTTTAATCTCTCATAATACACATTTTAGGAAGAAAAGCGAATCAGAACACAAAATCCAGCAAAAAAGGAAGGCAAACATATCATGTTATTATGATTACATAATCTCTGAAGTCATATTTTAGATACCCAATATTTGAAAGTGAAAGTAACACAAGGGTTATATACCTTACTAGTTTTAATCCAACTACCTTTTTAAAAAAATTATAAAACTACACTTGAGTATAAAAAATATGTCAGCAGATTATACAGCCAACAAAAATCATACACAAAAAATTAAGACTTAAGAGACCTGTGAATTGGAAATAAGAGTTGACCTAATCCTCAAACTAGTAGAGGGAGAGAGAGGCAGAGATGTCCAGAGACAATGATGGAGGGAACGTGGACAGAGAAAAGAAAAGAGGTGGGGAGAGTAGACAAAATTTAAGAGATCACAAAGAACTTCACTACATAGAAGGGGAAGTGATTTATGTTAAAATCTGAGCATGCTTGACAGTCAAAATGTTTTATCACAGTTTCAGAAATTGAACTACTTAAAAAAAAACAAACACAGAAGAATAAAACAACAAAAAACAAAACCCAGAGTCTTTCCCTTGTTACAGTGTATTCATTAAAAAAAAAAAATCCATTTCCAGTAAATTAAGTAGAATCCTGATAAGTGCATAGTTGGGGATTCAGTGACCTCCACCCGTTCAAGAAGCTTTCCTTACTGTGTGTCACTTGAGGTAATTTGAAGGGCCCGATTAACTGCAAACTGGCTTATCTGTACCTATATGAAGTTTTATGCTGTACTTTATGTGGCTTAGCAGAGGGCCTCTAAATTTTATACTTTATTCACAATAAAAAGGACATCTTAGAAAACTAGTCATTCATGTACCACTCTCTGTATGGGATAAAGGTTAATTCACAACAAATTTATACAGAAAATATACAAATGCCATGTTACGGGAGAAAAACCCCATAAACAGAATTAGGAACTTATTTCTAAGAGTGTGTGTGAAAAATATCCACAAACTTACAGTACAGCAAGAGAAAACTGAAAGGCTAAAAATACAATGTTACATAAAAACCTTATGGAAATTCCAAAATTTTAGGTTTCTGCAATAAATGTAAAAATATTCAAGATGTCATTATTTGGCCTAGCAATACACTATGATAAAAAGAAACACTAGATTATCACAGCTTCTTGGTCATATGACATTTGCTTTGAATAACAAGCAGCTCATTTTTAAAAAAGCTGTCATATTTTAACACATCCATTGCAAGTAATACACAACCATGGTAGGAAACCATTTGAGATTATGCTTTGGAGAACAGCAATGTGATATGACTGTTCAGTTTTGTTTTGTTCAAGGAGAATTAATTACCTGCTTCTCTACATCATTCCACAAAACATTAACAGGTTAGAAGACAGAAGTTCTAAGACTAGCAGAACACTAGTCTACAGGTGAAATTCCAAAACAATACTATATTTTATTGACCAAAAACTCCACTAATAAAGCCTTGTATGATATTAGAACTTTTCTTCCTTAAAAACAAAACAAAAACACATACCACAATGCAATTCACAGCTACAATTTCCCTCTACCTCATATTTTACCTGCATAATCTTGTAATGGTATTCAGAAATATTATCAAACTAAAAAGATATTAACATCTGGTTTCAAAGTTTCCTTTTACTTTAAGCAGATAAGCTGAAAGTCTCTGTATTGGAAATTCCTCTAACAGTTTTGACCTAGGAACGCAAAGAAGAATTATATAGTAATCAATTTTAAGTGATTTTTAAAAATACATAATAAAAGTGTGGTAGAGCTACAACGGCTAACCAACACTCTCTCAATGCATTTTAAAAAGGCACCAATATAAATAAATTTTATAAGTATTTAATACATTAAATTCAGGATCTTAAGACCAGTTACTGTATATTTTAATTATTTTGCAGAAACTGGAGGTTTAAAAACATTTCTAAGATAACTTTCATATATACAGACTTTAATTTCACCCCCCCCCCATTCTTCTTTACTTTTGCATTTGGGGAATTTTCTGTTTTAGAATAATTTTCACACAGATAGTACTTACTAAAATATATATAAAATATAACTAAAGATGACCACAAATGTAACTTATCCCTTTTTGTAAAATGAACAGTTCAAAGTTAAAAAATAATGTATCCAGTACCTCCTATAATCTAAGTTCTGTCTTGAAACCAGGAGCATATAGTTTTTTATTTGTATTTTTGCAGCCTTTTCTGTTCTTTTTCCACCATAAGGAATCACTTTAAAGATAACATTTGGGAAGTAAGTAAAACATCATTTTCATCTAAATGTCTTCACTGATGTAAGTTTTGTCAAACATTTATAAAATATCATAAAACTTCATGGTTCTGTGAGGTCTACAACTCAGACACAAAAACCATAAATCAAAACAATACCAAGCTCACTAAAACATTCTTGTCTTTCTCCATTTGTCAACAAGTAAAAGTTGAAAATTTTTCTTTTCTGTATCTTCCTATTCAAAAGTAATTTGTGTTTCTTTCACTTTGGAGGTTATATCAAATCAACTTAAAGCCTTTTTTTTTTTTGATTTGATTTGTTTTGATTTGTTCTGTAAGTACACAGTAAAGCCTCACGGTTTGAGTTGAATAGTTGCAACTAGTCTTAAAGACACACTAGTAACTTTAATATTTCTCAGTACAATCTGGTAAAGTAAACCTACTAAGTTGCTCAGGTATTAACTATAATTTTAACTCTCTATAGGCTCTTGCAACACATCTGATCACTGTGCTTTTTTTCATGAATTTTCTTTAAAAGAATGTGTGTGTATGTGTACTATGATGCATGTATATAGCTGCTTGTATGTATGTAGGAGAGACAATCCCTACTTTTAGCCAAATCTGTATCCTAGTCTCTCGTTCTCCCATTTTGCCCCTCCAGAAAATTCTCAATGGCATGTTTCAACAACTCAAAATCTCTTCCAGTTTGCTTACTGGTCACTTTCACTATTTTAACAAGCCAGATTAGAATGGCTTTTTTAAAGTGATTGACCACTATCAGAGAGAGGTAACACATTTCTCTAACAGGAGCTGGAGATAAAATTCTGGGCAAAATTAGGGCAAAGCAATGTGATGAATTTTTGCCAAACTGGAAAATACAGAAGCTAACCTATTTTCATGCCCCTCAAATAATCTGTAACGTGAAATCTCACCTAAATAAACTGGGCATATAACTGTTATGTAAAACTTGATTTATTTGGTGTCTGACTCTCATATCTATTTTTATGTGCTACCACCTTGCATATTTCCTTTCATGAAGAAGCATGCAAATATAGCCATCCAGGGTTTCCCAGAAGCACTGTGTCCACAAAAATTCTGTCTAACCTACACATTCGAATTGATCTTGTCCTTATTTGTCCCTGCCATACCCTGAGCCATCTTTACCTCTTTTTGTTCCTTATATAAAGCTAAGAAAGTACAAGTACACACTTGTAGCAAATACACCCTCAAAAGTATTAAGTCCCTTCAATAAAAAAGATTCTCAGAAAGATGAAATCAGAAAAGGAGAGTGCATTAGTACTGTCCTCATGGGGGTACTATGGAACTCTGTAGGTCCACCTAAATTCAGTTTCATCCCAGGGCAGGTAGGTACATGATTGTTCATACACTGAAAATAAAAAATAGTAACCAGGAAAAAAATTCATAGATGATGCCAGCCAAAGTTATGAACATATTGACTGCCATCCAAATATTTCCTTGAATTGTAGTAAACACAAAATCACTATCCTTAAATTATTTCCCTTCCTCTAAAAGGAAAAAAAAAATAAATTCCAATTATTTATGAGGGGTTGGGGCAGGTGGGTGAGGAAGTCTCAAAGACATGCTTCACCTTTGAACACACTGTATGTTCACGATGCAGTAATGTACCAAAGCATGCAGGAAAAGTGACAGTGGACGTTCTCTCTAAAACAGTTTGCATTTCTGTTTTGGTGCCTTCTCTCAGAGTTAAAGGAACAATTTAGACATTTCTCCAGAAATAATTACCACAGAGGGCTAGTAAAAGAGAGTTGCGTTGTAACCATTTTTGCCTAGCTCTAGCTGTGTCAGTGCTTAGAAGCTGCTTACATAAGCAGATGGTAAACTAGAAAACGAGTGAAGAACAGTACGGGGGCCAGATCTGCCTATCTGTCCACAGTTCTCTAGTCTTGCTAATTCTCACATCATTCTTGCATCATTAAGAAACACAGTTTCAGCATCCCATGTAATGACTTTTTTTTTTTTTTACAGCGGTTATCAGCTTAATGTAATTTTAGTATTCAGAAATAGTTATCAGATAATCCAGTCATGGTCAGGCCTGTCCTCCGTAAACACAAACAGTAAGTTCCCCCTCCAAGGGTGTCCCCCAAGATGAATTTAATCAGTTTCATTCAGTTCCTCCCCTCTAGTGCTGTTAGACTGCAAAGAAAAAGCAGAGGAGCACCCATATAAAAGAAATTAAAATCTGTACATGAAATATGGCAACGTATGTATGAATTGAAAGAAGAAAAATTCTGTAGTAAGGGATTGAGATTCATTTCTGACAAGAACTTATAAATAGTTGCATGTTTTTGAGACAGAAAAATGTGGACGTGGACACTTAAGCTTGGAGGTTCAGTCACATTCTGGACTCCAAGAAAGGTAAAAATAAGTTTTGCTTTTCTGTCTTATCTATAGTTAATGTACCGGTTACAAAGACGTTCCCTTTTCCTTGTACCAAAAAGTGGTAAATATTATTATTGAAGAAATACTAGAATAAATAGCCCTAGTTCCATAATCTTATGGGGTTCAAGTTACCACATTCAGGTCAAATTAGCAATTGCTCTGAGATTTTGAAAGAAATAGCCTATGGCAAGATTTTTATAGACCTTCCACTAGAAAAGTAAAAGAAGAACAGACTATGGACAAAACACTGGGTGGTCACAGCTTGAGAAAAACCAGTGAAAAGAGAAATACCAGAAAAGGGATTTCTGAGTGGATTTTTTCCCCCCTACTGTTAGTCTAATTATATTTTTCTGCTGACTGGTTAACACTGATTAAATGCTGATAAAGTGACAATCGTAAGCATACTTTTAGAAACAGATACATATACTATGCTGCCATCACATTACAACTTTAAAAGAAAACTTCCCAAGCAAATTTAAGAAAAGCAGAGGTCCCTTCTGGAAACTACTGACTGCCTCTTAGCCGCTCTTAGACCATGTTATTCTGAAAACTAGATAAAAATACTATTCATTAAAGGTGTTAAAAGTAAGGCTGCCAGGGTGTCTATAAAATGCCAGTCATCAAAACTATGGAAAAACAGTGCTTAAGTTTAGAAAAATAAGATCCTAGGACCTCACATGTATTTGTAGCTGTCCTTAACTACCTGTAGTTTAAAAATTTTGCTATATGGTACAGTGTACAACATACCGTATTATAAATTCCATAGGGGAAGTAAACATAGAACCCACAACAACAACTCATCCAAGGAGTTATCACTGAAAATAATGTGTTTGTGTTCCATGATCTCTAGAGGGAAAAAAAAAAGTTTACATTTTGAAACAAATTCTTCTTTGAACAGTAAAATTACTTATCCCATTTTAAACTGTGAAAGTCCTACCCAGAAAACGCTAATCTTTCCTGCCTTCAATCATAATCCTGAACATCAGTGGCAAATTAGAATCCTTAGGTGTGAATCTTTACGAATCAAGTGATTATTTTTTTCTCAAAGCATGATATACCTTAACATCTATGCATGGCAGAAATGAACTGCTCTTTAATTCCCACAAAATAAACAAGCCAAATTGTCAAGAAACAATATCCCATCCCTTCTCTCTTCTGTTTCTTCGTTCCTTATTGTAATTAGGCAGAGCAAATGACACTGCGTCCACAAAATAAGAATTAATGACAGTAATAATATTAAAAAAAAAAAAAGGTATGTCAACATCTGAAGAAGGTGGGATTGTAAGTGCAGTATTTCTTCATGTGCAGTTCATTACTTCATAGGGGTCCCCTTTGGAATGAAAAGGCCTAGTGGAATGTGTGCTCCCCTCGAACAATGTGTGATGAAAACTCATAACGGTCCTGGCTTCTGTAGCCACAGATGTTGCATTCCAGTGGGTCCCGGTAGCCATGGCAACCCATGTGAATGGTGTACATGACATGGTCTAGGAAAAGGACTCGACAGTGCTCACACTTGAAGGCCCTAATCTGTTCTCCTTCTCCATTAAAGACCTTGTAGATGTCCTTCAGCGAGCCCTTAGGAGCCTTGGTGGTATCCAAAGCCTTGACATCCTCCTTCATGTAAGCTGGGCTTTGTTTCCTCTTGGGATTTAAGGCTGGGTTTCCTTGGTAGGACTGGTGGTCATCATGGCTGCTTTCTGAGTCAGTAGAATCTAGGCAGCTATTGCTGGGAGAGGCCTCTCTTTCCTGGGGTCGACTCTTTGGTCTGATGAGAGAGATAGGGCCATCCATGTTGTTTTCATGACTATCGGAGGTTTCCCTGCTAATGGGTCTTTCTATCCTATTTGGATGATAGACCTGAGAATAAGCTGAGCTTATAACTGGGGCCACCTCAGCGATTGTGCTTGGTGGGTGCTGCATCAGAGGGTGAAGGGCCTCAGCTCCAAGGTAGGTGATTGCATTGTTGATGGCTTGGTCCATCATATGAGACTGCATCAGCTCAGCCTCCTTCTCATATGTTAAGTTCATATCAAAGTGAATGTCTGGGTAGCTGAATCGCATGAGCTTTTCCCCTGAAAGACAGAGGGGAGAAAAGTAAAAAAGAAAAAAAAGAACACAACAAAATAAGTGGTTGGACTAAAAATATAAAAGTACAAAGTTAACTCATCACTTCCATTTTCCATAATATGGTATCTCTTATTCTTTAGATCAAGCATTTAAGCTCTTTAATTCTGCTGAGACTCACAAATACTCTTCACCTACAAAAAGGATTAGTAATAAAAATTTCACAAGCCATTTGCACTTGTTCTAATGCCACCACGAAAATGCATCTAGCCTAAAAGTTATCATTGTGTGTTATCTTATTTTCATTCTCTATTACAATGTCCACTTGTCTAGAGCTCAGCCACTATAGGAGAAAGAAGAAATACCAGGTGAAAGTAAGTCAGAGATTATACTTGTTTTTGCGTACTTTAAACATCAGTGACCAAGCTTCAAAGATCATAAAAGCGAGAGTGATCTGGTTATAACACTTGTTATCTCACAATCGTGTAGGCTTAATTTGGTTGATATAGGTGCTATATTAGAGAAAGATTATAGATCCAATACATGTCATTCTGGAAAATTTTAAAATGCCACAATTAAAATACTGTTAAAAGCTGATATTGTCTGATAAACTGAATGAAATTTAGGGCTATATAAAAATAGAATATTTCCCAAAGCACTTACTTATAAACTTGGAAAATACTATGTTTCATTGTTTTGCTTCTTGAAATGGATAATTATTCATTTTTGCATCAACCTTTTCTTATTTAGACACATGTGCAATGGTGCTGGTATGTATGTATACCCATTGTTAGTTTTCTATACATTTTCTTGACTGAAGGATATTTGTAGTTTTCCCTTTAACATTTACTTCAACTAATTTAATTTTACTTCAGTATTTTACTTCAACATAATATCTAATATTAACTATAAAAGAGTCTGGTGCATGAAATAGTAGTTTAAATTTTTCTCCTTCAAATATTGCCTGCTTTGGACAGAATATTTTATCTTTGAAAACTTCTGCCACTAAAACAATGGGTTCTCCTACTAATACTTAGTTACTTTGATAGGTAAGTCTCACAGATAAATGCTTCTTTAAAATATATGTGAAGTTCTTATAAACGTTTAGTATGCTGTTGTAGGTGCCTAACATGTGACGCTGATCCACAGAACTGCATTCTGGAAAAATACTTTCATGTGGCTAGTTATTATTACAGGTTTGAAGAAATGTCCCCCAAATGAGATGAAGGTAATGGTCAGAGTAATGAAAATGGAAGAAAAAATATGATGAGTAATTATCTTGTAGCATACAATTAAGATATTGCAACGTCAAGAGTTTAAAAGTTAAGCTAGACAAACCTAATCTATATTCTCAAAGAGTTTACAGTTTAGAGGGAGTGACAACAATTTAGGGATCATTTATAATACAGTGTGATATGTGGTATGGGGTCAAATAAGAGGAATACGTAACTCATAGTAAAAGAAAACTTCTTGAAGAAAGTGACATCAGAGAGAAGAATGTGATGACAAATATTAGCCAAGTAAAGGAATGGTGGGGGTTGGAGCAGCGGGTAGGAAGGCTCAGAGGCTAGAGGGCATGACACATTCTAGGGATTACTTACACTTTGCATATGGCTGTGAATGGAAATAGATGAGAAAGTTGGCATCACATAATATAAGGCTCATTCAACAATTAAGGAGTTTGAATTTTATCCTGAGAGCAGTAAGAACTGAAAGGGTTAAACAGGGAAGTGACTTAACTAGATATTTATTTAGCAAGATGGTTTAGGAAGTTCTTGCTGTAGAGGTGTAGAGATCATGGTGGCTTCAACTAGTAGAGTGGCAGTGGAAATGGAGAAAATTCGATGGAATGGAGAGAATTTTAGAAAATGTTGCTAGAACTTGGTGATTATCTAGACACAGAGAATGAGAAAAAGAGGTTAAGTATGGAGCCCAGGTTTCTGGACTGGGGAACTTAATGGATAGCAATGGGATAGAAAAGATGGTGAATTCAGATTGGGGAATACTATGAGTAATAAGTCATGTCTAATAAGTACTGAGATATAGTCTCAAACTCAGGAGAGAGATCTGGGCTTGAGATATAGATATGAGAGTCATCAGTTGATTGAAAGTAACTTCTGAAGCCATGGGAATAGATGATATCACCCAGGCATAGGTAAAGTGTGAAAAAGAGAAGGTCAAAAATAGAACCTGGAAGAACATCAAGATTTTTATGCCTGCCCATAAACTAGGGCAAGTGGGATTTGAGCCCCATGCTTAGAGAGCCCTGGGCCGTGCTGCTCATGGAATAAGGAACGTACAGGGACGAGGGAATGTGCTTACCTGGAGCTTACACCCTAGACCATACTCTGGGTACCCAGGACCCCAGAATTCCTTCTCCAAATGGCTGGGAGCTTGCACCAAGTGTCGCACAGTCCTCTTCATAGGGTCCATTGTCCTGAGTACCAACTGTGCTGCCGGTATGTACACTCTTAGGCTTGAAGAACGGTCAATACACTACTCTTGTGTGCTGTGTGTGGGGTGCGATATGAAAAGAACTTGGATGTGCAGACTAAAGTCTACACATAGGTACATAAGACCCCTTTTTGCTACTGGAAAGAATCAGGAGTGGGTTTAAAAGAAGGGCCTGGCTGCAGGTCAGGGAGTGGTGGCTCTGCTCATGCCTCCAAGGTCTGATGTGGAACTCCACGGAATCTGAGAATTCTATATTTATTTGAACTCAGTCTTCCAGATTAGGAGGTTAGAACACAATAGTTTTTAAGCCTGATTGACAATATTAAAATATTTAGGCATATGAATTGAGGCCTCCATTACTACTGTTGTCCCATTTGCATAACTGTTGGGGTAAATCCATACAAAAGACTGAGAAGGAGTGGTCAGAGAAGCTGGAAGAAATGCAAGAGAGATCAATGTCATAGAAACCAAGGAAAGAGAGTGTTTCCAAAGGAACTAACTATTCAGCAGTGCAAATGCTCTCTAGGTTTAAGATGGTCTAAAAAGGTTCCTCTGGACTTGACACTCTGAAGCTAGTGGACACCTCAGTGAGAATAATTTCAGCAGAGCACAAGGAAGAAAACCAGGTTGTACAGACTGGGGAATGAGTAGAAAGAAAGAACTTATAGAAAGCAAGTATAGAGAACTCTTTCAACAACTACATCCTTGAAGAGAAGGAGAAAGTAGGCAGCTGGAAAGAGACCTGGGTTTGGGGTTAGATTTTTTTTTTAATCATGAGAGTTTATCACACTGAATGCAAAAAGAAAAATGCCAATAGAAGGGAGAGGTTAAAAATATATGTGAGAGGGTTTCCCTGGTGGCGCAGTGGTTGAGAGTCCGCCTGCTGATGCAGGGGACATGGGTTCGTGCCCCGGTCTGGGAAGATCCCACATGCCGCGGAGCGGCTGGGCCCGTGAGCCATGGCCATTGGGCCTGCGCATCTGGAGCCTGTGCTCCACAATGGGAGAGGCCGCAACAGTGAGAGGACCGCATACCGCAAAAAAAAAAAAAAAATATATATATATATATATATGTAAGAAAGGGGGGAAATAATAGCGTAAGTTATCTGGGAGCTTGGATAGGAGAATTCCAGAGCACAAGAAGAGGAATTAATCAGAAAGAAGGATGCTTCCTTCATCAATGAAAGAAAGTATTCATGTGAATGCACGTGATCCTACAGGATTAGTGATATTATACTGAAATCATTTCAACTGATTTTATTTCCTATGAATCTAGATGTAATATCACCAAGGAGTGAGATACCATGTTTTGGGAGAGTAGAGAAAGGTCGAAATGCCCAAAGTGGCAAGTAGGAGAGAAAGCTATTCAGGGATGAATTAAAGGAAGGCTGCTATATAGTAGGGATGGGACAACCGGTATTTGAGATCAGTTACTCAAATTTTCTCTAAAATTACTAGCAGCTATGTAGATGTGGAAAAGAGGCTCAGTTGGCTCCATTAGAGAGTGGGGTTTTACCAGGAGAAAGGTAGAAGGACAACAAGACAACAGAGTCATAGAATCTAAACTGAATAAGAAAAGAGAGGAGGAAACATATACAGAAAGTTCAAGGATCACTGGCCTGGAGGGCTTGATAAAATCAAAAAACAATATTTAACTGAGGGACATGATAAAAAGAAATTTACAATAAGTGTGGAATGATGAAATTTCTCACTTCAAAAGACATCATAAAAACAGTTACTATGCAATTGTTTGTTATTCAGTTGACCCTTGAACAACATGGGTTTGAACTGCGCTGGTCCACTTGTAGGAGGACTTTTTCACCAGTAAATACTGTTGAATCCATGGATGCAGAATAGTGGATATGGAGGAACTGTGTATAAGGAGGGCCGACTGTAAATTATATGCAAATTTTCTACTGTATGAGGGTCACTGCCCCTAACCCCTATGTTGTTCAAAGGTCAACTGTGTATTACCACTAGGATAGAATCCAAATAAAGAAAAAATACCATCAAATTCTAATAAAAATCTAATGTCCTTATTTTAGAATCAAAATGTACTTTAAAAAAATCTACCCTTTTCTAAGGAATTTAGTCAAATCGAGAGTAGCATCTCTAAGTCAAAGGAAACATGAAAATATTACAAAGAGCAGAACTAAGTAAATTCAGAAAATAGAATAGCAATAAATTTCATATTTTTCCAACTATACTAGTCTCTAGTTGAGACATAGACATTTAATGGACATCCATCAAATTAATTTTAAAAACAGATGAATGATATTTTTAAAAAGTTATTTATAAACAGGAAGAAAGAGACACAGAGAAATAAAAGTAACTTAGGGCCCAAGGCAGATCTGAGTATACTCTCAGAGGCTAGTTTTAAACTGACCTAGTATAAACTATGATCCTTGGGGCTACCCTTCAGCATTCCTTGAATGAACTTTGTCAGTTAATCTCTCCAGCTTGTCTTAAACTGATATTTTGGTGATTTGTTAGTTCTTTAATTTTAGATTGAAAAGAAATCTTCTCTAAGTGTTTATTGGAGTAGGACAATTGTATCACCCTTTCCTCCCTGAAATAACCAAAGAAAAGATTTTCTCTCAGTCACTACTCAACCCTCACAAGGTGTTCTAAAATGCGTTTTGACACTAGAATGTGAGAATCTGTTTATTTTTATCTTTTCTAATTTTTACTCTATGTAAGTCTATAAGAATATATATTACATATATAGTGATAATTCTTTATATTGAATCTGTTATTCATTCATTTTTTTAAAAAAAACTAGATGCTTCTGTATCCTCAGAGATACTTTACAACTTACACTCAGAGTTGGCATCATTCTGTATACTGTATCAAAGAATATCTGAGGGCTTGGAAATGAAAAAGGAAAGTCTAACACATCACATTTAATCTTTTCAGTTCAAAACTGTAGGGTACATGAAAACAAAGATCAAAATATGAACTATAGATCCAAATATGAAACATCTTGAATGTAGGCGGCTGCATTATATATTTTAGTGCAGAATTAAAAAAAAAGATTTCTTCATTCTAGATTAAATACTAAAAGCATTAACATTGTGTAAAGAAAACAGCTTAAAAACCTGGCGCTAATGCAAATTTAAAAAGATTACAAAACTGGCTAGTAGGCTACATCATTTCCCTTAAGTATTGTTATTTGTTATTTCACTTTATATAATATTTCATTTTGAGAAAGTAATTGATTACTATCACTCTTTCCTTCATTTCTCTTTCTTAGGCCCATATGCCTAAGGGTGTGTAGTGTGTGTGTGTGTGTGTGTGTGTGTATAAATGCGGTACACACGGAGTGGCATAATGGAGTAAAGAGATGGGCATTTACTTCATGAACTGAAATACACCAATATATATTTCTAGCACATGGGGACATGCCTTTGCTCATTAAAATCAATTTTTACAGAAATAAAACCCTTTGTAATGCTTACCCACAAACTTTTGTGGAGTGGAGCTTTTACGTTTTCCCATATTCCCTGTGAGCTTCTCTATGACAGCAGGTCTCTCAAAAGGCACCAGAGAAATATTGTTGTCCATAATAGGCTCTTGTTCCTTACAATCTTCCATAGGAGGTACTATATAAAACCATACAAAAAATGTAATCTGATAATTTCTTCAACATTTAAAAAGATACAAAGCTGGACTTGCCATCTCAATATGTGTTATACAAACATAAGCTAGTATGCTTGAATAAAAGTTAAGTAGAAAGAATAACCTCTAGTGTTAAAGTATACTTTTAACACTAGTGTGTGTATACTCACACACACACACACACAGAGGATTTGTTTTTATCCGAGTCTCTCTCAGATCAATGACATAAACTGTTGCCACTATTGGTGGCCAACATGTTCTTCTTGTGTCTCATCTTAGTCCTCTGAAAGTGTTTTTAGCATTGATTAAAATCAATACTACTTTAAGACTGCACTGTTCTCAAGGCTTCTGGAGTTTATTTTTCTAAAACAATTTAAGTAAGTCAATTTGTTTTGGAGGAAACCTTACACAGACACACAGAAGAGCAGTATAATATTTAATCAGTTTTTTTTCACCCATGTATTTTCCTGTAACAGATTTTCTACTTGATGAGCTGAGTGAGCTGTGAGCCCTATTGGCAGTAGCTACATACCTGCACAAAGCAGTCTTCATGAAGGAGATCCAGTTCTAAACATGTCCATGCACAGTAAACGGTGACAGCTTTATGATTGTAATTTATTTTAAAAAGAGCTCTTCAGCAGGACAACATAATCCATTTCTAAACTGGCATATTTGCTTACTAAACTACTGCTCTAATTCATTTGACATAAACTCTCCAGTCTAAGTTGCTGTGGGCTAATATATTAATTCATAGATATTGACATTACATATTGACATTTATGGTGTAGACACAGAACTTATAAAAGTTGTTTTTGAATAAAAATACTGTCAAAGGACATTTAAGTAAAGATAGAGGAATATCAGAGACAGACCAGATCAGTTGATTAAAACCAATATTCACAGGAAGGACCATAACTTATTATTTCTTGATTACTGTTGCTTTCTCCAATTGTACTTGTGTCAGCACTGTTTGGAAATCTAAAGGTTTCATATCTTAGGATATCTTTACTTGTTCATCATGCACTGTAAAATGATTTATTCTGCTCCTTTCTTTTGTAAAGGGATAGCCCCACTGTGTGAAACACAATGTATTATCCTTTATAAGGGCAGACACTAAGAGTGAGAAAGCAAGAGATGAAAGTTAAGAAAATCCAGTGCACAATTCAGGTGACCTATTTAATAACCAATACAGGTTGCTGATTTTGAAGAAATGAAAAACGGCATCAGAAAATGTTTTTGTAATTCAAGCATGTTTAAAGACATCGATATTCAACCTAAGTTTTGGGTTAACCTAGTATAGCCAGGTGGATGGGCCAGAAAAATTCAATCTTCAATCTCTATTTTAATGGCAAGGGATTCTGTAATTACTGGATGTTAATTTGGGAAAAAATTCCAAGAGGAGACTTAGAAACAAAGAAACACATAAGTCACTTTCTATACAGGTATAATTCATGATATACAACTGCAAAAAGATGTCCCCAGATATTACACACAACATCATGTCCTCTCTTAGCAACAAGTAAAATAAGAAAAAAAAAAAACTTAAAAAGAAAAGCAAAGAAAGAATGACCACAGAATTCAAATAAGGGGGGCCAGGAGGATGGAATGGCAGTGGTGATGTGGAGGGGGGCCATGCAATTAGATACAGATTATTGTCAAAATTTTAACTTTTGTTTTAGGTGTTGAATTCACGGGCACTTACTACATTATTAAAAAATAACTATATAACTGAAAAACTGGCCATGAATGGACCAAAGATGAAAATATGTCATGAGCCAAGATCCGAAACGAAAGAAGGAAAGAGAAAAAAGTTTGTTGTTGTCAATCTTGCTAAAAAACAGCAAAACTGGTTAACAGGGTTTGCCCCCAAATTGAATATACTAATTAGTTTTGAAATGAATAGTCTAAAACTTGGCAGTTTTGCTCTAAGTCTCACCTTGAATTTTCATATTTGCACACATTTAACACTCAAAACGAAACCTGGGTGTGGGAACTGTCCCACACCACCTCCACCTCAATTCAAGTGATTTGTCCCAAGTTCAATGAAGCTCATATGAACTGAAAACAATGACTTTGGCAGAGCTCTGATCTAACTTCTACTTCACAACCAACAGTCCTTTACATATCAAACATTAGTCTTGTTTCTACCATATCAGCAATAATAATAACAACAACAGACTCACCCTATGTGCTAAGTACTGTTTGAAGGCTTTCCATCTGATAATTTATTTAAGCTTTCAACAACCCACTGAGATAGGTACAATTACCATCTCTTTTATACAGATGGGGAAACAAAGACCCAAAGATGTAATTTTCTCAGCGTGCTTTTTTAAAAATTGAAGCATAGTTGATTTACAATGCGTTTTTTTTTTTCAATTTTTTTTTACTGAAGTATTTTCTCAGTGTTTATATCTAGTTAACAGGGAATATACAAGTAGAACCCAGGTGGTGTGACTCCAGAGCCTGGGCTCTTAGCCACTATTTGAGTGTTGACTTTGTATAAACAAGTTTGAAATATTTTTAAGGTCTCCACTGAGAAAAGATCTGACACATTTTATATATTATATAACTAATCTAAATTATTTGCTTTCATGTGTCTGGGTGCAACTCATCAAAGTGCTTCTAGATATACATTGCTTGAAACACAAAACAAGTTGTCTAGTTAACTCAATAATGCATTAATCGCATTGTGAGACATTCAACTAGGCTAAGAAAATACCAATATGCAAACTCCACTTCTTAGAACAAACTTCATAACCAAATATCTTCCTTATTTTTGAAGTTATAACCATGATAAAAATATTTATCCTTGCATTATTTCATTATCTCACCACACTGATTAATCATAAAGATAGAACCATACAAGTGTTCCCAACATAGCTATTTTGCCAAACAATCCACTCAAATTTCAAATTCCAAGAAGACACAGTCTGAAGGACCTAGATTAGGTCACATGTCCACCCCCCACCAGAAGAGGGCAGGGCACCTAGACTGACAGTCCTGCCATGGCTTCAGCCAATTAGAGAGGACAGCTCTCTAAAGGAAAAGAGAAGTTTTGTTAACTGTAGGAGGATGAGGGCATGTATGACATGTATGACAGGCAAACAAAACAGATGTCTTCTATTTTGTCACAAATTTTCTCCATGTTGTAGAACATAAAAGAAGCTTTTATCTAAATTATATTCTTGACAACATTGGGCAGTGCCCACACTTGAAATCACTCTTTCCATTTTCCCATCCTCTGGTCTTACTCAGCTTCATTCCTCTTTTCTTCCCCTTCCTAATGTGTTCTTGGTCTTCTAGATGTCTTACTCTATGCTCTATATAAGGTTGTACCCATATAACCTTATAAAATCTCTTACTTTAGACTACTACCTATATAGTGATGGCTCCCACATCTTTATTGCCTACTGAGACTTCTCTCAAGAGCTCGAGATCTATATATTCAACTTCCTTCTAGATAGTTTCACTTGGCTGTCTCTCACAGGTGCCTAAAAGATAATGTGTTCAAAAACTGAAATCTCTATTTCCCTCCCCAAGCTTTCTCTTCTTTTCCTAATTTCCCTCTCAGTGAATGACACTACCATCTACCTGGTCATCCATGCTAGACATGTTGGGCAAATCCTAGATTTCTTCCCTTTCACCCAGTCTTCTACCCCTCCTCCCTATCACCTCTCCTTATATATACACATAGAGGTACTATGTGTCTTAGATTCTACATCTATAGTTGCTCTCAAATAACTTCTGCATATTGCCGGCTACTAAGTCCAACTCAACCAATCAGGAGACTGTTGCAATGGACTACTTTGCCCTATCTTGACTCTTCTGATCTATCTCCCACATTTCTAGCAATAAAATGTAAATGTAATAATACTTTTTAGGGTGAAGTACAAAATTCTTTGCTTAGCACAACAGGTCTTTGATGCCCTGTTCATTGCCTCTCTTTCAGGTCTTATCACCTTCCAATTTCTCTCGCCTTTACCAACTGGGCTCTAGTTATACATAAGTACTGGTAGGTCCTTAACCCACCATGCTCTTTTAGACTTCTATTTCTTCACACATGCTGTTGTTCTCTCCACATGAAACACCCTTTTCCATTTATTCAGCTGGCTATTCTGCCTTTCAAAACCCCACTCAAAATTTTCCCTAGAAATTCCTCTTGGACACCCACTGTGATTTAGATATCTGTCCTCTGTGCTTATCATCTGATGCTTATCACTCAGTGCTGTAACTGTTGGTTTACTGGTCTATTTCTTCCAATAGCTGGTAAGTGACCTTAGGTAGGGACTGAATTTTATTTGACTCTGTGTCTTTAGTACCCTTTACGATGTGAGACAAATGTAATAGTCAATGTATGTTCACTAAACATCTTAATGAAGGAAATGTTGTCACCCATTGGAAATAGGTTGAACAAGCTTACTAGGAAGTTTATAGGTTCCCAATTGTCTCCATCCTTGCAATAAAGAAATTCCCTTTACCAAATAATTCAAAACATAAACATAAGAATATATATTCTTGCTTTAAAGTTGGCTGTCTTTCTGGGTCACACTTTCATTTTTGTCTTCAGGCAAGGAGGAAAAGCTAATTACATACTTTGCTTTTTAAAGCTTTTACTTGAAGCTGAGAAGACTTGAAAAATGAGCATAAAATAACTTTCAAATAAGATAATCTGCCATAAAACCCAATTCATCATTATCTTTATTTCCAAAACTACAAGTCATCAATTTCCTCCTTTTCCATCAAACTTGAGGACTTTCGATTCTAACTTGTAAATATGTCTTCAGTGTTTCATCCTTTTCTCCTGCTGCTTCTCTTCATCTTTTCCTTGGCATTCTCAGGCCTAGTCTCTCCTCACACTCCAGTCAGGCATCTATCCTTTATTCTACATTGGTGACACTGTTCTTTAGAAGACAGGAATTTGATTACCCCAATGAAATTCAAACACTGGATTAGCATGTAAAGCTCTATCGTTGCATCACAGCCTACTGTTTTAGTCTCATTTCCTACCACCCCTTTAACTCCCAACTATGTTCTACGTCTAGAAGCTTGTTAATGTTCTTTTATACCTCCAAGTCTTAGCCTATGGAAACTTCTCTCCCTGGAATGTGTTTCTGTGAATCTATCAGATCTACGCAATTTTTCTCATCCTCGTGTATGGATCAAACACTTCATTTAAGAAGCTTTTCCAAAAACAAACAAAAAAACCCAAACAAACAAAAAAGGAAGCTTTTCCTTGACTTCTCCAATCAGTTAGGTCACTTCTGCATCTGTGCTTCTGGGGAAGTGTATATGCCTTTATTAGAGCGTTTGCTTCATTTTATTGATCTTTTATGTATTTCCTACCAGACTACAAATATAAGAACAAAATTGTATCCATTTATCTTTATATTCCCAGAACATTCCTTAGAGCTTGGCACATAGCAAGCCCTCGATATATGTTTCCTGAATGAAGTGAAAGAAAGTCTGTTTGACTTCAGATGCTTCCTCACTAGAAGGAGCCAACGTGGGAACATGTTTTGGGAAGGAAAGGTCTAGGAAATATAACAGTGTCAGATATGAAAAAGAAAGAATAGTAATTAATTTCAAAGAGCTAATGGGTGACCACAATAATGGCAACCCCCCTACCTACTCTGAAAGAAAAGACAGAATAACAGATACGATGTAACAGGATACTAAGAGAGGGAAGGTGTAAATATGAATTTCACTGTGGCTCTGTCAAAAACGAGTCACATGCCAAGCCATGTATGTGAGACAAGGTTAATGATGAACTGTAGTAGCATTTTATCCATATTGTCTCTCTTATGGCATTTATCGACTCCTACCTCATAGGGTCAATTCTCTATTAAGCATGTTAACAAAAGTAAGCAGAGATTAAGGATAATCTCAATTTATTATTAACACCACACCTAGAAAAAGTACAGCATGAAATAGTAGTAATATAAACTTATGTGGTTAAAACTCCATCCATTATTGAAGAACAAATATTTGGGTCTATAAATGATATCAAAACCTACCTGCCCCCTCCCGTGCACGCACACACTCCATCTTGGCTTTGTCCCCTGCTCTACCCAGTACCTGAGTGTCTTTCCCACTTTCCTCACTTCCAGTTTCAGAGCCATCTGTAAAGACCTTCGCCTGTCAATGGCTAAGCGATCTGAGGAATGGGGGTTGATGCTGAGGCTGTAGTTGTTTAGAAGTCTTTTTACCCCAAAATACACCTGTTGAAACTTTTTGGCACCACTTATTCTACAGCTGATTAATCTCTCAACAGATAGTTACATGTTGACTATAATTATTTATGTATGCCTTACCTCACTATAACAACATAAGGTCTTTTAGGAGAGATTCTATTTTTCGTATTCACATGTGTTTGCAACACAGTTTCATAAATAACTGTGAATGGAAAAATTAGTTAATAAAACTAATAATCCAGTCAAATGTCAAAATTGCAATGAGAGAATATTATACAGAAAAACTAGTAGTAGTGCCATACGGTGTCTTTGGAAAACTCTGGCATGCCCCATGCCTCCATCAGCTACCCTGCCTCAAGCCACCTCTAAAAGCAGCAATTTGAACAGAAACAATGTGCTCAGTAAGTAAATGAAACCTCAAATGCCTAAGTTAACACTGGTAAGTAACATAACTTTATAGGGGATGCAATATTTATTATTTCTTAATATTTAATGCCCTGAAATAGTAAAAAGAACTTTTTTTTTTTTTTTTGTACATCCAATCACTTTTAATTCAAACCAAGCCTATGAGTGACAAACTCAGACATCACATATCTGGACCAGAGTTGTTGGACTCCTAGGTCCACCATTTTAACCTCGATGCTCTGGATCCTATACTACTGTCATAGGCCCCAGCAATGCAAGCTTGCAGTACCAAATTTACAAAGACTTAAAACATGGACAGGGTTTTTAAAATGTTAGTTGATAATAATAATATAAAAACAAATAGACTCAACTCACAACAATGATAGAATTAAATCTGATTCTTTAGATTATATAACCTATCCTCAATACAAAGAAATGCTTCAATTATTCAGGATAACAAAATAAAAGATTCCCAGTTCAACAACAAGTAATCATTAGCTGTCCAATAAACATAGTTCCACAGTACATACTATATAAAACAAACAAAAACCTCACAGATAATTCTTGAGCTGCCTATAAATACAAAACGAATATTTATATTTTAAAAGTGACTACAGGATTTCCCAACTGTACTATTTAATACTGGGCAAATCTTTTTTAAATGAAAGATATAAATGTATCAGTAAGTTAACATTTCTGTATATATTTGTATGAATAATAAAATCAATCAGTGTAAAAATATAGTAGGACCAAAGAGATGCCCCAAATCTAAAGAATTAAAATTCATAACTCTCCTTAAAAAGGATGATTTACTAACATTAACTTTTTAGTTATAGATAATTACTAATTGATAAACCTTAGGGACTGCTTTCCTACCCGCTATTGTAGGAGATCAGGATGTTTTGTTTGGGTTTTTATTTTTGTGGAGGGAAGTGGCACCTAATTTTGGTCTAGATTGTTCCCCATACTTGGAGAAAGCTAAATCAGTAACTTCCAAGATAAATCACAAGACAGATTGGAGACATTTTCAATTATATCACTGATCACTTACCTAAGAGAAATGAAAATACACAAATGAACGATTACTTCTTTTAGAAAAACCTATAGACTTATGCGAAGCCATCTCAAACTCTTTGGTGCAGCCAATGTAAAAGAAGAGTAAAGAGTACCTTACTTTGGTGTATTCAAGGCCAGGTGCCATTATGATGGCAATTCAAACAAATGCTATCAGGAATAATTTGGGTGTATCACAAAAACTCAATATAGCTTGTTTGCAAAGTGTCCCAAAGCTCAACTCATTTAAAGTACTTAAGATAATCCCATACAAAGTGAGTGTGACCTGAAATTGCTCTAAAATAGACTATAATGTTACCTTCATGCTGAAGGGTAGAGAGAACTATTTAACCCATAACAAATGACAAAAACAGTAGGGGAGAATGAAAATGGTGAATGCCATTGCTACCCACCATGGTGACTCATGACCTGCCCGGCAGCCTCCATGCTGACATTCTGGAGATAGTTGTGGCAGCGTTCCTTGTGCTCCTCCAGTGAACTGCGCTGCTTGTAGCTTCGTCCACAGTAGTTGCACTTGTGAGGTTTACCCACTGTGAAGAGAACTCAAGGTTAGTGTGCTGTCAAGTCTCATCCAAAGCAAAATTACCAGCTAACTTTTGATAGTCTGGAGGAAGCATTTATATGCTTTTCAGACTTAAATCTCTTCCTCCACCACACTCCAGTTGAGACAATTAAAGATAATAAACTTCTACCAAGATTAAAAGACAGCAAGAAAAGGCAGATCGTACCTTTGGTGATAGGGGAAATAATGAATCAAATCATGCTCTGACTGTACCCTAGATCATGAGAGGCTGATGATTGATCTTCAAATTATCTGACTCTTAACACTAACATTTACTCTTACACAGTTCTCTCAGCTCTGACTCATTCAAAAGACAAATCAGGAGTGTCCTAGATACATGATGAGAATTATTTTTATTTATTGGGAGGGGGCTAAGAATAGAGAATTTTACTGAAGGAAACTAAAATCCAACAACTTGAAATGTCATTGTCTAATGAAAAGATTATTCATGGGTACCAAGAAGACTAGAAAGAATTCAGGTGATGAGAAAAAGCACAGATAAAGGCAGAGAGTTTCTCTTTTCTTTCCACCTTGGTAAGAACTATTCACACATGCAAAACTTTGCGGCAGATGAGCCTATTCTCCTACATCAGTCAGCACTGTTCTTATATTACCAAGAATTATTAACCTACTAGGTGCTTTGAGTCAGGATTATTAACAGTAATCACCAAAGCCCTAACATATTTAGTTATACAACGATAGTGATACTTAATTACATGTTTCACATTCAGGAAATGAATTATTTTCTAATAGCCACATCTCATTATACCTGGTAAAATACTTCAATGCTCACATTAAAAAAAAAACTTTAAAAAATTAAAAGAAAAAAAACACATTTAGGGAAAGAGGTGTGTTTTAATGTAAGACTATTCACAAGGGTATCACAGAGCACTTTGATTCTTGGTGTTGAACGGATACAGAAAACCATAAAGCATCAGGTGGTCTGTTGCCAAAGCCCTCAGTTAAGCACATTGTGAATCAGGTCAGCTGCTCTCATTTGACTCCCTTAGGAATCATTTTGTTTTGCCTAGAGGACAAATAGACAACTCTTTTTCATGGTCAAAGATAGCATCCTCAACTCCAGGTCCCTTACAAACCCATGCTAGGATAATGGTCATAAATGAAATTGAAATACTTTAACAAGACAAGGTATTCACACCTGCATAAAGATTTCACTACATCGATTAAAAAACCCAAACAAACCTTTAGATTGTATTTGAGGTGCATATAAATTCAAATCAGTTATTTGACAATCGCAATTTTTTTGTAAACCGTCTTAAAAAACAAAAGCTATCTAAGGCAGGATCAGTCATTTCTAAAAATACGAGGCAAAGTAACTTCTATTTTTCAGAACCAAGAATTTCTGGGAAGTAAAAACTAGGTAGCTTTTTATATTGTGAAGACTCTTACAGCATTGTGTGAGAGCATAAAAAATACAAGAAAATATTCTTTTAGTCAAAAATATTAATGTAAATAGTATAAATATATTTATATGTAATTGCATTCCAAGATATGGGGCTACATATGACAAAAAGCCTTTTATGAATTTTCTCTCAACAAGTCTATTAAGCAGCTAATACTTGTTAAGCATATACATTGTAGTTAACAGCCCACTATAAACTAGTTCCATTATCTCTGTCTTCCCCTTCTTAAGTCCTGTTGCACTGTGTCCTGTGATACCTATGTTTTACTGTGAACATAATATCCTCCTATACTTCTTCCCCTTATTTCTCTAAGCAATTGACACCTTTTTAACTTAATTAAAATATAGTTCTTGTCCACTTCCCTTGGCTCACAACGCTCTATAAACTCCCAACTCCCCAGGTAAGGAAGAAAAGACAGGATACTTTCTACTCCCCTCATTTTAGAATTCAACCCCATCTGCTTTACTTCAGCCTCTCCCATTTTGTCATCTATTTGTTTAAAACGTCACTCTTCCTCTCTTCATCCCATCCTTGTTCTCTGTGAGTATAACAGATATTGGAGTAAATTGCTCTAAAAGTATAACCTCAATTTCCCCAAATCTTCATCTGTATTCTATTCCAGGAATCCACATACTGGGTGACATGCTGGACTCTGACATCTCATAACTATTCTATGTCCAAGAAATTTGTTCTGGAAGTGTTCCACCTTACCCTTCTACATGTCTCGTTTAATACATCTTTATTGAAAGCCTACTAGGTACCAACACTGGGACGAGGCTGGAATGTAAAGTGGAGAGCAAATTCTCATGGTGCCTATCCTCATGCAACCAACAGTCTGTTGAGGAAGACAGACATTTAACAAATATACAAGCAATACATTACAAATTGTAAATTCTACAGAGCTAAAGAATGGTAAGCTAGTATAACATGGGGACCCCAATTTAGTGTGAGAAGGTTGGACAGGAAGGTCTACCTGAGGTATGAACATTTAGGCTGATAACTGAAGAAAAAGTAGAAGTTCGTCAGATAATGGGGATGTGGGGGAGGGTGGAGGAGAGACAGTGTTTCCGGGAACTGCCGTCATCTCTTTCTATTTACTCTCAAGTTCTTAGCTCCTTCGAATTCTAGATCATGCCCTTGCTACTCTTTGGAAAATTATTTTCAAGCATCATCAACAGTCCCTTCCAAATCCAATGGCTCTACTACCCCTACAAGACCATTTCCTGTCAGTTCTTTGATATTTCTTTTTTTCTTCCTCCAGTTTTATTGAGATATAATTGACATAAGCACTGTATAAGTTTAAAGGGTACAGTAGAATGATTTGACTTACATACATCATGAAATGATTACCACAATAATTTTAATGGACATCTATTTTTCCTAAAAATCAAGGTCATGAAAATATTGTTTATATTTACTCCCTATATATGATGAGTTTAACTGTATAATAGGTATCAACTATATGAGTTAATATGTATAACATATGTATATATATTCACAGAAAAGGACCAGTCTTTTCCTACTTTTCTTTTTACAAATGTTATTATTTACACAGTCTCACTATCTGAAACACCTTCATTCTGCTACCCCTCCTCAAAGCTCCCTTAACTCCCCAGTGCCATCTTCTCCAGGCTCCGGGTCTCCATGATGTAGTACCTTCAACACAGGGACCTTCTATCGCCCTTCCCCTAATAAAGTTCTATATTGAGGGTTAAAAAAAAAAAATTAAAAAAAAGTCATCGATAGTCTCTGAAGTGCTAAATCCGGTAGACTTTAATCAGTCCAAAATGTTCCTAATTCCTTGCCCCTATCAAACTTTCAGGAGTCTTGAATCTCCTGTTTTAGCTTCTGGGATCAGATTCTGCATCCTCACTCCCTGACTTCTCAATCTTTTCCTACCTGGTAAATATATATGTACCTCCAGGTTTTGCTCTCAGTACAGTTGTCTCCCCCTTTTCCCTCTAGATTAAGCCCTCATTTCTATGAAATGTCCAAATCATGCCTGGAATAATTTCCCATGTTTGGAAGCTCCTATTTGTCACAAACATTTAAAAAGTGATCATGGTGAACCCAAGGACACAGTTTCCCCCCTCTGTGCTCTCACAGCGCTCTGTCCATATTCTGTTGATGCATTACTTATGATAATTGCATTGTAATTACCCATCTGATCTCTGTTTCCCTCGTCCTAAACAACGAGCTCTGTCATGAGGACAGAGGTCATGTTTTATTCAATTTGGAATTGATAGTGCTTACTGTAGTTATTAAACATAGGAGGTACTCAATATGTATTTGCTGAATGACTGTACTTCAACCTCATACTTCCAAATGCCTTTGGAGTATTGCGTTATGCATATTCCTCTGAAATCTAAAATCTAAAATTCAACATATCCAAAATTATCTTCCTCTACAAAACTACTTCTTTATTCTGACTGCTCTTTTGTGCGTTACCACTGTTTTAATAAACTAGACTCGTGATAAGGCAACCACTATTGTTGCCTCCTACCTCATTTCTCACATCCAAATAACTGCTCAAGTTTATCCCTCCTTCTCACTCCCAGAACCAATTTCCTAGTTCAAATGTTCATTACCATGAACCTGGGCAAGCTTAGTATACTTCAAACCAGGTGTTCTCTTCCCTTGTGTAATTTTTTTTTTTAACATCTTTATTGGAGTATAATTGCTTTACAATGGTGTGTTAGTTTCTGCTTTATAACAAAGTGAATCAGTTATACATATACATATGTTCCCATATCTCTTCTCTCTTGCGTCTCCCTCCCTCCCACCCTCCCTATCCCACCCCTCCAGGCTGTCACAAAGCACCGAGCCAATATCCCTGTGCCATGCAGCTGCTTCCCACTAGCTATCTACCTTACTACATTTGTTAGTGTGTATATGCCCATGACTCTCTCTCGCCCTGTCACAGCTCACCCTTCCCCCTCCCCATAACCTCAAGTCCGTTCTCTAGGAGGTCTGCGTCTTTATTCCTGCCTTACCCCTAGGTTCTTCATGACATTTTTTTTTTTTCTTGTGTAATTATTTTACTCCTCTCCTCAACAACCTTCAATGACTTTTCACTTCTACTGAACAAAGTCCAAATCCCTGTACTTGGCATTCAGCATCCTACACTGTCTGGTCCCAAGGGATACATCCCATCTTCTACCCCAGGATTCAGCCAGGATTACCTTCCGCTTTTACACTTCTGAGTCTTAGTTCTTTCTGGAATGGCTTCACACAATTTCTGCCCCTTGAAATCCTACGCATCCTTCCAATCTCCCTAACCATGTTCCATCCAAAAGCGATCTTTCCTACTAAAGAACTGTAACTGTATTGGTCCTCACACTTAGGAAACTTGTAACATTCTGTCTCTTGAGTTATTTGTGATTACATCTGACCCATGAACAACTTGGGTTTGTACTGCATGGATCCACTTATAATGTGAATATTTTTCGACAAATACATACTACAGTACTGCATGATCTGCAGTTGGTTGAATCCACTAATGTGGAACCGTGGATGTGGAGGGCTGACTGTGAAGTTATATGTGGATTTTCCACTGCAAGGGAGGGGGTGTTGGTGCCCCTAACCCCTGTGTTGTTCAAGAATCAACTGTATGTATACATTCATTTTGATCTCCCATGTTAGATTATGAGCTTCTTGAGAGACTGAAATAATGTCTTATATATCTTTGTAACCTCCAAAGAGTTTAGCATGGTGATTTGTTCACAGCAAGAACTAATAAGTGGTGTTTTCATGAATGACATCATTTCCTAACTCTAAATATTTTCCTTTCACTGGTTTTCCCTGAATCTTTTACAAACTTTAAAAGCAATGCATCCATATAGAAAATTTTTTAATGCACTAAAAATTATTTATAATTATATCATTTAGAGATAAGTACCTTTAACATTTTTATCTCATGTATTTTTTCTATGCATGCAAAGATCTTTTTTGTTATGAAATTGGGTCATTTTATATGCTGTATTTTATAATCTGCTTATTTTACTGAACAATATATCTTGAAATTTCCCCATGATATAAAATAATAGTTTTGTTACTACTGTTAGGTAACAATTTTTTCCTGAATTCTAAAATTATGATATGCTGATTTAGTTTGCCTTAGCATTCTTAGTCCTTTTCTTATTTACTTTAATAATTATTTTTCTTTTTACCATAGTTACTATGCCCATACTTGAAAAAGAAAAAATCAAATAGCCCTAAAGGGCACTTAATGAAATAGTCTTCCCCTCACCCCGTGCGCATCTAAACATAATCTATTTCTCTGTCCTCTCTTTTTGGAATTTCTATTAGTTTGATGTTAGACCTTCCAGATGGAGTCTTGAAATTTTTTTCCCTCATATTAATTATCCTTTTACCCTGTTTACTTACAGAAAAATTCCTCACCTTTTTCTTTGAATCTTTCTGTGAAATATTTTCTGGTGAATATAAATTTCTCTGACCTCTTTCCTTTTTCTTAAAAATAGTATTCTGTTTTTTCATAGGTACAATAACATTTATCTGGGCATAATTTTTTCTTTTTAAAAAAGTTCTTTTTATATTGTCTTCTCTGGCTTTTTTTCTTTTTTACATTGGTGTCTGTATTGGAGGCTTTCCTTAAATGCCTGGTGCCTGAATATTTATTGTCCATTTATATTTAACAGTAAGGCACTAAAAAGCTAATTGGAAGTTCAGGAAACACAGGTGAGGTTTGTGAACTACTGGTGAACTACTGCAGAGTGACCAGGTAATGAAGCAGCCTTTTCATTGTCAGACCCCCAAATATAAATATATATGTCTTTTCTCTAGGACCTCTCAATTCCCTTAGAAAAGATACCTCCAATTTCCAGCCCTGGGGATATGGGGGGATATGAAGCTAGATATTAGTATTCCGGAAGTAAGGCAAGATACGGGGCCAGAAATCTAAATGTTCAACTGTAGTCTTTTATATACTGTCCCTGCTTTAAGTCCTTTGTTTTCCCCCTACTCTCTACTTTTCCTGGAGTCTCTAAGCTAGAACCTTTCCAATTCAGTATCGCCAGAGAATAAATGTTATTTTCCTGTAGTTGGTTGGCTGTAGTGAGAGTGGTTCTGTGGCCTGTTTTGTACTCAGATTTTGAAATCCTTTTATATTCAATCCAGAATTTCATCCCTACCATCAACAGTAATGTTTCTTCCAAGTCCAGAGACTTTTCAGGATTCTCTAAGGCCAAATGGCTTTGCTACTCATCCTTTATTCCCTTCTATAATCACTATAAGTTCCCGAGTCTTCTGTTTTGGGAAGTCTATTACCACCCCTCCCTCTATCTTCTTTCCATCTTCCTCTTGCTGCTATTCTGTCCTTTCCCATTGTCTTTGATCTTAATGCGTTTATACTTCTATAAACGTCTACTGTGATTTTAGTGTAGTTTTAAAGAGCAGAGACAGATGTAGCTTTTCATTTCATCATGTTTAGACAGCAACAGACAGCATCACTTTTAATGTTGGTATGCTATGGCTCTGGAAGGGTGTGCCATAACTCTGTATTTAGATAAACAGGAGCATGACATGTTAGTAAAGATTAGCCACCAAAAAAGGAATCACATATTTGTAAGACAAGGGGAATTTGTGGAAATGTAAAACTAAATATTTCCTCTATTCTACTCTAATCTGCTATGTATTTGTCTGTTATAATACAACATTCCTACCTATATTCAAATATGTTTTAGTGTAACCATTTGCAGTGGTTCTCAAAATATGAGCTGCATGCCTCCTATGTTAGAATTACCTGGAGTGCTCTTAAAATGCAGATTCTTGGGCACCATGCTAGGGCCTAGAATTTCTGAGGTACTCTGATCTCCCCATGTTTAACAAGCCTGCCAGGTAGTTGCTTATGTACTGAAGTTGAAAAACAATGGTCTATAGAAGCTCATAAATCATCATGTTCTCTAAGTCTGGTATTGAGTTAAAATTTCTTATCAAAGTGAAGAATACTTTTCTTAACTCCACCATAATGATCTTAGTTATATTATGGAAGGAGTTAAAATTAATTTTCTTTTACAAGAAATGTTGGGACGAAAATCTGAAAAGCCTATGGGTGAAGTATCATTTATTATTGGTAAAAAATTTTTTAAAATATTTATTTTGGTATGGGAGTTTACTCCTGTACGTTGATAACATCTTTTGAGGACAGTGATCCACTTTAAACTTTACATCAATTCTACTTCAAACTGACCTGTGTGTCTGGATTTTAAAATTCAAGTGGATCAGAGTCAGTTTGGGGCCATCCCGACTGGTTAGGAGAAACCCTAGAAGTTACCCCTTGCTACTGGGAGACCCCAGTGGGGTCCAAATGCTGGGTGAGCCCAACATGTCCACAGTAGGTTCCCGAGGATACAGACCCAAGCATGGAGATAGTGTGTGAGATGCCACCCACAGCATCGCCATCTGGGAGAACAGGAGGGGAGAGAAGACTTTAACAATCTGCCATTACCCCAAAGAGGCCTCACTTAGCCGGAAGTTACCATTTTACCCTGGAATTGTGTGTTACAACTGGAGGAAAAGGAATAATGTTAATGGACCCATTTACTTCTCAATTCTACTGATAGTGCAAACTTGAGCCACACATTACTTGAATTATATGGTCAAGAAAGGAGCCACATTTTCACGAAACGCATGGGTTCATGTTTATTTCATTAAAAATTTGGGCCGCACCAGAAAGACAAGATCCAGCCTCATCCACCAGAACACAGGCACTAGTCCCCTCCACCAGGAAGCCTACACAACCCACTGAACCAACCTTAGCCACGGGGGGCAGACATCAAAAACAACGGGAACTACAAACCTGCAGCCTACGAAAAGGAGACCCCAAACACAGTAAGTTAAGCAAAATGAGAAGACAGAAAAACACACGGCAGATGAAGGAACAAGGTAAAAACACACCAGACCAAACAAATGAAGAGGAAATAGGAAGTCTGCCTGAAAAAGACTTCAGAGTAATGATAGTAAAGATGATCCAAAATCTAGGAAATAGTATGGAGAAAATACAAGAAGCGTTTAACAAGGAACTAGAAGAACTAAAGAGCAAACAAACAATGATGAACACCACAATAAATGAAATTAAAAATTCTCCAGAAGGAATAAATGAGGCAGAAGAAAGGATAAGTGACCTGGAAGATAAAGTAGTGGAAATAACTACTGCAGAGCAGATAAAGAAAAAAGAATGAAAAGAATTGAGGACAGTCTCAGAGACCTCTGGGACAACATGAAACGCACCAACATTCAAATTATAGGGGTCCCAGAAACAGAGAAAAAGAAAGGGACTGAGAAAATATTTGAAGAGATTATAGTTGAAAACTTCCCTAATATGGGAAAGGAAATAGCAAATCAAGTCCAGGAAGTCCAGAGTTTCTCATACAGGATAAATCCAAGGAGAAACACACCAAGACACATATTAATCAAACTATCAAAAATTAAATACAAAAAAAAAATACTAGAAGCAGCAAGAGTAAAAAAACAAATAACATGCAAGGGAGTCCCCATAAGGTTAACAGCTGATCATTCAGCAGAAACTCTGCAAGCCAGAAGGGAGTGGCAGGACATACGTAAAGTGATGAAAGGGAAAAACCTACAAACAAGCTTACTCTACCCAGCAAGGATCTCATTCAGATTCAATGGAAAAATTAAAACCTTTACAGAGAAGCAAAAAGTAAGAGAATTCAGCACCATCAAACCAGCTTTACAACAAATGCTAAAGGAACTTCTCTAGGCAGGAAACACAAGAGAAAGAAAAGACCTACAGTAACAAACCCAAAGCAATTAAGAAAAAGGTAATAGAAACATACATATTGATAACTACCTTAAATGTAAAATGGATTAAATGCTCCCACCAAAAGATATAGACTGGCTGAATGGATACAAAAACAAGACCTGTATATATGCTGTCTACAAGAGACCCACTTCAGACTTAGGGACACATACAGACTGAAAGTGAGGGAATGGAAAAAGATATTCCATGCAAATGGAAAGCAAAAGAAAGCTGGAGTAGCAATTCTCATATCAGACAAAATAGACTTTAAAATAAAGACTATTACAAGAGACAAAGAAGGACACTACATAATGATCAAGGGATAAATCCAAGAAGAAGATATAACAATTGTAAATATTTATGCACCCAACATAGGAGCACCTCAATACATAAGGCAAATGCTAATAGCCATAAAAGGGGAAATCAACAGTAACACAATCATAGTAGGGGACTTTAACACTCCACTTTCACCAATGGACAGATCATCCAAAATGAAAATAAATAAGGAAATACAAGCTTTAAATGACACATTAAACAAGATGGACTTAATTGATATTTATAGGAAATTCCACGCAAAAACAGCAGAATATGCTTTCTTCTCAAGTGCTCATGGAACATACGCTAGGATAGATCATATCTTGGGTCACAAATCAAGCCTTGGTAAATTTAAGAAAATTGAAATCATATCAAGTATCTTTTCTGACCACAGTGCTATGAGACTAGATATCAATTACAGGAAAAAAATCTGTAAAAAATACAAACACATGGAGGCTAAATAATACACTACTTAATAACCAAGAGATCACTGAAAAAATCAAAGAGGAAATCAAAAAACACCAAGAAACAAATGACAATGAAAACACGATGACCCAAAACCTATGGTATGCTGCAAAAGCAGTTCTAAGAGGGAAGTTTATAGCACTACGATCCTACCTCAAGAAACAAGGAACATCTCAAATAAACAACCTAACCTTACAACTAAAGCAATTAGATAAAGAAGAACAAAAAAACCCCAAAGTTAGCAGAAGGAAAGAAATCATAAAGATTAGATCAGAAATAAATGAAAAAGAAATGAAGGAAATGATAGATCAATAAAACTATAAGCTGTTTTTTTGAGAAGATAAACAAAATTGATAAACCATTAGCCAGACTCATCAAGAAAAAAACGGGGGAAGACGCAAATCAATACAGTTAGAAATGAAAAAGGAGAAGTAACAACTGACACTGCAGAAATCCAAAGGATCATGAGAGGTTACTACAAGCAACTGTATGCCAATAAAATGGAAAACCTGGAAGAAATGGACACATTCTTAGAAAAGCCCAACCTTTCTAGACTGGACCAGGAGGAAATAGAAAATATACACAGACCAATCATAAGCACTGAAATTGAGACTGTGATCAAAAATCTTCCAACAAACAAAAGCCCAGGACCAGATGGATTCATAGGTGAATTCTAACATTTAGAGAAGAACTAACACCTATCATTCTCAAACTCTTGCAGAGTATAGCAGAGGGGGGGACACTCCCAAACTCATTCAATGAGGCCACCATCACCCTGATACCAAAACCAGACAAAGATGTCACAAAAAAAGAAAACTATAGAACAATATCACTGATGAACATACATGCAAAAATCCTCAACAAAATACTAGCAAACAGAATCCAACAGCACATTAAAGGATCATACACCATGATCAAGTGGGGTTTATCCCAGGAATTCAAGGATTCTTCAATATATGCAAATCAATCAATGTGATAAGCCATATTAAAAAATTGAAGGAGAAAAACCATATGACTATCTCAATAGATGCAGAAAAAGCTTTTGACAAAATTCAACACCCATTTATGATAAAACCCTCCAGAAAGTAGGCATAGAGGGAACTTACCTCAACATAATAAAGGACATATATGACCAATCCACAGCTAACATCGTTCTCAATGGTGAAAAACTTAAAACATTTCCTCTAAGATCAGGAACAAGACAAGGATGTCCCCTCTCACCACTATTATTCAACATAATTTTGGAAGTTTTAGCCACAGCAATCAGAGAAGAAAAAGAAATAAAAGGAATCCAAATCAGAAAGGAAGTAAAGCTGTCACTGTTTGCAGATGATATGATACTATACCTAGAGAATCCTAAATATGCTACCAGAAGACTACTAGAGGTAATCAATGAATTTGGTGAAGTAGCAGGATAGAAAATTTATGCACAGAAATCTCTTGCATTCCTGCACACTAATGATGAAAAATCTGAAAGAGAAATTAAGGAAACATTCCCATTTTCCATTGCAACAAAAAGAATAAAATACCTCGGAATAAGCCTACCTAAGGAGACTAAAAGACCTGCATGCAGAAAACTATAAGACACTGATAAAAGAAATTAAAGATTATACAAACAGATGGAGAGATATACCATGTTCTTGCATTGGAAGAATCAACATTGCGAAAATGACTCTACTATACAAAGCAATCTACAGATTCAATGCAATCCCTATCAAACTACCACTGGCATTTTTTCACAGAACTAGAACAAAAAATTTCTCAATTTGCATGGAAACACAAAAGAACCCGAATAGCCAAAGCAGTCTTGAGGAAGAAAAACGGAGCTGGAGGAATCAGGCTCCCTGACTTCAGACTATACTACAAAGCTACAGTGATCAAGACAGTATGGTACTGGCACAAAAACAGAAATGTAGATCAATGGAACAGGGTAGAAAGCCCAGAGATAAAGCGACGCACTTATGGTCACCTTATTTTTGATAAAGGAGGCAAGAATATACAATGGGGAAAAGACAGCTTCTTTATTAAGTGGTGCTGGGAAAACTGGACAGCTACATGTAAAAGAATGAAATTAGAACACTCCCTAACACCATACACAAAAATAAACCCCAAATGGTTTAAAGACCTAAATGTAAGGGCTGACACTATATGACTCTTAGAGGAAAACATAGGCAGAACACTCTGTGACATAAATCACAGCAAGTTCCTTTTTGACGCACCTCCTAGAGAAATGGAAATAAAATCAAAAATAAACAAATGGGACCTAATGAAACTTAAAAGCTTTTGCAAGCAAAGGAAACCGTAACAAGATGAAAAGACAGCCCTCAGAATGGGAGAGAATATTTGCAAAAGAAGCAACTGATAAAGGACTAATCTCCAAAATATACAAGAAGCTCATACAGCTCAGTATCAGAAAAAACAAACAACCCAATCCAAAAATGGGCAGAAAACCTAAATAGACATTTCTCCAAAGATGATATACAAATTGCCAATAAACACATGAAAGGATGCTCAATATCAGTAATCATTAGAGAAATGCAAATCAAAACTACAATGAGGTATCACTTCACACCAGTCAGAGTGGCCATCATCAAAAAATCTACAAACAATAAATGCTAGAGAGGATGTGGAGAAAAGGGAACTCTCTTGCACTGCTGTGGGAATGTAAAGTGATACAGCCACTATGGAGAACAGTATGGAGGTTCCTTAAAAGACTAAAAATAGAACTACCATATGACCCAGCCATCCCACTACTGGGCATATACCCTGAGAAAACCATAATTCATATACCACAATGTTCACTGCAGCTCTACAACAGCCAGGATATGGAAGCAACCTATAAGTGTCCACTGACAGATGAATGCATAAAGAAGATGTGGCACATATACACAATGGAATATTACTCAGCCATAAAAAGAAAGGAAATTGATTTATTTGTAGTGAGGTGGTTGGACCTACAGTCTGTCATACAGAGTGAAGTAAGTCAGAAAGAGAAAAACAAATACCGTATGCTAACACATATATATGGAACCAAAAAAAAAAGAAAAGGTTCTGAAGAACCTAGGGTCAGGACAGGAATAAACACACAGATGTAGAGAATGGACTTGAGGAGACAGGGAGGAGGAAGGGTAAGCTGGGATGAAGTGAGAGAGTGGCATGCACATATATACACTATCAACTGTAAAATAGATAGCTAGTGGGAAGCAGCTGCATAGCAGAGGGAGATCAGCTTGGTGCTTTGTGACCACTAGAGTGGTGGGATAGGGAGGGTGGGAGGGAGATGCAAGAGGGAGGAGATATGGGGACATATCTGATTCATATTCATAACAAAGCTGATTCACTTTGTTATAAAGCAGAAACTAACACCATTGTAAAGCAATTATACTCCAGTAAAGGTGTAAAAACAAAATTGAAGTAGAAAAACTTACATTGACCAATTTCTCTTACATTGCTGGTTGTGCTGTTGCAGTCTTTTAAGAGGGCTATATAGTGTTATTTCACATAAGAAAGGACAGCATGGAAATTAATCCTTTCCACTAGCAAAAGATAAATGGTTTGCCCGGGTGTTGATTGTGGGAGTCTATCTTTCCCACTTCCCACAACACCACGTTAAAAGCCAACTGGAATATGTTGTCAGAACATAGCTAAAGCCTTTAAGTCATTTATTTTTCAACAAAATTACTTTGAGAACTCATGGGGAAAAAGATAAAAGGAGAGGTTGGGAAGAGAGAACCATTTTAGAGTTGCCAATTTCCTTACTTGATAAGCTAAAGTAGGGCTCATTCACATGATCATAGCTTTACATGGGCACTTCCAACCGTCTTCCTCAAATATCTGTTGCCTCTGAAATCTGAGTTATAGTACATATAGATTTTTACTTTGTTAAGTCAGTTTTATTGAGGTATAATTTACATTAAATAAAATCCACTCACTTTAAGTATATAATTCAAGGAATTTTGAAGTGTATATGGTTGTGTAACCACCATCACAATTACAATATTTTAATTTCCATCACCTTAAACCAAAGTTTGGGACTGACATGTACACACTGCTATATTTAAAAATAGATAACCAACAGGACCTACTGTAAAAAATAAATAGATAAATAGAAACTTGGAAAAACTGAAATGTATGAAGAATACAAATTAAAATCATCTGCAATAAACATTATTATAAATCTAAAAAAAAGTAGGTGTTACTAATAGAGTTAGTCTTTAAATTGGGTAGTGTAAGTCATCCAATCTTGATTTTTCAAAATTATTTTGGCTATTTTAGGTGTTTTATATTTCCAAAGAAATCTGCAATCAATTTGTCAATTTCTATTAAAAAATCCTGCTAAGATATTGATTGGGATTGTATTGAATTGATAGGCTAAATTTCAGGAGAATTAACATCTTAACAATACTGAATTGTTCAAAATATGATCATACTATCTCCATTTACTTAGGTCTTCTTTAATATCTCTTGGCAGTGTTTTATAATATTTCTTGCACATAATTACATAAACCTAAGTATTTCACATGAAATTTATCTCTATTTTTCATATATTTTGGATGCTATAATACATGGCATTGCTTTCTAATTTTCAGTTTCCAATTGTCCATTGCTAGCATGTAGAAATAAACTTGATTTCTTTTTATTAACTTTGCATCTTACAACCTTAATGAAATCACACATTAATTTTAGTTGTTTGGTAAATTCCTTGTTATTTTCTATGCTATAGGTGATCATGTCACCTAAAAGAAAACATAGTTTTATTTATTCATTTCCAATTTGTATTCTTTCCCTTGCCATACTGCATTGACAAGACTCCCAAGAAAAGAAGTACAGAGAGCAGACACTCTTGCCTTGTTCCTACTCTTAAGGGTAAACTTTCATTCATTTATTGTTAGTGTGATGTTAGTTGAAAGTCTTTCAAGGATGGTTTTTATCCTGTTGATAAAGTACCTTTCTATTCTATTGCTGAGAATTGATAAACCCCACTTTGTCATGATATATTATCCTTTTTTATATATTTCTGGATTCTACTTGCTAAAATTTTGTTAAGGATTTTTGCATTTATGTTAAGGAGGGATATTGCTATACAGTTTTCTCATGTTATAATGTCTTTGGTTTTGGCATCAGGGTAATGCTGAACTCATAGAATTAATTTGGAAGTATCACTCCCCCTTCTATTCTCTGGAAGAATTTTCTCCTTACATTATTTCTACCTTAAATGTTTGACAGAGTTTAAAAGTGAAGTCATCTGGCATTTTCTTTGTGGGAATGTTTTTAAATATTGGGTGGGCCAAAAAGTGCCTTTGGTTTTTTAAATAAAAATAAAAGACATTTTTCAATTTCACCAAGAACTTTATTGAACAACATATTCACCCTTTTGTTCCACTACCTTCTGCCATTTTTCAGGCAACTTCATATTCCATCTTCCCAAAACTTTTTATTTTTTTGAGCAAAGAACTGTTTCAGGTGCCTTTTACAGTCTTCCAGGGAACTGAAATTTTTTCCAGTAAGAGAAGTTTGTAAAGACCGAAATAAATGGAAATCCGAAGGTGCAATGCCTGGCGGATGAATCAGAACTTCCCAGCCAAGCTGTTAACAGTTTTTGCCTGGTCATTGAAGAAACATGCGGTCTTGCGTTATCCTGATGGAAGATTATATGTTTTCTATTGACTAATTCTGGACACTTTTCATTGAGTGCCACTTTCAGTTGGTCTAATTGGGAGCAGTACTTGTTGGAATTTAATTGTTTGGTTTTCCAGAAGGAGCTCATAATAGAGGACTCCCTTCCAATCCCACCATATATACAACATCCCCTTCTTTGGATGAAGACTGGCCTTTGGTGTGGTTGATGGTGGTTCATTTCACTTGCCTCAGGATCTCTTCCGTTCCACGTTGTTGTACAGTATACACTTTTCATTGCCCATCACAATTTGTTTTAAAAACGGCACGATGTTTTCATTACGTTTAAGTAGAGAATTGCATGGGGAAATATGGTCAAGAAGGTTTTTTTCACTTAACTTACATGGAACCCAGCAAAGCAATTCACATAACCAAACTGGTGCAAATTATTTTCAACGCTTGATTTGGATATTTTGAGTATGTCAGCTATTGCCCACGTGGTAGAACGTTGATTGTTCTCAGTTAATGTCTCAATTTGATCGCTATCAACTTCAAATGATCTACTCGACCATGGAGCATTGTCCAAAGAGAAATCTCCAGCACGAAACTTCACAAACCACTTTTGACACATTTGATCAGTCACAGCACCTTCTCCATATACTGCACAAATCTTTTTGTGTGTTTCAGTTGTGTTTTTACCTTTCTTGATATAATGAGGCATAATATGCCAAAAAGTTTGCTTTCTTCTTCCATCTTCAATATTAAAATGGGTACACAAAAATTGACCAATTTTGATGTCTATTTTTTAAATGCATGCTGTTATGACAGCTGTCACATACAATCTAACAAAACTGTTTCAAATAAAGTTAGAGACAACTAAGTGCTACTAGAGCCATCTTACGGAAAAAACCAAACGAACCTTTTGGCCCATCCAATATAATTTCAATTCCTGGAAAGAATATTAACTTATTAAGAATATCTATTTCTTCTTGAGTGAGCTTCAATAATTTCTATGTTTCAAGAAATTTATTTCATCTGCTCGAATTTGTTTATTTCAAGTTTACTGACATAAACTTGTTCATAATATTTCCATATTGTATTTCCAATGGCTATAGGAGTTTTAGTGATGTATCATTTTCATTTCTGATGTTGGTAAATTGAATACTCACTCTTTGTACTGGTTGATCTTGGCTAGAGGCTTACGCATTTTATTAATCTCTTCACAGAATCAGCCTTTGATTTCATTGGTTTTTCTCTATTATTTGTCTGTTTTCTCTTTCATTATTATTTCCCTACTTTAGATACTCTAGATTTAATTTACTCCTCTCTCATAATCTCTTTAGAAGCAAGCTTAATTGGTTTGAGACCTTTCTTCTTTCCTAATACAAGCACTTAATTATATACGTTTTTCTCCAAGTACCACTTTCATTCTCATCATGTTCATGTTTCCTTTATATTCTTGAACATAAGGAACATATTTATTATAACTGTTTAATCAACCCTATCTGCTAATTCCACCATTTGATCATTTCCGGGTCTGTTTCTACCGACTGAGTTTTCTACTGATTGTGGGTAATCCTTTCCACCTTCTCTGCATATCTGTTAATTTTTTAATAGGTGCTGGCTATTGTGAATTTTACATTAGTGGGTCCTAGATTTTGTTGCATTTCTTTGAAGTATGGGTTACTTGTTCTGCTACGCAGTTATATTACCTGGAATCAGTTCAATCCTTCTGGTATTTGCTTTTATGCTTTAAGGCAGATCCAGAGAACATTTTAATCTCAAGGCTTATTTAGCCCCAGTACTATGGCAATACCACTGAGGTCTTAACTCAATGCCCTGCATATGACAAAGTCTTTCTATACTGGTTTGTGAGAATGAACTCTTCCCAGCCCTAAATGAGCTCCAGGAATTGTTTGGCCTTCTGCTTTCTGGTGTTCTTTCCCCAGCTTCAGGTAGTTTCCTCATACATGTAAAGAGATCACTAACCAAAGAGTAAAGAAGGCCCTCTGAAAAACTTGAGTTTTTTCTGTGCAGTTTCCTCCTATCTGATACTCTGCCTTGCATATCTAAGCACATAGGTCTCCCTGGACTCTGATCTCTGTCTCCTCACAGTGAGACTGCCTGGCTCTGTTTGGGTTTGCTGTTCCTGCACTGTGGGCTGGAAACTGCTTCTAGGAAGTAAGCTGGGGTAATCATAGACCTCACTGCCTTTGTTCTCTTCTCTCAGGGATCACAGTCCTACAGTGCCTCTTGTTCAATGTCTAAAAGCCATCTAATATTTTGTCTGGTATTCTAGTTGTTCAAGGTGGGAGGGTAAATCTAGTCCCTAATACTTCATCATGATTGGAAGCAAAAGTTATGTTAGTAATTGGGTTAAATACCAAGAAATTAAATACCACTAACTTTGGAGGTTTTACTATCAATACAATTCAGGTAACTGAAATAAAGTTTCTTTTAAATATAATTCTAAGAATATTCATTATAATACCAAGAGTCCTAAAACACAGAAGATAGTTGTGTCAGTGTTCCCAAACACTCGAAAGTTAACACCTAGTCTCTTCTTTGGCATACTGTCCCTCATAAAAATCCTACACTAACCAAAAAAGGGAAGAATTATCAGTATAATCTGTCAGAGATATAGATAGAGACTACTGACCTGAACAATAAAGTACAAATTGAAGATGCAGTATAGAAAACTTGACAATCCTGACAACTATTCAATTACTAGAAAATTCTAGCAAATTTTTTTGTTTTCTCCATCTGTCATTATGAGGAATTAGAAATAAGAAATACCTGCACCTATACTTCTAAGAATCCCACATACCTACCCAGAAGTAAGAGCAAATCAAATAGCCATAAAGAATTGTGAAGTAGAAATGTTTACCATAAATGCATAGGGTGTTATGAAGTTATATAGCACAACCAAGACCTGTTCACTTATATTTTCTTGAAATATGTCACTTCAAGAGTTATCCTAGTGAAACCTGTAAAACCAATTACAATAGCACTAATTCACATGGTAAATGTTTTATTCTTTATATAGATATATGTTTGTTTGCACATACAGAAACACGCAAAGAAGTATATACAGAAAATATATTTGTCATGACACATATAAAATCAGGAACAGAGCATTATGCATATATCACATTCATTTTTCCTTAATGAAATTAAATATACCCACTTTCCTATAAATATATAAATAAATGCACAAATTTGATACCTGATTTTCTTAGTGATTGCTTAAAGAATTATAAATTAATCTGAAGAAAGATTAGCCCTGAAATATGGCACAACTGTCATTATTTCTGTAATTATATTACTAATTGGGTTAAATACCAAGTTATACTTTATCTGAATTAGTGATTGGTTTTATTGTATCAACCCTGTACATAAAAAAATTCTAATATTCTTGATCCCTAGTGCTATATTGCTGCATCAAAAAAGGTTTTGCCAATTCATATTCAGACTAGTAGTATATAAGAGAGCCATTTCACAATACTCTCAACAATGAGTACTCTCATTAAAATAATAAATTCTCCACTATTGTGCTAGGCCTGGTGACCCTCCAGTTGTAGCAAGGCACTCTGGGGACACAGAAGCACACTCTTGGGCAGGTTATTTTAAAGCAAGATAAGCACAGGATATTTTAAAATTTGAGGAAAATAATAAAACTACACCCCTCAGGTGCCATGTGAACTACCTGCTCACAGTTTCAACATTACAACACAATACATTCCTTTAAATGATGTCATCTTTGTGAAGCTAGGTTTCAGCAGTTGCTGCAACACAAGGCAAGTACCTTGTGAAAATCAGTGTAGAACAGGAAATGAGAGGGACGGTGTCCAATCTGATTCCCGAGTTGGGGAAGTTGTGCAGTTCCCAACAGGGTGTACAATCCCATTAGTAAGTATGACTGTTTTAAGAATGAAATGAAAACATTTTTTGTATTTCAATTTAGGTATACTATTTTTCAAATGGCTATGGTTGGGACAGAGATACTTAAGTCGTTTAGACTTGACTACTTAATAAATGAAACTGTTAGGTATATTTCTTTTAGGTCTAAAGGCACTGGAAAAACTTACTGAGACACCAATGGCACTGTGAACCAAGAAAGTTTGGGAATCTCTGTGCTAAACAAAATATAATCATATTTCTTTTTATCTCTGTATCTATTAAGGCTAATAAACCTTTGACTTCTCATAAATACTTAATTTATGGCTTTTTGATGTTTAGATGTTTTGAATTTTCATGGAGTTAAAACTGTTGGTAATTTTCCTCTTTGTGATTTATTTTACTGTTCTAAGTTTCAAAATTCTGCCTGATACAGAATTTCTGAGAAATATCTACATCTATTTTTTTCCCTAAATCTTTAGAAGTCTTAATGACTAGTTGTTTGTTTTTTTTTTTTTTTTTTTTTGATTAGGTAGAAAGAGTATTTTAGAACGAAAACAAATTCTTACCTGAAAGTGAGCTATTTTTCAAACAGAACCTCTGTTATGCTAAATTATTTCAGTATAATTAGGTGTCCGTAAAAAATTATTACAGTAAAATAACTTTTATCTCTCTAGGCAGAGTTTATCAATGGCAAGGAAGGAGAATGTTAAATGTTCAAATATGTCTGTGAGCTAGGACAGTTAGGTGGATTTCAGAGAGAGTCACAATGTACATGAGCATACCAGGGTTCTTTTTGATGTTTAGATTCAATAACAAAACAAGCAAATAAAATCTGTTTAACCCAATGTTTTCCCAAAATTATTTTAAATATAAAAGTATTTTATAACAAGTATTAATTTCCTAAGTAACTATTTTTCTATGGATGTACACTGAAAAAACTAAACTATGATAATAAAATAGGTACACACTGCCAGCTTTAATGTACTTTACTGTTTGTTCTTTATAGGATTTGCTAAGTGTTCAGCAAGGCCATATAATTCTTTTATCACTCATTTAACATACATTTATTGAGAGTCTTCAAGTGCAATTTATTCTTTTACACAGCAGGTTCTTATTAGGTATCCATTTTATACATATTTTGTATATATGTCAATCCCAATCTCCAAATTTATCACACCACCACCACCCCCGCCGCTTTGCCCCCTTGGTGTCCATATGTCTGTTGTCTACATCTGTGTCTCAATTTCTGCCCTGCAAACCAGTTCATCTGTACCATTTATCTAGGTTCCACATATATACATTAATATATGATACTTGTTTTTCTCTTTCTGACTTACTTCACTCTATATGACAGACTCTACATCCATCCATGTCTCTAATGACCCAATTTCGTTCCATTTTATGGCTGAGTAACATTCCATTGTATATATGTACCACATCTTCTTTATCCATTCATCTGTCAATGGGCATTTAGGTTGCTTCCATAACCTGGCTATTGTAAACAGTGCTGCGATGAACATTGGGGTGCATGTGTCTTTTTGAATTATGGTTTTCTCTGGGTGTATGCCCAGTAGTGGGATTGCTGGGTCATATGGTAATTCTATTTTTAGTTTTTTAAGGAACCTCCATACTGTTCTCCATAGTGGCTGTATCAATTTACATTCCCACCAACAGTGCAAGAGGGTTCTCTCTTCACACACTCTCTAGCATTTGTTGTTTGTAGATTTTCTGATGATGGCCATTCTGACTGGTATGAGGTGATACCTCATTGTAGTTTTGATTTGCATTTCTCTAATAATTAGTGATGTTAAGCAGCTTTTCGTGTGCTTCTTGGCCATCTGTATGTCTTCTTTGGAGAAATATCTATTTAGATCTTCTGTCCATATTTGGATTGGGTTGTTTGTTTTTTTAATATTGAGCTGCATGAGCTGTTTATATATTTTGGAGACTAAACCTTTGTCCGTTGATTTGTTTGCAAATACTGTCTCCCATTCTGAGGGTTGTCTTTTCATCTTGTTTTGGTTTCCTTTGCTTTGCAAAAGCTTTTGTTTCATTAGGTCCCATTTGCTTATTTTTGTTTTTATTTCCAATACTCTAGGAGGTGGATCAAAACATATAGTGTTTTGATTTATGTCATAGAGTGTTCTTCCTATGTTTTCCTGTAAGAGTTTTATACTGTCCAGTCTTACATGTAGGTCTCTAATCCATTTTGAGTTAATTTTTGTGTATGGTGTTAGGGAGTGTTCTAATTTCATTCCTTTACATGTAGCTGTCCAGTTTTCCCAGCACCACTTATTGAAGAGACTGTCTTTTCTCCACTGTATATCCATGCCTCCTTTGTCATACATTAGTTGACCATAGGTGTGTGGGTTTATTTCTGGGCTTTCTATCCTATTCCATTGATCTATATTTGTTTTTGTGCCAGTACCATAGTCTTGATTAATGTAGCTTTGTAGTATAGTCTGAAGTCAGGGAGTCTGATTCCTCCAGCTCTGTTTTTTTCCCTCAAGACTGCTTTGGCTATTCAGGGTCTTTTGTGTCTCCATACAAATTTTAAGATTTTTTGTTCTAGTTCTGTAAAAAAATGCCATTGGTAATTTGATAGAAATTGCATTGACTCTGTAGATTGCTTTGGGTAGTATAGTCATTTTCACAATGTTGATTCTTCCAATCCAAGAACATGGTGTATCTCTCCATCTGTTTGTATCATCTTTAATTTTTTTCATCAGTGTCTTATAGTTTTCTGCACACAGATCTTTTGTCTCCCTAGGTAGCTTTATTCCTAGCTATTTTATTCTGTTTGTTGCAATGGTAAATGGGAGTGTTTCCTTAATTTCTCTTTCAGAGTTTTCATCATTAGTGTATAGGAATGAAAGAGATTTCTGTGCATTAATTTTGTATCCTGCAACTTTACCAAAATCATTGATTAGCTCTAGTCGTTTTCTGGTGGCATCTTTATGAATCTCTATGTATAGTATATGTCATCTGCAAATGGTGACAGTTTTTCTTCTTCTTTCCTAATTTATATTCCTTTTATTTCTTTTTCTTCTCTGATTGCCATGGCTAGGACTTCCAAAACTATGTTGAATAATACTGGCGAGAGTTGATGTCCTTGTCTTGTTCCTGATCTTAGAGGAAATGCTTTCAGTTTTTCACCATTGAGAATGATGTTTGCTGTGGGTTTGTTGTATATGGCCTTTATTATGTTGAGGTAGGTCCCCTCTATGCCCACTTTCTGGAGAGGTTTTATCATAAATGGGTGTTGAATTTTGTCAAAAGCTTTTTCTGCATCTATTGAAAATGATCATATGGTTTTTATTCTTCAGTTTGTTAATATGGTGTATCACATTGATTGATTTGCATATATTGAAGAACCCTTGCATCCCTGGGATAAATCGCACTTGATCATGGTTTATGATCCTTTTAATGTGTTGTTGGATTCTGTTTGCTAGTATGTTGTTGAGGATTTTTGCATCTATATTCATCAGTGATATTGGTCTGTAATTTTCTTTCTTTGTTGTATCTTTGTCTGGTTTTGGTATCAGGGTGATGGTGGCCTCACTGAATGAGTTTGGGGGTGTTCTTTCCTCTGCAGTGTTTTGGAAGAGTTTGGGAAGGTTGGGTGTTAGCTCTTCTCTAAATGTTTGATGGAATTCACCTGTGTAGCCCTCTGGTCCTGGACTTTTGTTTGTTGGGAGATTTTTAATCACAGTTTCAATTTCATTACTTGTGGTTGGTCTCTTCATATTTTCTATTTCTTCCTTGTTCAGTCTTGGAAGGTTATAACTTTCTAAGAATTTGTCCATTTCTTCCAGGTTGTCCATTTTATTGGCATAGAGTTGCTTGTAGTAGTCTCTTAGGATGCTTTGTATTTCTGCGGTGTCTGTTGTAACTTCTCCTTTTTCATTTCTAATTTTATTGATTTGAATCCTCCCCCTCTTTTTCTTAAAGAGTCTGGCTAATGGTTTATAAATTTTGCTTATCTTCTCAAAGAACCAGCTTTTCATTTTATTGATTTTTGCTACTGTTTTCTTTTTTTCTATTTCATTTATTTCTGCTCTGAACTTTATGATTTCTTTCCTTCTACTAACTTTGGGTTTTGTTTGTTCTACTTTCTCTAGCTGCTTTAGGTGTAAGTTTAGATTGTTTATTTGAGATTTTTCTTGTTTCTTGAGGTAGACTTGTATAGCTATAAACTTCCCTCTTAGAATTGCTTTTGCTGCATCCCACAGGTTTTGGATCATCATGTTTTCATTGTAATTTTTCTCTAGGTATTTTTTGATTTCCTCTTTGATTTCTTCAGTGATCTCTTGATTATTTAGTAACGTATTGTTTAGCCTCCATGTGTTTGTGTTTTTACGTGTCTTTCCCTGTAATTGATTTCTAATCTCATAGCATTGTGGTCAGAAAAGATGCTCAATATGATTTCAATTTTCTTAAATTTACTGAGGCTTGATTTGTGACCCAAGATGTGATCTATCCTGGAGAACGTTCCATGAGCACTTGAGAAGAAAGTGTAATCTGCTGTTTTTGGATGGCATGTCCTATAAATATCAATTAAATCTATCTGGTCTATTGTGTCATTTAAAGCTTGTGTTTCCTTATTAATTTTCTGTTTGGATGATCTTTCCATTGGAGTAAGTGAAGTGTTAAAGTCCTCCATTATTACTGTGTTACTGTCAATTTCCTCTTTTATAGCTGTTAGCAGTTGCCTTATGTATTGAGGTGCTCCTATGTTGGGTGCATAAATATTTACAATTGTTATATCTTCTTCGTGGATTGATCCCTTGATCATTATGTAGTGTCCTTCTTTGTCTCTTGTAATAGTCTTTATTTTAAAGTCTATTTTATCTGATATGAGTATTGCTACTCCAGCTTTCTTTTGCTTTCCATTTTCATGGAATATCTTTTTCCATTCCCTCACTTTCAGTTTGTATGTGTCCCTGGGTCTGAAGCGGGTCTCTCATAGACAGCATATATATGGGTCTTGTTTTTGTATCCATTCAGAAAGCCTGTATCTTTTGGTTGGAGCATTTAATCCATTCACGTTTAAGGTAATTTTCGATATATATGTTCCTAATACCATTTTCTTAATTGTTATGGGTTTGTTTTTGTAGGCCCTTTTCTTCTCTTGTGTTTCCCACTTAGAGAAGTTCCTTTAGCATTTGTTGTAGAGCTGGTTTGGTGGTGCTGAATTCCCTTAGCTTTTGCTTGTCTCTAAAGCTTGTGATTTCTCCGTAAAATCTGAAGGAGATCCTTGCGGTGTAGAGTAATCTTGGTTGTAGGTTCTTTCCTTTCATCACTTTAAATATATCATGCCACTCCCTTCTGGCTTGTAGAGTTTCTGCTGAGAAATTAGCTGTTAGCCTTATGGGAGTTCCCTTGTATGTTATTTGTCATTTTTCCCTTGTTGCTTTCCATAAATTTTCTTTGTCTTTAATTTTTGTCAATTTGATTACTATGTGTCTTGGCGTGTTTCTCCTTGAGTTTATCCTACCTGGGACTCTCTGTGCTTCCTGGACTTGGGTGGCTATTTATTTTCCCATGTTAGCGAAGTTTTCAACTATAATCTCTTCAAATATTTTCTCAGGTCCTTTCTCTCTCTCTTCTCCTTCTGGGACCCCTGTAATGCAAATGTTGTTGCGTTTGATGTTGTCCCTGAGGTCTCTTATGCTGTCTTCAATTCTTTTCATTCTTTTTTCTTTATTCTGTTCCCCAGCAGTGAATTCCACCATTCTGTCTTCCAGGTCATTTATCCATTCTTCTGCCTCAATTATTCTGCTATTGATTCCTTCTAGTGTATTTTTCATTTCAGTTATTTTATTGTTCATCTCTGTTTGTCTGTTCTTTAATTCTTCTAGGCATTTGTTCTTTAATTCTTCTAGGTCTTTGTTAAACATGTCTTGCATCTTCTCGATCTTTGCCTCCATTCTTTTTCCGAGGTCCTGGATCATCTTCACTGTCATTATTCTGAATTCTTTTTCTGGAAGGTTGCCTATCTCCAGTTCATTTAGTTGTTTTTCTGGGGTTTTGTCTTGTTCCTTCATCTGGTACATAGCCCTCTGCCTTTTCATGTTGTCTATCTTTCTGTGAATGTGGTTTTTGTTCCAGAGGCTGCATGACTGTAGTTCTTCTTGCTTCTGCTGTCTGCCGTCTGGTAGAGGTGGCTATATAATAGGCTTGTGTAAGTTTCCTGATGCGAGGGACTGCTGGTGGGTAGAGCTGGGTGTTGCTGTGGTGGGCAGAGCTCACTACAACTTTAATCCGCTTGTCTGAAGATGGGTGGGGCTGGGTTCCCTCCCTGTTGGTTGTTTGGCCTGAGGTGACCGAACCAGGCTCTTTGGTGGGGCTAATGGTGGACTCTGGGAGGACTCACGCCAAGGAGTACTTTCCAGAACTTCTGCTGCCAGTGTCCTTGTCCTCATGGTGAGCCACAGCCACCCTCCACCTCTGAGGAGACTCTCCAACACTAGTAGGTAGGTCTGGTTCAGTCTCCTATGGGGTCACTGCTCCTTCCCCTGGGTCCCGATGCGCACACTACTTTGTGTGTGTCCTCCAAGAGTGGAGTCTCTGTTTCCCCCAGTCCTGTGAAGTCCTACAATCAAATTCCACTAGCCTTCAAAGTCTGATTCTCTAGGAATTCCTCCTCCTGTTGCCAGACCACCCAGGTTTGGAAGCCTGATGCGGGGCTCAGAACCTTCACTCCAGTGGGTGGACTTCTGTGGTATAAGTGTTCTCCAGTTTGTGAGTCACCCACCTAGCAGTTATGGGATTTGATTTTGTTGTGATCGCACCCTTCCTACCATCTCATTGTGGCTTCTCCTTTGTCTTTGGATGTGGGGTATCTTTTTTGATGAGTTCCAGTATCTTCCTGTCGATGATTGTTCAGCAGTTAGTTGTGATTCCGGTGCTCTCGCAAGAGAGAGTGAGCGTACGTCCTTCTACTCTGCCATCTTGAACCAGTCTCTGAGCTGACATTACTCAACCATTCAAATATTTCCATTTGCTTTATAATGTAGAATGATTAATTTTTGAATTAAATTAAAAACTTAGTATAAAGACACAAACACCAGGAAAAACAGTACATAAGTGTGGATGAGCATTTTAAATGAAAACTATCACAGACAATTGAAAGCAAAAGAATCTACTTTTTATTTTTAGCTCAGTGTGGAAGAAAATAGGCACAGTTGTAAAAAGAAGAAGTCTCATGCAAGATTACTTTCATAAGAATGTACATTGCTGACATCTACTTTTCTATCATTCTTTTTAAGTAACAAGTTCACAAGATTTCTTCAACTGAACACCTGAAAAAAGGAAGCTAAATGCAACTGAATGATATACACATTGTAAAATATTTTGGCAGTGTTAACAATTATGCTTTCCAGGATCTTCTTTATCATAGAGAGTGTAATTATTTCTTCTTTCTATATTTGTCTATAAATTAATTACTTAAAAAACAAAGATGCTGAAATCTCAGAATTTTTGCAGCTGTTAAAAGTATATACAAGTCAGTTGTTTTTCATACCACAGATATTTACCAACTACCTCAAGTGTGGTATGTATAATCATAATAAACATAATATTCATAAACCATTGAACTTAGAGGTATGCCCACCTCTCTCATAGCAAATGTAACAATAATTATTTAACTGATTGATTGATGAATATAAGAAAAGGAGTCACTGAAATTACAAATGTGAAAAAAATTTATAATACAGCAAGGAGATGGTGAAGTAGAAATCTAAGACACAAGACAAACAGATGTATTTGATACTGTTTCATTATTATAAATGTGCAAAACATTTATCATGGGGGATAAAAAGTATAAAGTCAAGGAAGAACTTTCTAGGCTTATAGAATAAATAAATTAATAATCCCATCACAGAAATTTTCCTTTTTGATATGATTTCTATTCTTGCTTTAAACTACTTTTCTCATCTGACTTTCCAATGTTATAATAACTCAGGGAAGTAAGCAAGGCTTTCAGATATTGTAACAATGCAAGTAAGAAAGAAATTTGGATATCAAAGGGGTCCAAGTAAATTGGAAGTAGATAATCTCTAATTTATGGAGTATTCACATAAGGTAAAGAATGATATATATACATATATCCATACTACGGTTTCATACTTAGTTTTCAAATAAGAGCCCTAACGCTTACTGTCTATGTGTGAACCCTAGGTTAAGTTAAATAAGGAACTATTTATACCTAACTCATAGGATTTTTGTGAGAAATATAAAAATATGCACATAGAAAACTTAACAAGGTACTTGACACAGTAAATGCTCAATAAATGGCAACTTTTTTCCTGCCTGTAGCTTTCATCACCTAACACATTATATAGTTGACTTATTTATTACATTTACTGTTGGTTGCCTATCTCTCTTCATTAAAATGTTAAGTCACATAGGGCAAGATCTTTTTTCTTCACTGCTGTATCTCAAGTGCTAGAAAAATGCCTGGCACATAGCTAAGAAATATGTGTTGAGTGAATAAATGTGGTTTCATTATTAGAGCTTTTTAAAGCTTCTTCACATAACACAAAGGATTTTCAACTGAAAGAGGCCATCGCTCATGTGTGTTATGTTTACTATCCAGGAGTGAGTAAAAAGAGCACTCTTGAGCTACATCTAATTTCACAAGAAAAAATCTAAATGTATATACACTGAAAAACATTAAAAATATGCATTAGCTGACTCTACAGAAATTAGAATAGGTCAGTGTTTTCTTCCCTTTCCTTTTTTTTTTTTTTTTTTTTTTTGCGGTACGCGGGCCCCTCACCGCTGTGGCCTCTCCCGTTGCGGAGCACAGGCTCCGGACGCGCAGGCTCAGCGGCCATGGCTCACAGGCGCAGCCGCTCCGTGGCATGTGGGATCTTCCCGGGCCGGGGCACGAACCCGCGTCCCCTGCATTGGCAGGCGGACTCTCAACCACTGCGCCACCAGGGAAGCCCCTCCCTTTCCTTTTTATGGGGATTTTTTTTAGAACAACTACATTATACCATAAGGCCCTCATCATTCAATTAATCAACAAGTACTTTTTGATCACCTATTATGTGCCGAGCACCATTCAGGGAGCTGGGAATACCTTAATAAATAAGGCAGAGGAGACAGACAGTCTCACAAACTTACATTCAGCTGGAGGGAGACAGGTAACATATGCATAAACAAACAAAAAAGATAACCACAGATTCTGGTTCAAGCTTTATAAGACTTTATGATAGAGACAGCAAGATAGAGAGGACCTAGGAGGATGCTTTAGATAGGGTGCTTATAGAAGGGCATTATCTCCAAGGAGATGACATTGAAGCAAATATCTGAAGGATAATGAAGCAACCATTTCAAGAACTGGGGAAAAAGCTGAAGGTAGAGACTTCTAGAATCATTAGTGCAAAATCCAAAAGGGTAGGGAAAAACTTAAGGAACCTCACATGGCAAAGAACACAGCATGAGGGGTAGAGTGGTATATGCTCAAACAGAAGAGGTGGGCAGAACTTCCGCTGGCCATGATTAACAGTTTAATTTATTATAAGAACAATGGAAAGCCATTAAAAGATTTTAAGTAGAGGAATAGCATGATTTAAACTAGTTTTTAAAATAATGTTCTGGCTGCTATATGAAGAGCAGATTGGAAAATAGGAGTGTGGTAGCTGAGAGCATGGGCTCTGGAGTCAGGAAAAGCAGTTTATACCCCAGCTTTTCCTGAATATATTGGAAATTGTATGAAATATGCATATGTAGTTATAATGGTAAGATTTTGACTATATCATAGCATAATTTTGAAAAGCACTCTCACATAGATGAGTTATTCTATTCTTAGATTTATTTATTTTATTCTAAATTTTTATATGTCCTCAAGCATTATGGAACATTTTTGTTTATTTAAGCATGATATGTTTCTTTAGTTTCATTATGTCAAACACTTTTGTGTGCTTGTGTGTAAGTTTAAAATCTAATCCAAATAATACATTGTTGGCAAAATATAAATTTAAAATATAAGGTAAAAGAACAATAACCTTAATAAGATAAAGCTTGACATAAGGACCATACACATAATATTCAAAACTATAGATTGTGGGGATATTAGCGTCTCTCTCTCTCTCTCTTTGACTCTACTTATCTGTAAAATAAGGCATTTAAAATAGTGCTTGTCACAAAATAAGAGCCCGTTAAATGTTAGCCATTAACTTTAATTTTTACAATGGACTGACATTTATCATCTGCTAGGAAACACATATAACCACAACTGATCTCCAGTAATCTTAAAAAACTAACTTTCTAGTTAATATAAGAATGTTCAACTGAAAGCATCCATAGATTCTTTCATTCATTCAATCGATACAGTATAAGGGATACAGATGCAAAGGAGAATATAGTAAGATCTTTTATTTTGAGATGCAGAATTTAGGATCTTTCGTTTTTATCTATATGCTTATTATATTTTTGTACAATTTAGAGAGAAGCCACGCTGACTGATGATTTATGATACCTTAAATAAAATTTTAATTATATTCTCAGTATATTTTATATGCTTATAATGAATGGTACTGGGTTTTATTTACCTCATTTGTATGGTTTTCTAACATTTGGGAGTTTTCTTACAAGATTGGCAAGACAGTACAGGCTGTGGATGAACAGGTTTCTTTGACTCACATGCACGGATCAAGTAGGAAAAATAAAAGGAGAGGGTGGAGGTTAGCTTACAAAAAAAAAAACCCTCAACAAAACAAAACAGAAAACAGTGTGATGTTCATTTTTGGACACTGGGTAAGTAAAGAAGTTGGCATGCTGCCCTCCTGTTTCTGCCATGGAGTTCCAAACATGCCAGGCCTGCAGACTCAGCATTGTGGAAAGGAAAATGTGAAACAGCCACAAGCTCAGGCTGTCCACAGTAACATCCAGGTAGGATGCAAAACTGTACTACTCAACTTGTCTACAGAAAACTGAGAAGAATAAGAAATACGTCCATGGTTCCTGCTTATTTCTTTAGAACTCCTGAGAATAGAAAAACGTAAGGAGGAAAGGTTCCAGAAGTAAACTAATCTGATTTGGTCTTTGAGCCAACGTGGAGAGCCACATCAGATGAGTATGTGTTAGAGAAGAAAGACTGCTTTTCCATTACTCCTTCTAGAAATAAGTGTCAAAAATTTAAAGAAGCATGAATACCACTATTTGAAACAGATGAGACCGTATATGCTATTAAAAACTTAATTTCTTTTATAAGGCCCAGATAAGGTAGAGTATATAATGACTATTTGTGTTCTACTGGGTAGAAATCACATGGATGGTCACAGCAGCTGGCCTGACTGAAAGTGGCTTTCCCTCCTGGTCAGCTTTCAATGGGTAGGGCCTTGCATGTGTGTTGTGTGTGTCTGAGTCAGGAATGAAGACACTAATCCCATCCCCTCTCTTCAGTGTTTATTGCAAAGCATACAGAGAGGCACCACCAGCATAAGTGTCAGGACTTGATAGGTGAAATCAGCACAGCACAGTTATGCAAATCACATGTGCAACTGACACTGCTTGTGTAATTATCAATGTAATCCTCCTCTATCTACCACCTCCAGGAAGGAAAGGAGGGGTGAAGGGTGGGCAAAGTTCACACTTGGGAGATCACCCAGAGAGTGGGCCAGGTGCCAGGTCTACAATCAGGTGAAAACAGTTCCTTCTCAAGGGAAGTCTGCAGGGCAAATTATACTACATTAAATGCACCATCACTGCTATGAATGAGCTACACTAAATTCAATTTCTATAACCAGAATCATTTAATCCAATATGTCTATCATTATACTGGTCTATGGCTTAGTATTGTTTGAATGGATCTCTTTAGCAAATCTGTTAGAAAAGTCATGGTGATCTGGTTTTAAAATAATGTCAATATGGAAATAACTGATAATGATAATCTTTTAGCCACATACCTAATTTTCAGACATTTTAAACTCTTATTTCACAAAATGATCAGTACTATTAATATCCAAAGGTCTATAACCTACAGCAAATCCATGTTATAAAAAGATTTCATATGTAATAGAAACTTAAGGTACTTATTTATGTACTTTTTGTTTACCTCAGAAAAATAAAGCAAAGTAATATTGAAGCAAACATTGAAGGATTAGGGGGAAAACAGCCTATGAGAAAAACAAAGAGTAGAAGGCAGAAGGAGAGACAAGAACAGGAAGATAACTTAAATGAAACAAGATGAAAAGGGTGTATTAGACAAGAAAGTTAGTGATTACAAATGCCACATGTGCTTTGAAGTACCTTTTAGTTTATGGAATTCCTGAACAGTCAGTAATTTAAGGAAATGATGCGACAGTAGTAGTGAGTCCCTTAGTAAGAAATGACAGTAAATCTGAGGGCATATCATCCTCATGGCAAAGTAACAGACTGTCCCATATGAGAAGACTTAAAACTAGAGCATTTGACATGAACTTGTTTCTTTAACAGTATGGTTAAAGGTCAGCATTAGCTCAAACCAAGTCAGATGCTACTTTTCAACTTTATTTTCAAGAAATTTGAAGAGGAGGAAATAACTATCTTTTCTTAACAGCTTCTCTAAGAGCATGTAGTTTATACCTTGAAAATGCCTGTTAGCTGGTTTAATAGTCCACTAAATGTGAACATCCAAATATATTCAAAAGCAGGGTGAGTCATAATATTCTATAGGTATATTCTCATGATAGTTAAAGGAATAACTGAACAAAATATAAAATAGAGTTAAAAATAAAAGGCAAACTTTTGAGTTTGCCGCAGTACACTATTGAACTGATACATTTTTTAAAAAAATTAGTATTAGGAAAACTAATACAAGTATTCCATATTTCTGAGCTATTTTTATGGATAAAATATAGTACATGGAATTATAGGGTCTTAAAAAAACAAAAAGACAGTCCTTATATAAAAGAACTAAAAATGTACAATGAGGCGGATGTTGTTTTAACAGATGGATATTATATGGTACATCTGGTCCAGTTGCTTTTTATAGGACAAAATAGCTTTAACTTGACAACCAGACATAAAGAAAAAACTTCTTAAGTGAAATTTGTCAAACATTGAATAGATTACAAAATCATGTTGTAAAAATTAACATAACTGAGGTGTTTGGAAATAAACTAGACATATGCTCAGAATAATGTAGGCTTATTGATCCTAAGTCAAAAGACTATGACACTGAAAGGTTTCTCAAATAGATATATTCTAGGGTTATATGCTATAGATATATCACATAAACTAATTTTAAAAAGTGTTTATTTTTAGGTGATATATCCAAATAATTATATAATAAATACTGATTTAACTGAAAGCTAATAAGGTTTTCCTCTGACTTTTATAACAGGTCTTACTAAAAACACAAAGTAATTCTTATTTTCTTAAAATGAGATGAACAAAAAAAAAATCAGAAAAAATTCCTACACTTATCTGCTTATTCAAGGATATTTTATTTATATGTCTCTGAACAGTACCTTAATGTTATAATAAGTAATGTAAAAATACAGTAGTGTTAAGGAATACAAGAGACAGTGGATAAGTTTCCTTGGGACATAGGATTGTTCATTTTCAAGTGAAAAGATTCCATTTTTAAGCAAAGAATATTTTTTTGTAAGAATGTAAGTCCAGTACAATTCCATGGCCAAAACTGAATTTTACATATGGCATAAAAACATTTGAGACTGCGCAAGAGGCATTCTTACTTACTTTTTTCTCTTTACAATTTATACAAAGGAATGTATAATGCATATATATTACATAAGTTTCCATACATTAAAAATACATACTCTTCTATTGTGTTTTAAATATTTGGGCACTGCGTTAGAGTATGTGAGAAATATACCTGAAGTGCTAATTAGGAAAAAATATGTAATTCTAGTTCCTCCTAGATTTAAAAAATAACAAGTATGCTAAGTATTGTTTTGATTAATAGGGGTTCAGGGCTTAATTGTAACACTATTTCCCCAGTGTACTGGCTATAATAAAGACAATTAAAAGGAGTAACACCTAAGGTATGAAGCATACTAATCAAATTTCTAAGAATGAAAGGACTATAATCACTTGCTAAACTAAAAATCTGACAAAACTAATAAAACATTTTTTATAGCAGGAGCACTGATTCAGCACAAAAAACTGACATAAATACTATGTTATGTTATAAATTTACATAAAGGAAATTAGATGATTTGTGTGGTAAATCTCAGATTAATGGATAGAGTTTAAAATATAAACCAGTATCTTTTATTTTCCTACAACCTTATATATTAATATAAGGTTGGGATATGTTTATAAAGTGTAGTTTACTTTCTCAATGGACTAGAAATTTTACTTTTCTCAATGGACTAGAAATTTGAAATGGACTAGAAATTTGTAGTTTACTTTCTCAATGGACTAGAAATTTGACTAGAAATTTCTCAATGGACTAGAAATTTGACATTTGGATATGTTTATAAAGTGTAGTTTACTTTCTCAATGGACTAGAAATATGTTTATAAAGTGTAGTTTACTTTCTCAATGGACTAGAAATTTGACTCAATGGACTAGAAATGGTCTCCAGCTGATATATTGTTGATGATACAATTCTTTATTTCTCTCTCTTTTCCTTCTCGTCATTTAAATTTCACATGTAAAAGGATCTGGGTTTTTTTTTTCCTTCCTCAGTCATTCTTTCTTTTTGAGTGTTCCAAAGAGGCAAAAGTAGAAAGAGGGTTGCAATTGCTAGATGTCTTAAATTTAGCCAACATACTGCAATAAAATAAAGCAATTCTAATGAAATATCCAGCATCAATATCAGCAGAATAGCTCTAACCCATAATACATGAAAATAGTTTTAAAAAAATTAAACACTGATGACTGTTGTACAAACAAAACTTAGATTGTATTATTTCACTTTTTTTTCCCTAAATGGACAATATTTCACAAATAGGATATAGCACTGCCATAACAAAAGTAAGAAAGGTTCTGATTTCTCCTGTTATTATCTTAAGAAGTTGGGAATAAAATCTAAGAGTTGTTGACAGGAATTATCTGCTATTGAAAAAAGATGATCATATTAATCTATTTCCAGAAATAATATTATACTGTTTAAAATTATTGTTAGAGGGCTTCCCTGGTGGCGCAGTGGTTGAGAGTCCGCCTGCCGATGCAGGGGATATGGGTTTGTGCCCTGGTCCGGGAAGATCCCACATGCCGCGGAGCGGCTGAGCCCATGAGCCATGGCCGCTGAGCCTGCGAGTCCAGAGCCTGTGCTCCGCAACGGGAGAGGCCACAACAGTGAGAGGCCCGCGTACCACAAAAAATAAATAAATAAATAAATAATAAAATTATTGTTAGAAAACAAACTTTTCCATAGCAAATACTGGCAAACACTACCAAAATATTTTTGCTCTTTAAGGAGCTCTGATTTATTAATTATTTATAAAATTGGGCATCCTTTCAAAATTAAAAAAATGTTATCAAGGACCGTAATCAAAATTTAAAACATGCAATCAAATGTGTGACTGCATCTTCCATCCCAGTGTGAAAAATATCATTCAAGTACTAAGTGGCAAAGGTGGGGGAGGGAAAAGTCAACATTGTTTCACACTTCTGCTGGCATTCAGCAACGCAGAGCTTTTTCAAAAATATTCTTTAAAAGGGAATGCATTTTAAATGAACAAACTATATCTGGAACTAGAAGTGCAAAATCAGAAACTGTCTATATCAAGGTTCTGAGATTTATGTTAGCAGATGGTAGCAGAGAAGTAATGTTGGTGCCATGAAGGTCATCTGAAAATCTTAAGACCTATTCCATTTTATGCAAATCTGTTTTGAAAGTTAAAACAAACAATAGAAAACTAAAAAAAAAAAAAAACTGGGGAGTGGGGACTACCCTTTTACTCTTTAAGGTTTGATCTTAGTGACTGATGGGCAGCAAAATCCCAGGAGAAAAGATAACAGATTGTTATTAGCATCACATAATGTGAACAGCATAAGATTAAAAGATTAAATTAAGTGATCTGACAAAGTCACACAGCTAATTTGCAATGAGCCCATTCGAAAACCCATTTGTCTTGACCTCTTGACTTCCAGACAGTACTCTTTTTTGCTTTATCATTGAGTTAAAAGAGTTCAGCAAGACAGAGGATGCAATAAACATATGGGGCTGTATCATTTATTCCGTAGCATGTAGTACAGATTTAGGAGTTTGACTGTCTTGGTTTGAATTCAGGCTCTGCCCGTGTGACCTCTCTGTGCCTCAGTCTCCTCACCTGTAAACTAGGAATAATATTAGCGAGAGGCTTTCTGTCTCTCCATTCCCTTTGAAAAGCATACTGAAATTCTGGTGCTCCCAGGCCCTTCTTTGGTATGCCGACATAAACACTTCTAGCAGTTGAACTGGATACTCACGTTCAGTCAGTTATTATTCTAGCCAAACCTATTTATGCCAGCTGTACCTGTTATCATAATTAAGTAAATTATTCAAATATACATATTCCAATAAAATAAGTACAGAAAGAAAGTTCTTTCTATAAAAACTAATTTTACCACTCTGGAAAAATTCAATAAAGGTGAGTTTAAAAAAACTACTAATGAATTGGAGGTAGGCAAAGGTAATCTTAAAAATTAGTGAGAAAAATCTTTTTTTTTTTTTTTTTTTGCGGTACGCGGGCCTCTCACTGTTGTGGCCTCTCCCATTGTGGAGCACAGGCTCCGGACGCACAGGCTCAGCGGCCATGGCTCATGGGCCCAGCCGCTCCGCAGCATGTGGGACCTTCCCGGACCGGGGCACGAACCCGTGTCCCCTGCATCAGCAGGCGGACTCTCAACCACTAAGCCACCAGGGAAGCCCAAGAAAAATCTTTAAAAACTTTAATAGAAGTCTGATTGTTTCACAAGTTCTTTAAGTTCTTAAAGAAACTGAAAATGGAATTAGAGATGATGTGATATGAGTGTGGTTTAGGCCAGGAAAATTACTTGGAATTCCATAACTAAATTCCTCACTGAAAGGAAAGGGCCTGGCCTTATATATATATATATTAAAAAAAAAGATTAAATGCATATTTTATATTGGGTTGGCCAATAACATACATCTGACGGAAAAACCCAAACAAACTTTTGGCCACCCCAATGTTTATATTTTTAAATGTTAAGGACCTTTTTATGAAAAGAATTTCCCATATTGCTAGATGTACTGTTTTTAATTGATAAACTACCTGATTTTGCTCATGTCAGGTAAAGGAGTGTTAATTAAATGAATAATCCATAGGAAGTGCTTAGCACAGTGCCTCATGCCTATGGAGAGTTCAAGAAATGCCAGACATTACCTGTCAATAACCTAACTATTGGCGCTATGCAACCAAAATCAAGACACTACCCGGTGTCCTCTAGAGTATGCAAGAGAGTTCCAAATAGAAACTTTCAGCTTATATGGGATCTTACAAGGGAGGGAAGGAAGAAAGAAAGGAAGGAAGGAAGAAAGAAAGAAAGAAGGAAAGAAAGAGCAAGCTAGCATTTATTGAATGTATACTGTATTCCAGATATTTTTCTTAAACTGATTGATAGATATAAAATCTCACAGAAATATGTAAGTGCACATCAATACTCGGCTCATTGTTACCAACCTACTACATGGAAAATTTTCAAATCTAAAACACAGGAAGCAAAGATGCAGTATTAATACTGTAGAACACAATAGCTAACTAGATAAAATAAAACAATGAGCACTCATTACCCAAAGTAGGGGTTGGGATGGAAGAGAAGGAAGTAAGATACTTCATATTAATAATAGTATTTATAAAAAAACAGAAATTAGAAGTAAAAATCATTACATTACACTTAATACCCTATACTAGTAAGTTTAAGCACTAGTTCTTAAATTTAATCAATCTGTGGCATATTTTCTTTCACCTCTACAGCCATTTTCACTCTGCTCTACTCCTGCAGAAAGCTAATTTCTATTGGCTTCATCAATAGGCTCCTTTTTCCTCTGGCTTCTGGTTATGCTCATTTAATGTAAGGCATCAGCAAGACAGGAGGGGTGGAAAGAGTGAGGCCAAGGTGTTTATTCCTCAGTCACAGGTTAGCAGGGGTACATTCCTCTACTGAAGGTCAGTTTCAAGACTGTCTCCTACATCTCCTAATTCCAGTGACCTCTTCAGACATGGGATTGCAACCATCCCCTGTTGGTTTTCTTTATGCCTACCCCTTCTCTTGTAAATATTAGTGCTTTCATGAATGTCTCCACATTTTCCCCATTTGAGTGTCTTACTGCTTTCCTATCAGGGCTCTGATTGATAGTTATTGGTAGCACGAGTGGCCCAAGGCCTCAGACAAAATGGCATTCTGGCATTGAGTGTCTCATGTTTGAATAGAATAGCATGGCCTCCTTATCAGGAAGTTACTGAAATCCTGGTAATTCTAGACATGTGCTAGCAACATGATTATTCAAATTGTCACTGATGGTAGTATGAAGTGCAGATGCAAGGCAAAGCTTTAGGAGTTGTGGTCTTTACTTGCTGAAGGAACAATGGTGGTGTCTAATGTGAAGACTGTAGTGTTACATGGCTACTTCTGATGGCCTGAAGGATTATACAAAGGAGAAAGGACAAATCGAAGGTCCTGAATGCTCAAGTCAGAACAGCGGTGAAATATCAAAATTCTCTGTTAGCTTTAAGAGAGTCCTTATTTACTTACGGCTCAGGGCAAATAAGGCTGAAGACCAACTGCAGAATCTGATTTGAAGGGTTATGAAATTGCCATATTAAAAAAAATGGGCAAAGCCAATACCATTTGGTCTTGGTAACAGGGTAATGATAGGGAAAGAGTGAAACAAGGGTTGTTACGATCTAATCAAATACTGAGGTTCAGAATGTTGAACCCCTAAACCCTCCCGAACCATCCTTGCCAGAAGACACATTTGTCTTCACTCCCCACCATTCCATTTAAGGAAACCAACAGTCCCGTAAATCAGCCTTTCCATATAGTAAGAGGACTTCCAACTGCTTCAGCTGAGGCGGGAACCCAATCAGAGAATGGCGATTCTTTTCAGGACTCATTTCTGTTACCACTCATGGCCCTCCAGGCTCATACCAAGTTAGATATTAATATAGCCAAAATCGAGGGATATTTAGGAGGTGACAGCCTGTACACTGAAAGAATTGCAAAACTTTACCAATTTTTATCAGTAAGGAGTCCAGATAGCATGTAAGGAAATGGATTGATTCTAAGGGTTTTATACCAAGAAGATGAATTAAAATGCTAGCTCAGGCCAAATTTATCAATATAGGTGCATTCATCTGGAATTTGGGATTTAATATATTGCCTTGAGCAGGTGGGAGTGACTGGTTTATTGAATCCTTGATTCAATGATGGCTTACACAGTGAAAAGTTGAAAGGGCAGAATTTTCTTGGCACACCAAAGTAGAAGTCCAAAAGCTCAAGTAAGAATATTGGAAAAGGGCTTCCCTGGTGGCGCAGTGGTTGAGAGTCTGCCTGCCGATGCAGGGGACACGGGTTCATGCCCTGGTCCGAGAAGATCCCACATGCCGCGAAGCGGCTGGGCCCATGAGCCATGGCCACTGAGCCTGCGCGTCTGGAGCGTGTGCTCCACAACGGGAGAGGCCACAGCAGTGAGAGGCCCACGTACTGCAAAAACAAAAACAAAAACAAACAAACAACAACAGAAAAAGAATATTGGAAAGGATCTATTATGAATGACCCTGTTCATTCCTCCCCTAACCATACCCTTGGAAGGGCCTCACCAAAGAATTACATTGGTGAGGAAAGAACCAGGGTGCTTGGAAAGCTTCCCGGTAACTGTCTTCTCTAGGCTGGAGAGAACAATGATAGATGTTACCAACAGATCTGGGCTCCCTAATTTAAATGTATCCAATGTGATCTTCTGAGATGGCAGAGGCTTTGTGGTAGAAATTAATTTCAGGAAGTGCAATTATCTTAATAAGCCACGGGGACGGGATAACAATGTGTTTTGCGCCACAGGGTTCTATGGAAATGGCTAATGGATTACAGATCCTCCAAGAATGAAAACGATGGTTAGACTGCCAAGCTGCTAACTATCTTACATGGACAGAAAAAGTCTAGGTCTTGTGGGCAAAAACCCAACTTTAGTCGCCGTAGTGGGATTCATGATCTCTTATCCACTGCCCAGACCTAAGTCTATTTACATATCCAGAGTCACATAATTTTAGGTGGAGCCAGAGTCCCTTTCAGAAGAGCCCTGAAACCTGGCCACCGCTGTATGCTATGAATTTTCCTCTAAGCCATTCCAGAATCACCTGTGGCCATTTATGAGGGTGACTGTGAATTGGGAGAAGGAAAATACCAAATCCTTCTGCAGGTTATTAGACAATTGTATTAGATTAGCTCTGAATTGACATTAATCCCTGGAACCCAAAATACCACTGTGGCCCACCAGTCAAACTGGGAGCTTATGGAGGTCAAGATATATATGGAGACTTCACCCAAGTCCATCTTATAGTATCATAGGAATAAATGCATTTAGTAATGGGAAGAACCCTTACACTGGTTCCCTGACCCATGGCAGGAGGTCTATTATAAAAAGCCAAGAACAGTGCTGTCCAATGAAAATATGAATCACATATATAATTTAAACTTTTCTAATAGCCACATTTTAAACAGGTGGAATTAATTTTCATAATATATTTAATAAATATAATTTCAACATGTGGCGTTAACCATATGAAGGTACTTAACAGCCACATGTGACTAGTGGCTACCATATAAGAGATTGCAGCCCTAGAACTATCATTTTTTCCAAGATAATAAACTAAAACTGAAGGATGCTAGGGTGGTCACTCCTACTACATACCCGTTTAAGCTGTTTGTTAGGCTAATGCAAGACCTAGATGGTTCTATGGTTGAATGACAGTTTAATCACATAATGCCAACTACAGAAGCAGTTCTAGTAGTAGTATCTCTGCTGGAGCATATTAACATAGTACCTGATACCATGTATGGAGCTACTGACTTAATTTCTTTTAAAAGTAATTCCTTATCAACAAAGATAATCAGAGGCAGTTTGTCTTCACAATGCAGGGTCAACATACTTTCACTACCTTACCTTAAGGCTAGGTCAACTCTTCTCTCTTTGTCATAATATAGTCCAAAGAAATCTTGTTCATCTTGACATCTCACATAACATCAAGCTGGAAGATTACATTCATAGTATCATACTAATTGGATTTGGTGATGGGTCAGGAAGTGGTAAACACTTAAGATGCCTCAGTAAGACATATATTAGGGCATAGGAGATAATCTCTATGAAAAGTTGAGATTTGCAGCATTGGTGAAATTTTAGGGGCCTAGCGATATAGGCATGTTGAAATAAGAGCCTCTATAGTAAATGATAAGTTGTTGCACCTTGTACCTTTCATTATGAAGAAGGAGACAGAAAATGTGGTGTCCTCTTTGAATTTTAGAAGCAAGATATACCACGTTTGGGTGTTCTGCTCTGATGCATGTACTAGATAATCAACGAGGCTGCCAACGTTGAGAGGGGACTGGGGCAAGAAATGAATCTGCAGTGTACCTCTGCTGTAATGAAAGCTGCTATTTAGACCTTTGGTTCTAAGATCCAGAAATGCAATGATTTTTGGAAATATCTGTGGTAAGCAAAGATGGTGTATGACATCTGCCTCTGAAGCATGAGAATGCAAATCCCTAGTGGAGTAAAGATATGTGATCTTCTCAGTAATGATTTGCCATTTGAAAAGCAGCTCTTAATTTGTTATTGGACTCTTGTTAAGACTGAGTATTAGGCCATGCGACTCCAAAAGACTACGTGGCCCAAACTAGACAAAATGAACTATGTGTTAATCCGATTCAACATATCATACAATAAGACGTGCACAAGAGCATTTCATTATTAAATGAAACTTGGATCACACAGGTTTGGGAAGCCCAAGTATACATCATGAGCAAGTAGCTCACGTGTTTCTGATACCTGCTACTACTGCTTCACAGTCTCTCACAATCTGGCCTCATGGGGTGTTCTCAATGACCAATTAATGTAGGATAAAACCACATGAAACCAGCTTGTAAATGGATTGTATGGTATTTAGTATTAGCTGCAACTACTGTGTTATAGGCCCAATGAAGGGGGCTGCCCCTGGAATATAGTAGCGAAAGATAACCCCCTAGCAGAATTTCAGATTGTATGGTTTGCATGGAAGAAGAGATAGCTGAGGTAATGATACATGGCATGGCCATATGGTCAAGGACTTGGAAGAACAAGACTGGAAGATTGGAGATCGAAGGTTTGGGAGAGTTATGCAGATGTGCCTCTCAGAATTGGTACAAAGTGTGACAACATGGTTACTACGTGAATTCCCTCTGGAGGGCTTCCATTGTGGAGAACCCTCTTAGTAATCTGGGCAAGATTATGTGATGGGTGACCCAAGCCAATAAAACAATCTGTTTTATAGATGACAGATTCTTTATCTAGCTACCCTGGTGCTTGCTCAAGTGGCCCATGTACAAAGTGACAATGGGAACAAGGGTGGAAACTATGTATGGCTTCAACAACATAGATTTCCCCCTCTCTATGGCTGATTTAACTACCACAACTGCTGAGTTCACCACTTTCCAATGCTGAGACACTGATACAGCATTATTCTCCGAGGTGATCGACCAGTCAATTAATGGGTGGCAGGTTACAATGAACTTCTTTCAACCTGAAGGAGGGAGAAATTTATTCTCATAGGAATTGATAGATATTTGGTATATAGATTTACCTCCCCTTCCTTCAGTACTTTTGGATGTGCCTCTACGCCTGGATTTAACAGAATGCCTTAACAATTATCATAGTATTCCTTAAAATATTGACTTTAACCAGGAAATTCTTTTCACGGAAAAGGAAATGTAGAAATGGGCTCAAACCTATAGATTTCGCTGGCCATACCTCATGCCATGTCATCCAGAATCATTTGGCCAAATAGAGTGGTAAATTGGCCTACCAGTGGAGTGGTTCATGTATAGTTGCTAGCTGGGAGAAGTTTGGGTGTGTTCTATAGGATGTGATAAATGCCAGGAGTCATCTATCTCCTCCATTGCCAGAATGCATAAGTTTGAGAAAAAAGAGGTTAAGGTAGTAGTGGACACAACACAAATACCTCAAATAACTCATTTAAGGGATTTTCACTTCCTGTGCTGAAATCTTGGGATTGGTGGTTTTGGAGATCTCAGTGCCCAAAGGAAGAATGTTTCCACCAGGGATCAGAGTTCTGTTACCATTGTATTGGAAGCTGAGACTACTCCTGGCTATTTGGGGCATTTTAAGCTGCTGAATTAACAGGAAGAGGAGTGGGCTATTGGCTGGTAATTTTTCCAGATTACCAAAATGATCTGGGGTTGTTGTTATATGATATGGGCAAGGCCAACTATGTTTGAAACTCAGGAGATTTAGTGGGGCATCTCTAACAAAAACTTCTCCAATAATGCTGGTTATTGAAAAACTACAGTAATCCAAGGAAGGAAGGGCCACCAAATACTCAATGTTGTAGGAATTCAGGATCACCCATAAAGAACCCTGTCCAGACCAGGGGCTAAAAAGAGGGTGAAAGTAAGGGGAAGATGAAATTGGCAGTGGAAGAAGAAAGCCATATATATTGTGAAAAGCATTGGTGATGGTTAGTGTTGGAAGTAGGTCTGAACTGACTTCACCCCTTGATGATGCAGTAAGTTGATGATACCCCTCTCCCCCTCTCATCCCTCCATTAAACTCCCCTTATTAGCCAATTTGAGCATATCTGTTTATATATCTGCAAAAGTCATGACTTAGTATACCAAAATGCAAAATCAGCATAATAGCAGTTAAAGGGACCATGTCTTTTTTTTTGAACCTCAAAGTAGAAATGTATTTATTTACAAAATTTACAGTTTCATAGAAACAGCTTTGCTTTATGCACATAAACTTTATAATTATATAGAACCATGTAAATTATAGGGTCCGGCCTTGCAAAGCCAGTGGAAGGGGCTTACTTTGGGTGACATCTTTCCCTCCCCTCATTCCACTAGCCACCAACCAGAAGCCCCTATATGGGCCATGCCTAATCTGCATAACGAAACCAATTATAGCCGTCCAGCTTAGTCTAACACAAAAACCAAGGTGTCTTGACTTCTTAGACACTACCCACAGGGATAAATCTCTTGAAAGAACAAAAAGGAAATCAAGGAAACAAATTGAGATGACTGTCAAATGCCTTCCAGAGGTGTCAACAGGCAGTGAACCTTCTAAGAGCAATCTAGCAATCACCAGGCAAAATTACATGTATACACTAAACCGTGATAGTAAAAACAACACAGTTTTGTAAATTTTGTGACCAGTGGAAATAGATGTTTAAAGTTATATTTCTGCCTCAACTTCATCCTCATGAAAAGCTATGTTTTATATAATCCTTGGTCAACTGAATAATACTTTAATAAGCCAGAGTGCATGGCTACCTAAAGGAAATAACTGTCAGGTCTTAAAAATATCTTTCAATAAAGAATACTTTTTATAATAAAACAATACCACTTTAAGATATAATTTTCACAGCATAATTTTTAAATAAAATATAATGTGTGATAGTTGGAAATGAGTGAACTGCTTTAAGTCAGGGATGAATATAAAATATATACTTAAAACAGTTTAATATTTGCTTTAATTTCATTTTTCTGTAACAGCCCCAAATTTAAGAGTTAATGTCTAGAATAGTTTTACATTATTTCACATTCACGTTAAAAAACTGTGTAAAGCCTTAAGGATTAACAGGAAAAATGTAAAGAAAGATAGTATGAGCATTACCTCACAACCCACAGCACTCTCTAATATAATTTGTCAATGTAGATGAAGATATCACTTCCATCATATCTTCATATTAAAATTAAATTTTAATACATCATTATGAACAGAAGGAGCATATAAAACTGGCTTGAAGAGTATTCTATATTAATGTTCCACCTTTAACTTCTTAGTTATGGCAATTCATGCTAAAGCCAAATGAAATTCATTCGGTATCTAATCATTCTTTTGCTTGTATGCACTATATTCTGGCATTTAAAATAAAATCAAACTTATTCTAGATTTTTAAATGATGATTTACGAAGCAGAGAAGAGTTTCAGAGAGCATCCAATGACTATAGTTTGAGAGTTAAAAAACAAGGAGGGTTAAAATTAAACATAAAACACTCTCACTGCCAATTTTCTAATGAGCATAATATTTTCAAGTTTAAAAATAGTGATATTTGACTTCCCACTGAGGTCCCAGCCCAGGTACCATATCAGTCAAAATAATATCACAGCTTTCCTCTCCTCTATGGTAACAACAGCACGTAACGATGATATTTTACTAGATTTTCCGTTATTCTGGATTAACCATAATTACTGCATTAATAATTGTAAAATTTAAAAATCATAGAAAATTTATGTAACAGCTGTTTTCTTCAATGGCTTGAAACTCTTCAGTTGACAGTACTCCTTTCTGCCAAGTCTGTAAGCCTAAAAAAGAAGGGCCATATGCATCCTGCAAGATTTGTCAGTTATTCAGTGTACACAAATAAAAATACTGTCTAGCTCATTCCCAGCTACGCACCAAAGTTAGAAGTTACTTTGTGTTATGCTATAGCAGTCTCCTGAGTTCTCATATTTTACTTTCTACTCAAAGAGTTGGTGGCACTTACCAGAGTGGGTCCTGAGGTGTCCTGTGAGGGCGTCCCTCCTTCTACAGGCATAGCTACAGAAAGGACATTTGAACGGCTTCTCTCCAGAGTGTAACTTTATGTGTCTCAAAAGGTTGCCCTTCTGAGTAAAAGAAGCTCCACACTGGTTACAATGGAAGGGACGTTCACCTGCAGAAGGGGAAAGAGGTGGGGACGATCAAGTAGGTTATGTGCAAGTGACTGATTTGCTGTACAATGTTAACTACAGCCAGTTCTCTGTGCTGAGAATGTCCATCTCCCTCCTAAGTCTTCCAAACCTTTATCTTCCTAGAATTTGCTTTGCTAATACCAAAGTCCCAAACTTTAGGTCAAGTGCCGTTTCAGCTCTTCATGTAAATTTTACATGATTCCTGTCATTGACTGTAAAGAGTAACAATCATAGCATTGACCACTGGTTGAACAACTAGGTGCCATCACTTTAGTGACTTTATTGGTTGCTTTACATACAATATTTCAAACCTCACGATGGCATTACTAATTTGGTATTAATAATTTCAATTTACAAATGAAGGAATGGAAGTTCAAGTATCAAAGTTTCTGATTATAGTCACAGCTAATAGGTAATTGAGCTGATCATGACTCTTGGTCAATTTGACTACAAAATCTTGCTCTCTTTATTGTACCATGTTATCTCTTAAAATAAATCACAGAAACTTTGAGCTGAAAGGGACCTTTAGTCTAACTCTCCAATTTAGCTGATAATTTTGTTATCAGGGAGCCAAAAAGGTTCAATGAATGAACTAGGTTGCAAAGCTCATTACCACAAAATCTCAAAATATAGCTCAGGTCTCTGGATTCTCCTAGTTACTAACAATAAAACCTGTGGCAAAATTTCCTGATATAATCAGAGAAAATCAAAAGAAAATTATTCATCCAGACATTTCCTGTACATATATTCTCTGTTTCTTGTGAAAATCATTTATTTGATAGGAACCTTTTCTCCTACTACTCATATTGCCCTAAAATTGTTTAAGCCAGAATTATCTGCTGTCTGTTGCCATCAACTGGCTGTTGACAATGTCACTGAAGGTAAAAACGTAGTTTGATGAGGGAGTAAAATTAGCAAGTAGGATCATACGGATAACATCATTAAACCATGATGAAATACTCCCTTTAAACATGTCTATCTCTAAAGATAGACATAAAATATAAATTAATATATAAATAATACAAATATATTAAAACTCAACATTAGGATAAAAATTAAATGAAAAAACAATTCCCTTTTGGTTGAACTGGACCATTTCTGTACTTGAGGTTAGATAATGACTGTAATTTTAATAGTTTTCAAAAAATTTTATACTGAATTGTCATGTTTCATATCTTTAACTGAAACATTCATAATAATAGTGAATAATGAAACCACACTGTATTGGGGGGGCCTTTAAAATAATGCAAACTCAGTGATTCTTTTTATTAAAGAAAGCTAGGAGGCATAAATAAGATAAACTTTGGTCACCTTCTGGCAGCTACCACTGCACATTCTATCATATAGATTATAAAGCCCAAGGAAATTGAAAAACTGACAGATCAGGTGTATCTTGAATTCTGTAGTTCTTGCTCATTTTGGAACTTAATGAGATATACACCAAAAAAGAGTAATCTGTGTGTGTGTAGCAAGGGTTAAGGTTTTTTTCTTAAGAAATTTGGAGAGGAAACTTAGGACCTAAGTTTACAAAAAGTCCTATATTGATGGTTGAAAAAGAATTATTCATAATGTTAAAGTTACCTTAAGTTTTATCTAATTTAACTTGGTTGATTCATTTGGTAAAACTGACAAATCAATACTAAATACAGCTTAAAAAAGAGGCACAACCTAAAACCTCTCATATGATATCTTATAAAGTAATCAAAGTTTAAAAATAAACTTAATTTTGGTAATTTTTTTTTTAATCTTACGCACACAGACACACACACATATACAACTTAATTCTTTTACTTGTTTCAATGGAACAGCAGTCTAAAACTTTAAAATCAGAATTTTCTTCTCCCCACCTGTGTCATGAAATTAGTAATAAAAAGGCAGGAGGATTTTATTAATGAAATTTTCTTACTCTCTAAAAGGTTAATAGCAAATGTAAATTACACATTTTACTAAAAACATTTGATTTTACTTTTGAAATCTATGTAGGGTTTCCCAGGCAATAACAAATTAGTACTCAATAACTTAAAAACAAATTAATGTGGTGAACAAAAATATTTGAAATCATGTTTTGCCTTTGGAAAATACTCCTGTAGCATGCTAACTTTGATTTTCTTTAAGCCTCCTAAAGTCTTTGAGCTGAAATATTTAAAAATTCCTAATTTAGGTTTCTGAATTCATCATTCAGAATAATGCTAATCTAAAAAAATTATAATAAGGATCATTTTAAAAAAATAATTTTTAATTTACTTAATTGAGTTTTATGAGACTAATGACAGGGTAATTTAGTTGTTAGGTTACATTTATAAAATATTCCAGATATCCTCAAATATTTTTTAATAAGAATTACTTCTGAATTTATATGATCATCTTTAAAGGGGTAGGAGAAATGTCTAGTTATATCCAGAGACACTGCCGTGTTGCTGAGTGAATAAGTCTTAGTGTGAAGGCGTTTGCTAATTCTGTTCCCATGGCCATGGGAAGTAAAGAAAGAAGCATGATGAAGGTAATCAGTCATGTGCCCATTTTTGATAAGAGGAAAGAGACTATGATAATAATGCACTTTGATTTCAATCAGATGAAGCTTTAAGAAATACTGATTTTCCTGGCCTATTAATTTCAGAGGTATGTGTAAAATCTGATAACTAACTGAAAGGTACAGTTGACTACCCATAATGTCTATGTAACTTGAAACAACACATCTTGGTTATTTCTTTTATAATAATTTGTTTTTTCTTTAATAAATAGACTGAATCAATTGGTCCTTTTCAGGTTGGTTTAGACCTTGTCTAAAATATATATATATATATATATTAATCACTTTCTTCAGATGTAAATAAAAGCAAATTTCAGGAGAAACCCACAAATTTACTAAATACATTAGTGACATTAAAGAGTAAGTCCAATTCAGAAACATCAAGTAGGCTATTGTATCTGTGATAACTAATCCTCCCATGGGCGGGCACCAAAGTCTGGATTAACAACTCTGGATCCAGGAGAACAATTAAGATGTAGTCACGTAGCCATGCTATTCTTTATTTCCATTCTCAATCTGTTTTTTTTTAAATCTTCTAATCTACTCAAGGACCGTTTTATTCACTGGGTGAAGTTATCTACCTATTATGGAATAAATTATATTTCAATATTTTATATACTTTCATAAACATATTTGTAGATCTGTGTTTATTCAACTGAAATGCAAGTATACATGCATCAATTTGCTTTGGTGAATCAAAGACAGAGGGTGTGCCTGTGTTGCATGGAACAACCACCTACAAATATGAAAAATCCCAACCATGTGTAGAGAGGGCCTTAGAGCAAGAGAATGGCTCTACAAAGCTGCAATGGACAAAATATTATGCTGAAAATTTAGTTACAAAGATAACAGTACTCTACCCCAAAGAGATGCAAAATTAAGTATATTCTACATTTATAGTGTTTGTATCAATTTGTGTTTATGCATGAATTGATTTACTACCCCTATTTCTTTTCTTCTCCCTGTATTCCCAGTGAAGAGTGCCTGGAGTATCCGATGACAATATTACCTGATTACCTACTAAAGTAGCAATACCAAAGAAATAGCACCAAGCCATTAAAAAAGACGCTGGAATTGGCACTTTAGTAGAGTATGAAAGAGAAAGAAGAAGAAGTGAATTAGATATGATACTCCATGTCAGTTTAATGAATGGGTGGTTATGTATCTTTTTCCACTATCAATTTTATATTAGACATTATATTATATTATAATTTTATATTAGACATTATATTAGACATTCCATGAGCTAAACGCTCATAGAAACAAGCATATGTTTCTCAAAGGTTTTTAAGGATTTAAGATGAAGTCTTTTATACTAGCAAGGTATAAATAGTTGGTGAGAGGGGGAAGTTCTAAAATGAAGACAGTTCATCAAATTAAGGAGAAAACATTTGGTTAATGACTATATTCTGACTATATATATATATATTTTCCAATCTATAGAAATACAAGTAGACTTTCTATTCTCATATTGCTAAAATGGGGTTGAAAATGTCATGACCCACTCAGATGTATAAACTGGGTCATCAGAAATACATATAAAAATGGCTAATTTAAAGACACATCATCACAATTTCACGGTTAACAATGTATGGCAGGTATCCCAAGCTCCTCTACGAATGGCTAGTAACTTTAAGAAAAACCTCCCAGATCTGAGGAAAGTGTAATAATTTTGCCAGTACTCTAATAAATATTTATTAACAATAAAAGTTCATAGAGTTCCAAGAGTACTTTAAATAGTTGTTCAGTCTATTTTCCTTGCCTTTACTAGCTGAGTGAATCCCATACTCCTAGGACTTGTGGAAATCTGTATAACTATTTAGAAACACTTTCCATGTTAGTTAGATGGTTTTCAACTCTACTAGAGTAAAAAATATGAAGTGGACAGTACAGTAGGTATGCAATTGTTAACTGTGTTTACAAACCAACAATCCTCATGAAAATCACTGCAGTTACAGTAAAACATCAATTAACCTAAATTTTCAACAGAGTATATTCAGATTCTTTGAATATTCTTAACTCAGACCATAAAAGGTTTATTAAATATCTTACAAAATTTTTTAAAATATATTTTTCAGACTTAAAATGAACACTATATGCAATTCAACTGAAAAGTCATTAGACTAATTTTGTTTAGTTTCTACATTGCTAGATGGGAGAAGTTAGACATCTGAGTGTTATCTTCCTCAATATAATCACTCTGAGATGATGAATACATCGTAACTTTGTGGAACTCTTCTTTTAGAACTGCAGTTGGAATTACTTCATGAGCATAGAAGAAAAGTAGCCTCACTACTTTACAGCCTTTTCCTTTTTTTCTTATCAAATATGGTACCAAGCTTGATCTTTTAATTTTTCCATGAGACATTTTTAAAAATTAAAAAAAAAATTTCATTAGTAATACAAATATTACTATAAACTTAAAAATATTTTAAAATCATGATGCTATTTAAAAAGGAAATTCAAAACAAAAAAGTAAAAATGTAACTGACTATATGGTTGGATAAGAGTGTAAGCCCTAAAGCTGATGATTTTGTTTAAGATAACACTGATTTTAATGTGTAATTTCTCACTATAATTAAAATATCAGCCTTATAGTAATACCTCATCATAAAATATTGATATATTGATATACCAAGCATAGAAAATTGGAACAAAACCACTCTGGACATCAGGAAACCTTGATCCTAGCCTCACAATTCCCTTAACCACATAAGGGATCATGGATAAATCACTTGACTGCTTTGGGCTTCAGTTTCTTGATGTGTAAATGAGAGGTTTGGACTAAGAAGACATCAATGTCCCTGGTATCTCTCATGTTTTAAGCATCTACTTATGAAATTGATTATCTAGAAGTCAATCTTTTAAATCAATGTCTTTACTGTGATTTCTCTCTCTTCCAAAAGAGTGTCATATTTTAAAACTCTGAGTGTATGAGTTATTACTATTTTGCTGTATAATACTACTCTGCATTATAGTTTAAGCTATCATTACCTTTAAATCGAATTTCATATAAATTTGAATTTTTCTGGGTCAATGATCTGCCTACCTTGCCACAATCTCATTTCTTGTGTTTTACATTAAAAAGAAATTTTAAAAAAATTTTACCAAAGGATTTGAAGAGGTTTAAATAAGGCCTACTCACTGAGTTGGTTTTTCACATTACTCAAAGGTCTAAAAGTGTATATTAAATTAACCTGAGGTCTCTTTCCTCACCTGATTCTGTGATTTCACATTCCTACCACCCTTTGCTGTATTCTACCCTACGTATCTCCTTGCAGGAGTTATAGTTAAAAATTACAGGAAGATGGTGACATCCTGGAACTGGGGGAGATAAATATCTGCCTCCTACAGAGACCCATGGTAGGCAAAGATTGATTGGAAATTGTATTCCAAGAAGTTAACTAGACAAGATGAAAATGATCAACCCTTACATAAATGCATGAGTACCATGTTATAGCAAACTCTATTACCTGCCCATGGGTATGGTAAAATATGTATAGGAATACAAAAAGATCAAGTTACACAATGAAATTCTCCTATACCTTTTGAACCCTTATCATATTTTTGCTATATTAAGAACTGTGGAAACTGAATCCCAAACTTCTTTTTGATATGCTATTCAGATTTGAAGGCTGGAAGTCAAGACCCAGGCTACTCTCTGCTTTTCAGCAATCCAATACTAGCAGAATTCTGAAAAGGTAGTTTCACCATTGCCACCCCTGAATAAAAAGGAAAGAGAATAGATGTCAGGTAATATCAACATCAGATGTCACAGGCAGTCATCAGGTTATTCTTTCAGCTGCTTACCAGTGTGACTCCTTTTATGTACCATAAGCACATTGGGCCCAATGCAAACCATGCCACAGACGTCACATTTCAGTTTACCATTCGGAAGCCGGATTCCTCCCTCGCCTTGAAGCTCCTGGACTTTCCTGTTGTCTGCCACCTCGCTGCTTTCAATTAGGGGTTCTTCTAGGCTGCTACCCTCATCATGGCCCCTGATCTCGTCTTCGCGGCTCAGGGGTTTCCTGTCACACTCTTCATCACTCTGCATTTCTAGCTTTACTGAATTTGCTGTAATTTAAAAAGAAGAAAGGAAGACATTTTAAATGCATGTTATGTGTTGTCACCTACATCTCTTTTCCACCCACTGCCATTCTATTAACATGGTTGAGAATGCTATACTAAGTAGAATATAGTCCATCCCCCATGCAATGTTAGTACATACTGTGTTCTATGATATTTCCGTGAAGCTCTGGCATGAAAGTGAAGATGGCTTAGGAAAGCTCAGTATCAACTGGTATTGTTATACTTTTGAGTTTGTCACTAAGGCTACTAGACTGAGGTAGGATTATGAAAAAGACAAGATTAGATACTACTTAACTCATTGAGCTACACCTCTTCTGAATGTAACAATCATTATATATACACTTCATAGTCTCTGTTTTCCATTAGGGTACTTGCATAAACCTGTTTTTTTTTTCTTTAACATCTTTATTCGAGTATAATTGCTTTACAGTGTTGTGTTAGTTTCTGCTGTATAACAAAGTGAATCAGCTATCTGTATACATATATCCCCATATCCCCTCCCTCTTGCCTCTCCCTCCCACCCTCCCTATTCCACCCCCTCTAGGTGGTCACAAAGCACTGAGCTGATCTCCCTGTGTGATGCAGCTGCTTCCCACTAGCTATCTATTTTACATTTGGTAGTGTATATATGTCAACGCTCCTCTCTCACTTCGTCCCAGCTTACCCTACCCCCTCTCTGTGTCCTCAAGTCCATTCTCTACGTCTGCGTCTTTATTCCTATCCTGTCCCTAGGTTCATCAGAACCATATTTTCTTTTTATTCTATCAAGAGAAACAACTCGGGATCTTAATCCAGCAAATAGCTTAGACGTATGAAGGCACACTGTCAAGGCAAATATCCTAAAATCAGACTAAACACATACATTCAGTTGAGAGCTGTATAAATGAAGGGCAGAATGCACAGACCTCACGTGCTCTTAAGCTACTCTTTTTTTTCCTATGTGAAAAAAGTTCTCTATGGAACATATTAGTCTGCAAATCAAAGTATTCCAACGTTAATCTATGCACACCAAAAAGCAGTGAATGACAGGAATGGCAGAGCATGCATGCACGCACTTGTGACTGTTAAGAAATTCAATGCCTTCTGTTTGCTGTTTTTGGATCATCCCAGAGAAAAGTTGGAATTTTGTTAGCACAGCCCTCATTATGGATTGCTGACAGAGTCCTTTCACAAGAGAAACAAGCTTTAAATGAATACCAGTTTTTTATCCAGTGATCTTGAAAATGCCTCCAGAAACCATATCAAAGTTACTAAGCAAAACAAATTATTTGGTATTTCTTGAACAGAGGAACTATTTTCATAAAAAGGAAGTAAGTTCTTTTTACTGCAATTGTTTTCTGAGAGAAACCACCCCTTCTGTGATTTGTCCTTAGTACTCATGATAGGTAGTATATATTATCAAAATGACTCTTCCCTTTCTCCCTCTTTGGAACTCCCCTGTGAACTACAGGCAGTGTGGTACAATGTGGGGATCACTGGATTTAGTCAGGAGAACTGGCTTTGACATTTACTGCAGTATAATCTTGAACTAAGTATTTAACCTCTGAATCTTATGTCTTTCATTTGTGGAGATGAATTCAGATTACAGAATAAAGTTTAAGCAGAATAGTTTAGCTATTAAGAGTGAAGATCCTAGCAGTGGCACTTAGTAAGCAGTGTCACCTTCTGCAAGTTACTTAAGTTCTCTATGTCCTCTACAACACTGGGACGATAACGGTACCCACTTCCTAGGGCAGATGTAAGCATTAAATGAGTAAATATAAAAAATGGGCTTACTATTATTTTTCTTTGGACATACAGTGCTCTTTTTATTCCATAAGGTTTTTGTAAAGATCAATTAACTTATAGCATGTAAACTATCCCAAGATCTGCAAAGGGATAGACAGTCTTCTTGCCTGATCTCTAATAAAATATCTACTCCCTTGAGTTTTACCCTATGTACAAATTAGGACTGCTTTACTGGGTTTTGAGAAGAGTAAAGACAATATTTTTCCATCTTAATATCCCCAGTATGCTAAAGAAATCTGTGGCATATAGGAGGTATTTCAGGCAGTATTCCCTGAGGTATTTTACTTGATTTAGAATCTTCTTTCTTTAAGCTTTTTAAAAATATGTTTAAAGTATCCATTAACATAGCAATGAAAAATTAATCGTCATAAAGGATAAAAAGTGAAAATTAAGTCCTTTTCTACCCAAAGTTCACCCATTCTTCAGTTCTGGTCTCAAAAACAACCGCTATCCTTGTCTTCTCTTTAGAACTGTGTGTGGTATATGTATGTGTGTACATGTGTGTATATATAGTCTCTCTTTTTACACAAATTGGACTGTACAATTTATCTGACTTTAACTTTCCTTTCTTCAATTAACATCTGTTCAATATTTTCCATACATAGGAATCTACACTGTTCTTTCTAATACCTGCATAAAATCGACTTTACAAATATAACTCATTCATCCAGGCTTTTAAGATTACTTCTTGTTTAGTGCTATTATAGACACTATTGTATAATACCACACAGAACTGTTAATCTGATAAACACTGGTTATTGTACTTCAGATTTTTAATATGAATTTTTTTATTGTGAATGAAGTTGGGCATCTTTTTCTATGTTTAAATGTGTGTGGTTTTTTTTTTTTGTAGAACTGCCTATCAAAGTTCTTTGCCCATTTTTCTACTAGGTTGTCAGCCTTTCTCACTGAATTTAAATGCTTGATATACTAAGGAACTTAGCGCTGTGATATGTTTTGCAAAAATTTCGGTTTATCTTTTTACTCTAGGGTATTTTTTGGCATGTATGCTAATTTTAAATTTTGAATTTTTAACATTTTCAATTATGGCTTCTGGATTCTGTGTCTTGCTTCAATAGATTTTTCCATATTCCAAGAAATTTTTCCATATTTTTTCGGAGAAGGAAAATTTTTCTAATTAATGTAAAATACTATTGGTTACCCTATGTAGTCCCACATTTCATCCACAATTGTCAGTCATTTAAAAGAAATATTAAGAAGAAAACAAATGAAAAGTATGACTTTATGCGGCATGACTTCATATACCAGCCTGTGAGCAAATTTTCCCACACATTTAAGTGATGTCCTAAAGATCACAAACTGCAGCAATGCCATCATTTACATTCCTGAACTAGTCAATATCTGATAAGCTACCTTTAATGAGTATAAGGTCTACTAAGATTTCATTTCGAGAACTGAAGAAATGTATACCTAAAAGAGTGGGTTTTGGGTCTGAAACTATAGGCCTCTTAAATTTCAAAACTACCAAATTATGAAGGATATGACTTGATATTACACTAAAGTATCATCTTTTCCCTAGTGAGAATATTATAATATGGACATCAAAACATAGTCTCAAACATGGGTAAATATGTCATTTAACAATGTATTGGATATTAAAATTATACTTAGTTTCTATCCACAGAAGAATATACTTGAAATGAATATCCAAAAAAAAAAAATGTTTATTAGCACTGAAATACAGAAAAAGTGGAAAATTATAGTCATCTTTTCTCTAACAATATTATACTCTAAGGAATTATATGTTTGCCATGTGTGGATGTGTACACACTATTACTGTAGTAAACAGTATATTTATTGATATAGTAAATCAATAAAATGAAACACATTTTAATACATACATAGCATAGATTAAGTTTTGCATTAATATGATGGCCTTTGTACAAACAAAATTCCATTCTAATTAATTTTTAACCCATCCTACTAAAATTAAGTTGAAATTCTAGGACAAAAAGTGATTACTTAAAGTGGTCTGAATTTTAACTGTTAAATAGAAAAAATTTCTCTACTCAAAGAACATAAAAGAAATTCTCCTATGATTTATTTTTACTGTTTAGGATGTTTCTAATTAACACAGAGCACCTAATATTTTAACTCATTAATGATTAAATTAAAATGTCTGGTAAATTTATACTCTATAATTTATATATTAATAAATGACATATCATAATTATTTGTAGTTACAATATATAAAGCTATTATAATTATTAATCATTGTATAATAATCATAGTACATAAGTTACCAAATCTTTGAATTTTAACTCTTCATATAATACTTCTTTTACAATTTGGTTAACAGAAAGGCATCCTCATAAATGGCTAATTTCTATGAAGATAAGAACTTGCTAGTGTGAGTGAAAAGAAATCTTGTTATTATAAATCTCAATACCAACAATTATTTTTCAAGCTTATTTTCTTGCTACGAAATGAAGAATGTAAAATTTAAACATATCTGTGGGAATTTACATATACTTTTATATACTGACAAGCAGTAACAGTTTAATAAAAACAATATTTTGTCAGAATGAATGATTAGCAACGAAAAGATGTGAAATAAGATTTTAATTGATCAATCTTTTCTTTGTTATTTGATATTGTAGTCACAAATAACTATATATATAGATATTTGAATATTTTTAATAAATAAATATGCTTAACATAGGTATCTTTTTTCTCAAAGGAGATGATATAGTTCACAGTTTAAAACAAAGAAAAGTCAAATTTTAAAGCATCAAGAAAAAGTTAATTGTTATAGTGATTTTTTTTTTTTAGTAGACTTGGAGGTTTGTGAACATGGTTCAAGGATAACAACATTTAATCAAAAAGACTTTCATAATCAATTTTACATAGACAAAGCTTTGAATATATTTCATGTTAAAACATTCCACATATATATTTATGCAAAAAATTGCTTCATAATGCAAATATGTTTATGAATTAAAGCTTTATCCCCCTCTTCTTTATGCTTTCAAACTACTGTTTTTGAACTTTAGGATATAGTTTATAGATGCTATAAAAACGCATGGCGGGAGCTTCCCTGGTGGCGCAGTGGTTGGGGGTCTGCCGGCCGATGCAGGGGACACGGGTTCGTGCCCCGGTCCGGGAGGATCCCACGTGCCGCGGAGGGGCTGGGCCCGTGAGCCATGGCCTCTGGGCCTGCGCGTCCGGAGCCTGTGCTCCGCAGCGGGAGGGGCCGCGACAGTGAGAGGCCCGCGTACCGCAAAAAAAAAAAAAAAAAAAAAAAAAAAAACCGCATGGTTTAATCACCTCCCATTTACATGTAATCATCCCAATGCTGAGAAGTAAAGAGACTCACACAAGAGCTCGTATAAATGACTCCCAGGCCAAACAAATTTCAACTGTAGAAGTTTCTTCAGTAACCATACTGTGCTCTCTACACTCAAAGCCTTCATAATTATCACTGTTTCGAGATACATAATACTGAGTGGATAAAGTTACACTAGACTTGCCTTAAATTCAGTAACATGGTATTAAATAAAAGGATAACTGAATAAGGGTACTTACACAGCTAAACATATATAGATGACTGTTTTTTTTTTTTTTAAAAAGGCAGAAAACCAAATGGGGAAAAAATTATGTTATTTTGTGAAGCTGTTAAAACAACATTATTTTGGTTGTCTATTTCATACTGAAATTTTCTTTACTACTCATTATACTTCGAAAATTAAAGACAATTCAAAACCCAAATGTATACCACTTAAAAATAAAATGGAAAATGAAATGTACAATGTTGTTACATACACTAATAGACCTCACAAAATAGATCTCACCCACCTCAACCAATAAGACACAAGGACCAAAATGGAATTCTCTCTAAAACTCATTGAACCAGCAAATATTTATTGCTTGCCTAATACTTTGCTAAAAGTGATTCATTATGAAGATTTAAGACTAAAAGCTGAAGAATATTTTTCACTTAAATAAGAAACCTATATTAGCAGGATGGTATATACCCAGGTCATGAAAGAGTTTATGAGTAAAAGTACAGGAAATATTTTACTAACCTGTAATTTGAATTTATTGAACAATACATAAATGTGAAGAAGCTTTTCCTTAGAAACTGGACATTTCCTATTTTTTACACCCTAACTTCACCAAATTACCCACTTATGCAAGGTGGCATATGATTTTGCAATGTCTGGCACCTGATGGCTTCAAATAATACAAAATTCTCAATTTTTAAAATTTGGGGGAAAAGATCATTTTTTACACATATGGTGAAGTATATCCAGTTAATTTTGAATTACCAAATTGAAGGAATAAATTCTATCCTCATCCTTAGAATGAGGTTTTCACAGATAATCCTATCTTTTTTAAAATGTCAAGTTTTGAAAAATCATAGTAACCAGAACCTAAAATATCATTATTAAAATATTTTTTAAAATCTAAATTAAACTTTATACAACTTAAAACTTTATTATTAGTATGAGTTGATTCTACTAATCCACGAACAGATTATTGAAATTCCCTAGCCAGGAAAATAATCCAAAGGGATTATGATTTATTTGCTGTATTTGAAAGGATATAATATTTATTGTGATTTATTCTGTTTAATTTCCAAATTATATTTTTCAACTCTTAATTTTTAAAGGAAGCAAATACTACGGGAGTTAAATATTTCTTTCACAGGGCTAATAATAAAAGAGAGCTAAAATGCCATTCTTATCAAACTGGGAAAAAAAATCTTTCAGGTGTGATGTATAAGTGGACTTTCATATGCTTGGTTTCTGTTGTGTGGACATTCAAGAGGACACTTAAGGGGTGTTATTACTTATAAGCATTAATTTCTCCAGGGCTATGCCAGATACTTGAAACGGTGTTATACACACTAATTGAATCAATATGTCTATCTAATAATCTGTTGAAGTTGCTTCTGAGCTAATACAACTCTCTCTCATTTAAACTTTCAAAAAAGAAACACCAAACATGATTAAATCCATGTTAACAGCCCAGCAGCTGTTTAAATAATGTGTTAAAAAAACAAACTGCTTTCAAAACTCTGATGTAAAGCACAATTATTTACTAATGAACTTACAACCGTCTAAACAATGAAAGTAAAATCCTCACAACAAAAATTATATTAAGGTATGTGCAATCATTTTTCAACAAATTTCCTCAACAAAATTTCACAGAATATAAAAACTTTGTTCCTTTTAACTGTGAGTAAATAAATGCATAAGTCTTGCAAAACAGCTGCCTCATAACATCCTTAAAGTATTCGTTTTAGAAAAGGTTGGACAAGTCTAGACACTGGTGTCAGTGAACTGCAGCTGAGCCATTTGTAGGTAGCATTCTGTCTGCACATCACATCACCTCATTTTCTCGTCCTCCCCCCACTCTCTCCTTTCCCCAATATAGTTAGACTATGTATTTCTTAAACCTAGTAGGGTAATAGATCAAGACAGTGCTGGTTTCTGAAATATGACTACTATTCTAAAAACAGTGTGGAAGAAAGTTACTCTGCACCTGATTGCAGGAAATCAGGGTCTTTACCTCCCTTTCTGCCACTTAACTAGTTCTGGGACCTTTTGGGAATTTTTTTTATTTTGACTCAGCCACCTGCGTCACCTGAAATATGGGAAAAATAACACTTGATACTCCTGAAAACAGCAGGCTAGATAAAACAGTCTCTTTACACTAAGGGTTTAGAATCCTTTTAATAATAATAATAATAGAAAAATAACAACATTATAATTCTTCATGATTTAAAAAATTCATATTGTCTCATTTGATACTCAGAACCACAGTGGATTGTACGTAGGGCAAACGCAGATAAACAAATGGAGGCATGGTTGTTAAATAACCTTCCCAAGGATGCAAAGGTAGTAAATGTGAGCCTGATTATCAACTCAAGATCTTCTGTCTCTTAGCTTCGCATCTTCCTATGACATGATACTGCCTCTCCAATTAAACAAGCAACTAATATTAGTATTATATTTAGGACAAATACCAGTCCTAGGCAAATAGATCTTTCAGATGTTGTAAAACTGTGTCCATCAGTTAAAGAGGATACCAGGAATTCAAGACCACATCAGTCAGAGAAAATAAAAAGAAGTTTCCACAAACTGAACTACAGAATTAATACTTTCTAGCAAGTCTGGGATGCATATGCCCACTCAAAAGAACTACTTTCTAATTTTTAGATTTGTTTTGGTCTTAAGGCAGGGGTAGGTCCATGTAGTACAACTAATTCCTGAAGAATCTGCCAATATTCAATCATTTTCCTGATCCTTGCTTTTTCTATATTCCTTGTCATGCTATGACTTATCAGTGGTAGGTAAAGACAGCCATTTGAGAAAAAAATCAATATAATCAACTTTAATCTCTAAACCAACAGTTACGGAGGATGGCATTTTAGGACTTCCTTTGCCACATTTTGACAGTCTTGTGTCAATGTTTTTTACCAAGATAAATCATACCTATGAGTAGCTCATGCAGTATTTCATTTACATTTAAAGAGATCTTCACAACAAAATAAATACCAAAAAAGTATCCTCTCTACCTCCTTGGAAAAAAAAGTAAAACTAAGGAGCCTAGACATCTCACTCCCTAATGGTCTCCCACAGTGCATGCAACCATAAACAGCATGCCCATCATCAGACTACCCATCTTTATTGACCAGCACAGTGGCACCACTGTAGCCCAAGGGTGAAGTTTCTGTTTTCTGGCAGACAACTAGTTCATGAGATGTACAACGTGGAGAAAATAAGCCTAGTTTAAATAGAAATGCCACAGGCAAACAACAGTCTATCCCTTTATCCATGCTTTAAATGAATGATTGCATTTGCCAAGTCCTAGAGATTCAATATGTGCCATGTCTTGCATATCCAACTCCTTTTTGTGCATTTTCGTGGGCAACACAGAGCTTCTTTAAGATTCCCCATGCCTTCTCACCTGGAACAATTTCAACAACTTTCTAGCTGGGTCTCTTTTCAGTTTTTTGCCACACTCTACTCCCCCAATTCATCGTATGTTCAGTTTTTAGATTAATTTTCCTAAAGCAGAGCTCATATTGCTCTTCTAAATGTCTTCCATGACTGCTCACTGCCTACAAATTAAATACAAAGGTACTGGTATGGACTTTAAGGACCACCACAGCATAGTTCCATCATTGCTCTTGGCCATATGTCCTATTAGTCCCTTAGTTATTCATACTTTTTCCAGTCATTTTCTAGTCATTCTTCCTGGAACTTATCCTATACATCTCTACTTATTCCCCCCCCCCGGCCCCTATTATTATTTTCTGGAATCTTTCCCCTACTTCCGTCAATATCAGCATACCTTCGAAGCTGACTTATCTTCCACCCTTTTTCATGAAGTGTTTCCTGAGCACAAAGACACATTATAGTGATTTCATCAGTATATTTGCCTTAACTCTATGCTCCCTATGGTGTGAGATTTTTGAAAAGAAATGCTGTCTTTATTCACAATTGTAAAACCATCTTCCCCTTACACGTACCAGGCATTCAATAAATGTTTGTTGAACTGCTGTTGCTGATTTACCTATCATACTTCTTTTTTAAGTTACATAGGCTATGCATAAATTAACCACAAGTGACAAATAATTATCATAGAATTAGGTTTTAAACACAAAACATCATCAACATAACATTAAACTGAAGGACCACTGTATAAAAGGAAAGACTTTCAGTGCATTACATGCATCACCTGATATTAATCATGACAGCTGCTCTGTGAAGTATACAATATTACCCTCATTTTACAGATGAGAAAACTAAAGCTCAGAATGGGTGAGGTAACATGTCCAAGTCACACATCTATTCAGAGCCAGATCTGAAATTAGAACCAAGAACCGATGACCAAATTCTTGCTATGTCCCCTATGTCACCAAAAGCAAAACAGTTACTAGTTACCAGTAAAGAAAAAAGGATGTCAGTATGTTAAAGAAGAGTAACTTTGAATCGATGTGTGCCATCTGACATTTTCTTTACTGCATGTTGAATACAGGTGTAGTAGTTTGCCAGCTTTGAGTAAAGAGAAATTTGTCTGAAAGCCTGTTTTGGAGGAAGACCAGCTTCCACTGCCAGATTTTCTGAGCATGGATTTTATTTCATATAAGAGCAATCTAGTTTGAACTGGTGTTTGGCAACCATCTGCTTAACATAACTGTGGGAGGTTTGTGAAGCAAATTACATTGTGAAATTCTCTCTTTAATAAGGGGAGTACAAAATTGTTAACCAAACTTCTGTAAGAAGTAAAATCGTTACTATAAAATCCAGCTGAGTGGGCATATTCCCGAAGGGACCCAAACATTAGATTGCCAGAGGTCACTGAGGACGTTTAAACCAGGTCAGAAGGCAGTGCTGCCGGCTCGCTAAAGAGAAAGAGATAAGAAATGGAGCAGGGTTTCTATTACGGAGCAAGGGCAACAGAGGGAAGAACCAAAGCCAGGCGATGCACTTCAACAGCTTTACTGAGCCTCTGAACTGAAGTGACAGAGGAACCCAACAGCTTTCCATACCCTGGGTTCAAATATCCCTGGTTGCCAAAATCTGGAACAAACATCAAGGCTACAGAAGTTCTTTCCCCGATGTTCTTCCATAAACCCTTCACTATTTGTGTGAAATAAAGAGAGTCAACATTTGGCCCCAAGATGCAGGATTGTTTGGTTAAAAATGTATAATCAAGAAAGCGTATCAAGTAGTAGCAAAAAAGACAAAATTTGTAGTTGTGATTAAGAAAAATGAATCTAAACAACCACCCAGCAAATTTTATTTTCTGCAGTGTAGCAGCGGCAATCTTTTTTGCAATGTTCATACCTGTTTCCTACCCCTAATGAATAGTCAGTCATATAGAATGCATTTGTTAAAAGGTAAAAAAAATAATTACAAAGCAACATAGGAGGTACTAGGTGAATAATGGAAATGCTGGATTAGAATACCTGTGTTTAAGTACTTTACATGTGTGGACATTAAGAAGTAATTTAACACGCCCCTGTTTCCTACCATGTAAACTGGGGATAATATCCTCTATATAAAAGTCATAAAATTGGGGAAGCATAGTCAGTTAGTGCAAGCAGTTAGAGCCTATGGCTAAGAGACTCAGTACCCTCGGGTTTAAGGCCAGGCCCTTTCATTTATTAGCCACATGACCTTAAGAAACCTCTCTCAGTCTCATTTTTCTCATCTATAAAATCAAGAAAATGATTACCTGTCTCCTAGGGCTGTTCTGAGTATTAAGTACAATTGTATATACAACACCCTTACAGCTATTTTACTTCTTATTAATAGAGCTCCCATATGAAAGCATATCATAAAATGTAGGACATCAAACAAATGTAACTGGGGGGGGTGTATGTTTACTCCAGGGAAGCACGGGGATGACAGAGAAGGCTTCACGAAGTGGCATTTAAGATAGTACTTACAGGTTGGATATGCTTTATATAATAAAGAGAAGACAGATGGCACTCAAAAGGGGGGCGAGCATGAAGAGAAAAGAAAGATGCATGAATACATGTTGGTTTTGAGTGACACCGTTTTTTTCTGGAATGCATATATTCAATGGGTAACATAAATAGAAAATATTTTAAAATCAAAGTTTAAAATAGAGTAAGGCACAAGGGAATTAATGCTTGTAGGTAGTAATTTCAAAAATGAGTGCTGTCAACTTAGTAACAGACTGTTTCAACAACCACAGTACAGAAGAGGGATCTCCTTAGAATTTATTCGTTCATCCATTCAAAATTACTTACTGAGCACCTGCTCTGTGCCAGGTACCACAACACAGCAGTGAATAGGACAGATATGGTCCCTGCTTTCATGGCACTTGTGAAATTTATGCATATATGTATCTATGTATGTATATGTATTTTTCTGCATTTATATATGGGCAACCGTGCACAGTAAAATATTATGATGTGAAATACAATGACTTGAAAGCCCTTCCCCCAGCATATGCTACTACTATAAAATCTCAGTGCAAAATGCAGAGCATAAGTAATCAAGAAATACTCTCACAAGATCACTATTTCAAAAAGACAGCTTTTTCTGAATTGTAAGTAGTTACTTTAAGCAGTCATCGATCTGTGAAACAAAGTTTTGATTATTCAATGCGTTGTCTTTCTCCATTTCTAGAACATCATTTAACCAGCTTTCTAAAGCTCACAGTTCAAGTATATGAAACATAATTAAAATGATGACATAGTTCTATGTATCATAGGAAGCAAATTAAACAGATATGTCTGATATCATTAAGGGGCATACAAATAGCTTGTCTTAGCTTGTAAAAGTAAGCTAATACACTTATTAGATGCAAAGGAGCCCCTTACTCATGTAAAAAATACTTTCTTTAAAATACTTGATATTTTCTAATCATATCATAAGTAGACTAAAACTTATACAAACTGAGTTTTATTTCTCCTTAAGTTATGATTTTGTGCTGATCTCACATCTCTGTCACCTGTAATTGGATGGGTTACCTTCTAAGAGACTTAGTTTCCTCATCTGTGAAACCTAGATAATGCTACTTATTTGTGCAGCTAAAATAATTAAAAGCCTACCTGCCTGAGGCCATGATTCTTGAGGTCCCTTCAGTCTGTGGTATATGTGATTCCAGGATACAAGCAAACTATACTTGAAATTTTATATAAAAAACGATATGTGTAATCAGTAATAATAATCAGCTACTTAGTATCTAAATATAATTTTCTTTATACAAAAAATCATTGCCAAAACTGATGTCAAAGAACTTATCCCCAATGTTTTCTTTTAGGAATTTTACAGTTTGAGGTTTTAAATTTAAGTCTGTAATCCATTTTGAATGCATTTCTGTACAGGGAGTAAGACAGTGGTCCAGCTTCATTCTTTTGCATGTGGCTGTCCAGTTTTCCTTATTGAAGAGACTATCTTTGACCTACCTGTCTGTTCTTGGCTCCTCTGTTGTAAATTAACTGACCATATATGAATGGGCTTTTTTTTGGACTATTTTACTTTCATCTGTGTCTATTTTTATGTTAATATCATACTGTTTGGATCACTATAGCTTTGTAATATAGTTTGAAATCAGGAATTGTAATGTCTCCAACTTTGCTGTTCTTTCTCAAAGATTGCTTTAGCTATTCAGGGTCTTTTGTGGCTCAATACAAATTTTAGGATCTGTTTTCTCTTTCTGTGAAAAGTGTCATTGGAATTTTGATAGGGATTGAATTGAATCTGTAGAATCCTTTGGGTTGTATGAATATTTTAACAATATTATTCTTCCAATCCATGAACACAAAATATCTTTCCATTTATTTGTGTCTTCTTCAATTTCTTTCATCAGTGTTTTATAGTTTTCAGCGTACAGATCTTTCACCTCCTTGGTTAAATTTATTCCTAAGTATTTCCTTTTTTTGATGTTGTTATAAATGGTATTGTTTTCTTAACTTCTCTAATAGTTCATTGTTAGTGTATACAAATCCAACTGATTCTTATATACTGATTTTGTACCCTGCAACTTTACTAAATTTGTTTGTTAGTTCTAACAGTTTTTAGGTGAGTCTTTAGGGTGTTCTATATATAATATCATGTCATCTGCAAATAGAGACAATTTTACTTCTTTCTTTCTGATTTGGATGCCTTTTACTTCTTTCTCTTGCACAATAGCCAAGATATGGAAACAACTTAAGGTTTCAATGAATGAATGGATACAGAAGACATGGAATATAAATACAACGGAATATTATTCAGCTATAATAAAGAAGAAAATCCTATGTTTGTGACAACATGGATGAACCTTGAGGGCTTTATGCTAAATGAAATAAGCCAGAAAGAGAACAACAAATACTGCATGGTATCACTTATATGTGGAATCTAAAATAAGTCAAACTCATAGAAATAGAGAGTAGAAATGTGTGTTGCCAGGGGCTGGAAGGAGGGGAAAATAGGGAAAGGTTAGTAAAAGGGTACAAACTTTCAGCTATAAGATAAATAAGGTCTGAGCATCTAATGTGTAACATAGTAACTATAGTTGATAACACCGTTTTGTTTAATTAAATTTTTCAAAGAGTGTAGAACTTAAATGTTCTCACACACTCACAGAATGATAAATATATGAGGCATGGACCGTTTATTAACTACATGGAAGGAATCCTTTCACAATGTATACACATATCAATTCATCACAATGTATACTTTAAATATCTTACAGTTTTGTCAATTATATTTCAATAAAGCTGAAAGAAATTCAGGAAGCTTTTAAAAATAAATAAATTTCTTTATACAAAATACGTTCCTAGGTTTGGGGTTCATACAAAAATCTTACTTTTAGATCACATATTTAAAACCTCTGGGTTTAAAACAGCATCCCTAAATCTACCCATTAATGAATTTCTGAAGGTCACAGGTAAGAGTATGTTGAAATGTGAATATACGTATTTATACATATACATAGTATATATACTGAAAACCTTGTTGGTATGTGTGCAGGATGTTCTTTATTAAGCAATAAATGTTAGCTACTTAAGCAGAAGATAGTGCAGTGTGATGCGTGTGCCATCCCCATGTGTTTCCTTCAGGTGAATACTTGGCTGGCATCCAGAAGGGGAAAAAAAAGCAAAACAAACACAACATATTCAAAACTTTTAAAAAAAGAGTGCTACAACCTTCACAGAAAGCACGAGGTCCTTGATTCAAATAATGCTATAAAGACTCTTGAAATTTTCCTCTTTTCTACCGCGTCCCTGTCAGGATGTGAACCCTGCCATTATGTATGGCTTGCGGCTATTTGCAAGTTTCCTCCCCAGCTGGGACTAAGGGGGAAATGTGTGACAGTAGGGATCGCCTCAGCACTTCACAGGGACTGTACAAGCGCAGTGAGACCAGCTACCTTGCTCCCTGTGACAACCGGCCACCAGGTTTCATAGGTTAAATTTCTGAAAGTAATACAAGTTGTTAGTTTTAGAAGCCTAGAGTTTTTCTTTGCTTGAAACATTACAAGGCATTTTACCTCTTTTCCACCTTCAAAATGGGTGAAATTATTTCAGGGGCACAAGATTACCCAAATCTATGATTTCTGTCACATGCATCTCACAGCTTACTGTCCTCTTCCACATTCCTAGTAGGCTGCCTCTGTGTAAGGCAGCACATGCTTACCAAAAGCACCTCATTCTGTGGAAGCTGTCAGCAATTACTGCGATGAACTTTAAATCTTTTTCCTCTAACTACTGGAGTATTCCAGAAATAATGACACAACTTCTCCCTGTTTTAAAATGTCAAGCTGACCACTCAGAAATTCAAGCTACGTTTCTCCAGGAAGGCCCAAATGATAAGACATTTTATGAGCCTTCCGTTTCATCTCCTGTTCCATTACTACGCTGCCTTAACACCTTCATGGTGTAGCAACACCTTCTGAGACAAGCTGAAACTCAAACAAACCACAAAAGCTGACACCTGAACAAAGTTAACAATATGTGCCTGGCAAGTATAAGTTATATATATATTTTTCCTTTCCTTGATCTGATACTATCATTTGAATTAATTTTATTTTCTTCCTTTAGTGCTATCTCTAACAGTTTGAATCTGTTGCATGATTAATTTAATTGTGCAATAATATTTAAAAATATATATACCCAGTATACTCTGTTATTTTCATGTATTTCAGGATCAAATGTATTTTTAAATGTCTGGTTCAACATTCACACTCAGAAAAAAAATCTCTCCAAAATTTGAACTACCTTCCTTAAACTCATGAAGCTTTAAACTCCCAGCTGACACCAGAATTAGAGATTTTCAAGGTTAATGGGAATGCAATAAAATCTTGATGTAGTTTTTCAGATAATATAGAAAGCATATGACTTATAATTTTAACTATGCTCGATTTTGGCAAAGAGAGGTACATTATTAAGTAAGAGATATATAAAGATCAAGTAAGGTTTAAATGGCATATCTTTAACCATACAAAGGAAACACAAATTAAGGTATAGGATCCTGATGAATAGCTTTTACAGACAATATACTTCTCTCTTCAGATATTAAAAATCTTGTTATTGCTGACATCTTATATAAAGTGTGTGTTTGGGAAGGCACTGGCTTGTATTCCAAGATCAGGGAATTCACGGGCTTTCCTGATGCTACCTTCACATCATCCCTTTCCCATAAAAATAAATAAGCAAACCCCTTCATTCATTCAGTGCATATTTATAGAGTGCAATCTATACACTAGACACTGCTAAGTATTGGAGATACAAGGGCAAACAAGACCAGCATGGCTTATAATACGATTGAGACAGAGACGATCGCAACAATGTAGGTTGTCCTCTGAGAGGAACAGAGTGCCAGGGGAATACAGGTCTCAGTGACAAGATACAGAATTTGAGAGGAGGAAAAGAAAGACAGGAGAGCCAATGATGATGTCCAGGTCGCTCAAAACATTACTACTGAAAAAGAAAAATACAAGGATCTCTAAGGTTAAATCTAGTTTCAGTGGCGCCATACGAATTCATTCATTATGTGGGCCAGTTTGAAATGGCTACTAGCAATGGAAGGAGTAGGTGAAAAGACAGGGAGAAGTACTAACATTTAGAGAAGGCCCATTTTGTTGCATGTCCTTCAACATTAGCCATTTAATTCTCAAACTTTGTGGTAGTTATTAGCTTCATTTTATAGAAAAGGAAGCTGACGATCAGGACCACATCATAAGGCTGAAAAATACTGTGTCTCTGAAACCAGCCAAATACCCTCATGATGTATTTCACTGGGTACAAAGGGAACCAAATGGGGGGAGGTACCCAACGTCCACAGATACAGGAACCAAATGGGGGAAAAAACCAACTTCCACAAATATGGGAATTCAAGGTTCATTCTCTATTGATACTGCCATCTTAAGACGTATTTTACTGAGTACTATACAGACACATGTTTGTTAGTAACTGACCTTAGAAGAGTACAGAATAAAGATATACAACACTAAGCAAAACACAAACTCATTTACTGAGTAACATGCATATGAATGAAATGCAACAAACATAAAAGTGCAAAGAATTTGCAGAGAAAAGAAACTGAATGCAATGAATGGGTCTAAGAATTGGAATTTTATGCCTGATTTTAAGGTGGCAAGAGTGTGAGTGTTCATTTACTCTGCAGGTATGTCTGGGTATAACTTTTCCACCAGGTACTCTGCTAAGCACTAAAGACAGAGTGACAAAATCAGAGATAGTCTTTGCCTTCATATTCTGCTCATATCAGGTGAAGGCAAAGGAAGACAGCAATCATTCAAGAGTTTGTTTGGAGGAAGGGAGTTAGTATAAAGGCAAAGAATTTGGAACAAGAAAGGCTCAGAGCAATTCACTAAAATTCCTGGAACTGAGGACTTGCAGCCCTACCATATACACCTTTATCAGAAATAACTTCACTTCATTACTGTTTTAATGATGTGAATTTTTGTTTTCAGTATGTAAACAACTAACAAAGCAGAATATTTACCATTGAAAATATATATTTAAGTATCAGTTGGCAGGTCTCAATAATTCCTAGAGTTCCTTTACCACATATACAAACAAATTATCAAATTGCCTTTTCCCATTTCCCACCATGAAGGTAGCCCCACAATTTGAGCAAACCCTAAAAAACTAAAGCGCACACACACACACACACACACGATTTGAATGAAAACCTAAAATAAAACATCTTCAACCCATTATACTAACCATCATTAGATACAAGATCGCTCTGACATGTAATAGAACATTTGGTCAAAAAGTAATAGCTGGGCTAAAATATCTACATGCTGATAAGAGTTGCAAGCTTTCACTATGCTGCCATATTATCAGTCTTAATGAAATTCACTTGTCAGTTCCATTCTGAAACAGTGAATTCTGGCCTTGCATGACAAGGGTAAAATTAAAATCTCTTTTCTTTTCCTAATCAAATCAGCTAAAAATGAAAAAGAAGAAACTCCTCTCACTAATTGGTCAAAAAAAGATTAGTTTTGAGATTCCTTTCCTTTGCTTTATTTCTGCTTCCACTGTTGAACTTTTCAAATAGTACCATCAGCTGCTTTTTTTAAAAAACTCACTCTGTTGCCAACAAGTATATTGAGTAAAACTAGCCAAAATATGTGGTACTATAAGGAATAATGGGGTAGATAGTCTAGAATTTACTTCTACACCAGCTGCAGGCTTTATTATCATTATCTTTTACTGGGTATTGAACCCATCCTATCGTGGAATATGTCACAAAGCAGCTCAATCTAAAACAGAGAAAGCAAAGAAACCTGTCTACTTATCTTGACTTTAATTACAAACTTCTATAAAACCTTAGTGAATTTCAGCACTCTTAAAAGTAAGCCTGATAAGAGAAGGGGTCATATTTATTTATCTTTTTATCCCTATTTACAGAGCACCTTTTCAAGCCTAGTGTATTAGACACATTAGACTTCATTTTCTCTTGTTATTATTTTGTGCTTTTGTTTAAGTGTTAAGCATGGCAACCCAATAAAAATTAAGTATGGCCTAGAAGATGATATGAAAATTCAACTCAAATGACACATGAACCTGATAAAGTCTAATGCAATTAGTCTAATGTAATTAGACTAAAAACGAATGTAGTTATTATGGTACTAGGTAATGATATACAATAAACCTACCACAGAACTAGAAGTAGATTCTACTCCTACTTGTTAGTGAGGGACTTCAGTGAGTAAAAATGAAGGTAAACATTTTGTATCTCAGTTTCCCAATGAGTCAATGGAAATAAACTAACTCCATATTTCCCACAGAAGAATTTTACAAAAGTCAAACAGAAAACACTTCCAGGGAAGTATTCTACAGATGTTTTCTCATAATCATAAAAACGTCTTACAGTTGTGGCAAGAGAATTATTCAATGCTTGATGGGCAAATTGATATAGAGCATATTACACCTCTGAAGGATGTACCTCTTGTACCACAAGAAAATCAGCAGAAAACCAACATACACGTTTACCTTTCCAAACTGCAAAGCTGATATTAAATACATAATATTCAAATCAGGAAACTGAGAACCACATTGACATCTAAAGAGCCAGACGTATGCACAAATTTATAAATAATGTAAGTTATTCAGAATGATGTGAAGAACTGTCTCTAAAACAAACAAAATCTAGAGGCTGAGAAAAAGTGAATTTTAATTACACTTATTAATCCCGAGAGTAGAGAAACACAACTATTTAATCCAGTTTCTATAATCATATTTCTCCAGTTCCATAATTGTTTTTTAACATCCTCTCAAACTTAAAAAATAACAGTAATTTTCATTATTTTGTTGCAAATGTCCAGAGCACTGATCTAAATATCAGACTAATTAACAGTATAATAAAAGAGCAAAAAGTAAGAAAAAAAGAACTTTGATGAGGTAGATCAATCTCTTACTAAAAACATGAACAAAATAAGTAGTATTTGTTTCCCAAGCTTTCCCTTCACTAGTAACCTAATATAAAACTAAATACAAAGAAATAAAATTATTCTGACATGTTTATAAGTATTATATACAAATATTTATATCAAAGATTAAAGTCCAGACAGAACATTAGTTAGAATTTACAAAAACACAACAAAACTCTTAAATCCAATTGACTGGAGATGTTTACTTTTTTTTTTTTTTAAGACTAACATAGCATTAATTACTGCATAGAAGTTATGGTTTAAATTTCACATGGAATCTAGACTCTGTGCTGTATTTCAATATTTACCAAGTTTTGCTAGAGTAATAATATATCAAATTTTCATAAATGATTCCAATTAGAAAGAAATCCTTTCCTTACATATTCTGTAAAAATTTTACTCATCAAGCTTTTTAGCATATTAATGTGGTAATATAGAAAATCATTATTACAATTTTATTTAAAGGTTCACAAAATGTACTCAGGCCAGAGAGACAGGCATGGATCCTCATCATAAAACAGCAGTGTGTTTTCTTAAAACTAACTTTTAGGGATTTTAGATCTGAACTATTTGTATACTTTTCTAGGAAACAATTCTAAAATGGCATACAAATTGTTTCTCAGCCATCTTCCATACTGATGCCCTATTATTAACATGATTGAGATAGTCTCACCTAAAGAGAAATGCTGAAATCCACTGCCTTATTTTGCTCAGTTTAAAAAGTTTTCTTTTGTTCTTCTGGTTTAAAACAGCCTTATCAGTATTTTAATGTACGTTTAATTCCCATTCATTAACATTAAATATAAAATAGTAGATCTCACTGGGAAAAGTTTCCTAAAAGTTATGCCACGTATTAGTGAAATAATCCATTGGAACATGCTATATATGTTTATGTTCATTAGCAAAATGTTCATTTAAATACTTAAAATTAGCATATCAGCAGTAATATTTAAAATTAACCAAGAAATAAGTAAAAAGGCCACTCAGTAGAAAATAAATATCTTTTATGCCCTATGTGACTTCAAATGTAGGTAGATGTTCTGATAATGTCATTAGTAGAAGTTTATTATTTTTTTTAACATGACACCCAATTTGCTCTGGATTTCACCTAAATATATATTATTTATCAACTGCCATTTGAGAATCCTAGTACAAATACTGCTTTTCTGAGGTAGTATAAAAACCTTCTTTAAAAATGAAACTAGTATCCTCAAAGGAAATATTTGATTAATTTTTCATTAACTGATATATATTGACATAACCATTAGGTAGTTTATATTAAAAACTGTAAACATATTTTAATCATCCTCACTTGGGTAAAAAATACAGATAAGGGCTTCCCTGGTGGCGCAGTGGTTGAGAGTCCTCCTGCCGATGCAGGGGACATGGGTTCGTGCCCCGGGCCGGGAAGATCCCACATGCCGCGGAGCGGCTGGGCCCGTGAGCCATGGCCGCTGAGCCTGCGCATCCGGAGCCTGTGCTCCGCAACGGGAGAGGCCACAACAGTGAGAGGCCCGCGTACCGCAAAAAAAAATACAGATAAAACGTTTTCATGTGACCTCTATCTTGGTATAATTCAAGCACTGAAACACAACCTGAAGAATATGGAAAGAAAATTTATGATCCTTCTTCACCTGGGATGAAAACTGTCAAATGACTCATGGGCATAAAATAATTAAAAGCAAACCCTAAATATACACCACCATCCAGGCACGGGACTTTACCAAATTTTGGTAAAAAACACAGCAAAAAGCAAAGGGGATGTGGCATCACAGCCATTCATATACATATATTAACCCACATAGAGACACAAAAACTATGTTTTTAAAATTGCTATTTGTAAAAAGTAATACAGATTTTTTTCCCCAAACCTTTTCTACAAATGAAAATATTAAAACTAAATTTTTATAAACAGGGAGAAAAAAATGAATTAAGCTTCAAAAAACCCTACTACAAAACTTACAAATCTGCCAGGGATGAAGGTTCAGTTGTATAGAAAAACCCATTTGCATATGTTCTATATGTTCCAAAACACAGAAACATGAAAGGGTTCCAACTATATAATGTCATTTCTAAAATAATATTAATAGAATTCCTAAATATAAGATATACATAAGACATAAATGAGACACAGAACTATTTGGAGACAGTGTGTATTAAGCATATAATGCTAATATGAAAATTAAATATGACAGCTTGCAATTTAGTTTCACTGACATAGCATCTACCAATCTATTCAGCACTTGTACACTACAGCCTTTTTTTTTTTTTTTTTTTTGCAGTATGCGGACCTCTCACTGCTGTGGCCTCTCCTGTTGCGGAGTACAGGCTCCGGACGCGCAGGCTCAGCAGCCATGGCTCACAGGCCCAGCAGCTCCGCGGCACGTGGGATCTTCCTGAACCGGGGCACGAACCCGTGTCCCCTGTATCGGTAGGCAGACTCTCAACCACTGCGCCACCAGGGAAGCCCCAGCCTTTTAATTAAATCAAATGAGATAATGTATGTGAAGTGCTTTTCAGCTCTAAAGACAAATGTATTAACTACAGTTATTACAATTTTTTGTTATTAAATATTTAATATATAATTGGGGAGAAATAGAATACTATCATTTCCTTTCCTCAATACTAAGGAATGGTTATTCATTTTCAAATGTTCAGAAAAATTTCTATATGTTATTTTAAATTAGGAAAAGCCTGAGATATGGCTCACTTCCACATCCAAATTCTACAATTCACTATAAAAAATCAAGTGTATGAATTTACAAAACCAGGAGGCATATAACTAAAATAAAAATCATTTCAAGGAAAATTCTGGTTACCTTAGACTAAAAGATGGTTACATATTGGCAGGAATTTACCAAAAGGACTGTGGAATATCTTTATGTAGGTTACTTAATAATGGTAGAAATATCCATCTTACATGATGTGAGATTCACCAAATCTGGTATAGAGAAGGCTTATTTTAATAACTTCCTAGTGATATAATTCTCCATTTCCAGAATTCTAACACCAAATGAACACCAGAATGGAGGACTAATATGTATACTAATTTGTCATTTGTTTGTATTAGTAGTTCTTAAAAGGTACTCTTGAAAACCATAAGTGTTTCATATGCTAATTTGCAGTACTGCATTGTTAAAGTAAAATAATACTGGTCTTTTCCCATCACAAAAAGTCAATTTCTAGAACTTGCCAAATTTAAATTTTTTGTAAGAATTTATATTAAATCACTGTTACTAACTACCTCTTAGAATACTGAATGCTGGCAAACAACAAAATGAATGAAAATAGCAAATGAATATGAATGACAAAAATGGAAAACAGTCTAACATCTTTAGTTTGTCAGTTTATTTTAACTAACCCTTGGGGTTCTAGTTGTGACTTTATTCTGTGTATTTATATTAAAAAAATCATGTTCACAGCTGGTTTGAGTGATGAAATTATATCTTTATTTCTCTTTGAAATCTAGATTTTGCTTTTGTTTTAAAATCTATAACACCAGTGGGTTAGGTTAGGAGATCTTATATTCCTTTCCAGCTCTAAAGCTTTATGATCCTATTAGGGATCCCCCTGATAAATCTACATATTCTAATCCTCAAATCTTCAACTGTAAACAGATTACCCATGTGTCCTTTGAAAAGACAATTCATAAATACATGAACTTATGTTTAGTTATGTGGATTTTACAAGGGTAAAAAACAAACTGAAATTGTTAAGGAAATTTGAAAATATGCATAGCAATATTCTAATTTCTGTTTAAAATGTTTAAAGAAAAATACACAATTTTTTAAAAAGGGGGAATTTTCCCCCTTTATGTTACATTAGTTCTTTGGTCCATATAAAGAATTAAGTTATTTTCAGAAACAAAATCTGTCTTATACAGATTATGAGACTATTTTGTCTGTTTATATTGTAACGGAACTTATACTTAGTTCCATATAGTTCACAGAAATTTTCAAATCTGCCATCTCATTAGATCTCACACTACAATATGAGGTATAAATATTTCCAAAATACATAAAAAGAAACTGAATCCCGGGCTTCCCTGGTGGCACAGTGGTTGAGAGTCCGCCTGCCGATGCAGGGGACGTGGGTTCGTGCCCCGGTCCAGGAGGATTCCACATGCCGTGGAGTGGCTGGGCCCGTGAGCCATGGCTGCTGAGCCTGCGTGCCCGGAGCCTGTGCTCCGCAATGGGAGAGGCCACAGCAGTGAGAGGCCCGTGTACCACACACACAAAAAAAAAGACACTGAATCCCACAAAATTCAATTGATTTTAGTAAAATCACAAAGTAAGTTGAAGATCCATGGCTTAAATTTTATTAGTTGTTTGTTTGTTTTTGATCCAAATACTGTGCTTTATCTTCCCTTTGAAAAGTAACGCCAGAAAGGAAATTTTACATTTTGGTGAAATAAAGTGAGTTGCTACCTACTTTTGACCATTAAGTCAATTATCTGCCTCATAAAAGTAAAAATTAATAAAGGAAACCTCAACTAAAATTAAAGTCAGGAAGACCTGCAGAGAGAGCTCTCAAGCCCTATCACTCATCATCAATTACCCCAACAGGAAGAGGTAGAATCCAAAGATCTCTTGCATCTCTAACAGGAAGGTGCCTCTACTTTACTTGCATCTCTAACAGGAAGGTGCCTCTACTACCCCAGCAGGAGGAAGGAAGATTTTCTTCTTGGCCAGTAACAAGCCCAACCAATGGAAAATGCCACAGCTCAGCCAATAAGAAACCATCACCACCCTGAACTCTTACTTTACCCCACGGAACTTTAATTTAGAACAGCCCCTGCCAAGTCCCTCTTTTCCTTATAAAAGCAAGCTCCCCTCCCTTGTTCTCCGGATTTCCTGTGGTCCACCACAGCTTCCATTTCTCAAGTTGCAATTCCTCTGGCCATTCTCAAAAAAAATTCATTTTGCTAGTGAGATAACTGGCTATCTTAAAGTTGACATTACTTGGTGTCAAAAGTGGGATGGGAAAGCAGTGACCACCCCCCACCCCACCCAAGGGATAATGATCCCCAAACTGAGCAAGGTATGCACATTGAGCCATCTGTGTTCAGCGTTTGCATGAGTAAATGCCTACTTTCAGTTTGGTAAGTCTCCTCTTGGATTCCAAGCTCCACTCACTGCATTTTGAGCTCTCCAACTTTATTCAGGATTATGAAAGAGTTGGCCCTTGGTGTCAAGACTTCATCCTTGGTGAATATTGATTATTTTCCTTTCAAAAGCACACTAGTGCATTGGCACAGTTCCTCTTGGAATTGAGCTAGCTAGGAAGTTTCTTTTGTTCTTGGGAAAATTTGAGAAGTGGGATCCCAATCACCTGAATGCTCTAAGGGCAACCCTCCTTCAGGGGCCCTGGCCAAGTTTATGTTTGGCCAAGTTTATGTTTAAGAACTATGGGCCCTCCATGTGCACATTTTAGCTAAATGGAGCAACCTGACCAAGGGTAATCTAGAACACCATTGGCCATTATGGGGAACTTTTCACCTCACCAAACTTGGGTTTCTTAGGACTAAATTAGAAAGCCATGGTTCTTAAATAAAACAAACTAAAATGGAATCTCTATTTTAATTGCTGCCTGGAGGCTTCCAAACGTATCCAAGACCCCAAAATCACCTCTTAGAAAAATAGAATTTCTAAGTTAACCAAGACAAACAAACAATTGAAGGAAGACAAAATGGCTCCTGAGTCTTTCTTTTCCCTTCACCCATCTTCTTTGTCCCTGGGTAGGTGACAGCTATCTGTACTCAGGTTCTGCCCCTGGTGCCATATTCCTCTCTTCTCCTCTGCAAAAACTTCCCCCTTTAAAATCAAACCCTCTGAGAATTCAAGTTCTAAACCCCTAATTACTGTTTCTAAGTTAACTGGAGCAAAGAAACAACTAGAAGGAAAAATTTAAATAGCCATTGCCCTAAATTTTTGATAATAGACAAATATACTCCAAAATTCCTAGGAGAAAACTTGCTTCTTGTTACTGTCTCTTTGTTGAAGTTCCTTGATAAATCACTCACCTCATTCAAAATGGGGAAACTTTGTTTTAAGAAAGTCCACCTTAAAGAGCACCATTAAAGAGAAGTTTCCAAATCTCTCTGGAGACAATGAAATGCATTCTTTGATTTATATGCAGAAGTCTCTCAAGAAGACAAATTGGCTCCAAAAGTATCCTCTAAGGGGATACTTACAGTATGCAAAAAATAAAATCTTTAATTAAAAAAAAAACAAACTTTGGACAACTGAGCAAGTAACCTTAACTTAGTCCATCGGCCAGGAACACACTTTGGATCCGACTATTCTACTGAGTTTTATACCTGAGACAAGGCTAAAATTTAAAACAAAACTATAAGGTCTCTGGTCTGCATCTGTCTGTATTTTCATGTGTGTCTATATATATGTGTATATATGTGTTGTAGATGTGTGGTATTTTTTTCCCCTTTTCTGAATGGTACTTCTGAATGGTGCTGCTAGAATTAATTTGTAAAAGGACTCTATTTAACTACCTTAAAAATGAACACATGCCTTATATGAACTAAAATATAACAGAGACTGGCCCAGATGCTTTTTGTGTTTACATGATCTGGGATAAATTTTAGTAAGTGAAAGCTAGCTTAAGGCTGTTCGTTTAATTAACATGCATGTTTTCATTTAGAGTTATCCATGCTGAAAATGAAGATATTTAACTTTCATTCTACCTGAATTTATTGGTCAGATGAGTTCATGTTACGTCCATTACAAAATCTGTCAGCAAGAAAAATCACTTGGTGTGATAAAACTTTCATAAGTAATCTAAACATAATTGTTGAAAAGAAGAACATTAAGGGGATGCAAATGAGATAGTAGCTTCCCCAAATCTTTCTGGTAACCTAAAACCTTACAGTTTTGCTAACTTAAAATAACTGATGGTTAGTCATTAAATATCTAGATCATTTCCAAATAAGATAAAACACTGAAACATTACTAAAAATAGGTTCATCCACGTTTGGCTCCCTTTTCAAATAAACTATAGATATTTGGTTCTATTGGTAAACATGTTTTGTGTCACATTAGAAAATTTACTATGAGGAAAATATATATTTAGAAATTATGAAATGTATTCATAAAATTTGCCAGTAACAAACCATTCACAATTGTTTAAAGCTAGAAATAATAAGGGAAACAATTCTGTATGCAAAGAAAGCAGGATGTGTGTTTTTGGTAAGAAAAGATATAAAGAATGGAAATGCATCTTTTGTTGAGGGAAAAGAAAGTAATTTTGTTCTAAAGTGAGGCTGGTTGTTTCAGAATAGGAAAGAGAAAAACAAACAAACAAGCAAACAACAACAACAACAAAGACAGGACAAAGGCTAAATGAAAACAGTAAGTTGTAGAATGTTTGTGAAAAAGTAATCTTTAAAAAAGTAACTATTTGTGTGGTCAAGCTGGGTAAAACTGAATTATTACAAGAGGTTTAAAATTAAGAGGTTTAAAATACACTACTGATTTTATTAAAAGTAAAATGCAATTTTCTTTCATTTGCTAAAAGGACAAGGTTTACTGAACTTTTGGTCTGTGCCTGATAAGAGATTGTGAAAGGTTTTTCCTTCCTTACCTTTAAATATTTGCTTAGAAAACAAGATTTGTATTTTATCAAAATTATTTCCCATGCTTCACGATGTCTTAATCAGGTCTCTAATTATTTAAGAAATTTGAGTCTTCTCAATATTAAAAGAACTAAGTTTTGCTTACCACTATGTAATCTGTGTATTTGTCTTTGAAATCTTTTACTGTTACTTTGGTCATATAGATAATTAACTATGATTTCATAAGAATCTGAAATACTATTTGGTCATAGGTCCGAAATCTTTTGATATTTTTTGACAAAATTCCCAAAAATCAGATTCTAAATGAAGTCTTTTTGACCTTGAACTAACTTTGAGCTCTTCCAGAGGGCGCCTGAAAAATCTCAAAGGATTTGTCTCACCTGGTAAATTTCTAAACTAATCAGGCTTACTTGATATGCTAAATTACATGGGAAGCTTGTCAAATAAGAAGGAATACTAAACTTTTAACTTTGTATCTGTTAATTAACACATGTTAATATGTGTCCCAAAACTGCATGAAACTCCTGAAATTCTGCAATATCCTGATATGTGTTATCAAGTCGTAATTTTAACATGTATGTCACAGAAATAAGCAGATCCTCTTGTCAATTCCATTATAATGAACTCTCATCAGATCTTTAATAATGGGCATTTAAAATCTTTTTTTTTTTCATTTACAAACAGTTATGCTTTACTCTGATACTTTTGCAAATGTGTTTCCTCTTCAGAGAAATTCAGGAAAATACTTTGATAGGTACTCTAGAATACAGGGTTTTGTTACATTTAAGATCTTAATAACAAACTGGGTAAGAATTTCTTAAACTCTAACAGAAAACCAATTGCTTTAATGTTTTGTTTTCCAGATTTAAAGGGCTCCTTTTTCTCCTCTCCCTTAAGCTATCTATAACTTAGCGCAGTTTGGTAAAATGTATCTTCACAACAAACGTTGAAGCATTAATCCTTTTCTCCCTCCATGATCCCTCAAAGGTTCTGAAACTCTTATTAAATGTTCTTGTTTTTCAGGACAGTATGTATTTGCATAGGTCCGATGGGAATCTGTTCCCCTGGTAACAGGATGCCTAATGCACCTGGTTTCTGCTTCCTGTGACACACGGCTGAAAAAAGGGGTATAGAATTCAATATTGTAAAGACCTAATTGCTTCTATTAAAAATAACCACACTTCAGTGGAACAATCCTGCTCACAGTGTATTCCCGGAAGATGAAGACCCCAAACACCACACTCTGCAACCTGGAGATTTGTTTACTGGAAAAGACACCTCCAAAAGGACTCTCTCCAGCTTTGCTGGAAGAGCCCCCTATCACGTACTGCTAACTAAGCCTTGTGCCACCAAACTCCAGAGAATGGATTCTTGGATTCACATATCACACCTAAAGTAAACACAAGACCCCAACTGGACCTGTACGTCAATTGATGACCTGAAAGTAAAGACTTCCAGGAACTGAAGCAGATGACACCTGACAGAGACAGCTTTCCCAAGATGTCTGGCCCAGGCCTGTAAATCTTTTCACCTCTGCTCGCTCTTGCTCCTTCTCCCTCTCTCTTGGCAAGACAATGCCCTTATTTGCATCTCTCAACCTATTGAGAAAGGGGGAACCCCTCCAATGGTTGGATCCATCATCAGAAACCTAGATCTGTCCAAGACAGTAATGATCCTATGAGTAATTCCCTGGAATTTTAAATGCCACTGTATGCTTGAATTGTTCCCCAGGCCCATTTTAGAAAGTGAGGGTACTAAGCCCACTAACCTCATTCCTCCCTTGCTTCAATCTAACCCAACCTTGGGATGGGAAAATAAGAGCTCTCAAATATCTACATAAAAACTCTGTGGAACGGCCAATGTAAATTGGGCCATTTGTAAGCTTGCTGACATACCCATATGTTTAGACAGCCTTTTGATATGTAATAATATAATGTCTGAGCCTTGGCTAAATGATGCTAATGTCTCTATACCAGTGAATGGGTCCAGAGACACTGTCAGTTTTGCAAACCTCCTGGCTACATCTTTAAATGTGGAGGTTTTGGTAATGGCCTTTATGCTTAGGCAACTCACTGCCTTGACAGCAGGAGGAAAAAAGGACAGTGTGCCTTGCTGTATTTATTGTCCTATTCTCTCTCCATAACAAAATAGAAACTTCCCACTGGTCCCTCTCATTAAACCTCTATAATCAAATCACCCTAAAGGAGAACTTCCAAGAAGTATATGTGGTTCTGTGTCTGCCACCATAGCTAGAGCTTTCTTTGCATAGATGGGAGTATGTGCCAATGGAATAAATGATCAGAAATCTCTCCCTAACATTAGGAAAGCTGGTCAGTTTCACAGCCAAAGCAGTTTTAGCTCAGCAAAGACTGTTTGACTCAATGGCTAAAATACTTTTGGATAATCATATAGTGCTTGATTATCTACTTGCTGAGCAAGAAAGTGTCTGTGTGATAGCCAACACCTCCTGTTGCACATGGATAAATGCCTCTTGAGAGGTAAAAACACAATAAAATTAGGAAACAAGCACATTGGCTACAATAAAGTTCACCTACCAATTCATGGTCTTTTGATCTATTTAGCTTGTTACCTTCAGATCTGGGCTCCTGGTTTAGAACCATCATGCAAACTACGTTTGCTATATTGTTTTTAATTCTGCTCTGCATACTTGTTAAGTTCTGTACCTGCTGTTTGATGAACCTTTGTAAAAATGACATACCTAATAAGGTGATGCTAGTTTAGCACTTTGAGATGATTCAACACTTATGACCTTGACGAAATATAGACTGGATAAGAAATGCCTCAGAGTTCTCCCAACTTGTTACTCAAATGTGGCCTCAAGCGGTTTCCAGTCCGTGTACATTACCTCCAATGTGGGACAGGACAAGCAGGAAAGGCTGTTTCTGGGACCAGGGGACAAACCACTAGATGTAGAGAACCTGACACTTGATCAGCAATGCTTTCAATAAAAGTTCTTGATCAAAAGGGGGAAATGTGAAAATAATAAAGGCAATCTCAACTAAAATTAGAGGAATACCTGTAGAGGGAGCTCTCATTGCCTACTACTTGTCATCAGTTACTCCAAACAGGAAGAGTTGTACCTTGTATCTCCAACAGGAAGGTGTCTCTACTTTACTACCCCAGCAGGAGGAAAGAAAATTTTCTTCTTGTCCAGAAACAAGCCCAGCCAATGGAAAATGCCATATCTCAGCCAATGAGAGGCCATCACCATGCTGAACTCTTGCTTTCCTCCAAAGAACTTTTATTTATAACATGCCTCCAACTCCCCCCGCCCACATTTCATTATAAAGGCAAGCTCCCCTCCTTTGTTCTCTGCATTTGCCTATGGCCCACCATAGCTTGCATTTCCTGAACTGCAATTCCTATGGCTATTTCTGAATAAACTCATTTTTCTGGTGAGATAACTGGCTATCTTATGTTTTCAAAGTTGACATAAGCATGGGCCAGAGAGAAAACCCACCAAACAGAATGGGACTCTATTGTAATTTCCTGCTATACCAAGGTCATCCTTCTCTCCCATGTCAACCTCACAGCCAAACTGTATTCTCTAAGAGTTTTCTGTTTTCTGTATCCCAATCTATGAAGGACAGCAGCTGCATGGTGGGTACTAACTTATGAAATATCAGGTTGATAAAAAAGGACTAGTCCATCATCATGAGGTTAAGTCTATTGAAAAACTGAAACTATTGCATTTGTTGGTTTTTGTTTTCTTTGATTTCCTTTATTTGAAGGGTGAGGTGAAGGAATATCTATGAGCAACAGGCTCCATCCATAAACCTCCATCATAAATTTCTTGTACGTTACCAAGAGAGGATGTTCATACTGTCCCACCAATTGGGCAGGATATGTTTGCCAGTCCCACTAAAACTGTGTAAAATATGAGTGAAATAGCCAGAGTCTTTTTCCTTTGGCAGTTACTTCCATTTTCCCCCAAATACTAGGGCCTTTAAAGCACCTAATTAATGCGCATATGTTTATCCACTCTCCACTCTGATGTGCACTTTGTCCTTTCCACACACATCCTAAATGAACAAGATTCTGTATATGGTTTCCCATCACCTGCCCCAATCAAAATTCACCTATCATTGCTTCTATTCCCTGGAATCCTGCCAAAAGCTTTTACGAAACCAATTACCTAATCTGATAAACTGATGAGCTATTTCTAGCAAAAAAATTGAATAATACTTAAAAACCACTTGTGCCCCAATTTCACTTCCTATAACTTTCAACTAGAAAGTTCAAAGGAACAAAAGGAATAAAGATACTCTTAAGAGAGGAAAAAAGCACCAAGCTTCAGCTACTCTATACCCTGAAGTATCTATAAAGTGTAAGTATAAATATATCTGGTATATTCAGTTCTGATGTGGTAACAGGTAAAGAAGAGTCTTTTTTGCTTACCCAGTAATTTACAAACATTTTATTAGTGAACTTCCAAAGAAGTTGAAGATTTACTTTAATTTGTGGAATAGCTGAAAAAAAGACTATGAATTGATAACTATTGAAGCTAGGTGATGAATGCAAGAAGGTTCATTAAACATCTACTTCTCTATATATTCAAATTTTCCATATTAAAAGTAAAGAGAAAATAGGTAAGAAAATCAATCAGTTGATCAATCAGTCCAGGAGCAACAGTTATAAAAATACAGCAAGCAAATTTAATTCAGAAAGAATCTTGAAAATTGTTGGAATAGAAAATAAGTGATCAAAAAGAAGAAAACTTTAACAACGTATGACAATAAGAGATATGGGTAAAATACAAGTGATTAAAACTATATGTAAAATAAGTGAGAACTACTAAGTGTTTAGAAAATACTTTCAAATAATTTCTTAAATCTAGTAAAATTTCATAAACCTGATAAATACTTTTAAAAGCCCAACTTAATTAACTTTCAGAACAGTGACAAATCTAAGATAAAGTATCTGAGTTAGCCATGGTAAGAAATGGTTTGATGGTAATTTAACAAAAACTATATGCTGTATATCACTGACTCAAAATCCTAGCTAATTCTGACCACCTTGATAATTGCAACACACATGGGGGGAAAATAAGACCATTTACTAAGTTCTGTCTAGAATCCTAAATTTAATCGAAGATGGAATGTTTGGCATAGTCTTGACCTATTCTTAAATTAGTCCTAATCATTAAAAATCCCTTTTATAAAGCGTTTTTTTTTAGTGTTAGGCTGGATTTTTTAAATGTAAATTTATTAAAACTGATAAAAAGGAATTAGAGCTCTTATTCATTTGTCCAACATTTATTAAGTTAGGTAGAGTCGTAAGCCCAGAGACTAGAAAGATGAATGAGGCAGAACCACTGCCCACAAACTCAAGAGCAGACATATCAGGCCTGGGAAAAGCATAAGAGGTAGTTCAGGAAGACTCACAACACAGTGTTATCCTAGCAATCAACAAACTGGAACATGGCCCAAAGGTACACTGAAATCAAGATATTAGCCAGAATAGAAGGAAAAAATAACAATTCTATGAGTGTATCATTATTAGATTCAATTCCACTCCAGTATCCATAATACCCATGAAGCAGATGCAAAGCAGGTGACTGGCAATGATCCCAAATGAAGTAGCAGAAGTCATTCATTCTTTTAAATATTTGCTGAACTACAATGAGCTCAAAGTCTAGTAGAGACAGAAAGTCAACAAATAATGAGAATATGGTGTGATGATTGCAAATAGATGAGTGGACTTGGGTATAGAAGGAAGTGTAAAGGAAGGGATGACCAAGGAAGTGTGGGTGGGTTAAGGAAGGCTTCCCAAAGAATATGACAAAACTTCATCTTATAACATGAAGTCTGCCAAACTGTGGGAGGACACCCAGGCACAGGGAATAATGTGTATGAATGCAGTAGAGTACGGAAAAATGGAGTGCAAACAATTGGTGGTCTGCAACTAGCCATGGGGAAGGTGGGGTTTAAGGCCAAGAAAATCAAAACCCTGGAAGCAAACCACAAACTCAGGGCCTAAGGAACTGAGGTACCAAGGTCAGACCAGGACTAACAAATATAATTCTGCATTCAGTTAGTGGGCCACCACACAGCTCCTAATGTCCTCCCTGTTAGGGTCCAGAATCTGAGTCTATTAAGGATATTCAGCTGTTAAGGTCAGAGGTCAGGCTGAAAAGTCAGGCAGATCATTAAATATACTTTAATAAGAACTAAACTAGAGCTAAACCATAGACCTAATAAGGCCTCTAAAGAAGTAGTGGAACACCAGATCAAGTTAAATGTAAGTGAAGCTGACTGCAAGTTATCCAGTAATTATGAAAAATCTAGGATTTTTAGTAACATGTCCAATGGAGATTCATTTTTCTAGTTTTGTTCTACTCAGTGTTGTGCACTACATGTTGAAACAATTTGCCATGAACTCCAGCAGCAATTAATATATACGTTATTGCGCTAAGTTCGAGTAATAAAAGTAATGATAAAGAATGATCCTTATACTCAGGAATCTTATAGCCAAATTAACGAAATAAAACAGCTACCTAAATATATGAACAAATATACAAAGTACAAGTGTCAGATCAGTGCTTTCTTTTATTTACCATTGTACTTTTTTCACTAGCTTATCCTGTAATGTTATATTCATGCCAGAAGTGAAGAGATTATAATAAGAAGAAAACTGATAAAAGTAGCAAAAGCCCACTATGGTATCAGTGCCAATGATGGCAATGAAGCAAATCCTTGGACCAAGTCAATTCTAAAACTCTAAGGCTATAGGGTTTGGCTCTTATATTCATAGTCAGTATTCCAGATTATTCGAAGTACTCAAAGCCCTCAATAGGTGAAGGAATATTTAGATCACATAAATTTACCTCTTATGAGGCAAGAGTTAAAAATGTCCTTTTTCAAAATTTGGTGAGTATGTGAACAAGAAATATCTGGTGTCACCTTTACACAAATACTAAAAGGACTCATACATTTTAGTGACAATTGTTTTGGATGGGATTTTCAGCAAAGTAACTTACTATATTCATAAAAGCTGGGGACATTTTCACTACCTTTGACTGTTCAAGAATTCCTTTTTCATTCTGAAATATGTTTGCAAAATATACTTTCAAAGGAGAGGTTTTGCTTTGCAGAGTTAGCAAGTCATTTAAGTCTCCCCAAACCATTTTATATTTATTTTCCTTCATGTGTCTGTTTATCTGATGGTAATTTTATACTTTTGATACAAAATAATACATTTTCAAACCCTCAGTTAAAATGAGTCATATAAGTGAAACAATATCAAAAACTATAGCAAAGAAAGCAAGAAATATTAAAATTAAGTATTGAAAACACTCTACTTTTACAATACTTGAAGCTTAAGTAACCTGCACAAGCTCTAGTGGAAAGAGCAGATTTTGAAGTAAGTCAGGCCTTGGTTTAAATACCAAAACTGATGCTTATCATTTACCAATTATTCAAATACCCCTGTCTAAGCCATGGTAAACTGAGAACATGCTGTGGAATCAAACCGTCTTGATTTCAAATCCCAAAGCTGTCACTTACCAGCTGTGTATCATAGAGCAAGTTAGTTCACCTGTTTCTCTCCCCTAGAATGTTTCACTGATTTAAAAAAATTGAAATAATGACAGCTACTTCTCAGAGATACTTTCAGGATTAAATGGTATAAAGTATATGAAATCATCTCACATAGGGCCTTACACACAATCGTACTCAGTAAATGTTAGTTCTCTGTTCCTCTCCTTCTCCAAAGCATTCCCCTAAACTTCCATTTGCTCACCCATTATTAGTTTGGTTCCTATAGTCAGTGTTAGAAAAGTATTTAGTAATTATTTTTTTATAGCTTGGTACACGAAAATGAACATATATGAGATCTTGTAGAAGTAAAAAAGTAAACAAAAATATTTTGAAACTATCTTAAAATGATAAAATATATGAATAAAAAACCATCTGTCACTCTAAAACAGAAGTATACTTGAGAAGAGAAAAATCGTGACTTCCCCCAACCTTAAAGTTCTATGATGGCAGGTATCACATCTATCTTAGTCACCTGATGTTTTCTCAACACCAAGGACAGTACTAGGTATACAGCAGATAGTCCGTTAACATTGTTGTACATATAAATGAATGAATGAACGAATGTGTAAATGACATAGGTTTGAAAACCTCTGCAGTCTATAGCATTTGAGAAAAACAGGTCCCCTCACCATCTCTTCTTTAAGTATTTTCTAAGTTGCCACAAAGCCCCAAGATTTTGTTGGGATGGGCATTACTTGAATGCCTTTCATACATGAAGAAACATCGGTACGACTTCTCTAAACTGAAAAATAGTAATAACATGAACCTTTGTGGAAGTCATATTTTGCAACTTTTGCAGCTCCTCCCTGTTTCCCCACCACACACTGGTACAACGCTCTTTGCTAACGTAGTATTCTTTTTCATTGGATGTCCTTGTTTGTCCTCATTTTCCTGCTTTCATCATTCCAGGTACAGCCCCAATGTTATTTCCTGAGAGAATATCCCTTTCTGATGAATTCTGGCAAAATTAATGGCTGCTATCAGAATAGTGAATCTATACCCCGACTGTAAGGGGAGTGATATGATTTGACTGTCTCTTCTATTAAACTCTGACCTGAGAACAATCTTATTCACCTCTGCATTCCAGACACTTAACACAGTGGCTGACACATACTAACATGCAGAAAATGCTTCCTGAATCAAATTGAATCCTTTCCCAACTTATCTTTCTGATTTGTTATAGTAACACTTAGAAACAGGTGATAAAAGCAATTTTAAGAAGCATTTTTTAAAAGAAGAAGTTTAACTCCTTTTATTAAAAGGTGCTAAAGAACAACTAAATATTTTCTGGATTACATATATTATCAAATAGAAAGGCTTTTGGACACATAACTCATGTTACCAGCCAAATCTGCCGACGAGGTAAGTGACACCACTGATATCTTAGAGGATGAATGGCATGTATATTAACATATTTACATCAAATATTAACATATTTCAGTGTGATTTCATTTAAGTGAGGCTTAGTTTTAAAAAAAAAAAACGATTAAGGACTTTATTCACCATATTCTGATTCTAGAAACTATTTTTAAGTCTTATTTACAAAAGCCAGTAAAACTGGAGTTTATTCATCAACCCATGAGAGTTTTAGCGTGCTGGTTTCACTGTGGTGTAATAAAAGAATGAGAGAGTGGATATCTACTCTGTAAAGGTGTTGCAGCATTAATGATAGGGAAACTGACCTGAGAAAAACATTTGAAACCCACAACATAATCTGTAGAATGAAAGAGGCAAGATGATGTAGGGTTAGCCTGCTGGTCAATACAATGCACTCTGTTTAAAAATTATCTTATCCTGATGTATAACCTCTATGTTTTGCTGTGTATACAGAAGAGCAGGTCTCTATTCTCAATTATCCTGAAGGAGGTTGCACCTTGTTAATGATAGGTGTCAAGATCTCCAAAAGAGATGGACTTTACTCACTGGAAAATGTTGAGACTTTCCGGGATCACTCTGGCCAAGCTCTTAAACTTGAGAAGGTGGTGATTAAAAGTTAGCAAGTAGCTCTGTAGTGGTGAGATGTGGAGTAAAGAATAATTGCCAACCCAAACTGCAAGCAACACCAAATATTAACTTCACTGAATTGTAGACCTCAAGACTGATTAGTATAGGCATCATCACCCCATTAAGAACAGGAATTACCTGGACTTAGAAAAAACTTTTGAATTTTCACCTAAACACTATACTAATAAATCTTATGTTCTTCAATATTCAGCAATACTTCTCAGTGTTTAAATATAACTCTGAATGTAAGCATGTAGAATCCAGGGAAAGAATCTCTGGAATGCTGTAACTGTTTGAATAGTTCCTATCCTGCAAATACCTGCGTCCAAACAGAAAAAAAAGGCTGGAAGAAAGCTGCAAATGTTACTAATTTAGTAGTACTAAACTCTCTGAAAATACTGTTTTGAACAGTGCAAAATAATATAGGACATGAGGTACGATTCACAAAAAAAATAGACTAAAACAGCTCTAATTTTCCATAGACACGAATGTCACCTGTGGCTGCCGGGAAGCAGAAGTGATCTCTGTGTGGTATTAAGCTAGTTCACGTGAGTGACAGGAGTCTGCTTATTTTTCACACAAAAACACTAGCCACAGCAGGGGCAGCTCACCTTTCCTCCATATCCTTACAGATGTTTGGAGACTTCTGGACTTCCTCAGCAGGAACTACAGGGACTAACAACTCTTTCAGAGAGACACCCTCCACCCCTTATACAATCAGGCACCGGTCCAGCAGCCCCTGGCTGTGCTGGAGCAAAGAATTTTAGGAATGGGGAAAGGAATGGCATATTCCTTAGAGAGGTTAGCCTGGAATGGGGGTGGAGGAGGGAGGAAAAGAGGGCACCCTTCACATCCCTGTCAGTCAATTATTATTAACTATTATGCTGATGGAATGGAATCTAACATTATACTGGCCATGTCTGGCTCTCTTCCATGTTCAAGATGATTGCCAAAGAAGGGGCTGTGGTTTTATTAAGTGATCTAGCCTTTGCTAGATCCTTAAAGATCTCTCTGTTAATGTAATAGGAAGAGTTTCAACATAATATTCTCTAGTATACATTTACTCTGTTCTGAAAAAAGTTTCCATAATCTAGTACACTTAAAATAGTAATCTGAGGTTTAAAACAAAGGTTAGAGGCAGTCAAATGAATGGAAAACCTAAGCACATCAAAGGTCTTGATACACAACGTACGGTGAGATTAACTGTAGAGCAGTGAAAAAATTGTGATCTAAATACTGCCTGCTGCTGTATTTGACTCATTATTTCTGTGGGAATTTGATTTGCATAAATGTATGCCAGACTATATGAGGCAACAAATACCAACTTACATCACTGACCATATTTCCAATTCAGAAACCACCCCCCCATGTGCTTACAAAATTCAAAATACTGATTTTAACACTTTGCAGTTCTAGGAGGTACAAAAACACAACTAATTTAAATAAGAAAAGACCACTTTCAATCTATATATGTGCAATAAACACCCATCATTATTTGTTCATTCATACCTTAGCTCATTCCAAAATATTTAAAATCAGTTTAAAAAATAATATTGCTTTTGTCCAAAATAATAACAATAACTGAAGATATTTATATCTACTAATTCATTCCAGGCACTGTACTAAGACTTCTGCAAACACTATCTAATGTAGTCATCAAAACAACCCAGTCAAATAAGTATTATCCCCATTTATAGATGAGGACACCATGTCTTAAAAAACTAAATAACAGGCGTATCTTATAATTAGTCAGCAGCAAAATCTTTGGATAAGACCCTTTGTTCAAGAGTCAAGGCTTCTATCTTCACGTCTCATAGAAATGAAGCTCAAACTTCCCCTGTTCAAAACAGAGCTCTTCACTTCAGTCCCCAAACCCAACCCTCCTCCCAGCCTTCCTGTACCAGTAAATGACATCACTATTCACCAGTTGCTTAGGTCAAAACTAGCAGTCACTCCTGACACCTCCTTTCCCCCCACATACCACCTCCAATCCATCAGCAAGTCTGAAAGCTTCTACTTACACAACACATCTGACATTTCCCACCATCTCCACTGCTCCTGCTTGAGTTGGTCCACCACCATCTTGCACAAAGATCACTTCCCCCCAGGCCTCCTTAAGGTTGCCTTGCTTGCACTACTGCTCCCTTTGTCCACTCTCCACAGAGTATCCAGAATGGTCTTTTGGAAATATTTATCACCCGCTACTTTCCTTCTCCTCATTTACACCATTATATCCTCACTGGTCTTGCTGTTCCTCAAATACACAAAATATGCAAAGTTTTATAATTCCCAAGAATAATCCTAATGCATCTTCATTTAGTAAATCTAATGCTTTATGTAATAGAACATTTTTGGCTGACAGATCTGGGGGCCAAAAAGTAATCTCTACTCTCTCGCCCCAATTCTGTCTATAACCATTCATGGGCATGACCACCTTCATCCCATAAAGGAAAGAAGAGGGAGGAAACTGAATTAAGGGTTAGTAACAGAGAAGTACCGAGGACAAAGTACAGCCTCATATCTCTTCTCCGTGGGACTCCTTGCCTGAGAGTAAATGCTTATAGTAGAAGAATAAGGGCCAAAAAAATGATAGAACTTTGTTCCATGAGAAATGAAATTCGGAAAAGAGATTATGACCAGAAACCAATCAAGAGGCACTTCGTGATATTCTGGATACTAGCAGCATTTGTTGAAGGCCAGATGACATAGTAGGGCACAGAGTTAGGGAGAGGGCTCCTACAAACAAATCTCAGAAGCCACCTATGGCATCCTTGATATAAGCACTGGCTTTGTCCTCATGACAGCAAAGGGTCTTTGTCAATGAACTTCTTGTGTTTTGGATGTACACCTTTGAGAGTCAGAGGAGAGATGGCAGGAAGTCTATGGTAGTGACAGTTGAGAGAATGATTTCCAGCCATCTGTGAAGTGATAGTTGACTCCTGGAAGTAACTGGTAACTAAGAACACTATGAAGAAGGTTAATTTCCACGAACCAGGCGAGTGGGGCTGGCATTGGGAACCCCAAGCCACCTTAATCTGCTCACTAAAGTATACGTGTCTCTATGTGGAAGTCACGGGCTGGTGATATCTGTAACATTTAGATTCTGCCTATAGGTGAAGCACAATTTTTTTCTTTTCTTTTTAAAGCTTTCTAATGGAGAGTAAACAAACATGGTCTTTTGTGTCACTAGCTCCAGGCTGGTTTTCGTTGGCATTCACACTTTTATTTGATGTCCTGGCCATACACAGAATTATACAATGAAATGTTTTTATATCGTACTTCACTTTCACCAAGAAATAAACCAATTTTAAAATTCAAGATTTTTAAAAATTACAGATGTAATTGGTTAAGATGAAGTACTGATATGACTAGGATCCTTAGAAAGAGGGGAAATTTGAATACATGTGCATGTAGGGAGAATGCCATGTAAAAACAAAGGCAAAAATAGGGGTGATGTATCTACAAGCCAAGGAAAGCCAAAGATTTCCAGCAAACCACCAGGAGCTAGGAGAGCGGCGTGGAACAGATTCTGTCTCACAGCCCTCAAAAGGAATCAGCACTGCTAATATACTTTGATCTCAGACTTCTAGCCTGCAGACTGTGAAACACTAGATTTCCACTATTTAAGCCACCCAGTTCGTGGTACGGTACTTTGTTACAGCAGCCTTAGAAGATTAATACAAGCTCAGATGAGGTCAAGGAAATGCAGAAGTGATCAAGAAACTACTGCAAAAATCTTCTGAAAGATTCTAGAGAAGAGGAAAGATGCCAAAGCACCACAGGTGGGGTAATTTTATAACTTTTAAAGGCAAAGGACATGAATTCTGCAAATCAGATAAGCTTATGATGAACCCATTAAAATTAGTAGGCAAATGTTTGTGTAACAACTTTTAAAAAGTTCCAATATGGGTTCACTAAGAACAACACTTTTATTTTGATTCACTTATTATGCTGGTAGATTAAAATGTGTGGACTTTGTTCATCCTGAACTTACACATCTGAAGAAACCTCTCTCAATATTCTTAAGGTCAAAATGGAGAAATATGCAGGAAATAACATGAGAGTTAGGTACTTTCATAACAGGTTGAACAACCACACCCAAAAAGTGTTGATTAATGAAAAGATGTTAACTTGAAGAGAAGTCTCAAGTTGTATGCCATGGGGCTACTTTAACCTGATTGAAAAGAAATATGCAAAGCATGTTTGTCAAACCTGTGGATGACACGAAGCTGACAAGGATACCTGATCCTCTGAATGGCTGAGTCTGGATTCCAGAAATCTAACTGAGGAATCACTGAAGGAACTAGAGATGTTTAACCAAGAGATAAGGAACAAGGGAAGGTAGATATGAAAGCTCAAGGGTAGAAATATGTAAGATGTAGGAGCAATGAAGTTCTTGCAGGAAAAATTTGACATCTTAATGAAAGAAAGAATATTTCACTTCTCTCTACTGCTATCACTCTAGTTCTAATTAATATATTTTACTTAACTATTATTGCTGGTTTCCTCATATCCACTATTTTTCCCATTTCTTCTCTTGCATTTTCCAATTTTCTCAAAAACTAGTTAAGCCATCTCTTATAAACTGTAACCAAAACGACCTTCTGTACCATTTCAAGGTATGATTATGGTCATACTTAAATTTTTACTTTAAATATAACAGGCTAGGGCTCTCGCTTGCCCTAGAAGTGCAGTCTACATGCCATACTGCAAGGAGGAGTAGGAAGTATTAATCAGTTTGCTACTCTCAAGACTACTGGTCTTTTATCACCCATCAATGCTGGTCTCATCTGTCATGGCATCCATCATCCTGGCTCCCTATTCAAGCCACAGTGGCTTGATGATCTGGTTTCACTTGCTGACCAGCTCAGCCATGATTTACACTTACCATAATTGGCTGCTCTTCCTCAGCATACGAACTACCCTGATGACATCTACACAACTTTCCAGCATCAGCCCCATGAGCTCAAAAGCTCTTCTCAGTGTTGGTCCCCAGCCTGTGTTCTTCCTTTCTGTCCTCAAGTAAATTTTTCCTCAAGGTAATTTTATATCACGATTTTCACTGCCCTTTCCTGAGACTGGGTTTTCGTCAGGGCCACACAGCTCCATCCCAACAGAGACCAGGTATTAGTTCTTTCTCTTCCAGAAAGCCCTGAGCATCTTATGTAAATTGACCGCCTCCTCTCCAGGAACCAGCTTTACAGAGCAGAACACACCTGTATTCTCAGGGAGTGGTGGCCTTTTATTAATGAAGTCAGAAAGCTTTCTGTTCTAAGACAATGGCTGTGTTCTTGCTCTACATTCATTTAACTAAAAAAGTCATTTAAGTAATACAGAAAATCAGCCTTTCTAAATTTAAATACTTGCTACTCCCCCCGCAAAATCTATAAATCAAATCCTGCCAACTCAGTGTTCAAAATCTTTCAATAGCTGCTCATTTGCATTAGAAGAAAAATCCACACTTCCTCCCATGATCTACAAGAAAGTATTTATCATATGGGTCCTTCCTACCTCTCCAGCCACAAAATGTCTCATCCTTCATCTCGCTCACAAATACTAGTTCCAACTGCGTTCTTTCATTGCTTTGATGAACAAAAACATTATCTCCCTCCTTAGGGCCTTGCACACATATATACTCCACTGCTCTGTGAGGATCCCCTCCTTACCTACTCTTTAGCTAAAATTTTCACCTCTTCTAAATATTTAATATAAACTAAAGCCCTAATGCTCTTTTTCACAGGCCTCTTATACTTTTTTTTTCATATCACCTATCATAAACCATCATTAGGTATTTCTGTGTATGCTTACATTTTTGATGTAAGGCCAGAGCCATGTTTGTTCTGTTCATTACTAGAGAATAAGTTCAGTGCCTGGCACATAGAAAACAGCAGGAAATATTGTATTAAATAACTAAATAATAACTAGAAGTGGCCCAAAACAGAACCACCAGTTTTGCAATCTTGGAAAACATCTTCATTGCATATCAAAGGTTTTGCAGAAAGGATTGCTGAGTTAGAAACATCAACTACGTGAACGCTAACTTTCTAGTTCTGGAATTAATGCTTTATAAGACGTAGGCTGATACGGATTATAAGACATGAAGGTCATTATAAATCTGAGAAGTAAGTAAAACTTTCAAAGAGGAATTACCTGAGATAGGACTAAGATAGAACTTAAAGGAAATGTTTGACTTGGAATAGCACAAGATAGAGAATTTCCGAGGTGTGAAAAAGAACACAGGGGAACATAAAAAGGGAAATGAGAACATCTTGTGTTAAAAGATCAATCTGACTTCTTTTAAGAGAGGCATGAAATAACAAGTTAAGCAGAAATGGTAAGGTCAGTTGATAAAGGGTTTGAACTGAGTTCTAATTTCCACCTCTTGGTCAGAGGAGTGATGAAATTAGGAAGAGTCATCTGCCTATAATTAATATGTTAGAGGGGAAAGTAGCTAAAGGTAAAGGGCCACTAAGAGGCTACTAACCTACCATAATACTTATGAAGTAAAGACCAGAGTGATAGTCTCGATATCTAGCAATTACATACATTGGTACACTGCAGAGAGGCTGCAGTTCCCACAAGCATCAGCAGGAGAGAACTGGCAAGGGACTATCATAGCTTCAGGAGTCCACATGGGTACTTGGCGTTTGCTAGGAGTGGCGGGTGGATTACCAGCACTGCCACCACAGGTACCATCTTTTTTGAGGCAGTCTGTGCCCCCACTGGCCTGGGAGAGGAGTTTCATAGGAAGACGGAAGATGCTATACATAAGCTGAGACAGGCCGGCTGGCTAGCTGATAGCATGTTAGTCAACAGGGTACTCATGAAGCTTTCTTCATGGATAGAATCTAGATACTCATGGAACTTGGGGCTAAAAGCTATTCATCAAACCTGCACAAAAGCATTTTAGTATTTTAGCAACCAGCATAACTGTACCTGCAAGTGCTTGCTGAATGTCAGCCCCAGGTAAAGAAAGCTTAGAATGAGAGAAGGAGAAGTAGGATGAGAAAGGTCAGGATCAAACCAAGAGATATCTTACAGGAAAAGAATAAGAAACTAGAGGACAGGCTAAGTATGAGAAACAACATTTAGTAATCAGTGATTCCAAGATTTCAAGCCTAAAGAACCATATGGAGCACAGGGCTATACTAATGACAGATAAGATATTTTGGAAAGAGAATTTGAGTGAAGTGGTATATAAGAATTCTGAGTTTTTAGTATTTTGAGCTTAAAATGTTATTTATAGTTATTTCTAAATATCCTAAATATAGCTAGAAATATTCATCTTAAGTTCAGACCTGAACTCAAAGTTTCAGACTTTGGGAAAAGCTAAGGAAAACTAAGGATAAATGTGATATTTGTAGATAAGCTCTTTAAGTACTGAACACTACAAAGAATGATTGATAGAGAAATAGCTTTTAGAATAAAATAAATTAAAATCAACCAAAATATACCATTAAATTAAAAATTATGGTGTTACACAAGTACTGAATAAATCATTCAGTAAACCCAACATTCATTCAAAACAGTGATGCTTAATCCAGGAGGCACACCAGAATCATGTGGGTAAATCATTTAAATACACTGATTGCTACGGACTAAATTGTATCCACCACCCCCCTCCAAATTCATATGATGAAGTTCTAACCCTCAATTTCATGATACTTAGAAATGGGGCCTTTGTAAGATCATTAGGTTTAGATGAGGTCATGAGGGTGGGGCCCTCATAATGGGATCAGTGTCCTTTTAAGAAGATACCAGAGGGTTTTCCCTCTCCTTCTCCCTCTCTCTCTGCCACATGACGACACAGTGAGATGGCCACTATGGGCAAGTTGGGAAGATTCCCTCACCACTAGACCCAACAGACCCAACTATGCTGGTATCCTGATCTCAGACTTCCAGCCTCCAGAAATGTGAGAAAATAAATTTCTGTTGTTTAAGCCACCCAGCCTAAAGTATTTTGTTATGGCAGCCTGAGCAGACTAATATACTGATATTTGACCAATTAAATGAGAACCACTGACTTAAATCATATTCAAAGATTACAGAAATAACTATATCTAATTTAGTCACCCAACTAATTTAACTGAAATATTTTAGTAGGAAGATCTGTGACCTAGCAGAAAAGTATCCAGCACACAGTTAGCACTCTAGAAATGCTTGTTACATGAACAGATATATGAATGAATGAGAAATGCATACATGCATGACTAAATAAAATGATCTTGTGAGAGAACATATATAAAGTAAAATATCACAAGCTGAAAAATTATAGAAAATTCTTATAATTCTATAGAATTATAGAAAATTCTTCAATGAAGAGATATACAACAATAAAGATTTATCTGATAATGAAAACAGTTTTAAACACTGAGGAGTCAGAAATTTAAAACCATGTATATATTACTCATTTTAATTATACAACAACCTCTTTAATTATTCAATGATACACAATAAACATTTTAAAGATTAATTCTTTAAAAGTATTTTTTATTAAAATTAGCATAACCTTGAGATTGCTTTTTATCTAGTTTTGCTGAAGTTTCTTAGGGTGGAAAAGTCTGACATTTCAATTTGGGCTAAGCAGCACACTTTGCTGTTTCACTAAACCTAAATAAAAATAAGTTATAGCATGTATTTCAGCAGAAGCAAAACTCAGGAAAAATTCTTAATTTAGTATTTCTAGCTCATCTAAGGATATTGTTTCCATTTACTAAAGGGAGAATTATAGATATTTAAAGTGAAATGTAAATACTATGCCTTGGAGTATAAGAATCCCATTTGCAGTTTCCTTAGTATCAACTGATATTCATAAGTAACCCATCTCTGAGTTACAATGACTACTAAATATAATGCAGCCTACGGGAGGATAACCTGGAACATATGCCCAGAATTGTCCAGAAAAGGTACTGGAGAAGAAGGTATAGCTGAAATTTCAAAAAACAGCACCCATTCTCTGAGGACGAGGCGCTTGATCAAGAGAGCATTATATGCCAAACTTGATGTAAATTTCACAAACTCAATTGCCAAAATATTGACCATAAAAACACTTAAGAATATCTAAAAACGTCTCTAAGAATTGTGACTCAAGCCTGGGCCCCCCCAAATAAAACTGCTGATAATTACATGTAAACTACGATTTTTTTTCTCATTGATTATCAAAGCAACAAGTTCTCATTATATAAAATCAGTATATACAGAGATAGATAAGCCAGCATCCACAAATCTACCCCTACTTTTAACATTTTATCATATCTCTTTTTGTTGCTTCTTCTCAAAGAAAGTTGAGAGCACAAATGGATAGATAAATAAATTATGTATTATTATTCTTTTCAAGGAGTTGAGACTATATGTAAATTATATACATATGTAATATGCATTATATATTATTTACTCCTCTGAAATGGTCTAATCATTTCCCATTTCATTAAGAAAATCATCACATAATTTTCTAATGTTGCATAATACTTCCCTTTATGTAGCAACTATAATTTACTAAGCATTGTTTCCAAAAATAATGCTTCAGTGACCATATCTATGCATAAACTTCTGTCTGTACTTCTGATTAGTTTCTTAATATTAGAATATTAAAAGAGGCATTAGTAGATCAAAAACCAGTGAGGACATTATAAGGGTCCTGATATATACTACAAAATTTCCTTCCAAAATGAAGCACCAATTTATATTCCTACGAGTATTGTGTGAAAACTACAATGTTACCAATAATGTTGTCAATCAAACCAACACAACATTAGCAATGTAAAATAATCTCAGTAATTTTAATCTTCTTTTAATATCCTGGGTGAAGCATGATATTTCACTTTTTAATGTGTATTTCATGCTCACAAATAGGGACGAACATTTTTTTTCTTCTTGTAATTTTTAAAACATTATAAAGATGAGTTTGTCATACAAGCTATTAACTCCTAAGATTAAAAAATTTTTGACAACTGCCAACTTAATGTCAGTCACTGAACGGCTGAATTATTATTGTCTTTATATTTTAAGACTGAGATAATACAGTGAATATGTAGTAAAATCAAGGTTGATGGTATACTTTATAATAAGATGGTTTATTTTGCTGATTTAATACAACTGTGGAATCATTTTAGATGTTCAAGTTAAATATGGGGGTTCTAGAAATATTCAGTAGTTGGAAATAATCAGACTTGTAATATAAATTGACATGCAACATTTTAAAACATTTTATTAGTGAATAATCATATCTAAAAAATTAAAGTTCCATCTCTGCTATAATTACCAAATAGATAAGAAAAAAATTAAACTCTGCACAGTTAAGCAAATAGTTATACTGTATAATATATATAATACCAATTCTCTTTCTCAGGACTTTTTTAATCACAATTACTTTTGCTGACAAATATTTTAAATCCCAAGGTTCATAACTGATTTAATATTTTTCAAGTACCCAGAAACCTCCACATTTAGCCTTTCTGTGCAGCACATGAGTTACTTAGGTGACTTTTATGAGCAATCATATCCATGAGATTCTATGACTTAATAAGATATAATTAAATTTAATTAACAAACTCTCCCATCCTTATTATTTCGGGTATAAGGGGAAATAGTGATTCTTATACTAGAGAGTAGTGTATTCTGGACCTGGCACATAGAGCACAGAGATGCTCAATAAATGTTAATCCCTTCCCTTCACTCCTTGCTCTCCCACCCTTCCCTCTCTATCAGTATATACTTGCTGACAAATCAATTATTTACATTTAATTAAATGTGTGATAAAATATGATATAATTACACGATACATCACCAAGTATCTTTATACCCTATTAATGTTAGATACAGTCTGCCAAAGTACAGGATCATATCAAAGGACACTTTTCTGACTCAATATTGAAAAACGAAAGATGCTGTGACTTATACATTTTTGCAGTTAACATGTAGTAATTAACCTCAGAAAATCCCAGAAGTTAGGTCAGCTATATCATACTGTATTGTTGGTTCTAGACCTTCACTGTGCATCAGAATTATCCAGGGAAATTAAAGGATCATTACAGATGCCTGAACCCACCCCTGAAGATTTTGATTAAATTGGTCTGGGGTACGGCCAAGCATTAGTATTTTTTAAATATCCCCAGATGATTCTCATGTTCAGCCACTGATCTCAAGGCAAAAGGAGATAAGCTACAGAGGAGTAAAGTGACTTGCAAAGGAAGCCAGTGAAGAAGCTGAGCCTAAGAATCCAAATCGTCACTTTTAGGAACAGTAAGAAAAATCTCACTCTAGAGTTAAAAGGGGTTTGAGTCTGATGTTACATAACCTGAAAAGATTTCAACACATTCAGGCAGGTACCACATTTAATCCGCATTTAACCTTAAACAAAATGCTGATGGTCAACAGTCATCCTTGCTGTTGTCGCAAATAGTCTTCCCATCACACTACCTTAATTACATAACTAATATTCCCTTTGCATCTTAAAGAAAAAAAAAACTTTAAAGACTAACATAAAAATGAGCGCTTTTTGCTACGTAAGAAGAAATGTCTTCACAACTAATCTACTCTATACAAAAATGAACAGTAAAATATGGCAGAATCACTCCAAAGCAAAGCGCTCTCTCACTCTGTCCTGGTTAAAACCTGTTTGTCTGGGGATTGGCTCAGCTGCTCTAGTTCCAGCTTCCCAGCCTTCCAAGGCACTGACGTGACCTCAGTCATCTCTTTGCTGCAGCTGTATCCAACTAACAAAATCCAACACATGCAGGCACTTGTTTCTCCATTATCCAGTGCCTTCAAGGGCAGCAGAGAATCAGGAGCCAGTCACCCCTTCTAGCCTTGCCCTAGATAGTTTTTATCCTCAATATTTAAACACTCTCCAAAGGTGATCAGGCAGATAGACACACAAATGATCAGTAGTAGAATGACCAAATGGAGACAAACAAAATATAATATTAGCTAGTTGGATTATAGAGTTTTAGGGAAGAAAAGCATCTGGAAAACCAACTGAGTTTACCTATCACTGATGAAGGTCCAGAGGCTTATTTGGTTGGGGATTCTACATACGGGAAGTCACCTTTCCTCCCTCGCTCCCACCCTCTCTCCCTCCCCCCCTCCACTCTTTCTTTCTTTTCATTTGCAAAGATAAAGAGAAAATAGATTACTAAAGAGGTTGGAGAAGGAGAAAAATACTTTAAGTGCTACTTTATGAGATGCAAATATTATATACATGCTTCTTGAGAGCTGGGTAACTGTGTCCACATGAAGAGTTGGGATGCCTTTCAAAAATCCCATCTCATCTCCTTTTTGAGAAGAGGGACCCTACCTTATGAACAGTATCAACTATAATCTGAACACATTATCCCTAAAATTTTGCATTTATCAATAACTGGTAGTAACAGACTCTGAGGTCAACATGTATGATGAATACTCATCTTACTGTGCTGTACCAACTTACCACTGGAGGAAACGCTTGAGTTTTCCTTTTCTACCTCTAACTAGCTCCTGATTTTAGAGCACGACACACACACAAAAAAGCTACTAAAACTAACATGATCTCTTTCCTCCATTGCTAAAAAAAAGAATGTCCTAAAAATCTGGGATATAAATTAGAAAACACCATCTCCTAACCTAACATACAAAATGTATGTGTTTAACAATCCCTCCCCCAACCAGTACTCATCTTTAAAATGAGGGTAACATGAAACCCACCCCACTGTGATTTTATAGCATTAAATGAGATAAAGCAAACCCTTTGTACTTGGCACATTGTAAGCCCTTAATAAATGATACTTATCAGGCATATAGTAAAAGCTCTGCTCCTTTAAATGCAATGAAGAGTTGGCTTTCATTTTCATTTTTGTTTCATTTATAAAAATTATGTGGTATTCTACTTAGTAATCTAGGTTGGTTTAGGGTATATTTATATTTTAATGCATAGCATTCAAGGTAACTGACACAGAGCACATAGGTGACTCTCCTTATGTTATGTCCTCTAAAGTAATGCTTCTCAAAGGACCTGTGAAGGATCACCTTTTTTAAAAATTCCCAATTTGTCACAGACAAATACCTTTGTTTAATACAATAAAAGTAAAAGTTGAAAAATACAAGCTCCAAATTTTTATTACTCTGTCAATTTTTTCCAAAAGTTTTAAACACTTAACTTCTATGTTTATCTCAAGGCCAACTAGTAACAAACACTTCCTGGTCCATAGACTGCACATTAAGTAGAACTGTTATAAAGAATATCTGATGTTAGGAATGATGGATAGGGACTGTTTTATAATAAAACCAACTAAAATTAAAAAATAAAAATCCTTCTCTTACTGATGATGTTTCATTTACATGGACCACAATAATTCAAATGAGATATAAAAAAAACAATAAAGTAGCCAGTATACCATTTTGAGCCCTTCGTAAAAACATCTTTAATCTACTACCTTGAAAGGCTATTGAATGAAGGAACTGGATTTTAACTTAATATTGATTTAGTACAGAGCAGTACAGAATAACACCTATACTGTAGAATTGTCACTAAATAAACTATGATAAACAACCAGTAAGAGTAACCTCACGAGTTTACATTTAAATTATTAAATGAAGTCCCTCATACTAATCTAACTACAATATATTTTGGAACATTTGGCGACTTTAACAGAACCTGTTGCTCCTCCAGACAGTACTAAAAAAAAGTGCTATGTACCCGTATAGAGTTAAAGAGAAACCCCAACGGTATAAAGACAATAAAGTCAATAATATATTAAGATTTTTAGTTTTTCTTATAGAATATATAATGTTTATTATGCCTTGTCTTTTCTCTTCTTTCATGGTTTCAACACAACCTCTTACCAGTTTTGGCATTAATGCAAATAACAGTATAGACTCTACCTACACAATTGAACTTTATTAGGGCTGTCCTTCTATACACATATATATATTTTACATATACTTAAATACATTTATATATTTTTATATGTGTATAAAGGGATGTATATATCCCTTTATTAACGAAAAAAAATCTCCTATATCCCTCTCTCTAAGAAGACAATAATACAATGAAACAATGCGAGGCGGAGAAAGAACATTCTTGTGTCTATAATGATAAAGCTTGGTTTAATCAGTAAATCACTTCATACCTTTCAAGCCTATCTAAAAAAAATCTCAGAAACCATGAAATGTTTTCAATGGTTGTTTAGAAGTCCAACACGCTATCCATTGAGCAACAGAGCCACCTTTGCTGGTTATTTAAAACACCATATAGTGCTTGGGATTGGAAAGGAAGGTAAGAGATAGTCTCTAAACCAGCATTACTGGGACTTCCCTGGTGGTCCAGTGGCTACGACTCAGCACTTCCACTGGAGGCGCAGTTTTGATCTAAGGGGAACTAAGATGCCACATGCCATGGCATGGCCAAAAATAAATAAATAAATAAGTAAATAAATAAATAAAACAGCATTACTCATTATTTCTCCCATCCAAAAGAGCTTTTCTCTTTGGACAAAATTCAACACCCACTTATGATAAAAAACCCTCCAGAAAGTAGGCATAGAGGGAACTTACCTCAACATAATAAAGCCCATATATGACAAACACACAGCCAACATCTTTTTCAATGGTGAAAAACTGAAACCATTTCCTCTAAGATCAGGAACAAGACAAGGTTGCCCACTCTCACCACTATTATTCAACATAGTTTTGGAAGTTTTAGCCACAGCAATCAGAGAAGAAAAGGAAATAAAAGGAATCCAAATCGGAAAAGATGTAAAACTATCACTGTTTGCAGATGACATGATACTATACATAGAGAATCCTAAAGATGCTACCAGAAAACTACTAGAGCTAATCAATGAATTTGGTAAAGTAGCAGGATACAAAATTAATGCACAGAAATCTCTTGCATTCCTATACACTACTGATGAAAACTCTTAAAGTGAAATTAAGGAAACACTCCCATTTACCACTGCAACATAAAGAATAAAATACCTAGGAATAAACCTACATAAGGAGACAAAAGACCTGTATGCAGAAAACTATAAGACACTGATGAAAGAAATTAAAGATGATACAAACAGATGGAGAGATATACCATGTTCTTGGATTGGAAGAATCAACATTGTGAAAATGACTATACTACCCAAAGCAATCTACAGATTCAGTGCAATCCCTATCAAACTACCACTGGCATTTTTCACAGAACTAGAACAAAAAATTTCATAATTTGTATGGAAACACAAAAGACCCCGAATAGCCAAAGCAATCTTGAGAAAGTAAAACAGAGCTGGAGGAATCAGCCACCCAGACTTCAGAATATACTACAAAGATACAGTAATCAAGACAGTGTAGTACTGGCACAAAAACAGAAATACAGATCACTGGAACAGGATAGAAAGCCCAGAGATAAACCCACGCACCTATGGTCACTTATTTTTGATAAAGGAGGCAAGAATATACAATGGAGAAAAGACACCTCTTCAATAAGTGGTGCTGGGAAAACTGGACAGCTACATGTAAAAGAATGAAATTAGAGCACTCCCTAACACCATACACAAAAATAAACTCAAAATGGATTAAACACCTAAATGTAAGGCCAGACACTATAAAACTCTTAGAGGAAAACATAGAACACTCTATGACATAAATCACAGCAAGATCCTTTTTGACCCACCTCCTAGAGAAATGGAAACTAAAAAAAAAAATAAACAAATGGGATCTAATGAAACTTAAAAGCTTTTGCGCAGCAAAGGAAACCATAAACAAGATGAAAAGACAACCCTCAGGATGGGAGAAAATACTTGCAAATGAAGCAACTGACAAAGGATTAATTTTGAAAATTTACAAGCAGCTCATGCAGCTCAATATCAAAAAAACAAACAACCCAATCCAAAAATGGGCAGACGACCTAAATAGACATTTCTCCAAAGAAGACATACAGATTGCCAACAAACATATGAAAGGATGCTCAACATCACTAATCATTATAGAAATGCAAATCAAAACTACAATGAGGTATCACCTCACACCAGTCAGAATGGCCATCATCAAAAAATCTAGAAACAATAAATGCTGGAGAGGGTGCGGAGAAAAGGAAACCCTCTTGCACTGTTGGTGGAAATGTAAATTGATACAGCCACTATGGAGAACAGTATGGAGTTTCCTTAGAAGACTAAAAATAGAACTACCATGTGACACAGCAATCCCACTACTGGGCATATACCCTTAGAAAACCATAATTCAAAAAGAGTCATGCACCACAATGTTCATTGCAGCTCTGTTTACAACAGCCAGGACATGGAAGCAACCTCAGTGTCCATCGACAGATGAATGGATAAAGAAGATGTGGGACATATATACAATGGAATATTACTCAACCATAAAAAGAAATGAAATTGAGTTATTTCTAGAGAAGTCGATGGACCTAGAGTCTGTCATACAGAGTAAAGTAAGTCAGAAAGAGAAAAACAAACACCGTATGCTAACACATATATGGAATCTAAAAAAAAAAAAAAAATGATTCCAAAGAATCTAGGGGCAGGACAGGAATAAAGACACAGATGTAGAGAATGGACTTGAGAACACGGTGAGGGGAAAGGGTAAGCTGGGATGAAGTGAGAGAGTGGCATGGACATATATACACTACCGAATGTAAAACAGATAGCTAGTGGGAAGCAGCTGCATAGCACAGGGAGATCAGCTCGGTGCTTTGTGACCACCTAGAGGGGTGGGATAAGGAGGATGGGAGGGAGATGCAAGAGGGAGGAGATATGGGGATATATGTATATGTATAGCTGATTCACTTTGTTATAAAGCAGAAACTTAACACATCATTGTAAAGCAATTATACTCCAATAAAGATGTTAAAAAAAAGAGATTTTCTTCTTCCAGATGTCAAATTAAAAGCTTCCTTACCTAAAGTAGTCCAGAAAAGACATCAGAAATGAAATGGAATAGATACCTTCACTCCAATCTGCCTTAAGAATGCCCTAGGAAAAGGACTTATACTAGCTTTCTTCACCGTGAGGTTTTTCTGGTGACTGACACTACCTACTCTGAAGATGATTCTGAGGTTACAAAAACAAATGAGTTTCAAATGGAGAAGAGCCTTCCCTAGGTCCAAATTTAATTTATATTTCATTTCAGGAAGCAATGATTAAAAATGTTTAACATCCGCAAATGAAAGTAACTTTAAGACCCCAGTGTATAAGCTCACAGTCAGCTATCAAAAAATAACCCAGTGCCTTTCAAAGTACTTTTAATCAGTCTCTGTATTCCACCATACATGGAATAGAGTACAGCTTGTTCCATGTTTGGTCCAAGATGCTAATGATAGTAGCTGTGGCAATCAAATCAGTAGCACAAATGATAGCACATTAACACCTAAAGTGCAAAGGAACATTCTTACCACTTTATTCTCACTTTAGTTCTGTCCAAAGGACAGGAAATAATGTCATTCCTCCCTTAACAAATGAACCTACCATTTCAGATAACTGATCCGTAACCAGTTACCAGTATCCAAAATTGGCACTTAGAAGAACACTGTCACCATGGAAGCCAACAGGAAGTGAATTCCGGGCTGTAAACCTGAATCTGCTACATAGATTTTTCATATTTTTGGTAAAACCAAGATAGAAGCACATATAATGCGTAGTTTTAGGGGCTTCCCCGGTGGCGCAGTGGTTAAGAATCCACCTGCCAATGCAGGGGACACGGGTTCAAGCCCTGGTCCGGGAAGATCCCACATGCCACGGAGCAACTAAGCCCGTGCGCCACAACTACTGAGCCTGCGCTCTAGAGCCCGTGAGCCACAACTACTGAAGCCTGCACGCCTAGAGCCCATGCTCCGCAACAAGAGAAGCCACCGCAATGAGAAGCCCTCACACCGCAACAAAGAATAGCCCCCACTTGCCGCAACTAGAGAAATGCAGCAATGAAGCCCAATGCAGCCAAAAATAATAAATAAATAAAATAAATATAATGCACAGTTTTAAAGTTGTGGCAATTTTCATTTTTTCAATTATATTATAATTTGTGACTGGCATCTTTCAGATGGCACAGATGTACTATCCTAGAAATAACTGACTATTTTCTGTACCCAGGAAAGCCAAGACATGATTAGAAGCTGTCAAGGTATCTGTTTGCCCAACTTTTCTCCAGCTGGAGCAAAGGTAATAAGCTCTTGAAGAATACAGAGAAAGTGGAGAAAGAAAAAATTTTCAGATTGAATCTTCAATGCTGAATTAAAATGCACAGTGCAGTACAGTACTTGACCATAAAATGCAGTTCAAACAAAAATAAACCAGAGCACTTCACAATTCACCAAGACAAGTCTGGAGGTTGTTTTTGAACCTCTTCTTTGTTTCCAACATAAAAGCATTATGGCATTTTAAACAGAAATAAGATGTCAATCTCTGAAGATACCAATAACTCATTATCAGAAATTAACAAAAAGTATACATAAAGACCCACAGCATAGAGCTAAAAGTTTTGATAGGACCATATATATTATTTAAAAGAAGGAGGCCTCAGTTATATTGAGTTTGTAGAAAAATATACTGTTGACTTTACTAATAATGAAGTATTCCACTCTTTCTGTCACATTCCCAGTTGTACCAGAGGAAGAAAAAAAAAGCAGTGCTTCCTCAGCATTCCTGTTACTCGACAACAGCATGCATGAAGGCACCAGGATGGAAGCAAGTATGATCAACAGGGCAGCTGAAAACAGATTTTTTTTCTACTCTAGAATATTGTGGAGTAGGCAGTAATGGAAAAATACGAGAGTAAGACAGCAGGGAGGCAAGAAAATAATTGGAGGCTCAAGCCCATAGAGTAGTCATGCTAATGAGAATATAAACAATAACAATAATAAGTAACTGAGCTCCTATACTATTCCAAATACTATAGAGGAGGCTTCATTACATACCTCATCTAATTCTGACAAAGTCAACAAATGTAAGTATTATCGCTTGTCCTTATATAGGTATATCAACTGAAACTCAGAGGTATTAATTTATTCACACAAGGTCACTTAGTAGCTAGCAAGTTTTTGGAGTAAATGATGATAGATTGTGATCAATGATGATAGACAGACAGACATGTATACATGTTTATCACAGCTAACAGAGACACTTGGACTTTAACCTATGACTGACTGTCTCCAGAGCCTGGACTGCCTATAAAAATATCTTATTAACGCTTACAAAAGGTAAACTGATTTATCAAGTCAACACACTAAAAACGAGAGGCTTAATATAAGTTTAGCAGGCACCTGATGAACGTACATTGAATGAAAGAATAAATGAAGGAGTGCGTGAGGACAAAAGATGAATAGGCGTTTTTTTTTTAAGGAAAGAGTAGGAACTCTCTTTAAACTTTCTTATTGTTACCTTCATTCCCTGAAAGAAAAGGTCTTCTTAAAACTACAACTTGATCTTCAATAAATGTTTGTTTTATAAACTTTGGATAATTAATACAATATTTGAAGGGAAGTTAACAAATAACTATTATAAAGTGTATATAGATTTCTAACATGTTGTTATAACTTAGAACAATTATTACAGAAAACACACTGTAAATTTTTTTAATAGTCACAAATAAAGTCATCAGATTTATAAGGAAAATGTTAAAATTATAAAAAGAATAGTATATTTTGAAATGTACTGAATAAAAGGAATGCTAATTATGTCCTATAAAGGGCACATTCAGAATATGTATATATTTTCTGCATAAAACTGTGTTTTGTTTCCTTTATTTTAGTTCTCACTTCAGATTCTATTTGCACTATAGGTGAAGTATAGGAGTAAAATATAGGAGAAAAAGAGGGTTAACTATTCCATGCCCTGCAAAAACCCTCAGGAGAAAAAAAATTATCTTGGTGGTGTGATGAATTGGGAGATTGGGATTGACATATATACACTAATGTGTATAAAATGGATAACTAATAAGAACCTGCTGTATAAAAAAATAAAATAAAATTCAAAAAAACATAAAATTCAATTTAAAATAATTAAAAAAATAAAATAAAATATTCTAAATCAATTTTTTAAAAAATTCTCAGCATGGTTAAAACAGAACCTGTTAGTCTATCTCTTAAGCTACCCCACAAGTGTTTTAAAGTTTTGTTTTGCTGTGGTTTTGAACCTTATTGTAATCTCTCTACCTCTGCTTCCAACAGACAAAAAAACAAAGAGTTAAAAGGCAAATACAACAGTAAACCACGGGGCAGAGATAGAGCTCTCTCAGCCCATTCCTTAACAAACTTGTTGCCAGGCCTGTCCGCACCATCCTAACTCCTATGTTTCTCTGGCCTTGAGCCAAGAGTATCATTTTACTCCGAGTGAAGAAAAAGAGTTTCATTCTTCCAATCTTGTACTACTTTCACCCCGACCTTGTAATCTTGTTTTTCCACATTTTCTAACTACTCAAACAAAAGCCTTCCCCCTTAAAATATGCACAAAGCATAGGGAAAAGAAGAGAAGGAGAAGGAGGTGTTCTCTCGATAGATAGTACTCATAGTACTGGGTGCTATTTTAAACACTGATAAGAACAAGCATGGAAGCAGGGTCTCTGCCTACACCCAGTGAATTCAGGTAATGTATCCATTGTTCCACGTTGCTATGGTCTGGTGACAGGAACCACAACTAGAACAAGCTTGCCCAGCATTTTCCTTTGCATTTAGATGCCAACTTTGATAAGGTCACACCTTAAAAGATCCACATAGCATGCAACACACAGATAGCAATAAAGCCTTCAGCCATTCCCAGACTCAGATAAGATGGTAAAAAGAAGAGGAAATCAGAACAACATTCACAAACGCAAACAGATTTACACAGCCAACCAATTTGTAACTACCACTCTCTAGATCCTTCCTCACACCAGGCATCTAAGTGGAGCCAACAACAAAAGTAGTGGAGAGATTTCAATCCTCCCCCCTCCCTGCTTCTATCCCAGAATTTTCTCAGAGGAGCTCACTGCCTTCCCTCACTGGTCTCCTTTGAGGAGAATCCAAAAGAAGTCCTTCATGGCTGTGTTTCTTTCAATTCCAATGACTCCCTGAAGTGAGTCATTCCTGACCCTTTATTCCCCTGAACCTCCCTGAAGACCTGGCGCCTCTCCTAGAGCAGAGCTCTCCTCCATAAGCTACCCATAGAAAACAATTCCCCAACTGCCTTCCCTCCCAATCATTCCCCGAAGATCCAATCCTCTCCTCCCCTGCTGTTTTCCTTTCCAACCGCTCTCTTAAAGAACCTGACATCACTATTAGTGAAAATACACAAGAGGTTTGGGAAGGAAGGGGTAGAATACCACTGAAGTGAGGGAAAACACGTGCGCGCGGGTGCGCGCGCGCGCACACACACACACACACACACACACACACACACACACACACAATGAAGGAATATTCTAATTTCTGAACTGTTTTTTTTTCTTACCTGAAAGTTTTGTTCATACATAATACATTATATCACCTCTGATATACTCAAACTTTCCCAAATCACTTGATGAAATGATTTTATCTAAAACATTTCAATAAGTGTAATACATGTGTGTGTATTTCCCTAACAAAAACAACACAATTTACAGAAAGCTTAGCAACTTATAAAATTGTGACCGAAATCCAAAGACAGAAGTGCAAAGATCCTTTTTTACCTCCTATCAAGCACTGAAAATCAGAATTCTGGGGGAAAAAGAAACTTCTTCAGTAAAAACTACTGATAGATTGGCACCATGCTCAAAATCTCTGTAGTTAAACTGCTGAACTGCTGTGCTGTAGCTTACAGTTTAACCAAACTCTATCACAAAACTCTATTTCATTGTAATGTTGGCACTAAGATTTAAGAGTTTTGAAACAACTTCTTTTACACTATTTAACTTTTGCCTGTTTCAGATAATATAACATCTCTGGGGCAAAAGATAAATGTATAATCTGTTTGAGAACATTTTCTCCAATCTATATATTTTCATAATCAGAAATATAGTGATAAGAATTCAGTGATTCTATTTTTTTCCTTTTAAAGGTATAAATTTACCTAAACTTACTTTATTTAAATTGTTAAACTTCATCATTGACCACTTCTTTTTAAAAACAGCGTACTACTATAATGACTGATGATAATAAATCAAATAATTAGTATTTAAATATTTTAACATTGATCCTATTTTAAAATTTTCTTCTGTAGTTTCTAAAATAGTAATTTATGGAAAGAGGGAGCCAAACTCTTTTTCTAAATGAAAAGGTGGTCTAACCACTCTTAAGGAAATATGTTTGTTTTTAGTAGGTTTTCCATTCTGATACCAAATATCTAAAAGCCCTTTGCCACTTGGAAAATCTAAAAGTAAAGTATCTTAAGTCTCACTGTCACATATCTTGTTCATATTCAGTACTATGAGAACACATTAAATAATCCATGTATTTAATATGTGGTTAATATATAATACTTGCGCAATAGTGCTAAAAAGTATCTAATTTTTAAATACTTTTCAGCTAAAAGGTTTTTCTAAATTATAATGTAATTTTCATTTGAAATATCTCCGTCATTGCACTCATCAGGTCATAAGGTAAAGAAGAGATATATCATGTGGTTGATAAATGGGAAAAAATTATGAATTTAGAAATAATTATATCATATGGGGGGGCCAAATTAGCCTGCTCAGATTCAGAAACACTTTAGGGTTCTCTCAGATACATATGGAAAGGGGGTCATCACAAAGCACTTGGACTGTTAGTAAAAGACAACCAAAATAATGGTCCTCTGAAGATACTTTGTAATCCCTTGCCCTTGAGAACTTTAAGGCTTAGCAGAGCAAGAACATGAAGAATTACTTCTTACTTGGGTGCGATTCACTATATTTATGTCAAGAGATGATAATTATAAGGTCTCATGGCTTCAAGGCTGTAGCTTTTGAGAGAGGGGAATCTTTGAATCCAAATATATTTCATGCTTCATTTTAAGTATGAATGCATACATGCATTTATCCAGTTTCCATTAGAATCTCAAAATTCTAATTGTAGAATTGTCTCTATTTCTCTCACTATAGAAAGAGCAGATTTGGTCATCTGTTGTGAGACTCTGACTAGAACTTAATAGGTACATAAGTGAATTGTGAATCAAGTTCAGTTATTATGAGAACTATATTCCTACTTTCATGTGCCAGAGTTTTCAGGTTTTCAGTGATAATTTGGATAATTTTCCATGAGATATATATATATATATATATATCTTTCTCAGGAATATTTATGGGAGGAAAAACAATTATACATCACACATACATATTTCTATACTCCTACGCCTTTCTTGACAATATTTTTGAGAATTTTCAAAAATAACTGGAATATGGTAGAGCATACTACAGCCTGAATTAGAAGTCAGAAGACTTAAAGTTTATCTGTTTACTAACTACAGCCTTGGACAATTCCCTAACTTTTCTAGGTCTCAGTTTTTACACCTCTAAAATGAAGGGGGTTGAAATATGTCTCAAAAGCTATGATTAAATGAAATGAAAAGATTCAGGGGCATGATCCTCAATTAGGCAAAAGGTAACATAAAGACAACAGGGACACCAACTTGAACTGTCAGAAGGATGAGTGAATATAAATTGAGGAAAAATGATTGAAATTACTAAATAGAAACCCACAAGATATCCCTTTTCAGTGTGTAGCTCACTGAATATTCCCCGAAGTATTCATAATGAGTATTATGTCTGATGCCAACTAGAACAACACTAGCTGCTAAGAAATTAAATAATGAAGACTATATAAGATGTGAAATTATTCCATTGGAAAGTAGGGGATTTGTTTAAATTCAGCAGAATGCTGGCAGAACTTTACATATTTCTTTTAAATTTTACCTGCATTTACATAGCACAAAATAACTTTCCTTACATTAGCTTAATGTACTACATTTACCATCCCCAATGTCCTGTGATCCGTATTTGGTCTCCATAAGCAGATTTAGATGCATGAAAAGACATAGGGATCACCTTCTAAAAACCCTTAGTGTGGCCCACAATTTCAGAGAGCTGAGCTACATGCTGAGCTACTGAACTGATGTGACCTGAGATCTGATCCCACTTCAGTAGTCATCAGGCTACAGTGCTAGTGTTACTTTACCAAAATAAACCCCTCCTCAATAAGAAAACGTGCCAAGAGTGCTTCCAGGTGCCAACTTCTACTCTTCTGGAATAAGATTCCACTAACAAAGTTAATAAAAGCTTTGAACTGTTTTTCTTTAGGAGGTATGTGATTAGATTCTACTCATCCTGAAATTAAGTCTCAAAGTAGATGTAAAAACACACTGCTTTTTAAATATTATACGTATATGCAATACATGTTTATTGTGTAAAATTCAGAAATCTAGAAAAGAATATAAAACAAACACATATCACAATTCCAATACTCAAAGATAACCATTATTAACATTTGATGTATATTCTTCCTATTTTTAAGAAGTATACATACACTTATATATAAGTGGGGTTTTATTTACAAATTTGAGATCCTGCTAAACTTGTGCAGGCTTTTAAATTTCTGTATTTTGAAGAATTCCTATGCCATAATTATCTTTATAGCACATTATTTTTAATAGCTGTATCTTATTCTCTCCAGTGGATATGCTGTTTTTTAAAACAATCAACCATTATTTAAAATCTTTCAAAGAATTTAAATGGAACAGCTAATTCTCCATATGAAATATTCTATTTGAGGAAATGATTTTAAAAGTGATTTTAATAATTGATCCTATCAAACTTTCAGTAAATGAAGAATGAATTTAAACCAAACTTACAACAGTAAAAAGTTTTGTAATCAACTTCCCTTTTTCATTCAAATAAATCAAATATTATAGGTAGGGGCAAACTGTGCATACTGCCTTATTAAAATTCATCTTGGAATTTTAGGGTTGCATATCATGATTAATATAACCACAAAACTAATAAATGCTTATAGTCAGCAGTCTTTTTCGAAGACATTCACTCTAATCTTGACCACAACCCTATGAGGCAAGTATATATTGGTACCTTTTTTACAAATTAAGAAACCAGCTTTCTGAAAGGTTAAATAATTCTCACAGCTAATAAATGAATCCTACTAAAACGTTAAGATGTAGCTCTTGAATCCCATGTTGAATAATGTTCGATGTTCTCATTTATATTTATGTCTTGTAAATTCACATTTATTAACTGAATTTTAACCCTAATGAAAACAAACTCCTAACACTAGCACTATTACCATCATGTTACAGCATGGCAATTTGACAATGTTATACTTCAAGGAGATAAGCATAATAAGGTAAAATATATTCAGAGATTTTTAATAATATTATAATTTTCAGAGTTGCATGTTGTATGGTAACGTCCAGGAATTTTTAAGATGAATTCCAGTCCTGATTTTTGTTTAACTGGTTTTTTAAACTACCACTTACACATATTTTTGGATAATAATTGCTTGATGGTTTTAAAGTGTGGAAGCCAAGACAAAATGCAATTAAAATTTTTGAATATATACAATAAATAAAACTATCAACAAATGATTTGAGTGTGAGGAATTTAAATCTATGCTGGGGGGAGGGAAAGCAAATGGATGGATTATGCTAGTCTCTTACAGTTACACTTGCATGGAACCATGGGGATGACATTTTTAGTCCCACTTCCGAGGAAAATTACTGAGTAATAAGTTTTTATTTTAATTTTCAGTGCTTATTTTTTCTTTTTTTTTTGTTGACTACACACACACACACACACACACACACACACACATATATATAATGTAATATATATTTGCAGGGCTCTAAAAAAGTTTTAAGGTATATATATACAGTGAAAAGTCTTGCTTTAACAAAGTATATAGTGAAGAGTCTTACTTCCAATGCATTCCTCTATCTGCTCAGCTCTCAACCCTTAACCCTCTACCAAAATACCCTCAAAACACATTTTTTGGCTTTCTTACACATCTTTTCCAATATTTTTAATATAGTGATCAGCAATTTATCTCTCTTTTTTTGTACAAATGTAGCTTATATTTTCTGTCCTTGCTTTTCTTTTTAACTTAGCAATATATTTTGGAAATCTTTCCATATTCATAATATTCCTCATTTTACACACCACATAATACCCCTTGTTGAGGTACCTAAGTTATTTAACCAGTACTCTACTGATGGACATTATTTGCAAACTGTTTCCCATTTTTACTATTAAAAACAATGCTGCAATGAATAAATCTGTACATTTAACATTTTACAAATATATTGTTAGATAAATTTATAGAAATAGGAATACTAAATCAAAACTTATATGCATTTGTTCTAACTTATATTCATACCAACTTATACTCTCATCAACAATGTATGAGTCCTATTTCCTGATAGCCTTGCCAATAGAGTATGCTATTACACATTTGGATTTTTGCTAATATACTGGATTATAAATGCTGTCAAGTGTAGTGATAGATTTTTTTCTATTTTGAAACTCTTTATATGTATAAAAGTCACTGGTATTTTCCTTTGAACTATGTGTTAGGATAGTTTGACCAGATGTCCATTAGGTGTTCTTTGTCAATTATTAGGTTTTGTTATATAATAGGGAGATCAGATCTTTATTCATAATGAGTTGCAATTTTTACCTTCAACTTGTTATTTATGGTTCTGCTGATTTTTTTGCCATGTTGAAGTTTTAAATTTTTATAAATTCAAACATATTAATCTCTTTAATTGACTTTTAGATTTTGAATTTTATTAAAAAGGCCTTCTCCATACTAAGACCATAAGAAATTTATATTTTCTTATACTGCTTTTATGGTTTCATCTTTCAAATTTAAATCTTTGTTCCAAATCAGAGCTTATCCTGATGTTCAGTATGAGATATGGATGCGCTGTATGTTCAGTATGAGATACAGACTATATGATGTACCAATCAAAGAAAACAGTAGTTCTTCCCATTTTTAAGTATTCTTTTTCATGTTATTTAATATAAATACTATGCCATTAAATAACAGATATATTAATTTTGAACTTCCCTATTACGGAGTTATTGTTTGTGATCATTTTTCAACTGATTCTCTGAGGTTTGTGAGCATAAAATCTTATAATCTGTAAATAGTGATTATTTTACCTCTTCCTTGCACAGTTTTATAACCGCTTTTCTTTCTTTTATCTAACTGCATTGGCAGTTTCCTCCAGCACAATATTAAATAATGGTAAAGAGAGTGAACCAAATTTTTCCTTGCTTCCGATGTTAGTAAGCATGCCTCATGTGTTCCTATCAATCATGACTTTTGGGCTGATATATTTTATCACATTGACGAAGTCTCCTTTCAATCCTATTTTACTGAGTATGAAGAATGGTCATTAATTGTCAATTTTTTTCATATGTCTTTTCAGTGCCTATAGAGATACATGCATATGATTTTTCTCCTTAGTTTAATATGATAAATAGATTTCCTAGCATTGAAATATTCTTGCATTGCTGAAATAAACCCCTCTTGTTGACAATATTATTACTTTAATGGAACCTAGACTGCTGTGATTTTTTAGGAACCGCCACTTATTTTGGACCATTTTATTTGACAGCATTAAAGTATGAGGCCAAGTCTTAAAGTAATAAAAAATTACCAACCAGAAAGATTTAGGGAAAAGGACTTGAATTTAGATTTGGGACTGGATATAAATTAATTGATTACACTAGACTGTTATAGGTCCATTGGTTAGGAACTCTAGGACTAACATTTTCAGTTCTACTCCTCAGGGGAATTACAGGCTCAGCAGAAGCCTTTTACCCTAATATTGTGTATGGGTTTTTAAAAATGTAATAATACATTAATTTAACTTTATAAAGATTTACTGAACGCCTACTTCTTTTTTCAAGGCATTGACTGGCTCTATAGTGTAGTTCAGTGGCTTGCAGTTTTTGACCTAGATACACAATAAGAAATACATTTTTTATTGTAACTCAATATATATGCATATCTATGTGTGTCTAAATATATATGCATGTTTATGAAAAATGGTTTCATAAAACAATATTTATACCTACTACATATAATGTACATTTACTACACACAAATATATCTTATATTCTTATCTTTTTTATTCCATATCATTTTTATTAAACTGCTAGTTGCAAAACACTATACTGATTTTGCAACCCATTAATAAATTGCAATCTGTAGTTTTGGAAATATTGTCATACTAGCTAAGAACATGGATTCTGGAGCAAGACAAACTAGGTTTGAATCACAGTTATACCTGTTGATGGCTTTTAACTGTAGCTATGTATCTCATCTTTAAGATGAGGGCAACAGTACCTACCTATGAAGATTAAAAGAGCTAATACTTGTAAATGCATGTTTCAATAATATATTTGACTGGTTTGATAAAATATTTCCCTTAACCCTACAGTTGCCAAAAGAAAAACATCATCCATAATATAGAAACTGAGGAAAAATCATTCAAAATACAGACTTCCTAAGATCTATTAGAAACAATGATGAACAGCAAATATGATCTAAACATCTCATCTGGACTGTGTCTTTCCTTCCAAGGCCTTGGATATAATCAATAAATATTTGCTGAATTAAATAAGCATTACGGTCTCCTTTTTATTCTCCCTTTTATATACAGATACACATAAGTCCTTTTTAAGGACTTTATAAACCAGTAACCATGCTAAGTAATTATAATTTACCAGTACACTATAAAGAAGTTACCATACATTGTGACTCAAATATATATTTTTGACTATTTCATAGAACCATACTAATATCTCTAGTAGATGTAGTCTTTTACTCCAGATTTTCAAATCTGTAAACTTGATAAAGAAACACTTCTATGCTATGTTTCTTAAAGATACTTATGAGAACGTTCTGGCTTATTGTCTATCCCCTAACTCCTTACTACTTCTGATTGAGTAGTAAAAGAGGTAACAAGACCCTCGACATAATTACAGGTATTCATAAGGAACTCGGTGACCTAGTTCCTAAAATACATGGGTTCAATGTCTCTTACCCAAAACTCCTACTGGAGAAGTTGGTGGCACTAAAAGAGGTGGTAGGAACAAATATCCTTCTTTCTTCAGATTTACATGCTAATCCTTAGGGGAGTCAAAACGAAATGGAAATAAGCATATAGTAAACATCTGTATGAAAGTATGTAGGTATCTAGTGGTCATTCTCAGAATAACAGAAAAATGTGAGTCTTTCTATTTTATCCAGCAAGACTAATAATGCACACCCATGCTGGCTCTTGGCACGGCTGTAGCAAGGGACAATTCAGGAGACATACAATGGTGTAACTCTAACTCAGTCTGAAATGGTAGGCCAAAAGTAACCTAATTTTTACAGTATTTAGGTATAAAAACACCTTAAATCCAGCCTGGAGGAAAGTTACCATATTTCCTCCTCAACTCCCAGCATTCCAGGGCCTCTCCAGAGTGAACTTTGAAGGCAATGGATAAAAGGTATTTATTAGACAAAATTTCGTATTTCCATCAACTTGCTGGAATTTGACCACTATACATATCAAGTGATATTAATAGTTAGGCTACCTCTGGTAAATATGCTACATTAATTTCAAGTACAATCTCAAGAAACCCTTTAACTATACAAGTGTCTGTTTCTCAACAAAAGAAAGCCATGTTTGAAAGTCAATTAATATATTTTTAATAAATTTATTTATTTTATTTATTTATTTTTGGCTGCATTGGGTCTCCATTGCCGCACACGGGCTTTCTCTAGTTGCGGTGGGCTTCTCGTTGAAGTGTTCTCTCTTGTTGCGGAGCACAGGCTCTAGGCACGCGGGCTTCAGTAGTTGTGGCACACAGGCTCAGTAGTTGTGGCTCACGGGCTCCAGAGTGCAGGCTCAGTAGTTGTGGCACACAGGCTTAGCTGCTCCATGGCATGTGGGATCTTCCTGGACCAGGGCTCGAACCCATGTCCCTTACACTGGCAGGTGGACCCCCAACCACTGCACCACCAGGGAAGCCCATAAAGTCAATTACCTTTTGAAGTAAAAAGTTTTGTTTTTTCTATTCTCTCTCTCTCTCTTTTTTTTTTCCAGTTGTAACTCTGGATATTTTGGAACATTTTTTCCTAATTGGGTGAAGGGGTGAAGGGAGGTATTTGTTTTATTTAGTTTTAGCACGTTCCTAAATCTGACTGGGATTGTGTTCTTAAATTGGGCATCTGTTTGACAAGGAGGGGCAAGGGGTAACCAAGTTTGAAAGAAATAAAGGTAAATGGATATTTTTACACTTATCACAAGGACGGCAAGCACTAGCCGGCTGGCAGAACCCCAGTCTCTCACTGAAACTGCAGCACCGCCTTCTCCCTAATACACCTATAACAATCAGTCCTGCCTAATACATCCGCTGGAGACATGCTCTCTATCCTTCAATGTCTTCTTGAATTCCTTCAACATTGATACTCAACTCCAAAATTCAGGTTCAAATAACAGCTGACTGAAATTTTTCAACATATTTTCAGTACTCCTATTTGCTAATGATAACAATAGGTTTTATTGAAAAAATGGCATCTTCTTCAGAGAAATCTAAAATTTAATCTGCCTCTAAAATAAAAGGGTGTACCTATGTGTGTGTGTTGTAGGGAAATAGGATGTTTTTTTTTACTCTGCCAAGAACTCTGATCATTTTAATTTGATAGATCCTAAACGTAAACTGCGATAGAAAAATTAAATAGCATTTTGATTAAATATTAAGTAAGAAAGACCTATTTTTTTCTTTGCCTTTCATGTTTTACCCCTTGATTTACTGTTACATGGACTTGAGAGATGTAATTATTAGTGATCATATTAATTGACTATGTGATACACAACATCGTATGAACCAAATGTATGAACTGTCACAAAATAAAGTATATGAAAAAGAATGTGAAAATCAAATTATAAGATTCCTTAAAAAGTCTCCTGAAAGGTGTAAAGATTTGATTTTCCACAGTGTCTGATTTAATATGACTTTGATCAAAGAATAAACCTCTGAAGAGGTTTATAAACAAAAGCATAAACCCTCTTAGGGAAAGCTTTTTAGAATTAAAGCAAAAACATATTAACTCTTAAAAGTTGCAAAACAGTAGATTCAATTGAGCACTAAGAAGGCAAAATCACAGCTAAATTAGGTAATGCCAGGGCATGGTAGCTATGAAAAAGCTGGAGGATAAATATATACAATCACATATACTATTATAAATCATATTTCACCTTGCTACATAGTTCTTAAATTAATTTCATTCATTCATTATTCAGTAAGTTTACTGAACTTTTAGTTTATGCAAGGCACTGGCCTAAGAAAATAAAATTATACATTTGTATGCCTTACAGATGAACTGGTCTTAATTTGAGGTAGGAAGAAGGGAAACAGTGACTGGAGAGGAAAATAAGACATTAGCCCTCTCGTGAATAAACACGCTATCCTATTAGTTAGATGCAATTCTATAGGCTTGAAACGATGAAGGAATTAAACCTTGGATGGAATATTTCCTTTTATTTCTCCGCCACCTTGGGAAAATGTCTGTTTTCATAGTGAGGTCTCTCAAAATGATAGCAGGCTAATCGGCACAGGTTCTTGAGATAATGGAAGCTCGCCTGGCTAAGCAGGCAGCCTGCCCATCAACTTCAGATCCACATATCTCCCGAATTACAATCAGAGACTGGTGTTCACACCCTGAAACCAATCCATTACTCTCATCTCCTGCCTTAAAAATAAATTAAACGGATAGGTGAAGGCATTGCATAACTCAAACTATGTGGATCTCAACAAATATGTCCCATTAACTACCACGGAATAGTCATATTAGCATTAGACCAAGTGTTTCCTTATCAAAACCAAAAGATAATAGAAATGTTACCTGCCAAATGTGAGTAAACCCAGAAAGTCTAATTATTTACATGGCATAATAAATACTTAGGTCTTATTTAAATTTACAACATTTTAGAAATGAATAGCTATCTCAGAATCACAATGCTTGGGTGTATGACAGAAAAAAATACCTGTGTAACAACAGAGCTTTCTCACTTTGTACACAAAAAATAGGGTGAAACTCTTAGATATACCAGAATACCACCTGAACCTCTTTTAATAAGAATAATAGATGATACTTCGTTGACTTTCTGGTAAACACTTATAGTAGGAAAAACAAAGTCATATTATCAACATCTTAAGTGGTAAACTTTCCCTTGGTTACAGGAGCACAAAAATGATGTACTAGTAGGTTCATTACCACAGCATGAAATACTCAGTAGCTGTTAAAAATCATGAGATATATATATATGCTTAATAACATGAAAACAGTGTTTAAAATGCATACTGTTAAGGGAAAAACAATCATACAATAAGCAATTTTTATTATATGATCCTAGCCATTTCTATGTTTACAAAGGCATAGAAAATGACCTGGATATACTTTAAGTTGTTAAATAAATTACATACAAAGCAATTAGAACAGTGCCTAATACACAGTAAATGCTATATAAGAATTTCTGCTATTATTATTTTGCAGCAATTGTGAGATTATGAGTGCTTCACCCCTTTTTTTACTTACACATATTTTCTTTTTCTCCTTATTAAACTATACTCATTCTATAATATATATTTACAATAAAATGCATATCATTAAAATATACGTAATTAAAACCAGGATTTTCACATCTAATAATCACAATCCAGGAAAACTAACCCATATTATAAATCCTCCACAGAACTGGTATACCTAATAATTTTTGCTCAGTGGCGTTTAAAGTTCAGTATGAAAAAAGCTCAGAATTAATGGTATATAGGAAAGAGAAGAAACAAACATCACAATTTTAGACATCTGAGTATTCTGTGCTGTACTAAGAAAGAAATTAATTTCACAAAAGCTCCTGACCTCAATCAACGAGCCTACACGTAAAGGAGCCGTCATTATTCAACACCACCTCCCCAACTCAGAAAGCCACAGGAGCCACTGCCATTCATCCAACAGTTATTTAATAATAGCGTTTCACGTTCACAGGATCACTTTCTAGGTGCCCCAAATGCTGCTAACGTTTCATGCATCATCTCACGTAATCCTCCCAACGGCCTCATAATAGAAGTGTAGGGCAGAGGGCAATGAAGCCCAGAGAGGTTAAGTAACTTATCCGTGGTTGCACAGCTCATAAGTGGAGCCACGATTTCAACCGAGGCAGAAGCTAGGCCCCAGCATCTAGTCACTAGTTCAGCATCTGCTATGAGCAAAATGTTAGGCATATCAACACCCTTGCCCTGCTAAGGCCAGGGTCTTGAACAATTACTCTGTCAATCCTCTTTCAACTCTCAATCCGAACCCCTACCTCTAGCACCACAGTCACTGTAAGTGCATTTATCGCCACTATCACCAGAACTCCTGACTATATGGGGAGAAATGTATCCCTCAAGTTCTGATTTGTGATTTGAAAAGTATTTCCTCAGAAATGGCTAGCCTGCATAATTCTATTGATAAGATAAATGTCACATTAACTAAGCTTTTTCATTGGTTATTCTGGAAATTTAACACCATTTTACCATGTTTTCAAATGAAAAGTGCATTCTTTTATTCCAACATTTTACTTTTAAATTATCAAACAAAAAAATTTTTTACAACATGTACTGATTCATAATCAAAACCACCATAATCAGGATATGGAGCAAAAAAGACATTTTAAGTAAAAAAGAAAAGCGACTTATAAACAGACAAAGACAATCCCTGTTATATCTCGTTCTGTGTCTGCCAACTAACTGACTAGGTTTTCCCTCCTTCCTAGGGAAAACGCATTGGATACCAAAATAGAAAAGTTCTGTATACTTTTGCAAAATATATGTTTATACCTATGGCATTTTTATCTTTATGGATATTTATTTAAAAGCTGTAGTTTTACGGAGGCTTTACCAAAACAGTTGCAATTCTTTTCCATGGCAGTGTTTTGACAAGTGTGGAAATTATTAAATCAAGCACACCTTTTCCACACCACACATGACAGAGCACTGCTTATCCATAGGGAAGGGTCTCTGGTGTAAGATTATCAAGCGTATATTTATGCAGTATTCAAAGACATTTGTAAATGTGTCCTGAATTTATCAAACTATAACCAGAAGTTCCTTATGTTGAAACAAAACAAACAAAAGTAAATTATACCAAGTCCAACAAACTGACAAAGGTAGTTTCAAATCTTACTATTAGCTCAAGGTCTCATCGGCCTTATAGATATCACCTGAGACCTCCTCACCCACAAAAATTATTTGGCACAGGGTGAAAAGAATGGCCAAGGAGTCACTTCCAGATCCTAATATTCTCCAACTTTTTTAACCACAAAGTTAGTCTTTATTGCTGATATTCTGCACTCATGAAACAAAAAGTCTCAACACAGGTCAAATACCACTTTGGAGCTGGAAAAAGTTACTTCAATGTTATTAATTTGATCGAAAACAAAAGGAAAATATTCATGGGCCCCAAACATTTCCTCCATACCTTCCCATATGATCTGGTGCCTGAAATTCCCATTATTAAAACTGTATTACAGGGCTTCCCTGGTGGCGCAGTGGTTGAGAGTTCGCCTGCCGATGCAGGGGACACGGGTTCATGCCCCAGTCCGGTAAGATCCCATATGCCGCAGAGCGGCTGGGCCCGTGAGCCATGGCCGCTGAGCCTGCGCGTCTGGAGCCTGTGCTCCGCAATGGGAGAGGCCACAACAGTGAGAGGCCCGTGTACCGCAAAAAAAAAAAAACTGTATTACAACAACTTGAGACCGAATTTCTAGAAAAGCCTCTACTAAAGCACACAGGCTACTCTAATACAACTGTAATCTATTAAACTAAGTCACTCTCTAAAATCTCGGCTTGAATGACTTTACCCAATTGTTCTATGACAGGACAGAAAGCTGAGAAAAGCATTCCTACTGCCATAGACAGGTTCTGATTTGGATAGAGAGGGATTGTGGAGACCAGTATCAGCATCATGCAACCCTGCAAGGAAGGCAGTGGGGCAGTGAAGCAACAAGAAAGTACCACAAGGGAAGTGGGTTTCTAAAAGGAGTGCTAAGAAAGAAGAAAGAATAGCAAAAGGCCCAAAGACAATTCATATGCTTCACTAAAACTAGCCTGATCTACATAACCTTTGCTGGGGCACCCGTGGCATGCCCCTTCCTGCAGCGTTCTAAGTACTCTTCCCACCACAACCTCATTTATTTTTTAATGAAATAGGTCAGCTTGACAAAGGGCAAATGCCTGAGCTGAAACAAATTTCCCTAGGGTTAGTCAGAGGAAGTTTCATTACAAGTCTAAAACTATGAGCCAGCACAAACAGGACAGATGCAAGTGTGGGAGAGAAGAAATATGAGAGGGACAAAGAATAAAGGGTGTACCACTGTTATTATTGTTACAGATGACACATAGAAGGAAGTCCATAGGAATTTTGCTTATTAATACTCTAGCCTACTGTGAGGCCCAGCAACAGACGTATCCATACTCGCTACCTCCAAACTACAAGAATAAGCAGGAAGCAAGGCCTGAAGAGGTTTGAGTGCTGAGGGCAAGACTATCCATACAGATCTGGGTTCGGAGGTCACCATCCTTTATGGATTCCTACTGTATCCTGTTCACATAAGGAGAGGTGGAGTCAGATCAAAATTGGCCTTTACTACTTGATTCCCACCCCCAGCTAAAGGGGATTCCATCTGTCTTCCCCTAAGGGCAGTCCCCGCTACAGCCCACTTCATGAAAGCCCATTCACTCTCCCTTAGTCATTGGTTCACAAAACATTGGAGAGGAGTGCACCTATTCTGTACCTGGTGCAGTTGCAAGATCACAGGTACAGAGATGAACAAGACATAGTCTATGCAGCAGAGGATCTCAAAGGCTAATATGGGAGACAGACGTAAAACAGTAACAATAGAATGCGATAGATACTATAATAGAAATATGTACACACTCAATGCTACAGGATTACAGGGGAATAATTAAGCTTTAAAGAAGCAGTAACATACATCTGCTCTTTAAGGACTGGGAGTTTCTTGGGAGTCAAGAAAAAGGGACAGAAATTCAAGGAAAAGGGAAGGGCTCAGGCAAAGATAAGGTAATTTGAAAGAAGTTGTTATGTTCAACACAAATGTGGGAAGTGTCTGTGGTTGAATCATGGTATATGTGAACGGGAATTTCAGGAAATGAAGATTAATAGATCATGTTGTTTAACAAAGGGTGTAGTATAAAATACAAAAGAGCTTATTAGTTCTTTATAGGTAATATAGCTCTTTTTAACTCCCTGTAGGTAAGGGGAGTCATGAAGGTTTTAAGGCAGGGAAATGATAAACAGATTTGTACTACAGAAAGAAATGTGACAAGGCCAGAGAAAGAAAATGATTAATTTTATGAATCGAACTAGAATTGCAGACAACCTCCAATTCTTCCCAAAAAATCACTGGATCCTTTTCCTTAATTATATGGATATAATTGGGAAACTGTTACGCTTGCTGTCTCAAACTCACATCTAAAATATTCAACTGACATTTAATTTTTTACTTATTTATGATTTCTATCTGTGAAATTTCATTTTTTAAAGTAAGAATGAATTCTTCTCTGTTCAATTACCATTTTTCATAAAGCATTCAATAAGTACTCACTGATTATGGGGCATAATAACCTATAGGATCTATTCTATAAATAAATTTTATGCTTTCTGATTCTGTTTCTATCTTTTCCATTATTTCTATCAATTCTCTTATGTTCTCTGATTCTATTTCTAGTGTATTGCTACAGGCTATTAGAGAAATATAAGGTCAAGTAGGTAAATATTCACACAAGTGCATTTAAAGCATGCCTCTCCTCTTTCCTTCTGGCTGCAGCTCATGGGGATATGGCTCCCTATCTTACGCACATCAGTACTTGGGTGCCACAGTGATACCATTAGGTATATTTCTTACATTCAGTAGTAACTCAGTGTGGAAGTTGGAGTTTCTGTGAAACTGTTTAGCAGATCATATAGGATATTACTGGAATTCCATCAGTATTTTTTCTAACATTCAGAGTTGCTGTAAGTGAAAGGACCCTAATGAAATTTTTGCGATTAGCCTTGGAAGAACTGCTCTTAACAGACTAGTCAGCTTCTTTGAGGTACAATAAAGGAAAATATCATTGTAGCAAAGGCCTTTTATAACCACAGCATTGCTTTAAAAAGACCATTATTATATTTTCCTACAGACAACTAAGTAGCAAAATGGAAACATTCTTAAGAGTTCCTTCTCAGTTTGGTTAGAAACTGCGCAGCGCTAATCAGCTGTTGAAATCTAAACTGATTATTTCTGAAGTGTCAACAGATGCACAAGCTCCAGAGCTGAAACAGGAACATGTGTCTGGTTTTTCGTAAACAGGCTGAAGGAATACAACTGACAGAAGTATTGTCTCTTCTCTAAAGAGAGAAAATATTGTCTCAGAAAATGCAGTGTGAAAATGTTGCACATGGTTTTATTAAATGTCCCAAACAAAGTAACCTAGAAGGCCAAGAAAAAGGGAAGTGACCAAAGGCAGGTAGAGAACAGGAAAAAACAAGAGAAAAAGAGTAAAGACATTCTACCTGCTGCAATAATGCAATGTAATATATCTTTACATTTTTAGCATTTTCTTGAAAAGGGCAACCTCCACCCCCTGAAAACCCTAAGGACGCAGTCAGGCATATTCTTCTTGTACCATCACAGAAAAGGAAGGGACATTTTAGTGTTTGATAGTAACATGCTGTAATCCTCTGGCTCCTTGGAGCAACCAGTGTCTTCAAAGTAGTCCTTTCCAATTTCCTGCATAGATATTATTTGATAGCATTTCTGAAACTTGCCTGACATGGGTTCCTTCCTTGCTGATTCTGATTCAGTACACCTGGAGTGAAGTGTAGGCCTCTAGTTTTATAAGCATCCCAGATGATTCTTATGATCAAACAAGTTTGGGAAACAGGCTGCATAACACAACTATTTTTAAAACAACTTGGGTATGAGGATTATCCCTCCCCCAGAATTTCACAATATTCCTTGAAATGAAGGGAGACCCAACAGTGCTATGTGAACTTGCTGAAGCACTCTTACCAAATCGGCAGTGGCACAATTAAATGGGCTAACAAATTTCCTAAACATATACCCAATCGTATTTCAGCTAGGGAATCCCCTAATCAGATAATTCTCCAAAATAAAGGAAAGATGTGTCTGACAAAGCCTCGCCTGGTTAATCAAGAGAAATTCCCATGGCTAGATTTTGCCACAGGTGATCTGGAGCGCTGCTATGTCTCCGAAGCTAGGGTCAGCTCCTCCCCAAATGTTCACACACAGACAAAGCCAGCTAATTTCCCTGTTAACTGTGAGTGAGTCACCATCCTAACAATTTAGATTGCTAAGGTGCACATATTGAAATATATGCTTCCCGGCACAATTCCATATCCAATTACCATAGTAAATCCAATAAAGGCACAGTAAAACTGCCACTCAGCCAGGGGAGAAATACGAAGTCATAAGCCAATTCAAATATTGCTAATGCCTGTGGAGGAACAACTGTGGATGCCTAGAACCCCTGTCAGGAAACCCCGTCTTATCTTTTTCACCTAGGAATTTTTCATAATAAATTTCAGCTGGAAAATTTTGGTAAGTTTCTACATCCTAAGCTAAATGAATGCCTGAAAGAGATTCCCATTTTTTATTTGAGTTTTGCAACATCTCTCTATATGCCTCTTCCCTTTTAAGTCTTAGAGCAACAAGCTTTCAGGTAAATATAACTGCTAAAACATCTACGTATGAAGTCAAAATTTTGCATTCCCTTTGAAATGGAAACATAATCAGTGAATTTGTGTCTTCAAAATATGTCCAGTTTTCAGGCAAAATATCATCTTAAATATAATTTAATCTGAACTGTCAAAAGACTTAAAAGTTATTTAAGGTTTAAAAGAGAAATTCCTTAAATTTATTTAAATAACTTAAAAGTTATTTATAGTTTTATTAAGAGGTAACTTACTGAAAATAAAGTCAGGGTTTTTTATTTTGTTTTGTTTTTGTTTGTTACTTAACCATACTTAGATGGTTTACTTGTAGCTGTCTGGGCAAAGATGGAAAGAGACAGGACATACATATGCTAACTATGGCATTCTTTCTCAGAATAAATTATGACAGTCTTTTAAACATAGGGCCAATGCAAAACTCTAAAAATGTACATGAAAACCTAGGACTACGAGCACTAATACAGAACAAAGCATCTAAAATTCCCCTGAGATATTTAGTTTGTGTCTTAGTAAAAGGCAGTAACATTCCAGAGAGGCAGATGAAGGCTCAGCATAAAGGACTTTCTAAGAATCAGAGCTGACCAACAATACAACAGCTTCTCTCGCACAGAAGTGGTCAAGGAAAATCCCAGAGACCACCTGTCACACGTGCTGCCAAGAATATTCTTGCTTTGTTTAGGAAGTTGTTCTAAATGACCTCTGGGGTCACTTCCAAGTAAGTGTTTGATTCATCAAGGTTATTTTCAGTGGTGAAATAAATGACACGAGTGTACACACAAACACACACACACACACACACACACACACACACACACACACACACTTGTAGTCCCAGAAGAGAACGTAGAAGCCTGATATTTTTAAATGTGATTTTATAGGCAAAAAGCAGAGATTGAATCAGCTACATCCTCAAACCACCATTCTGCAGAAGGGAATAAGGTACAAATTTGTTCTCCCTCAGCATGCTCTTTGAGTCAAAGAACAAGCCCAGGTCCCTAGTGGCCTCTAGCATATTCTTTAACAGGCTGCCATCAATCTAGTTCTTGGGACAGACTGGGAGCTACAAAACTACAGAACACATTTGGATGTATAATTGTATAAAAAAACACAGATGTCATGAAATGAACTTTCTCTGCTCTCCAGCATATTTCAGTTTCCCGTGCGAGAAAAACCTAGTAGTTTCCTGAAAAAGCGCACCAGAAAGTAAACAAACAAAAGGAGTACTAGACTTCAGTCTTTTTCAGGAGTAGGCTTAGCCTGTGAGTTCTGAGACAAATCAACTTGCTTATGAACTGAAAGCCTTGGAGAGCTCCATTAGTCTTGAAATAGGAAAGAAGGAGAAATCGGGTCCTATGGAGACAGCTCTTTATCCCCTTGCATAACCTCATGAAAAGCATCCCCCTTATTCAAAAACTAGAGACTCCAATGTAATTAATCAAATAGTTTTTAAGTAACACCTTATTTTTCTTTCTGTATCCTCTGCTTGCTACTTCTACTTTTTAGATATGCACTCTTTTCTCCTAAAAGAATTGCTGCTACACAGATAGCCAGGTTCCATGGTATAACAATTAAGATTTTGTTAACCTTAGAACTTTATTGAAGTGCTATGCTAAATACCTTGGAAGAGTTTCTTATGTGATTTACCAAGATGAACCAATGAAATGAAAGCAGAAACAGGAATAAAAGCTACATTTTCTGCCATATTTAACTTTTGGAAGTTTTTGTTTAACATCAAACAATCAGTATCTTCCCATTAAATCTGCCTTGAGACATGGACCCCAAATAAAACCTTTTTCCTCCTTTCTCCTAGTTCTTAATAGAGTTTTTAATTATAGTTTCTTCTGGATGCTAAAGTAGAAATGTTCTTCATGGACAGCAATTAAACACAGACATTCCAACCAACAAACATACAAAATACTGTTTAAGTAACCATAATTAAGAAATGTCAAATAACCTTAGATACTATTTTCCCCTATCACATTAACCAACACTGATAAAATTCAGTGCTGTCAAAGGTGACAAAACAAGGACCCAAAGATTACTTGTAGTGTAAACTGGTAACCTTTTCACAGGGCAATCTGCCCATGCTTTATCCACCAAAATGGTCATTGCACATACTTCATGACAGCAATTCTGCAGCCAAGTTATCCTAAGGCCGCTGTGCAAAGGTAAATGGATGGACAGGCCATTCACTGTAACACTGTTTATGTAATAGCAAACACCTAGAAACAAAGTAAATGCTCATCGTTGAAGGACTATCTAAGTAAATCACAGTGTATCCTCGGGGTATAACGTATAATGGAATTATATGCACCCAAGAACAAAAAAAAAGTCCAAAAAAAAATTCCTAACTGCAAAATCAAGTCATAAGTCAGTATGCACAGTGTAATCCTACTGGTAGTAAAAAGAAAAATATATAGATGTGGTAGTCTATATTCTAGCTGAACTAGCACTAGACTTAACATGCTAGAATATACCAAAACTTATGGAAGGATAATTAAGAAATTAGTAACATGAGAAACGGAGGGCTGGGATTACCTGTGCAGTGGGGCTTTTACTTTTCATTTTATATCTTTCTCTACTGTTTTAACTTCCTACTCTGTCCCTATGCCACTTTTATTTAGAATCTTTATTTAGACTACTCTCCAGTCCCAGACCATGGCAGAATTTTGTAACACTGGCCACATCCCCTGTGGGATGCAGCTCACTACCCACACCTCATCATCCCCAGCACTATCACACCATAACACCAAAGTTCCAGTTCGGAACTTACGTAATGAATGGTTTCAGAGCTGACATTTCCCCCACCACTTTTCTTCTTTCTTCACATCCTTATGTTATTTGTGCTGATTTTGGCCTCCCTTTCTCTAAAATGTAAGCTTGTCTGAGAGCAAGGTCAATGTTGTTTTAATCCTTGCTTCCGCCAAAAGCATCTAGCACAGTACTTAACAGGTATGAGTAATAAATAAATGTTAGGTTTGCTTTTTATGAGATTATAGCTTTGAGGTTAAAATTTTATTTTAAAGGGAAGAAACTACCACACTTTCCTGATCATGTATGTTTGCTAATAAATCACCTCCACATTACAAAAAGAAACACTGAGGTACTTTAAACTTAGATTTGCCATTATTAAACAATTAAGTAAAAGATGGAGAAAAGGAGACCGAAACATTAAAAGAGGTCTAAATAAATTTTGTAAATGGTATGAAAATATGCAGTCTTTCATTAGGTATGCCATATGGGGCAAGAGAACATAGGCAAAGAAAAAGGAACTGATTGAAGAAAAAAGTGTTATAATAATCCCCTCATTTCCAACAGCATCAACTACAATTTCAAAAAAAAAAGGCACTGGTTTCAGCTCCAAGTACACATTTATAACAGTGAATAGGAACTACCCATCAGAATGGAATGATTATTGATTTCTTAATGGATTACTGCTGTACGAATTTATACTCACCAAAAAACCATCAATCTTTGTGTAATAATTATAAACCTATCACAGTACATACAGCATTCTGACTGAATTGAAACTTACTGCTATCTGCCAGGAAATGACCAGTTTTCTATTTCTCCAGCTCCAACCACAATACAGAATGGCGAGCAGATACTTACATCAAATGTTATTACAGGACATGGCTTTGTGACAGCCACAACATGCACCATCTGTAAATGGCTATTAGAGAGGTAAACAGTCAGGTCCTGGTGAACGTTTTCTTATTATTCATTAGCTATGAAAACTGTAAATAAAATGAGCATTAGGTAGTTACACTTGTCAAATGCCTATCATTACTGCCAGGTAGTGGAGAAGGGGTCAAGGGCAAACAGTACATTAGCTGAAGTCATGCTGTTCTGATTTTATATCCTAATTTCAAACCTCTCCCCAAATCTGCATCAGAAGTGCCAAACCACTAAGCTACAGAGGTTAGGTCTCTGTCTAAACCCTAAGTGTATTCTTAGTGAACTGCATTTTTACTAAATACGAAGTGGAACACCATTATAATTCAAATATTATTTTCCAAAAAGAAAGCCCCATTATGTCAGTTCCACCAAGCAGTCTTTAATCATTGGATAATTATGTGATCCAGCATTAATCAAATAATTTCTAATTCTTGTATTTTCCAGCTGTAGGTTTTAGATAACACCACTTCCTTCCAGATAGTTAATCCCATTCTGAACACCTTATTGATCTATAGTATGCACATATAGTCATAGAATGAAGATAGTTAATCCAACCTAAATAAAAGTAATTTGCAATCAATGGTATACTTGTCATTTTCTCTTTAGCTTCTAATCTATTGAATATTATCAGAATTTTTGGTTAGATATATCAATTTTCTTTTCTGAAAATTATAACATGTAATTTTTCCATCCAATTAACTCACTTTAAAAAATGTATTTCCAAAACATCCTAGGAACTAAAGAAATGAGATTTGATTGTTTTTAATAAAGGATTCCCTTTCCTAAGTACTAAGAGACTATTAAACTATCATGATAATCAACCATAATAATTAAAATACTATTAAGTATAATATAAAATCAAATAGAAAAGCTAAATAAAGTTACCATAATAAAATAAAATAAATTTGTGAAACACCACAATGGATTTGTGAAACAGTGGAATTTGTGGATGGCAAACTTGTCTGTTTTTTTAATGGAAAAGAATATTCTAAACGTTATAACAATCAAGTAAGAAAAATACTCATTCTCTAGAAGGCAAGAGATGACTTTAGACTGAGTTGATACTACTTATAGTTCAAGTAATATCTTAGGAACCATATCTAATAAGTATAAAAATAATATGCAAATATTTATAAACTACAAAGAATAACAGTTAATTGCACCAGAAAATGAGCTACGTGCTTTATGTAAGTTAATGCACTTATTTCTTAAAACCTTATGACAGGTATTATTATTTACAGCTGAAGGAAATGAATGTAGAATATCCAAGAAACACTCCCAAGGTCACATAGTAGAACAATCAAATATCGGCAATTCCCCACATTTACCTTAAAGTAAGGAGCAGAGCAAGGACTTGACCCCAGGTCTATGTTACTTGAAAATCTTAACCACTTCCATTGGGCCCCACCCCAAAGCATAACAACAGCTGCACCCACAGAAACTGCTATGTTCCAGAGCAAACAGGTACCCAGTATTTATTGTGAATGAAGCAAATGAACACATGAATGAAAAGAAGGAAAGAGCAAATTATGTAAGGGAAGCAACACCAGGCCAAGAGCAAGAACATAAGGCTTTAAATCACTCTTCTACTCTTTCCCCATGTGGGCCTCAATGTGCAGGTTTCTAAAGTACAGGTTTTGGAATAGATATTACAGTATAAAATACTGTGTTTAACATACTGGTGCATGTGCACGCACAGGCATGCATGCACACACACACACATAAACACACGCATGCAGAATTCTATTTATGGAAGGGAAAGGACAGTCATTTAGTGAGACCTTGAGCCCATATGTATCATCTACTATGTTTTCCTGGCCCAATTCTGAGTGTTGGGGTTACATCAGTGACCAAGACAAATGTTCTTCAAGCGTGTGTTGAGAGAAGAGACAAATAAATAAACTAGATAATTTCAGATACTATTAAGTACCACAAAATATAATAGGGTAATGTCATAGAATGCCTGAGAGGGGCTTATTTATCTAGGGTGCTCAGGAAAAGCCTCTCCAAAGGGGCAACAGTTGAGTGACAGCAGAAAAGAAGGAGGCTTCATTCAAAGTTATGATGGAAGAGTGTTCCAAACCCTCAGATGGGAATGAACTTGCCCTGTCCAAGGAGAAGAAAGAGGGAGATATTTTGAGAGTTTAGTGAAGAAGAAGAAGAATGGAGGAGGACTCAGACAGAGGCAGGAGCTACATGTCCTACAGGATCTTGCAGACTGTGGAAAGGAATTTCAACTCTATTCTGTTTTTAATAGAAAAGTTTTGTGTTTAAAGCAATGGATGATTATTATCTGGTTTCAGTTTTAGAAAGTGCAGGTCTGACTATCGGGTGGATTATGGGGCAAAGAGAAAAAAGAATGGAGGCAGAAAGACCAGCTACAAATTTTTGTAATATTTTATGTTTAGAAGACTAGGAAATGATGGCAGCTCAGACTAGAGATGTAGGAGTGAACATTATATAAATTCAAGATATATTTTGGGGGACTTCCCTGGTGGCACAGTGGTTAAGAATCTGCCTGTCCATGCCGGGGACACGGGTTTGAGCCCTAGTCCGGGAAGATCCCACATGCCGCGGAGCAACGAAGTCCGTGCGCCACAACTACTAAGCCCACGCACTGCAACTACTGAAACCCTAGAGCCCGTGCTCCACAACAAGAGAAGCCACCGCAATGAGAAGCCCACACACTGCAACGAAGAGTAGCCCCCTCTCATCGCAAGTAGAGAACGCCCAGGTGCAGCAGCGAAGACCCAACACAGCCAAAAATAATAAATTTTTTAAAAAAATTTTTAAAAAGATATATTTTCGAAGTGAAGCCAACTATTTCTGATGGACTACATGTAGAGTTTGAGGAAAGGACCAGTACCAGATACAGATCGGAAAGTCAAAGCATTGCAGTATTTAAAAAAAGAAACTGAGAAAGAGACAATGACCTGCAGATGGAAACATAAGGGCTGCTAATAGATGTAGGTGAATACCAGATGTTTTCTGTTCACTGAGTAATTGGCAGCCACTGATTATGACACTTCTAATGAAGCCACTCCCTCTCTGTTTCTTTCTCTCAGACAGGGGCAGCACATTTTTCTCACTTTTCTATGGAAAGCTTCTAGCTTGGGCTTCCCTAGTGGCCCAGTGGTTGAGGGTCCACCTGCCGATGCAGGGGACACGGGTTCGTGCCCCGGTCCGGGAAGATCCCACATGCCGCGGAGCAGCTAGGCCCGTGAGCCATGGCCGCTAGGCCTGCGCGTCCGGAGCCTGTGCTCCGCAACGGGAGAGGCCACAACAGTGAGAGGCCGCATACCGCAAAAAAAAAAAAAAAAAGCTTCTAGCTTTGTGATTGCAACTAACTGGACCATTTCCTTTATCTCAATAGTCAGTAACCTAGAAAATCAAAACACATGGTAAAAGTAGAAACTTGGAAATAAGTACTAATGACCAAGCCCAGGGTCTCTCAGGGGAAGCAAAGAAGTAAAACACCAAATTCAAAGCATGAGTGCACTTTAAAGCAAAAAAAACAAAAAAAGGCTTTATTATAAAGTGATAAATACAACTTAATAGGCCTTAATCGCCAGAGGTGTGCGCATCCAGATACATGATTCTGAAAATATATCAGTATCCAAAATGTATCCAAGAACTCCACACTTGCAAAGCAAGCATTTGGGGGAGTGCTGAAGTTCCCCACCATCCTGAAGAGCCACCCAAGTAGGTAACAATGCACTTTAATTTATTAAAAACAACTTGCTAGCAGCAAAAGTATTTTACAGTAATTCAACTCCAACTGCTCACACAATAGAGAAAAAGATGGCGGGCTTCCCTGGTGGCGCAGTGGTTGAGAGTCCGCCTGCCGATGCAGGGGACACGGGTTCGTGCCCCGGTCCGGGAAAATCCCACATGCGCGGAGCGTCTGGGCCCGTGAGCCATGGCTGCTGAGCCTGCGCGTCCAGAGCCTGTGCTCCGCAACGGGAGAGGCCACAACAATGAGAGGCCCGCGTAACGCAAAAAAAAAGAAGAAAAAAAAAATGGCAAACAAAATTACGGATTTATTACCACAAAGGGTTCTTTTCAGCATAAAAATGCAGATGACCTGTTATCATTAAATTGCTACCGTAGAGATATAAGCACTTTCAGTTCAGTTAGGATTAAGTACATTGCTTTCCAATATATGCCAGTTAAATATTATAGGCTTAATTTACAGAACCTATACCAAGCAAACTACATTTCATGAACTTCCAAATAACATACAATTTTGTTGTAACAATAAAGAAAGGAAAAAGAAAAGAAAAAGAAAAACCAAAGCTAGAGAAGCAATAAAATGATTAGTTCTTAAGAAGATGTTACAATGTGAACAATGAGAAGACTTGGCATTCTCCAAGCTATTAAATACACCACCTGATTTTTTGTAGCTATAGGCATGATTACAGATGTCTGTAAAACTAGGTAACGATTGGTTGCTCTTTTAAAATTGCTCAGACACATTTAACCAACTATTTCAAGAAAGGATTCAGATAAAAACTGGAAAAAGAAACTTTCCTAAAGGTTGGGTATCTGATCCTAGGTACTGTTATAACAATTATATCATGGACAAAGGTGATAAGTATCACGATTGCTCTAAGAAAATTAAGGTCTGGCCTCACAATCTAGCATAAGCAGAAATGTGTACAGTTTCAAGGAAGAGGCATTTGATTCATGGGTTTTTTTTGGTTTTGGGGGGGTTTTTTTGCAGTACGCAGGCCTCTCACTGCTGTGGCCTGCCCCGCCGCGGAGCACAGGCCCCGGACGCGCAGGCCCAGCGGCCATGGCTCACGGGCCCAGCCGCTCCGCGGCATGCTGGATCCTCCCGGACCGGGGCACGAACCCACCTCCCCTGCATCGGCAGGCGGACCCTCAACCACTGCGCCACCAGGGAAGCCCGATTCATGGGTTTTTAAACGATCTTTGGGATTTAGCTACTGGGTAAGAGTTCCCTAAAAAAAGCAGCAGTATTACTCCCATTTTCATGTGTGTCTACTAAATGGCTAGGTTATGATTTGAGAGATCTTGGATCGTGGAAATTAGAAACCTTCATTAGACAAAATATTGAAGTATAGTTGATTTACAATGTTGTGTTAATTTCTCCTGTACAGCAAAGTGATTCAGAAATATGTGTGTATACATATATATATATGTATATCAACACACACGTACACATTCTTTCCAAAATTCTTTTCCATTATGGCTTATCACAGGATATTGAATAATAATAACTTTAAAACTATAAACTTTCTCAACAATCTCTCTTACTTCACACTTCTTAAAAACAAATAACCAAAATGTCTTGGGGTGAATTTATATATATGTATATAAAGATTGTCTACAGATCTTCTAGAATCTTTATAAAATCTATCTCTGTACTGTAGAGCAACATTGGCCTAAAAAGATGCATTTTATGAAGTCATGTGAGGCCTCTAAGCACTTGAAGCTTTTAGTCTAACAGAGTATTTTGCTTGAGTGAGTGTTGCAAAGAGAGTTCAAGAGCCTAAGCTAGTGTTAACTTGAGACCATTTATTTTAAAACTGACTTGTGGGTAAAAAGACTAGCTGGGTGATGTATCCTTAGTACACACAGTGCTGAAGTGACCAAACCTGTGGGGTTAATCTGACTAATAACTTATAGAAATAACTGAGTTACATCTCTAAGGTGTCTAGCCAAATAAGCAATTCATATTAACTCATAATGTAGTTAAAAATTAATAGGCAGCCTTCCTGATGGAGGCACATACGTATAAGGCAACATGCTAGCTAACTTCTGTGGAAAAGAGAAACTAATATTTCTTGAAATGTGTTAGGCACTGTGATAGAAGCTTTACTGAAGTGTTTTATTAATCCTCACAACAACCCCAAGAGACAAGCACTAACTTTGCCTATTTGACAAAGGAGGAATTGGAGATTAACACATAGCACAGCCCAAGTCATAAACCCAAGTCTGATCAGCACTGAAGTCAGGCTCTGACGGCTACCCTCAGGCTGTAGAGATTATAGTCATTTTGCCTGCGCTCAAGGAGATTCCAGTCTTACAGGGGCGATAAGATGTACACAAGCAATGGAGTAATGGTAAAACAAGATAGGAAGTGATAAAGGCTTCCTAGTTTTTAGAGAGGAAACTATTCCTGGATAAAAGGATCATTTTGTTTTAAGGACTGACTGCACTGACACTATGCTCATAGTAACCCAGACCCAGGAAAAGTTACACTTCAGACATGAAGAGCAAAATGTGTAACTTTAAATGATCTCATTGGGATTTACAAAGATTTCTGCATCTTTTAACCAATGACCTATGAGTAGCCTGTTTATTATGTATTCTGCTATAAAATCTTCTCAAAAGAATATCCACTTTTCTTCTTGATTGTTCACAGAGGAAAAAAATGGACATTACTGGGGACTGATATATAGTTCTGAGAATTCCAGATATGCAACAGAGAGATGGGTAATGATGTAGGACACACAGCTCCATGAGTATGGAAATTCATGGAATTTCAGAACCATACTTGGAATTCACTCACCAACATATCTAGTAAATAAGTAAACAAGACCCCTCTCTGGGCCAGGTCAGGAGAGAGTCACACTGTGCAGTCAAATCCTGCCACCAAACACGTCTTCTGAACTGCCATCTTCAAATGAAGTGCATTCCTACCGCATAATTACCATTTCAATTACATCCCTCACAAACAGAGCAGGTTTATTTGTGATTCGCATTAATTAGGTAATTTTAGCTTCATTTCTTTAGTAATTGATTTGAATACAACAGAATTAATAATTGCCTCATATCTGCACACACATTTCTTTTCAAACAAGGACGATCTGACAGCACTCAGACAGATGAAGAGCAAAAATATCCACTCAGGGATGCAGATATCTTGAGTTTTATCAGCAATGCTTTGGACTACTTTTTTTTTTTTAATTGTTTTTGCTTAAAAGCAGAGTAAAAGCACATCCTTTCTAGAAGACTAGTTGATACCACATGTATGTGGGATCTTTTTCTCGGTTATTTGATTCAAGTTTTTTCTCATACTCTTTTCATCTAACAATAAAATAATAGCTACCATTCTGGTTAACTTACACCATGCCAGTCACCATTCTGGAGCCTTTACATGTATTATTTCTAACACTTGCCACTCTGACAAAGCAGATTATTAATATCCCTGTTTTACAAACTGAGATTCTAAGAGATGAAATATCTGTCTAGAGGTCTCACATTTGATATATATCAAGGCTCACTTTTTTTTTTACCACATAGGGGAAGAGGAAAATTCATTCAGTTCTGTATTTTTTAAAAATATATGTTTATTATTTTCTAGTAACAAATAAAAGGCTTAAGTAATGCCAGGAAGAACAGATTCCTCTGAGACTGCTTAAATAAATATTAAGATCAAGTTTTAATGAGCACATTGTATGTTAGATGTGAAAGCATTTCGAATAGTCTAAAATATTTTACAAATAAAATATATGACTTTTAATAGGCTTAAAAACTGTTTTTTCTTAAGCCAGTTAAACATATACCCTGATCTTGTTTTTATTATTTATGGGCTTAGTAAACCTTCCCTTCAACAATAATACATGTGTAAACTTCATCTCACGTCTGATAAATTTTTATTGCAGTATTATCACAAGGTTAATTTTAGAAGAGTATTCCAGTAGGTAACAGCCAACCTGGGAATTCTAAATCTCTGACAGGGTATGATCTGAAGAAAGTCTTTTGAAACACTCAGTGCTTGTGTCTTAGATACTTCAGGAGGAAAATGGAAAAACAAGAGATCAGAGAACAAAAACTGGATGCAAAACCCCATCTCATCTGCTCAATATCAAATTCCTTCTTCATTGCCGCCTCCCATGAGGGAAAAAAAAAAAAAAAGAAAGAAAGCAGAGAAAGTTCTTACTGTTTCTGGCAGGCTTATGGTCTCCCTAACTCCCCAACGGCCTTTCCCACTGAAATGAAGTAAAAAGGCAATTGAGGGACAAGATCAAAGTTGACTGCATCCGTTATAATTTAGGAACACAACCAATTAGGATACCTCTCAGACACAGCACATATTTCAGTCACTTTTGCAAAAGATAAAAGCAATAGGTGAGTCCAAGATGGCCATCAGTAACACCACTGGGTTATGACAGCAAACAATCTATTTTATACTACCGACTTCTACTGCTTCAATCTTCCAATCTTTCTAGGCTGAAACCCTTAGGACTCCAGTTCTTCTAACCAGTCAACCCCCATCTTTCACTCCCTGGCTTTCAGATATCTGAAAAAGTACACTTCTTTCTATTGACTATCAATATTTATCATTTATCTTCTACCAGAAACCACTTTAATCTTATGGCCACATTCTTCATCACTCAAGCAGGAGGTAACTTCTTTAATTAACTTATAAATTCAGATATTTATTTATGCTTTCTGAAAGAAGAAAAAAGGAAGGGAAAGATCCTATTTTTCATTTGCCTATTCCTCTCTCCAGTAGATCTGCTAACTCAAGTGGGTTCTGTGGCTTATCCCTCACTTCTGGATTCGCCATTTGTTTCTCTCTTCTTGAGCTAGCTCTCTTCTCTGTTCTCTATACTCCATACCTCTACTCTTTCCTTTCAATGAGCAACATTCAATGGAATTTTAAATTGATGAACATGAAAAAGAGACTAAGGGTCTTTTAAAAAAGTAAACTTGGGCTTCCCTGGTGGCGCAGTGGTTGAGAGTCCGCCTGCCGATGCAGGGGACATGGGTTCGTGCCCTGGTCCGGGAGGATCCCACATGCCGCGGAGCGGCTAGCTCCGTGAGCCACGGCCGCTGGGCCTCTGCGTCCAGAGCCTGTGCTCCGCAACGGGAGAGGCCACAACAGTGAGAGGCCTGCGTACCGCAAAAAAAAAAAAAAAAAAAAAAAAAAGTAAACTTTATTATCATATACAAGGTAGAACGGAAAACCTAAGGATAAGTTTTAACTTATTCTACTCAGATTTCTTTTGGCATCGGAATGCTACATGTCTCCTTACCATTGCCAGAAGTACACTTATATGAACATTATTTACTTTACAGCATCTCATGCTATGAATCAATATCACTCAAAAAACTTTCCAGAGTATGTAACTTTATTTGGAAATTCCACTGTATTACAGCCATTAAGAAAACACCTTATATTCAGAATAAATTTAAAATAATATTCAATGAGTCTGTTGACAGCATTTGTATATGAGAATACCCCTGACTTCAGTATTTATCATCAACGGCAGTAGTCCAATTTCACGAGTCTATTATATCACTGAAATTTCAAGGTTAGACCTTTCTTATCAGCGATATCATTGTCTCTCTTACAAAACAGCTCTGTGCTTTGAGAAGATGGTTCACTGAATTCGTTTTTTTTTAATTATACAAGTAAAAGATCTTTTATAAAAGATCCAAATAATGCAGAACTATTTAGAATAAATGATAAAACACCCTATTTACCTTCACATAAGCCAAAGTGAACACTACCAATAGTCTGGTCTTTCCTTCCTTCTTTCCTTCCTTATTCTTTGCTTTCACTCTCTCTCTCTCTCTCTCACACACACACACACACACACACTTTTAAAACATAAATGGCGCTCTCTTGTACATACAGTTGTATGAAAGCAATTGTTTAGTTAACTATAATTTCTCTGATTTGCTTAAAAAATAACAGATCTTTAAATCTGTTACCAGTTATTGTACTCAAACTGTGGGACCAACTAAAACTACCCAAATTCATCAAAAGATAACCTTATTGTTAGCACAATATATGTAAAAATAATTTATTTTAAATTGTTTTCTTGGGGAGCAGGGATGTTTCTTTTTGTTCCCAAAAAACTGAATCCAAAAACTGTAATTAGGTCATTAATCTGTCATAGTTCAGACAGATGGCAGTGTGTAATTCATATTTTGAGTAAAAAACAGAAGACTTACAGAAAAATATGTCGTATTTCTTTTTCTAGTTCTCAATTATGTTCAAACAAAATCTATTACCACTTTCAAATATTTTGCAACATTCAGCAATATAATAGAATTTGTTTTATATTTCAAAATACTATATTAGAATCAGTGTTCTTAAAGTACTTATAATTTTAAAACAGTCTAAAAATGATTAAGTACTACTTACCTATTTTCAATACCTAAAAATTCTTAAACAGCCCAATGTCCAAGCTCTAAGTGATATATGAATAATCTAAGCAATCATTTCTAGTAAAAATAAATGAACCTACTTCAATCAGGAGTTAAATGTAAATCCTCAGCTCGAAAAGGTATACCAATGCTACTTTTCCATCAAGAAGGTAACAAATGTAATGAAAATAATGCAATCTACCTCAGACCATCTGGATAATAAAGATACTGACATAAGTCTGATTAAAAGGCTTGAAAGACATGTCTTACAAAAGAAATATATTTCCATATGTAAATACTACTTGCTAAAATGTTTGTTTTGAACAACAAGGCTCTTCATGAAAATGACATAACAGGAAATGTTTTATATAGTTGCAGAAGGAATAATTCCTCTTTAGAACTCAGCCAGAAATTCTTAGTTAATTCAACAGAAACAGAGCAATGCAGCTTCCCAGCACTTCAAAATATGGCCAAGCCCTGCATACTGATGTCTTAGTAAGTAGTAGGTAAAGTTGACACCGTCAGGTGTAAGGAGAGCTACAGCTTCCATGATAATAAGAGAGCAATGACAAAAATGTCAAAGGTGTAGACACCAGAATGTTAATTTATTAGAACGTGACTTTACACTGATTAATTATATGCTCCTCAAAATATCTGGAGAGCATAAGAAAAGTTAATTGAAGCATTCCATTTTGTACATGCAGTTTTAAATAAGTGATAGAAAAACTGATTTTAAAATTATACGTGGTGTGAAATCTGTAAACACTAAATGTGTCATATAAAGATATTAGTAATGAAGACGACGATGATGACTATAACATATTCACTGAAACATTTACACTAACTTGAATTCCACTGACTATGTTAGTATGGAATCAGAAAACTAAAGAGACGTTTAGAATCTTGAAGATCATCTGTTTGGGGCTGATCTGAAGATTACAAAATCCTTTTGAGACTGAGACATGGTTGAAATAAATACATACCCTAACAAAGAAAATCACAAGTAAAATGGGATTTCAGAATTATTTCAACATCTAAGAAATCAACTTTGCAAATTTCCTCAAATAGATCAGAAATACATTATTTAAATACACATATGCAATATGTGAATATAAGCAAGTTCCTTAATTCAATAAATAATTACTGGGCTCCTACAATGACCCAGTATGATACTGTATACTGGGAACGAAGAAATATTCTGTAACATCTTAAGGAAAAACCCGAACTTTGGGGCCAACCCAATAGATAAGGCATAGCCATTTTCTTCAAAGATTCACATCTGGAAAATCTCTAATTTCTTTATAATCAACATGTGGCCCCAAAATAAAGCTGTGTGCTTTGAAAAAATAGTTTTAAATTCACACTCAGTAATTAAGATAGCCTTCCCTATTAACTAACCTAAAATACTATACTTGTCTATAAAGTCTCATTTGCTGTGGCCGGACTACTTCAGAGATTTCATGAAACTAGTGTGATGTTTATTCCTCCTGACCTATTAATTAGAAGCTCTCCTAGATCCCCAGCTAACGTAAGGTGCCTTTCTCAGGTGGCAGTGCTATTTTCCATCTTCATCTAAAATAGATACTAAGACCTCTTAAACTGCTGGCCACATCACCCATCAACATTTCTGCGAATGGAAGTTTGAATTTATGGTAATAGTAGTTGGGGTATCCTTTATAGGTATTATAAGATAGCTTTCATAGAGTTAGGCTATAAAATCAACACTTAACAAATCTAAGCAGAAATGTAAAATTACATTAAAGAAAATGAATGGATCCTAGGCTGACAAGAATTGGTTATAACCTGATTATATGTATAAGTTAAAAACTGAATCTGCGGGATTTAGCCAAGGAAGCCAAGGAAAAAAAAATGACTCCCAGAAGTATTTTGGCTGAGGCTATATCTAGGGAATCTAAATCCATGTCCATTCAGGGAAGAAGGAATTGGACAAAAGACTTCAACCATACTGATGCAAATGGCACTGCTATTTCTATTGTGATGCTGAACATATTAGGGTCTCTTAGTCTGATGCCATTAAACATTTGAATTATGTAACTAACTCCCTTTGTTTGTATTCCTTGCTAACCAGATGACCTTTGTTGCTTTACCCATATAGGTCAGTACACACACAAAAACAGATCTGGTCAAGCCAACTGAGGTGATCCAGATCCTATGTTAGTTGGTTCAGGTTTTGTTCGTTTGTTTTATTTTTAATGAAAGTACAGACATAAATTGGTATTCCAACTTTAAACATCAATTTTGTAAACTTGTTTAATGCGAGTCAACCTTGAGATACGGTGCCGCTCTGTGCATGCTGCCAGTCAAGTTTCGGGACTTGTAAGGCTGAGAACAAAATCCTACACTATAGAAAATTTCTTGGGGAAACGTTCTCCTGTGGGAACCTATTTTAGAAGCTGGCTGTATTTTTGTCTCTGTTTCATTGTGTGTCTTCAAATTTATACACTTTTGAAGAATTCTCAGAGGTAAAAGGTGAGAAGCAGTTCATTTCTCTACAATGGATAGAAACTATGGTGAGCACAACACACTTATTTGCTTCTAAATGCAACGGGATTATTAATATCTCAAATAAAATATGAATTCTCTTGGACCTTGAAAGATAACATCCACTCCAAAAAAAAATCCCTAACACAGTTTTTGTGCCCCAGCATCAGCAGTGCATCACACAAAGAAAATGCTTAATAAATGTTTGCTGGATCAGTGATTAAAAGATAAAAATATCTCCACAGCAAGTTCTGAATCTCCACATACAGGAAATCTCAGATGAAGTTATTTTCATCATTAACATTCATTTGAAATTTCATGGTGTCTTGGGTAATCAGGGCTTAATTTCTAAGATGGTGTTCTATAATATATGTTTTAAGGAAATAGATTAAGATGTTTTCTATACCACACTTTTCCCCTTACATTATTTTATCCCAAGGGGCACAATATTATAAACTTAAAAAAAAATTATGTACCGAATAATTTCCAAATGATATATATCATGTTGTATATTTATCTCAAAGTTTTCAAAAAGGCTCTGCATAAAATTATTAAATTCTTTGGCTATTAATGTAGCAGAACTGGCTAGTACTTAGTTAACAAATGATTCCTCATATGTTTTAAGCTATGTATTTATAGATGAGAAATAGGTTACAGAATAAAGACAAATCATTACAGTAGAGGTCTTGGAGTGTATGGCATATGATTTTTTTTTAATATGTAACCATCAAAGTTATGATATTAAATAGACCACAGAATTTTAAGGAGAGGGCTAGCATGTTTTGTTTAAAAATCAGTGAGTCAATCACATCAACTAATCCAACTTCTGAGACTAGCATAAAAGGACTCCATTAAGCAAAAAGAGTTCATTAAAACCTGTGATCGTACATTTCCATATAGAATTTTGATTCAATGGGGGCAGTTGGGGAAATATGGTCACTGATCAAATGCTGAGAATTACTTAGGGAAGAATTTTTTAAAGAAATACTAAACTATTGTTAAAGTAATACAGGAGGGAAAGTAACAAAACCACAAGCTACATATTAGATTTCACTAATTAGGAAAATTCACACTTAGTCTAAACTATCCTCCTGCCTGATTGCTATCCTCTCCCAAATTCCACAGGTGCTTCAAACTCTCTGTATACAGAATTAAACTAAACTAAATCTTTTCCTGGAAACCTGCTCCAGTATTTCCTATCTTCCCTGATGGAACCTATTGCCATCTATCCAATAATCTAATAATCATCATGAACTTTCTCCTATCCTTAACCCTACGATCCAAGTCCTGTCCACTTTAAGCTATTATTTCCCAAATCCTTCTCTTCCTTATTATCTTCACTACCACTGGCTCTCATGACTTTTCACTCTGTCATTGCAACAGCCTGTTAAAGAACCCCAGCCACAATCATTTTACTCCTATTGTAGCTGGTATGATTCATGTCAATAAAAAGACTGAAGTAATCTTATTTGTTAAAATCCTGTGCTCCCTTGAAAATGAAATCCAAGTTTCCTCTTATAAAAGATATTCCATTATCTTGCCCTGGTTAATTCTCCAGAGTCATCTCTGGCTTCAAATTCTAAGACTCCAACTTTGCACTCCAGAAATACCAATCTGTTTGTATTTCCCAGAACATATCATATTATTTCTCAGCTCCCATTGTGGGTTTGTTTGGTGAACAAGCCTTCTGCTTCTCCTAAATCCTATTCATTTAATAAGTCTCAGCTTAAGCAGCATCTCCCTCCAGGAAGTCTTCTCAAACTAGTACCACCCCTCACTCCCCATAATAATAAGAACACTGAGGTTATCATAGTATAATGCCCTGTTCAGAAGTCTCTTTCAAACAAGAGCATGAGCTACAGGAGGACCAGAGCATGAGCTACCAGAGGACAAAAATAGTGTACTATTCACCTTTGGATTCACCTTACTGTGCCTGACACATAAAAGAGAGCCTACAAATATTTGTTGAATTAATCAACTAGAACAATATAGCAACATGTCAAATGCTTGTGATAATTTTATTTTAAGTTTACTTCAAATTTAAAACACCTAAAGTATTACCGCCAAAATGCATAATTAGCAACAATCAGGCCTACAACTTGATTAAGTATCATCAAATGAGAATTGACGGTACTACCAGAAGCAACAAATACGGTGAAATTTTAGATACAGATTTTCAAAGAAAGAATTGATTCTAGATATGGCTAGGTTACTCTACTAAGAGGACTTTTTCCATTCTTAAAGACTGGTGGCTTTAGAGCACCAATGATAAGCAATGATTTTCTTTACATGTAACCAAAAATATAAAACTTAGCTCAGGAACACTGAAACCCAATAAAAAGAATCTCTGGCACATAGACAAACTCTACTTCTTTCTTAACCAAAATCTTCACAGATGCTTTAAATAATAGAGGGGGGTTTTCTTTCACTTTTACCCTAAATTATTAGAAATGCCTATCTCCATTCCATAGACCTATGTAGTAAAGTGGAAAGAGCAAAAGATCTGAATTTCAAACAGATATTGATTTGAAAAAAAAAAAGGAAAACATTCTTATGAATCATGGTTTGGTGCAAAAGAAACTTACCTACTCTGAGTGATAGCAGCAGTGATTATTTATTGGATCTTAGCATGTGTCAGGAACTGCGCTAAGTATTTTGCATAATATTGCCTCATTTAAACCTCACAACATGGACTTCCCTGGTGGTCCAGTGGTTAAGACTCTGCACTTCCACTGCAGGGGGCACGGGTTCCATCCCTGGCCTAGGAACTAACATCCCACGTGTCACGCAGCAGAGTGAAAAAGAAGAAAAATAAAGATAAAAAAATAAACCTCACAACAGCCCACTGACTTAGGTATTGCTTATCCCAATTCTACAGATAAGAATACTGGAGCTCAGAGATGTGAAGTAACATGACTAAGATCATACAGCAAGCTAGTGGCAAAGCAAGAATTCTAACACAGGCCTGTATAACTCCAAAGCCCATATTTTTAACCACCTGCAATCTACTGCTTCTGAGCCTCAGTTTTCTGTAGTATAAACAGAGTAACTTCACAGAGCTGTTGTGGAGACTAAGTGAAATAATATGGATCACTTAGTATAGTGTTGGGCATCCTATATATATTCAATAAATTATGCCCCCCTTCTTTCTCTCACTCCAGTTGTGATTACACATTTATAATAAGGGAAAATAGTTCCTAAATACTCTTTACCTATTTCAGCAGAGATATCCTGAGTCTTGATTAATTCACAAAAGGAAAATACTAACAGGTCAATAAATATATATTATATAAACAGATATAAAGGAAAAAAGCAAAGAAAAACAACATAGTCTACCTCATCTTAGGACTGTGACCCTGCTATTGATCTTTCAGAACATCATAAAATCAAAATGTATCGATATTCAAAGTCAGGAGAGAAGAGGATGGGACCCAGGGATCTCAATTCCTTACGGCTCAGAGGAAGACTCCCAAAAGAACCTAACCAATCACATTACATCATTTTTAATGTACTTCCAGTGGGGAAGACAAATTTGGACAAAGATAGAGGCAATATAAACAACACTTCTACAGTAAGCTGTTTTGTTTCTCCAAGACAGACATTTATTCTTACTTCAAAGCAGACTTAAAAGATGGGGGGTGGGGGGTGGGGGCGGAATGAGCTGCAAAGTAAAAAATACAGAAATTTTGCTGTTAATTCCCTGCTCATACGTACTTCCTTTAGTTCCTTTTTTTTTTTTTCCTTTTGGTACATGTCCATGACGCTTACCTCTGATGGGTGTAAAGAAATCAAGTCAAACTTATATTTTTTAATTTCCCGACAAGTAAAAACTAAATGTAAGGTATGTTGGGTATATATACAAAACTAAGTACTACAACTGAAAACAGAGCAAGCTTTTACATCAAGTCCATCTGGTGTTATATTAGGGTGTGTCCTATGGAAATCCAGCCAAGGGTGACTGCCAAACTAAGATACAGAAGACAACTCAGAAAGCTGGTGAGTCCCAAAACATAAGCTATATTTTTAAAAGTGCAGTAGAGCATCTGCTTAACAAGATTATCTGTTATCATTCCACCCTCATAATAACCCTATTCTACTTCTGTAATACTGTTTTTGTCACTAAAACATGGGTCAGTACTGGACATGGTGGGCACCCTGAGATAATGACATTTTCAAGAGTTATCAATAAAGTGATCTAACTAACCCACAAGGTAATATCAGTTTTACATCCCAATCCTGACAACTTTATCCTTCTGCTAAGGGACCTAAGAGGCCAACTGGTTTCTTCAAACCTCCATTTCCTCACAAGAAAAATAGAAATCATACTATACTTATGCTTCACTAGGTTCTAAAAATGGAAACTAGCTAAGAAAAAAAATGAATGTGAAGCACTCTAAAAAGAATAAACTAGATTCCCTGACCTGATTATTGGTCAGAGTCTTGTAAAACTAGAATTACTACTTCTTCCAATTCCATACATGCCACCTGGCCATCAAACTGACTGATAAATGGTATTGACTGCAAAGTTGATCCATGTAAAGGTTTTAAAGTAATAGAAACAAAATTTATGTCACAATGTATTTTCACACCATTAGCTCTCTCCAAAGAAAATTTACTTGTTAGCATTATAAAAGTAAATGATAATGAGAAAAATAAGATTAATGACAATTTTTTGAACCTTAAAAATCTTTCAAAATACTCAGCAGCAGGTATAGCACAGTTTGAAACCGATACTGAAGCAACTATATAAGAATTGGGAATGAGCTAACCCAGAAACATAAGGAATCACAAAGTAAGTCTCATCTGATGGACCGAAATACAATATGGATTATTTTTGTATTGTTCTGTCTGAGTTGTCTGTCTCAGATCCTTAACTTCCAGATTCTATTTTTAAAATCACTTAACACTGTGTATTTCCAGTAGCCATCAAGGCATATACTGTCATCCCTAACACCGAAGATTGTCAGCAGACTCAATATGTACACTAATGATCTTGGGCAACAATGCCCATCTTCTTATCAAAGAGATCCTTATTCTAGAAGAAAAAGTCTAAATTTCTCTAAGGAAATCCACTCGAAAATATAGGATGTAGTCATTACAAAATGTTAAGTTCACTAATACCTCTTACTTCTTTTTATCTTACATGCTGAATTTTAAAACCAAAGACTGCCAGGCACTGTAACATTTTTAGTTCTCTCCCAAGTCACCGATGCTCTCTTCTAGCACTGTCAAATAATGATAGCTACTGTCATTATTTTTTATACAATAGCTGGCAGCAAGTTATACAGACACCCTTCATCTTAGAATAGTCATCGAATAACCTAAACAAATGACTATGACCTTAGAATAAAACTGACCACTTTCCTAAAGCCAAAATAAGTGGGCTATCACATGGTAGTGTTACTTTACTGCTAGAACGTCAGTTATTTCATAAAATCAAAGGCTTTATTCCTTTTATTTTTTTTCTAACTGTTTTAAAATAACTTTTTTACCTCTTACACATATACGCTTGTCCTCCTTGCTGCTATGGAACCTATCTTATTCTATCATAAAGGTTTTCACATTTACTTTCAGCTCTAATACTTTCAACCAAAACTGCAATTCTGTTTTTGGAAGTCACAGCCCTTTAGGAATATTATCTGAAGATATTAAAAAATGTGGGAAATAAATAAGTTCTTTTCATATAATAAAGTCAGCAATGCATATAAAGGGATTTAGAAAAACCAGTAATCTCAGACACAAGTGATTTGACAAGTCACACACGCACAAAAAATTATTCCAAGTCATAGAAAAACATCTGAGCGACCGATTGTAGGTCTCTTATTCTAATTAACAGACAAGAGTCCCTCTCTAGCACTATTTGCTTTGGCAATCTAAAATGCTGATATTCTCCTAGATCTAACAGAGAGGAAAAATGGGTATCTTCTCCATCTAACACCTAAGTGGGTAACCTAGATACTGTAAATAGAGGCTACGTAAAGGATGCAACAGACAGCTCTGAAGTGAGAGCCAAAATATTTAACCTGCAACTCTTTGGAAAAGAACATGAAAACACATGCAGCTTAGCTAAAAACTATACTAACATGGAATTGCCACAGGCTAGTAAGTTAAAAAAAAGAAACAAGAACAAAACCTCTTTACCAAACATAATTTTACTGCTGTTGGGTGAGAAAAACCCAAATATCAAAAGCACAGTTCTTATTTGTCCAAACTGATCATGCCCATACTCTGCAATGTTTATTTAAAATAAATGAGTGAACTGCCTTTTAGAAAGGACTACTTGCAAAACCAAAATCAAATTCACAAATAGAGGAGCTAATTAACCAATTACCAAGTATTTTCCAGCTGATATTCTAGCAGTGGCTGGGGGATGACAGTCAAAGTCTGATTACCCAATATTATGTACCCCTTATATTCAATGTTTCTAAAGACAATAGCTAAATATTAAGCTAACAGAAATTGTATATCAATCTATCTTTACTCTTTAGGAAATTAAATGAAAATTATCTGAAAAATAAAATATCTATCCTGCCAAGGACCTAGTAATGTTAAAATGTAAAAATTGTACTCCCTACATTGCAATAGTAGTATAACTTTTATCAAATCAATAGCCAACTAGCAGAAAAATTAAATTAATCCTACAAGATCCATTACAAGAGATTAGCACTATAATTTAATATACATTCCATCACTATTAATTTCTTCCTACATGATAAAGGAATTTCAATGACTGCTTCTAGAATGAAGTCTTCCTAGGAAGTGCTTCCCATTAATAAAAATAAAGAAAACTTTTAAATAAGTAAAGTAAGTTCACATAGTTCAGTCGAAATTTCAAGTCAATAACTAGAACCACTTAAAGTTAACAAATTGCAAAATGTATTCAATAGTATTCTATATACTCTTGCTTATAATTCAGAAGTCTTAACTACTTATGAAGCTAGTAGTTTCACAATAACATCAAGTTTTGAAACTGTAAGAGGGAAGTGGAAAGAAAATTTGTTCTCTCAGGATAATTAGAATTAATATATTAAGAATATGCTCATAATTCACTCGATGATTCAGTTTTCTTTAGTTATTAAATCTTCATTTAAAAAGGAAAGAAAGTGCTTTTCCTTCACATGTCACCCAAATAGAAAGCTTTTAAATTAAATTATATTTACATGTAAATCAGATGGCCTTTCTGTATAAGAATATAACACATATCAAAAGTATAAACACACGATTTCAAATTAAGTTTAAGTAGGAGTAACAGAGCATTTGCACTTGATAACTTATGAAACATTATAATTAAGAGAAAATAAACCAAATTCTTAATAAAGTATTTTGTCTTCTGTCACTGACAGCATGTAAGTTGCTTTTCTATTACACAAAAACAATGTTTCGTATATCAATGAATGACCCTTTATCAAAAACAGTAGCCAAAACTGTCTATTCCTGCAAGTTCAAAACACCCTTCCAAATTTTCTCAATTCTTCTCTGGACAGTCTAAAACAAAATGCTTTCATTTTGTCAGAGAAATGGATGTAAATGAGTTCCACAAATTTTCAATTACATTTCACTTCCAATGCTTTGGACACGAAACTTTCACACGTTTAAAAAAAAAAAAAAGCAACTAACACTGCAATTCTACCACTGATGGATTAGCTTTGTGCCAAGGTAATAGAAAATAATTTCTTTTCCTTTTTTTTACTTCGAAGAGTCCTTTGGAAATAACGTGTTTCCATACTTTTTTACCCAGCAACAAAAACAAAACTAAAACCTGGCAAGACAAAAGAATAACCAGAAAAGCCTAACATTTCTTACCTGATACAGGTAAGCACCAGCTCCCAAATGCCACCTTGGGATAGTTCAGACTAGTAAGCAGGCTCATGTTTTACGATACCAAAATGAACAGGGATAAATCTGTGTTGTTCTTTCTTTAACAAAATCTATAGCAGCAGCTACACCACAATGTGAGAGGACCCTACAGACCTAACAAATTCAAGTCTATCGCTAGAGAAATAGGAAAAAAAAAAAAATCATAAAATGAAGACTTACTGCTTGTCATGTGACTTGGTGAGGCATGCTGTCCATTGGGTGTGCTTGAGGTGAGGTCAATTGCCATACTGGAGTGTTCCCTTTCAGGTGAAAGCTCATTGTCACCTGTTTTCACAAAATAAAATCTTTTGGTCTCTGTTCATTGTCATCTAAAATCTAATTACCAACTTTGTAATCATATATGCAGGGGTATGCATATATGATTTTAATGAAATACATTTTTCCCTTAAAAAGAAACTATAAGGAAATGTTATTTAGAAATACATAATAAATGAACGAAATGACGAAAAGCAACAACCAGCCCACGATTAAAAAATTACAAAATTTCATTATCACATTCATCTAAACTGTAAAATAATGGAGACTGGAATAGTTGATTTCTAAAGTATCTTCTAGTTGAAAAAACTGTTTTCTTTTAACATCTAATTTAATCCTTAAGCACACAGTATTTTTAATGAGCATTTCCAAAATGCTGGCTATCAGAGAGTTAGATGTTTGAAAGGAGAGTTTGCTAAAAAAAAATGTCAACTTGAGTGAGCTAATTCTCTTTCACATTATGTGTCTGAAAAATAGGTTACAGAGTACTAAGTATTTAGTACATGCCATATTAGTAGACATATATGTAACCCGACCTATTCTAGACTTAAAGTAAATGAAAAAACAATAAAGTAGTAAATTGTTGATCTGCTAAGCTACTATTCTTAATATAGCAGGTATATATCTATAGTTCCTTCTTATTTCACTTCAGTGCTATTTTCTCAAACTCATTTACAAGGTGAAATTGTGAACAGATAGGAGGTAAGAGTTTACAGTTCTTGACAAAAACTTCCAATTCAGAAATTACGATACAGGTAGCAAACATAATTTTATTACCAATAACAGATTAATGAAAATGAATACTTACACGTTATATAGCCATCAATAGCCTCTGTTTCCATAGTCAAAGTGCAGTGCTGCAATACAAAAGATTATACCCTTAACACAATGATTCCTTTCAGTATCTGCCATTAAATGCTTAACTTATTTGAAGCTCCAAGCAGTTAGCCCATGTTGCTGCTGCTGCAACCTGTGCCCAAGAAACATACTACAGTGTACTGTATGTGCTCATTTGCAAGTCACTGAACTCTTTCTGCAAATGATCTGATTCCTGCTGGAGATAGGATAGGAAAGATAAGTGTGCTATGAGATGGGCTGCAGCAAGAAATGAATGACTCTTTTAATCAGAATTTACTCGGTTTAGAGAAAAAAATAGGAAGGGGGTACACCTCCAAAGTGCCAGCTTTAACTGGGATTGAAGTATTTTACCATTCACTACTTCCTACAATCAAGCTGCAGTTTGAGGACTTCCCGAGTATACAGATAGCTCTATTCACAATTGTTGCAAGTTGGTTCATCATGTTCTAATAGGGAGGGGGGAGGACAAACAAACAGAAGAAATACAAAACAAAACAAAAAAACTTCGTGCCCAAGTATGTCTCGAAGGTTTCTGCAGCAGTTACCCAACTGCCAGGCTTGTATTGACATTTTAGCCAACCCCAAGTTCTGTGTAAGCACCTGTTCAATGTAACCTTAATTTCCTGCCAGACCATGGTTGGATACCATGCCGAGCCTACTTAATACACTCCAATTTTGAAAAATTCATACACTTTTTGAAGAGGGTAAGGGGATCACTTTTTCAAAGTTTGGGGAATTATTTTCGTGCACCAATGACACAAAACAGGAACTTAATTCTCAGAAACAAAAGTAAATTGTATGAGATGACACCCCCTAGCTTTGATTTCACATAACGAAAAGATCGATAAGCTAACTGTATACTTTGAAGAAAAAAGTTTAAAGAATTGACATGTCCTGAGAAGATTTTTACTTATTTTTTTTTCCTTTGGCCCTAGTCCTTTTTGCCTTTAGTTTCAAAACTCTCACTGCACCAGCAGCTAAATTATTCACAATGAGCCATTTCTGTATTGATCGCCAAGTATATTTAGCCCTGGCTCCTGGAATTTCTCCATTACTTACTGGAAAACAGGCAGCTTCACTTCTTGTCTCCAAAACCACTTCCCTTCTCCCTCCCCTCCCCTTCTTCACCACCACCCTCCCTACCCCCCCCAAAAAAAAACTTTTCTTTCTTCCTTTATGGAATAATCAGATCAAATTCCCAACTCAGTCACTACATAACACTTAAATTTCAACCTGCTGTACTGTTATCAAATTCTTTCAAATTTTGATTACATAAGGCTTTAAAGAAAGGCATCCGTAAAGTTTAAAGGGGAGCAATTTCTTCGGATATTTTACAAATGAGTTTATCTCTTTAAAAATGTACACATTTAACACACACATATTAAGAAAGAAACGTCAGGGAGAAGCGAAAGAAGTCTGCCCCATCAATGAAATGGTTATTAACCCTCAGAGAAGGAAAGAAAGAAAAGGAGAAAGAGAAACGAAATGTACATACAAAAGAAATTGTCCTTTGATTAAAAAAGATTCATCACCATTTCCAGCTCTGTCGGGAGATCTCAGCTTCTTCTAACCCCTCAAAGAGGAGGTGACAATGTCGGGCTGAAGATAAACGGAGAGAGAAAGAAAGAAGTTTTTTGTGTTTCCCCCTTCTCTTTCCCTCCCTTGCCCCTTCCAAGCCAAGCCCCCTGCAGAGTTCAAGGCAAGGAGGAAGGAAAAGCACTTTACAGGTGGGTCATTCCGAGCCCAAATCCAGCAAACAGATCGGCTGATAAACAAAACCAAGAAATGAGAGAGAAGGAACACCCCCCTTCTCCTCCTCCTTCTACCCCTCCCCCTCGTCCCTTTGGGATGGTCTAGTAGGAAAAGTCACTCAGGAATGGCACCACGTACTTTCAGGAAAGAGGAAAAAAAAAAAAGAGAGAGAGAGAGGTCAGTCAGTGCTACAGCAATGCGATTAACAAGAAGAGAAAAAACTTGATCCACCGGTTCCTTAAGAATCGACCAAAAGCTAAGACGAGAAAACTGAAAGAAAAGGCGGGGGGTGGGGGGGGTGGAGGGGTGTTGAGAGGGGAGGGACAGTCAGGGAGAACCCAGCAAAGAACCTAGGCCAACTTCACAGGACTGCTTTTCGCCCTTGGCAAAAAAAAAATGATAATAATAATAAATTAAATCTTAATTCCATCTCTTTTGCCCATACCAGAACCTGTCAAAGTGATTTAACGGCTGCCTTTTTACATGTCATACCAGGTTGTTGTTGTTTAATTCCAACAGGATCTGGATATTACCTTCTATCTGGACAGCTGTAATTTATTCCAGGCTACCCAACCTTTCTTGGAATTCAAGTTAAAACAAAGCAAAACAAGTCCAAATCCATGACAGCTATAGAGATGAGAACTGATTAATCGATTAACATCCCAGGAACAGATTACAAGGAGGGGACGATAAATTAAGGCAGAAGACATCATCTTCAACCCGATTCCCTGAGCGTCCTTTACAGAAATCATTACCCTAATCATAACCACAATCCATCCCTCCCAGAGAAAAATATCTATAGTAGTATTATTATTACTGGTTAATAGCAACAAGTCATTTGATCACATAACAGTGCAAAACGAGATACTATATAATTACACTTAACTTTGAAAACACTCCCCCCCTTTGCAAATCAGATACACATATTTATATATAACCTATGAATCAGAAGACAAAACAAGAGCTGTTCTTCACCACGCAAAAGGCAAGCGGAGATTTACCTCAGCAGTGCATGCAGTAAAATAATCCCATCACCCTTTTGTTTGTGTTTACTGTTAGTGTGTCCTCTCTCTTTCTTTCTTTCCTGTGCCTAACGTGTGTTTGTGCACTGCAGTTGGTGGTGGAAACTAAGGCAGTGGATCTGTAGCTAAGGGTAATCCTGTTTTTACTTCCTCCATCTTCAGCGAGGAGCAGGGTTAGCCCGGGACAGCTGGTCAAACCCCGAGAAACCGATCCGCCGGAGCCCGAGCACATCTCCCCCGCCGGCCGGGCTCGCGCAGACGCCCGCGGGCGGAGGGCCGGCTGGCGGCGGCGGCGGATGGCGGGCGGCGGGGCCCGGGGCGCGGGCGGGAGGGCGTGCGTGCGCGCGCGCGCGTGTGCGGGCCCTGGGCTCCTGTGCGTGTGTGCGTGTGTGTGTATGTGTGTGCGCGCGGGCTGGCGAGGGCGCGTGTGCGCGTGTCTGCGCGCTGCGCCGCTCGGCGCGCTCGGCAATCGATTACAGGACAAGTGCTGCCCCGGCGGCTCCGCGACGCGCGCCCTCCCTCGCGCCCACCCGCGCCGCCCCTGACCCGGTGCCCCCAGACGGCGGACCCCGCCCACAAAGGGGGGGGTACCAGGTAACCCGCTTCCGAGAGTGCTTCGGCAGCCCCCATCCAGTCCCCAAGTGTCGTAGTAAATCTCACGTTTTCTGTCGGCTCGGAAGGAAGAATTGCAACGGCGAGGGGAGGTTCATTTCGGCCTCGAGAAGTTTTCTTTCAAACTGGGATTTGTGGTGAGGCCGGACGAAGGGAGCGGGACCGCGATCCAGGCGCGCGACGCGGAGCTTTGGGATCGGCGTCCTGGCCCGAGTCTGGGTGTGCTCGTGGACCCACCCACTCAGCTTCGCAATAAACTGTGCTTTGCGATTTCAGAAAACGGCCCCCGATAGACCAGGACACGAATAAGCAGAGAGGGGTCCTGGGGAATGGATTGAGAAGGAAAGTCAGGTCTGAAATGAAGCTCAACTATTACTATTTTGAAAGTGCTTTACAGTGCAAGTTTAAAATTAGAGTGTCTACTTGTTTTATCTACACCGGGCACGTGGCACATCCACCAAAGTCGAACGGGGGAGAGTCCAAAAAATTATTAGGAGTAAAGTGTTGTCCATCAATATCATCAGTTAGTTATAGCACAGCTTTTGTATTTGGGAAGAACTTATGTGGATCGTCATGAGAAAAACAAATGCACGTTCCTTCTACAAACAGTCGCATTTAGCATCTTTCTTGACCGCATTTGCAAAAAGAGGGAATCGAGACTTCTATAATTAAAGGGAAAAGGAAAATGAAAGGAGCTGAAAATACTGCACTGTGTAGTCTGGGTGGCTTAAGTTTGAAAACACATGAAATTATCAGGACTGCCAAACAGCATTTCTGAGAAACCATATCACAGATTGTGAAGAAAATCAATGCTGAAAGAGTAGGAGCAGTCACTGTACTCCTTTCAAGAATCCCAGAAATAGTTGCTGAGGTTTTTTTTCTGCTGAGGAAAGGGAAATGATACGTTGACAATAAAATCATCACCTATATCTTAAGCATCACTCTGTATATCTGGGAAATTTTGGATAATGTCTTTAGATTTCGGGACTGGGAAGGAATTTATTCACGCTAATAGACACTAAATCATGAACATCATGTGACTTGTGTAATCCTGTAAATTTTTTAATGAATTACTTTTTAAAGGTTTACTTCCTATGTTGGATTTATTAAACAACAGTTGTACCAATAGGTTTGTTTTTTAAATTATGGAAAATGATAGTTGGTGCCGTGCTGCAAACAAGATTAACCAACTTTCATTGGAGAGCAAATCATTTGGGCTCAGGCTAGCAACAATTTTATGACGATTTTAAGAACACCTGTGAGTTACACGTTAGTAAAGCAGGGGTTGTTTTTTAACCTGTCAATTATCCAAATAAAAGTAATTTTCCTAAAGTCATATTTGGGAAAAACCAAACATAGAACTCCACAAATCATTCTAATCATCCCAATAGATAGCAAAGATTTTAATCTTAAATTACTATAGAAAATTGGAATGTTCATAATATATAATTTCCCAATATACAAAGGGTAACATAACTTCTCTAAATTGCCACAAATCCCCCCTAAAAAGTAAGCCAAAGTGTTTAAGTATCTGCAAAGTTATGGAGGCTCTTAGAAAAGATGAATTAAAACATATGCAAATGTAAGATGAAGTATCTGGATAGTTTAAGCAATTTAATTCTTTAGTAGAAGTGGATCCATTGTGAAGTCTTAAGGAATCATCAAGTTCCCGAAAGCTAGCACAGCTGATAGTCTTTGCCCCTAGCTGATTAGAGCTTAATTTAGCTCCCTTGAAAGCCTATCCTTTTCATGAGTTACTTTCATTGGCTCCCTAATCACCAAAGGTACACTCTCTCCCTCTAGTGGCTAAGTGTTCAGACACTTGACATTTGGTGGCCCTGTCTCCCCCAAAATGGGGGACTTGGGCAGGGAGCAATGGTGCCCAGATTTTAGAATGGCGAAGATCTCATGACTACTTGTGAGAATTAGACCATTTGGGGAAACTTTTCCCTCTTCTTAACATCCTATGTTCCTTTCTAATTTGCAGATCATGGTATATCCAATTTACCCCAAAGAAGTCAAGATTATGTTTACATACAAAGACTGGGGGTTCTGTTTCATCCTCTATGGTCAAATAATCCTGGCTCTGAAACTCACAATTCCACTTTGGGGAAGGAACCTTTGTATAAACTGTAGAAATTCACTTTGCTAACAGTTTTTCTCAACAGTATTTTTATAGTGGTCAGAGCATATCTGTACTTCCAGCCTTTGCCATAACTGTCCACACTTTTATAGTTATACTATGCATAAAAAAATATATCCCCAGCAAGTGCAGTAGCATATCCTTTGGCTACTATATGCAGTTGGAGAGTTAAATTTTCACTTTGGGGGCTGGGTGAGGAGGCAGGAAGAAAACGTACCCCACCCCCACCATTTGTCATATCACTGGTTCTTCCTCCCCCTTTCTGTCCCATCCTACAGAAACCATTCCTTCCCAGCACCAACCCCTACCTTAGCACTTGCACATTTCCTTCATTATGCAGTGTGTAAATATGTTATTCATTTGTTGAGTTTTTAAAAGAAAATCTGTCTCCCTCACTAGAATGTCATCTTTTTTAAGGACAGAGATTATGTCTGCTAACTGTTGTTTTCTCAGAACTGGCACAGTATTTGGCAGGAGTTGGTACTCAGTAAACATTTTACTGAATGGAGGAATATGGAGCAAGTCCCATACTCACCTAGCTTCCATGTGTCAAAACTATTTTCCAGGGCCAAAAAGTATAGGACATCCAAGATACACTCTAATTCCGTAAAGAATTTGGTCAAATCTTGGCTCATAAGTCATGTTACAAATAACCTTAACAGGTCAACTCTGTCTTATGATCCACGTGAAGAACATGAATGCCTTGGTAGATAATATAAAGTTTTATAAGTATGAATAGTAAAAGTGGGTAAAATAATTTTGAGTAAAATACACTTATGTGACCCCTCTGTTTCATAAACAGGTTATTTCATGTTAATACCTGATAGTTCATGAACCAGACTATCAAAGAATGCAACAGATTTAATTCTATAACTACTAAGTGCAATTAGCAAAAGAACATTTTTAAAAGGCAGTGTAGCTGAAAGATATAAGGTATTAGTCTTGTTTTCTTTGGATACTTTATCTGTTTTAGATTTAAAAGCCCTAGTACCCTTTAAAAGAATTTGAATAAAAGTTCCTTTTTTTTATTCAAGCAATTAATTTTATGTTTTTAAGTTTGGGTTTTGTTTTTAGCAGAGGGTAGGAAGGGACAGTTTGTAACATTGTAGTACTTTCCTAATATCAAAGAAGAAATTTTTGGAAACTGATTATGTACTTATTATTTAGATGGCTTTATTGTGCTAGATATAGACCATAATTAACCAGAGTAGGTGCCCTAAAATAACGTGAATCCCTGAAAAAGTTAAGTTTACCAAGCACACATAGGCACAGTGTTTTAAAACTGATTACTTGTTTTATTTTTGTCAGGTGGTGGTGTTCTCTTTGAAGTGGTGTTCTCTTTTTAAGCAGGATATGGAACAATGGTCTCACTTTCTCCTGGCGACCTAGATTGGCACTATGAAGAAGCAAGGAAGTCATAAATGGAACCATAGTTTCAAAAAAAGCATTCTAAGATACCCCATCCATTTCATAAGTAAGGTGTATTAATACCTCCTAACTATGCCTCCGTGACTACATTGATAGTCTGGGGTCTGTCCAGCTGGCATTCGAGTCCCACGTGGTAGGGGTCTTCTCATTCCATCCACCTTGAACAATAGTTTCTTTTAACAGTTCTTAAGAGTGTCACTTTGCAATTATATAAGGCTCTTGTGCAAATACCCATGTCCCTAGAAAAGGTAACATTATGACTTAAATTCACACTTTGAAAGAATAATATCACATTTCTTCTAGAAAGCACATTTTGATATAGAGCAGATGATAAGCTATCTCTATCCCAAATGAGAATTATAAGTTGTGGGAGTTAGACTGAAGGGGTGAGGACTGGAGAGATTTCTGGGAAAAAAATGAAAGCACATATTTTTAAAGATGTCATTGAAATCTTTCATAGTTGCTTTAAAATGCAGATGTGTTCAGCATTTGAGGAAATGAGTGCTATTAGTGCAAAAATGAAGGAACTTTGAGTTGGGTCAAGTGCAGATAGATGATGCTCGAAAAACAACTCTAAAAGGCATGGGGAAGAAGATTCTTCTAGGAAATCCTGAAATCATCAAACACAAAAAGTATAATGAGGTTATTGGAAAGTGTTAGTACAAGAAAAAAAAAGATGTTTCAAATTTTTGAAGACACAGCTCACAAATGGAGGATAACAGTAAAAGGAGAACACGTTAACTGGTGAGCATTAGTTTAGGTACAGAATAATAAACACTCTCTGGGAGTAGAAGGAAAATCAAAAGTGATCATTTGACTTTGGAACTGGGAGGTGAACATAGGGCCAACTAGCTTCAAGATCTATAACACCGATGGTTGGATTCTGCTGGAGATGTCCATAGTCTAAAGCAGAGTGATGGCAGGTTGCATCTCAAGAGAAGTATTTGGTAGTCAAACCAGTGCCAACAGGCATGTGATCCTGATTTTTTTTTAGCCTGTGAAAAGCTCATGGAATTACATGCCCAGTGTTTGTGAGAAGCCTCAACTCTTTGTAAACCAAAATTCTTTCACAGTCCAGCAAAGTCTAATCACATATTTAAACAATCCTATATAAACTGAAGAAAATAGAACTCATTAACAACAGAAAGCGAAGGAAAGAATCCAGGGATTCAACTTTCCTCTTTTTTATAGCCAGATGGTGGCAACGTAGGGAATTAAAAGCCATACAGGGATAGAAATGGGGAGCCCTTTCCTGCTTGATGACTCTGAAAGAGGGCATGAGGTGTGGAAGGAGGGAAATGAATCAAAGAAAGGTCATTTACAGGTAGTCAAGTCAAAGGTCAACTCTCCTAATTTTCATGACTTGTGATTTAAAGAAAGGTTAGCTTAAAATAGAGGTTAGTTTGGCGTTCTGAGCTGTCCCAAGATATGATATATGAAGATGAGAATAACACCAACAGTATCTCTCCCCCAGCAGCTATGTTCAAGCTTCATAAAGGTACTGAAAACTTGACATCATGGAGAAGTACTGGACACCAAGGGAAGTCCCACTTAGTAGACTAAGGATATCATCAAAAGTCCTATAAACCATATTCCAGAAACTGCTTCATTGGAAGACTGTGTCTTTCAAGTGTACTCTTTTTGAGAAGCAAATCCTCATGCATAATCTACAGCACTTTAATTTTTTTATTATGTTTTTATTTATATTCTACCTTGTTCTAGACTGGTTTAAGTTACCTTATAAGGATATGTATTTACATTTATATAATTATTATATATAGTATTAAATTACATTTACATATATGGTATTAAATTAAATTTAGAGGTGCAAGAAGAAAGCAAAACATAAATGAAAACATGAAATGAGAATAGTACTAAAACTACATATCATGATTCCCACCTAAACATTTCTTTAAGTCAGGCCACAAAATTTGTAGCTTTCTAGCAGCCAACCCAAAACCAAACCAAAACAAAACAAAGCAAACAAGTAAACCCTACTCAGGTACATTCTCCACGGCACCCATAAGATAAAAACTGAGCAGTTATTCAATAGCAATACAATTCTTTTAGGTTCTAATGAAAAGAATGCTGTGTAATGTAATGCGGCACTTTAGATTGATGATACAACTAACTTCAACAAAGTTGAGATATCGGTGGGATTAGGAAAGCCGTATGTACTGTTATTATCATCACTATACGCATTTATTTTATGTCAGGCATCATAACCCGCACAGTCATTTTTAAAGAGAGGTAATATTAGCCCCATCTTTCACATGAAGAAATTGAAGGTTGGAGACATTATTATCTAGTCCAGAGTCCCACAATGTCAGAGCTGGATTTAAAGATGTGTTTTAAGTTGTAGAAACCCTATGGTAATTACCACTAAACTATACTGTCTCCTTAATAACCAAATATGTTTATCAATCATACAAGCCTGTTGCTGTAGTTAAATCCAGCCCTTTTAGTGACATACCGTCTGATATTGAAACACTTGAAAGGAAAACCGAATGTCCACAGTGTTCTCAGGAGGTTATTCAAATGTGGTATCAGCGTAGGAGTCTACCAAATCCAGTGCCTATTTGTGTGTGAAACTCGACCTGTTGGACATCTAATACTTTAACATCAGATATTCATCTGTACCTACCTTGAGCCCTTCTGAACAAGCGAATGACAAGAGAACCACTGAAGGTGAATTAAAAGATAACTGCCCTCTAAAGAATTAAGTAAAGAGATATAGACAAGAACTTTAAATTCTGGATCACCAAGCGTATTTGCACATTTTGTTTCAAAGGGGATCATTTCTGATATATTGCTCTGAGAAACATAAGCGTCAAACTCCTCCCTTTCGTAGACTTTTGTACTTCACCTATATGTGCAAAGAATGAATGACTGACTTTCTGTTGTGAACATTGTGATTTTCAATAGTTATGGTCTTCTTAAATGACATTTTGTATTTCAAGAAACAGGTTTTATTTTAGCAGAGAGCAGCTCTCAGTTTATAGTAAAGGTCAGTTTGGACATTTTGCTAGGACTCATTAAGTGAAGCCTGTGAGATTAGAATTTTTGTCTCAGTTTTAATTTACAAATACAGTGATTATTGGAGTAGACGAATAAAACTATATTAATTAGTTTTTTCCATCCCAGTTTGCTAATAGGTGTAGAAGTTGCATATTTGTTCTCTCAATAGCAGGGGTTTTTTTTTTTTCCAAAAAAAAAAGAAAGAATACTTTTATTGGCGGAAATTTGCTTTAGGGCATTTTGAATAACCTGCTCTGATCCAGAAGAGCTTCCCCAAACATTATGGAATAGCCAACAAATGAGATGAACAAGGGGTCTGGTATATTCATAATATATGCTTAAAAATAATTTAACATTTCCTAATATTTATTTTAGAGAATGAATGCTTAACAGAAAACTAGTTAAATATTTAAACAGGAATCATCTTTCTTCACAATGTAATATGAATTAGAGAGGGGTACCCTACTCTCAAGTCTTTGGGAATATTGCCTTCAGAGATCATTCCTGATGTGGAGGTGAACACTGCAGGCTCTGAGACCTGGTACCATTAGGCAGATTAGCATACACAGAACCCTTGATCAATTCCAAACCCAACATTAGCAACTTTGTAATATTTTCACTCTCCATGTCGTTTTTTGTGTGGGGAAGGAATAGACTTGGCAATTATGTTTTTGTTTACAAATAAATGATGTTTTTGGGATTTGTATAGCCATGTCTTATGAGTTTAGACATTTTCAGTTATTCTTTCTAAGAACAATAGTGCACCTATGAATTTGAATTTCTGCAATCCCACATGGCTAAAGGCCAGACCCTGAAGAGTGAAGCTCCCTAAGGTCTTGTTATTGTGCACATGACCCTTATCCTCTAACCAGACTTCTCTCCTGACCCTTCAGAACATTATGGACTCACCTTTTTGCCTGCTTTAGGACCTCAGTGGATATTTAGCCTCAAACAGGCGAACTTGCTTATGGAGATTCATGAGGGACAGCAGCATTTTTGAGATAAGCTGTCTAAATGAAACCATTCAGAGATCTGAGAGGGAAACCAGGAGACCTAAGAAAGAGAGAATGAAATTAACCACAACAAATGCTGCCTGTAGTGATGACAATAAAAAACAGATGAGCACTGAGAGAATAAGAAGTGAGGGAGGAGAGGCTGTGAGTATGGAGCAAAAATGTCCATGAGTTTGGCTATAAAAGGAAAGGCAGAGGCTAGTAGCTGGAGGAGAATGCGGAGATGAGGGAAGTTTTGTTTTGTTTTGTTTTATTTTGTTCTTTATGTAAGACTTAGGCATTCCTCAATGCTGATGAGAAACTGTCAATAGCAATTTAGAGACTGAAGATAGAAGCAAACTGGAGAAGTGAGGTCCCTGAGGGGATAGGAAAAAATATCTAGAGCACAAGTGAAATAATTAGCTCCAGAGAGGAAAGAGATAACCCCTTGTACTTAAGAGAAGCAAGAAAGGATGGATGCAGGTGCAAGTAAGTTGGTTAGTTGACATGATGGGAAGTTGGGGAGGGTTTGAAGAAGATATCAATGCTATTTACTGAGAGTGAAAGAAAAAGTGACTGGATTCAAAGTTTAAAAAGAGTGAATAAGCTTGAAATAGTTGCTATGAAGGATATGGGAGAGGCTAACTAAAAAAGTATGGAAAATTGATGGGCAGAATAGAGGAACCAGTTGAGGCTGGTGACCACAAATAAGCCAGCAATATGCTCCATGCTGTAACTATAGCTGGGCTCACAGCCCAGGTATAATATGGAAACAAAATGAACCACAGACATATCCAGTGTAGAAATTTCACCAAGTAGGGAGCTGGAAGACACTGGATCAAAGAAGTTGAATTTAATTAAAAGAAATAGATTGAAGCAATGAATGACTGAGTAAGCTATACAGAGAAGGATACTAATAGATTGGGTACTGACCAATAGGGCAAAGTAGAGTGATACACGGACCTAGGATTCCAGTGGGGTTGAATAACTTGTATAAGAGGGAATACTGAGTGAGACATATATAAGTACAGAAGACTGTGAAGAGAAATTTGATATCTCTGATGGAGAACAAGATACCAGGATCCAGACTGGAGGTTGAGAAGTCCTGGCCTTTAGGGGTTGGATTATCAGAAAAGTGATAGGATAATCAGGAGATTATCTTGGGTTTTGGGAGAATAGAGCAAGATTCTGAACTAGGTGCTGAAGTCTTTGAAGACTGAGTCACTGAGAGGCGGCTGATGAATAACAACAAGAAGGAAAGGCAGTGAAGTGGTAGCAGGAAAGAAGGAGCATCAGAGGAAATGCAGTTTCATACAGAAGTGTAAATATTCTTTAAAAATGGCTTTGGATTGTATGCAGGATGCTGACCCCATTTTCTAATCCTGACCTAGGTAGATAATAGGAAAATGAGTGGCCTTCACTTGAGAGGACTATGGTTAGGGTGACCATATCATCTGGTTTGCCAATAACAACCCTAATTTACACCTGTGATCCTGACACAATTATTAATAGTGCCATCTTTTACTCTTTTAAAAGTGGCCTGGTTTCTATGTTAAGTAGCATGTTCACCCTGCCTTAAAGAGGAGTAGTGGCCCCAAGGAAAAGCTCCTTCATTTAGGAAATAAATTATTTTTAAATAAGTGAGAAAATATAGTATGGATTTGCTTATTTGTTTGTTTTTTGTTTTGTTTTGCTTGAGAGAAGAGTTCCAAGGGCCATAATAAGAAAAGTTTGGGAGGGGATGGGGCAGTGGGATATTGAATCAGAGGACAGGAGATACCAAGTAGTATTTGAACTGAGAATACAAAAGAGGAGTTGATCATGGGAGCTCTCATCTCCATTTAAATTTTCTCATCAACTTTCTGACTCCTTTAATCAGGAGTCACATGAACAATCAGGCCTTCAGAAGTTAAATATGCCTGTTATTATTTATATCTTTACTATGTGGCCAGAGATTGTAGCATTTATTGTATTACAGATGAAAGATTGGAGTAACAGGCCTTTACAAACATTTAACATTGTGCAAGTTTCCTACAGATTATTGCCATAAGATGGCTCTTAATTGGGATGATAGCTCCTGACAATTGCTTCCCCTTGCACTTACATTTTGAGCATTCTTTCCTCTGAACTTTGACAGATTCAGCTTTCTCTCTGCCAACTGAACTCCATTACTTCCTTCAAAATCAGGGTAAGAAAACAAGGCAGCTCAAGGTCTCTGGAACATATGAAGCCTGGTTTATTCATCAAAGTCACTAGGTTTTGCCAAGCATTATACACTGAGAGCTGATGGTGAAAGAATTAGAGAACTTAAGTCAGATGACAATACCAAAAAGCAAATAGAAATTAACAACCTTGCTAAGAGCAAAATATTCTGGTGTCTCTAGGCTAAAATGCACCTTCAAAGACCAATGTAAGGTGTAACCAAAATAGAATTGAAGATTCTTTTTTTAAAACAAAGGAAATGGTCCCACTTTCACTAAACACAGAAATCCCCATAACAGCATCTTCATAGGAGACCTTTAAGTCAATGAGGTCGTTTGCATTTAAGTCTACAAGTAATATATGGTAATACAACTGATGCATAAAGATTGTCAATGTAGCTTATGGAAATATAGATAAAGCTATTTCCCTGAGCTGTAGACATTCTTCAATGGTCATGATAAATAAATACGTAAGTTAAAATGAGTGGTTTTTTTTCACTTTCTAAAAATATTCATTCCAATTTACAAATAGACTCTCCCAGGAATCCTTAAAGTAGAAAGCTTACAGCATTGATTTAAAATATGAATCATTTATTTAAAAGTCTATGCACAGTTTTTCAGAATTACCTCATGTTAAGAAATCAGTCTCACTGTCTAAAACTGTGACTCACAAACTTTTTTCTGTTTCTAAGCAATCCACACGTTTAATATATTCCTATTTAGTTACGTCTTTTCATTGTGTAAGAAAACTCTAAGCTGTACCCACCCCACCCCCTTAGCTTCCCACTCCATTCTAGAGGAATATCAGAGTATTGGAAGTGTTGTAGCAGGTTGAAAAATATTTCCTATAACAGTGTCTTTCAGATGTCAGGTTGTAACCTATTAGTGGGCCATATATTTAGAGTGTTATAAACACCAATTTTTAAAAAATGAAATAGAGTGGAATAGAGTAACCAAAGCTGCTTCTAGTGCTACTGAAAGAATGAATGCTTTGAAAAGGCCAAAATTAACTAAATCTGTGTGCTTTTCTCATTAAATACTAAAAGCAGTTAAAGTGACTGGTTTCAGGTGACATTTCAGTTTAGTTTAGCCACACCTTATCTTAAAAGATTCGTAGTAGCCACCGCTGGTCTTCTATAGTTTTTTGTTTTATCAATTGGAAGGCAGTTCTGTTCAAGACTGATTTCTGGCTACTGTTAGAAGTAGATTATTGATTGATCCCCCAATACTTCCTAAAAGAATTTGAACTCAAAGTAAATCCAGAGAAAAATAAGATGAAAACCTATATATAACATAAAAGAAATCAAAGGGGAAAGAAAAAGTATCAAGATATGCTGGTTCCAAAATGTTGCAATTGAACACAAAGCTTACTTCTGAATTCATGGTAATCAGGCAAAAGAGGAAACACACTATAGGTTACATAGCCCTAATTATCTAGGAAGCTGTGAGATTATCAGCCCAAACACACAGAATTTCCCAGCTCAGAGCCCCAAAATGAATTTGACCCAGCTGATGCCGACAAAAGTGCCATTGGTGGTACAATGATCAAGAAGGCCTAGGGTCAAATCCCAACTCTGTCACTTATTTTGTTACTTAACAGTTGGACATGTTTCTTTATCTCTATTTCCTCATCTGTTAAAAGTGGATAGTAATAATATAACTTAACTCTTATTTTGTTTTGTTTTTTTTAAATAAGGATTAAATGAGGTAATATTTGTAAATGATCAAATCAAGGCTGAGACTGGTTCTGCTACCGGTAAGGGTTATATTGTGTTTCTTTACTTAATTAAGCAAGCAAATATTCTGAATGGCAGTTTTGCAAAGGACATTCTTAAATCAGTGTGATTGCAGTTAGTGCAGTTAATTATTGTAGCGATACGAAAGCCGACCATTGCTTTATACCTTATGTTTCTATTGATTTCCTTCCCAATATTTTTATCTTTCAATTTTTTTTAAGAAAATCAGAAAAATAAACATATTCTACGCCACATGGGTCAGAATACCCATATCTCATGCTTCTTCTTCAAAACGTCATCCTCCTAATAAAATATGTCTGGTTCAGATTTTTTTGTGCAGACCTCAGTCAACTGAAAATTAGAGCATCTGTGTCATTGCGTAGAAAAACCTCACCTAGCAACAAGCAGCTAAACTCACCCATACTCATGTGAGGGATGACAAATTTACAATTTGCAAATTATCTCTTGCAAAGACTAAAAACTGTCCAGTGTTTGTTCGTTTTCCCTTGTTGGGGGGTCTTTCAAATGAAAAATTTCGACTTAAGCATTTTTAATGAAATCAAAGTTACAAAAAACTCTATAGACAAAAAATTTTGTATATGAAAAGACAATGAATTCAATCGCACCTTATTCATAAGCCACTTTAGTTATACTGAATCATTAAATCAAGTTTTTTATTTGTGCCCCTGATCTATGTTACCATAGATAATACATTACATACATTAAAAATACATGCTTTGTAATTTCACTTAGGTTAACTTACTTAGCATCTACACTCCACTATTGACATCAATAATGTTATCATTTAACTCATAATAAAATATATTTTTTCATGCATGAGTATCCTATCTCCCTTACTATATTAGAGCAATTTTAGACAAAGACTGGGTCATTTTTTTCTAACATCCTTACTTCTTAATACCGTGATTTACACAGTTTGCTACTATCTTTGTTAAAAAAAATTATCATAGAGATGGAATCCTTCATCAATAAAGTAGTATAAAATACTCCAATGCTTCCCAGTCATTTGTTCATTAAAAAGCACTTTTAATGCAGCTTCCTTTTTCTTTTTCTATTTTCAAATATCTATGCCTTTTTAAAAATTTAGGCCTTTGAACTTTGGCTAAATCAACCAAGCTATTATTGCCTTTTGCAGTTATTACATAAACATCTCTTTGGTTTCTCCTAAATCTTTGCAGAGTTTATAAAAAGCCTCTTAAGTGTTTTTAGTCCTCTTTTTTAGAAGTTATATGATCATATTATTTCAGTTCTCACTAGTGCTCTTTTTTAGGGGTTATATTATCACAGTATTTCAGTTAACACTGTACACCTCAAACATTGGTGTTGATTTAGAGTACTGTATTCATATTATATACTTTTTAAAAAGTGAACTTATGGCTTAAAATAGTGCATGACTTCACTATGACCACAGAACTAAAACTAGGATTAAAGTCTAGCTTTCAGAAACACCTGTTACTTATTCTCAATTTCTTTTAACTCAGGCTAGAGAACATGGTGAACTTTCAATTTTTAATCTTTAATTTTTATTTATTTTTCTTTTATGTAGTTCTAGTATTTTTATCTCTCAATAAAACTGACACATTTAATTTTCATTTTAATGAAAATAAAAAGTTACTTTGGACATTAAACTGAAAGTAAAATTTACTGTATATGCTACTACTTAATAGTAATGCAGATTTGTAGCTCAGTGTATCTTAGTCTTATCTTTTATGTTTTCATTTAAAAGATTGTTTTACAGTAGATTTATTTAGGAGCAATATATTTTAGGAATTATCAAAATTGTTAGTTTTTCTCCTTTCCACTCAGCTCATATCTCATTTAGCTATATAAGAATTAAAATTTTTATTGGCAAATCCATGTTGCAAGTTGGATGGGGAGTTTATTTTATTGCAAGAAGTGAGAACTTTATCATAATTAATTCATTTTTATTTTTTCAACTTTGATTAATTCTAAGAAGTATTTGAGGTCACTGTGGGAGTCTGATTTGAGAATCTGAAGAATTAACTTGGGAGGGTCTCAATGCCTACCAAGGTACAGGATTAAATTCAAAGTGACATAATGAAAGCAGTGTAATATATTTTGACACAACTCATTCATTTGATATATTATTTATCCTATCTATGTATTTTAGGAGGTCATAGCCATAAACTTTGAATATCCTTTTTAAAAATCTCTAATAATTGAAATGAAATTAATTGTGATGTGAAATAATAAAATTATAAAAACTACTATAGCCTGCAGATTATTGTTACTGAGTTTTGATTCTTTACTAAAAGTTGATATGTTGCTACCCATCTCCATAGACAGAATAATGTGTCTTAGAAAAATTATTCAATGTATCTTATAATAAGAGCCAGAAGATCTTTTCAATAGAACTAATAAATATTGCTTAGTTTTATTTTTAACAAAGCAATTTTTATCAAGAATTATCTGGCTAAGTACAATAACAACAATAGGGGGAAAATCAGAATCTCCCTCATTACCTGCTTCTGTAATTGTGCATGCATAAAGTATGCTTGAAGGCTTTGAAAGGAGAGATTGTGCAACTTGAATACTAATTTTGTGAGTACTGTAATTTCACGTCTGCCATCCATGTTCAAGCTGGTTGTGCTTTGAGGAGCAGCTGAAGCTTTATGAAAACTTTGTAAAACATTCTATTTAGAAGCAATTCTTTTCCTTTGCATTATGCACTCTGGGTATTTTTCTTCCTTTGTGTTTTATTTTAAGAACATTTGTATGAAAACAAGATCTTTGTTTCTTACAAGCACATCTGCTCTTGCTGCTTGTAGATTATGAGAAGTCATCATCCTCTGTGACATCATAAGTATTTCCATGGCAACCCATTTGGCTTACTTTTTTTTTTTAATATAATAAAAAGTTACAGACTGTCAGCAGCAGCAAAGTGTTTATCTCAAAACAGATACATAATAACTTCCCAGTTTTCTGCACCCACTGCCTGTGGCCTATTCATTGCAAAGCACCAAAGCTTTAGCTTACTGCATTTAATTCCCTTAAAGTCCATGAGACTGTCAATTCTGATTATCCACAATCTAGTGAAAGAATAGGATGCTTGAAGAAACAAATTCTAAGTGATTAACTGTATTGTACACGACTTGGCTGGTATTAGTTCAATGAGGGAGGAAATATATGACACCTTGTGTTTTATGTTCTATAGTAAATAATGATATAGATTTTTTTTTTTTTTGAGGTTCGCGGGCCTCTCACTGTTGTGGCCTCTCCTGTTGCGGAGCGCAGGCTCCGGACACGCAGGCTCAGCGGCCATGGCTCACGGGCCCAGCCGCTCCGCGGCATGTGGGATCTTCCCGGACTGGGGCATGAACCCGTGTCCCATGCATCGGCAGGCGGACTCTCAACCACTGCGCCACCAAGAAAGCCCTATGATATAGATTTGAATAACAGCTGGAAGGATCTTGAAGTCCTTTACTTGAAATGATTTTATGAACAGTCTCTACATCCACTCAGCCATTTCAGTGCTGTCGGTACTGTGATGAAATGTGGCAATGAGAGACCTCAGAACATAATCGTTTGGATAGCGAGCCAAGGCTACTAAAGAGGACTGGGACCAGGAACTGATTGTGGCACGTTCTGCTACATCAATATCAGTCAAAATCATGAAGTTCTAGTCACAATAACCAAGGAATCCATAAGAAAATATTTATCGAGTACTTGCTATGTGCATAGCACACTTGTGCATAGCACATTTAAGGTAGTACATACACAATCCCTGACCTCCCAAGCCTTTCTTTAAGATTGTCAGATTAAAAGTATCAACATTTTTTCCCAGCACTACTTAGTTTTGAATTAAATCGTTTCCCCTTTTATTTAAACAGTCCCATTTTATTTTAAAAAGTGTACACGTTTGACATGAACCACATTAGTTCAGGATATTTGGTGAGCTAAGCCCAAATGAGCTGTTCTGTGTTGAATGCTAAGGGAAATTTAGAGAAAGAGGGCTCAGAGGCAGCTGCTGTCTGGGAGCTCTTGGATTCAGAATGGCAGCAATAAGATACATGATCCTGGGTCTAAAGCAAGTGTCAGTTATACTGGTAGCAAACACACAAAATCATGAGTCTGAAGATAGGTCAGGAATGAGAAGATGGGCACAAGTACTAAGGACAAAGCAACCAAATCAAAGGAAGAAGGCCTAGGGGATCTATCTAAGCAGAGGCAGGGCAGGTGTTGGGCAAAGGTCATAACGGCAGGCAAATGGTAGAGGTCTAAGCAGTGAGGTGGGCAATATTGTAGAGGCCCAAGAGCATGAATCAGGGACCCAGTCAAGCAAGACTGAGCTCAGACATAGGAGAGCCGTTCACCGTGGTACCAGGGGACAGGGCAGGAACCAAGTGAAAAGGGTCTAAAGTCCCAATTAAATGTCCCAATGAGTGAGTATTGTTGTGACATATATTCGTATAATTATTTGTTTATTCACTGGTTCAGTGATAAACACTCTATTAGACACAGGAATTAATAAAATTGACAAAGTTGACCTTATGAAACACATACTGGATGAAACAGACAATGAAGAATTCAGTAAATAAATGTATAATTAAAATCTGTATTACATGTCATGAAGGAAATAAACAGGTGTCAAAGTAAGAATTAAACTGGGGGTAGAGAGGTGCTACTTAGGTATCACTGAAGGCCTCTCAGAAAATATATATAACATGGATTTTTAAAAAAATCTTCTTAACCCTACCCCTCATCCCCCTCCACCCTGGCCTACCAGCTTTAAAAGGATAACTATCTAACATGCACATCCGTGGTTAGTTCTATTCCCAGATTTTGTAATCAGCCAGTGGCTTCCTGCACCCAGTGATTCCACACCATCAAAATCTCCTTCACATCCCTGAATTGACCCATGTATCTATCCAGACTCCAAGGTCAGCTGACAACCTGATTTCTCTTATTGCCACTTAAACCTCCATGATGATAAGTCCCTGTTAAAAATAGCTTATGATAAGGGTAGAAGTTTCTTCTATTCAGAAGAGGCTAACATAATGAACAAGCCCAAATATCTCAGAGGCTTAACACGTTATAAGTTCATCTGTTGTTCAAAGCATTTGGTGAGATTCAGGACCTTTCCAAATTTGCTCAATCATCCCCTTGGGTGATTGGAGGCCTCTGCTGACTCCTCTGCTTTTCCCTAGCAACCAAGGGAAGGAAGAGAGCAGAGGATCGTGAGAAAGTTTCTATGGGCCAGGCACAGAACTGTTGGGCATCTCTGTATCCCCCTGCCTACATTCCATTGGACAGATCTCAAGTATTCAACGGTACACCTAACTATAAGGGAGGCTAGGAAATGTAGTCTAACTGTGTGCCCTGAAGGAAAAAAGAAATGGGTTTTGTTGAGTACAATAGTGTATCTCTTTATTTAACAAAAAATTCATTTCCCTCTTTTCCCCACACAAAGAGTTTACTCATCCTCTCGCTAAGTGAGTTCACTGAAGGCCCCAACCAGTCACTAAGAGACCATGCTTTGACTGAACCAATAACTTGCTTTGAGCACAGAAAGGAGGCAACGTATTTTAAGAAATACGAAAGACCAAGGAACATTATTAGTATATCCTTTTGTGCTATTTCCCCCTATATTAGCCAACCACTTATACAAAAATGATGTCATAGAAGGAAAGGGAAAGATGGAGCAAACCATAGTTCCTTCTTTCATTCCTTCCTTACTCACCAGTAAGCCAAAGGTAGAGAGTATTGAAAGAATGTGCACACGTGGATAAGCAACATAAAAACAGTTGAATTCGTAGTGTGAAGCATTTCCACTGTTCCGGCAAGAACAAAATGCATACACATGTTAACGCTGCAAAACAAGAGTTGTGTAATTTCAGTAATTCCACATGAGTTAAATGTTCTCATATTTGCATTTAAAATTGGCATTGTACAATATAGAGATGAATAGTAAAATGAAATTAAATACTTATTTAGAATGACATTAAGGAGCAAATACAAAATACCATAAGTCAAAACATGCTGTAAAAGAAAGGATAAGGATTTTTTTTTAATTAATTAATTTATTTGGCTGTGTTGGGTCTTCATTGCTGTGCGCAGGCCTTTCTCTAGTTGCAGCGGGTGTCATTGCGGTGCATGGGCTTCTCAGTGCGGTGGCTTCTCTTGTTGTGGAGCACGGGCTGTAGGCACGCGGGCTTCAATAGTTGTGGCACGTGGTCTCAGGAGTTGTGGCTCGCGGGATCTAGAGCGCAGGCTCAGTAGTTGTGGTGCACGGGCTTAGTTGCTCCGCAGCATGTGGGATCCTCCCGGACCAGGGCTTGAACCCGTGTCCCCGGCATTGGCAGGCGGATTCTTAACCACTGTGCCACCAGGGAAGTCCCAAGGATAAGGTTTTATATTTTAGTACCCTTGATAGCAACTTTTCCCTGTGACTCCATCTTTTTATTTTGCACTGGACTCTGCAAATTATGTAGCCTTCCCTGGGTCCAGTGAGCTATGTCCTTGCCCCAGTGCAACTGCAATTAAAGCTTCCAGTCAGAAAAGGGAGGAATAGGATACACACAGCAGTCAATGACCCATAGAAGTGATTCATCCTTCTGGGTAGGCACTGTGAAGGGGGACTGCCCAAGATGCAGATAGTTTCTTGTTCTGTCCCTGATTCTGCTTTCCGTGGCCCTTGGCTCCTGTCTCTAAGAGCTTCTTCCTTAACCATCATCCTCCTCAGAAATATCTGAGATGGCTGTTGAGGAATGTCCCCTCCTCGTCCATTGTGGGGCTTTCATATCTCTCTTCTTGTCTAAGGGTGGTTTTAAAGACTTTTTTTCAGCCCTAGCTCAAAGTTTCCTTGTTCTACAATTTCTACAAAAAATTTTTTTTGGTAAGTTTCCGATCTATTTGCTTCCAGTTAGTTCCATGTGCCAAGTGTTTTTTTTTTATTCGACATAGTTATTAAACTTGCCTTATTCTTGGTTTCCTGGTCCCCAGTTTTTCCTTCAGTTTAAGGGCAGGTACCTCGAGGCAATCAGCAGCAATATGCTATGGTGGAAAAGACCCTCTCTTAATCTGATATTTACTGAAGGGCTGAGTTGTTTGCAAAATCTCTCCGGCCCTTGGTCATTCAGGGTCATTTTTTACTTCAGGTCCCAAAGCTATCAGCTTTTCAACCATGGAAGGCCCTTGATCCCCGAACTTTCTACTCCTGCCATTCTCTGCCTGAAAATCAGCCCAAACTCACCTGAGTGCACGTCTTTCTTGCTTAGATAATTGGCCAACACAGTACTGCTTTGAAAGTTCCAACCACTTTCCCTACAGTCTCAGTAATTTGTGGTCAGCCTTCCAAGTTCTCCCATGACAGCCTTATTGAAAATGTGCTGAGGCATGGCAGAACTCTCCAGACATCCAGCCTACTATAGTATATCTTCACCTTCTGCTGGCCAGTCACTAAATCAATGCCACTTATTTTGGGGTATTGTTACAACAGCAGCACAGGTCAAAGTACCAATTTCCGTTCTTATCTAGATAGGATAGCTGCTGTAACTAACACTAAAATCTCAGTGCCTTAATATACTAAAGCTTATTTTTGTTCATGTAACACATCACTGTAGGTTTATGAGGAGTGACATACCACACAGTGATTAAGAGAACTAGGTTCCTTCCATCTTAAATTATTTTATATTGTATTACCCAAACTTACATTTTTGAAAATCTTGGTTTAAAACTTATTGTCGAAGCAATTAAAAGGTCTGTTTAGAAGTTCAGTTTATTTTAATACTTATGTTTAATGTCTATCACATCTGAAAAAGACCCCTCACAATCAGCGGTAGAGCCAAAAGGAAGAAATAGACATTTGCCTGCACTAAAAAAAATTATGATACTCAGTTTTCAATTTTGTTCACAAATTCACACGAGGATTTTGTGGAAATTTGACTCCTAAATTTAAATTTCCATCTTCCCTGATGTCAGTTAGTGGTTCTTACAGAACAATCAAAAGACTAATTATTCTAATTTTGACAAATGCACTTCAAACTCACTGAAATATTTTTAAGCAAGTCAGAAAATTCTATTTTTAAATTTTCTAGGTATGAGGATATGAGAAGTATTTTTAAAGATGACAGATTTATTTACATTATTTAAGCTACAAAAAAAATTATGGTAGAAATCATTCCAAAAATTCCTTTACAAAATGGGCCCTCTGTAGCATGAACTTTTTTGAAAACGTCATTACGATTTTGTTCATTGTTAAAACACTACCTGTACCATGAAGGAACAGGTGATTTATATTTTTGCAAGTGTCTATGGGGCAGTATAGCCACTGGTTATCACAGAAAATGTCACCAACCAGAAGCTGAGCATCAAAGGAGTCCTTGGGTGTAGCCCATTGAAGTCAGTCTTTCAGGGCACAGAGGAGAGTGTGAAGGGGTGAAAAGAATAGATCTGGAGGAGCCAATGAAGACTGGGGCAGGCCTCCCCAGAAGAGAAGACCACTAAGGTAACACTGACAGCATCGGGTCGGAGGGGTGGAGAGACTAAGTATTTGCCTAAGAAAGTACCTTTTGATAGAAGCAAGTTGTGAAGAAACAATGTTCCCCTCTACCGAAGATCGCTTGAAAAGATCTAGTGAGATGCCAGTGTCAACCCGTATATATTAAATATCAGTAAATTTTAATGGATTTCTTTTTAGATAAAAATACATACAAGTTCTATTGTTTTCTTCCTTTAACTCCAAGAAATTTTTCTGCAGACCCCTAAGGGTGCGCACACACCACTTTTGAAACCACTGGATTAAAGACTACTCTGTTGGACCACAGTTGGCACACTTAGTCCCAGCTCAGTTCCTGGTAAACATTCTGGCCAAAGGCAGGAAGAATTTCATACCTTGTGCTTAGTTTGCCTCATACTATTTTGACTCTCATCTAGATGTACCAGAATCAGGTTTAGCCCCAGTCCCACTCACAGCCAAGCTTCAGGCCCATCTTCCACTGAACGTGTTGTCTGGCTCTTTGTGGAGAGCTCAGCATCAGCCTGTCACCACCGCTCAGCTCTAAGCTGAGTGCTATTGGCAGAATGTCAGGCTTATGATTATATATGAGGGACAACACATTATGTCAATGCACTTAAGTCTTTCTTTAATCTGGTATGAAGGTTAGAATGACTTTTTTGTATCTGCTTGACTCTTGGCAAATCAAGCAAGAGGTTTTAAAAAGAAAAAGATGAAACATAATGCAGTTTATACAATGAACAGGATTTTAGGTTCCAACCCAATGACTTCATAGTAAGGAAAGGATCTAAAGCAACAAAAAAACTAAAAAGGGAGACAAATGACATCTGCAACTTTCTTCTATCTTTTTTGACAGGAACCATTTTTAAAAGAAACTTTTAATTTAAGAACAGTTTTAGATTTATGGAAAAATAGTTGCAAAGATAATATAAAAAGTGGACTGTATAATTTCTCACCCAGTCCCAAACCCATTTAAAATTTTTTTTTGCTCGTTTATTTGGTTAGATTGGTTTGCTTTTTATTTTTTGAAATCATATGCATTTAATGTTGCTTCAACAGATCAGGGCAATAATTCCAATATTTGTGTAAGGAGATACCACTGCTATATTCCAGGGATTTAGGGTAATAAAAACACCCTGCTTAGTTAGAATTCAGAGCTGTGACCTCTGGCCTTCTTAAGTAGATTTAGGAGAGTTTAAAACTGCCCCTCTGGGCAAATATTTTAGGAGCTGATGAGCATTCAACTTCACTTAAGATACAGCTTGTCATCAATACACCCAAGAGACTGACAATTTCTATTTATCGCTTAATGATAGTGAACCTGGCGTTCCTCGTTAGCCCCAGGACAAGAAAGCAGAGTCGTTTTGAGGAGTAGACCAATCTTTGAAAGACTAGGAAGGTCACCAGTCTTTCGAAGAGTTTGCAGAAACTTAGAAGCTTGCTGCCCAATAGCCCAAAGAGGAGACTGAATAAACTCAAAATGAGGGACTGTGATTGCCCCTTTGCCACTCAAACCTCATGCCTTTAAAATATAAACTACTAAAAAAAAAAAAAATATATATATATATATATATACACACATACATACATACATAAACTACTTGGGGGCAGAGGTCCTTATTCTCCATGTAGAAATTGTGCCTGACACATAGTGGCACTCAGTAGATATTTGCTGATTGACTCACTCTGAAGAAACATGGTGATACCTACTCTGTGTAAAGAGTAAGAAGAGGCTACTGAATTGTCAACATAAGAGAGAAGCCTTAGAAGGAAGAAATTCATGACTTTGCACCCTATTTTTAAACCTTGGGATTCTGTAGGAAAAATGCACACGTGGTCCAAGAAGCAAACAATATTCAATAGCCCCTACAAAGAACACAGAAACCATTTCTTACTGAAATCTAGAGTATTCAAATGTTGAGGTATAGTTGAGAATGGCCACCGGCTAAGAGGAGATTGTACACAGAAAGGCTTGTCAGTAGAGGTCAGTGGTGCTGATTACATGTGGCAATAGCAGGGAGCTATCATCTCCACAGAAGATTCTCGTGGCTTAGGCAGCTACTTGTTGTGGGACATGAAACTTGGTATAAAAAAGATGCTTCTTTGGACAGTTTTCATTGTTTTACATCATGAGCCTTTAGGTCTTTGCAAGCAACCTGTTGCAAAACATATATGTTGATATTTCATGTAAAAATGATGGGCATGTTTTAGGTTCAGTATGCACCAGGGGAGAGTATTTTTCAGTTTTTAGGTAGCCACCACATAGCCACATAGTAATCCCTTAGAGTAATAGTTCCCCTTTATATTATGGATATCTGCTAATAATATTAATATGTGCTATTTATTGAACACTTTCTAAGTGCTCAGCAGCATATTAAATATTTTGCTCTAATCTTAAAAAAAAATCCATATAGTTGGTAGTATTACAATCCCCATTTTAAAGGTAAGGAACTGAGTCTTAGAGAAAAGTTAAGAACCTTGCACATATACACACATCTAACAAGTTTGGACTGAAACCCAGATTTTGTTGATTCTAGATCCTGCAAGCTTGATCACTACGTTACATTCATAGAAAGCTTAATAAAATGAACTGTGTGCTTTCTTTTTACATTGTTCCATTATTCCGTCACTAAACAATGTAGTTTAAATCAAATGTAGTATAGCCGTAAGAACTAGGGTTTGCTGCCTTAGAACCAAGTTATTCTTCATTTACTTCATTTAATAGTTCTGTGTTGTGCCCTTCTATGGTCTTAGCACTGTATGGAAGAAACAAAGAAACATAAAACACAGAGCCTGCCCTCAGGGATATTATGTTCTTGAGAAAAAGAGCAAATTAAATAATCATAAAATCAATATGATAAGTTCCTGAAGTGAACTTGTCATATTGTGGCATGTGCCACGGGAGTTCAGAAGAGAGAGGGACCATTATGCACCTGAGTGGACAGGGATCATCTTGTGGAAGTTGAATGATTCCTTAGAGAGTGAGAAGGATTTGGGTAAATACAGAAGTAGGAATAAACTACTTCTATACCTACTTCTTCCTACAGGAAAGAGGGTGAACACAGATTACAAAGTAAAAATAATCACTCAAGTGTCCATGGCGTAGTAATTAACAGTTTAACTAGAAAGTATAATTTGTACTGGGGAACAGTAAGAGAAGAAAATGAAAATTAGAAACATGTAAGAAAAGCCTTGAAGGGCCAGTCAAAGCTTTACTCTGTGGGACAGGGGAAGGAACCTGGGACTTAGAAGGTAGTAGCAAGAAGGGTTGGCTGGATTGGGTGAAGTGGAAGGGATCAAATAACTAAGCTCTGGGTGGAGGGAAAATAAATAGTAGGTACGGTGGGAGAGGGACAGATGAGACTTCTGGTCAAAGAGGGAGAGAATGAAGACTGAAATCTTGGTATGTCTGGACCCTATGAAAATGCTTTCTGCAAAGAGTAGGTCAAGTTGGTAGAGTGCCATTACAGAGAAGACATACAGCTTAATGGATTTAAAGAAAGCAAAGAGGGCTTCCCTGGTGGCGCAGTGGTTGAGAGTCTGCCTGCCGATGCAGGGGACACTGGTTCGTGCCCCGGTCCGGGAGGATCCCACATGCCACGGAGCTGCTGGGCCCGTGAGCCATGGCCGCTGAGCCTGCAGGTCCGGAGCCTGTGCTTCGCAACGGGAGAGGCCACAACAGTGAGAGGCCCGTGTAACGCAAAAAAAAAAAAAAAGAAAGCAAAGAATTTAAAATTCATTATATAATGTGAGCGTTCAACAAATAGTTCGAAATTGTTGATGATGGTACACAGTTTTAAATACAAAGAGAAAAATGATGAGCCCAACTCTGAAATTCTAAATATAAAAGAGAAGAGTCAGGGTTTCTTGGGTCGAGGGGAAGGCAGAGAGAAAAAAGGAAGTGCAGAAAGGTTAAAAAATGATACATCTGCATGTTCTAAATATTAAAGGAAGAAAAATTGAATGATAAGCGTGAGTTAAGAATCTGGAGACCCAAGGACCAGTCAATTTCCCTTTTCTACATTGAGTGATATGAGAAGGGCAAACAAGGGTGTAATCTTCAAAATATAGGCTGTGATATTTTCTAAAAAAATCGACTCTTGCTTAAGGGGAATGGGTGATGAAATAAGATCAGAAAATGATTACTTTTCGATGACAGTTATACATACGGAACTGTGCAAAGGGAGTTTAAATAAGTGAAGTAGAAGTTTTATAAGGCACAGTAGAAAGAATGGACTCACTGTGGGAAATGGAAACAGAATGATAGAATCAAATTTGAGAGTTGGGAAGATATAGAGGGGGAGTTTTGGACCTTAGATAGCTAGTGTGAGTAATAGGAATTAGCGTAAGAAGTTATTTCAGAACCTTCTGAAAAACATCACAGACATTTCCAGGGACACGATGTCAGAAGAGGCAAGCCTCTCTACAAACATGGACACACTAGGGTCAGTTTCAATATATTGAAGAGAATGTTTCAATTTTGGAAACTGACTTTGGGAGTTTCCTTGGGCAAGTGGGGAATGAGGGGGAGATTCTTTAAGAGATGTGGGAGCCAAAACAACTCTGTCTCTAAGAACACCATTCTCTATTATGAAACTAAATGACTGTCTGGGGGATTTGAATAACTGATACTTCATTGCTCCTTCACTCCAGTAAATTGAATATAATGATGTCCTTAACTTACTAAAAGGTTTAGAAGTGCCCCTTGAAATCATCAAGAAAAGAATGGATTGGTGTATTTATTTCTTATTCTTCAGTGGTCACCATGAGTGCTGTTTCTTCCAAGAAGGCTTTTGTATGGAAATGAGGGCGTGTATGGATGCATGGAGTGAACTGTAGTAGATGTAGTTGGCTGCCCCCTCATACTCTTTCTATATTACCCTCATTGTCTAGAAGCCACATGTTTTGAGTGAAATTAGGCTAGTCCAGCTCCTTTAAGATTGTACTCTGATTAGCTGATTCCAATCTGAGTGTTACAGTCATGGACCCCCTTATAGTAGATTGGTTCATGGATAATGGGTCATGTGAATCATGACCTAAGCCAAATTAATACATGGAATTCCCCTGGTCAGAGATTGGTTAAGAGTCAGTAGAGAACTTAAGTGGTTCAATTAGAAGGAAATTCAAGACTTCAGTTACTGTTTGCAGTAAGAAATTTAGTCAATCAATCATTCTCTCCTCTTTCTTTCTCTCACTCCCACCCTCTTACGTGGTTATTGGTAATTTTGTAACCACAAGATTAACTAGCCTTGGAATAAACTTGCCACACTAGAAAGAAAACTGGAGAAAGAAACAAACTGCTCCTTGGTGAACACCATAGAGCTGCTGGATCCAACCTTGGCTGCAACTTATACTATAAGTGATATTTTGAGTTTGTGAGTCAATACATTGCCTTTATTGTCAAGGCTAGTTAAGTATTATAACTGGGACACCTTTCTGAATTATATTTATACTCATCTACTGAAATATTTTATTTTTCCCATTTACTTGAATCTCAACACATGCTGTCTTGCACTGAATTTATTCGCCTATATTTCCTATCTTTCTGCACAGTTTTTGAGTTCCTTGAGGTCAAGGACTGAAATTTACATATTTCTATGTTTCTCCTAGCCTTCAGAATACTACTTTGCATATAGTAGTGCTTAATAGATATTTCTAAAATGAATAAATCAAATTTATGAAAATGTGCATTTGATCTCATTAGCATCATACTGCAGTTAACACATATTAATAATTCTAAAACTTAAATAAACTGAGTATGACAACATCATTCTTTTAATGTTTCATATTTTACTTGTTTGCTTGTTTCTCTTCCTTGCTATAGGAAAGGCTGTGATAGTGATTTCTGTTTTTCACTTTCTTCCCCACAAACCACAAAAATTTCTAAGTTGTTATGACAGTTTATCTAAAGTTCTAAAGATTAACAAGCATTAATCAGTGTTATCAGTTCTGTTGATGTAATTCTAACCAAAAGCTGAGTATCTTGACATTTTAGTTAGCTAATGTAGTCTTACATTAGGTAAAGGAAAGATTTACATTAGGATTTGGATACATTGAAGATAGCCAAAGGCCAAAAGGAAAAGCTACCTTGCTTTTAAAAGCTACCTTAAAAGCTACCTTGCTTTTAATTCAAGCCTTGACTCTTACTAGATATTTGACCATGGCAGAATTATTTCTCTTGGTCTCAGTTTTCTCATCTATAAAATGGAGATATTTATACTATCAATCTTATAGGATTCTGATAAGGATCAAATGAGTTCATAAAAGCAAAGCACTTAATTTTAACAAATACTTAATGAGTACTGTTTTTCTTCTTTTCCTTCTTCCTCTCTTCCTTCTCCTTCTTCTTTTCCTGCTCCTCTTCTACCTCCTTCTCCTTCTTATTGTTCTACAGTATTGTTTTGATGTTATTACCATCCAAGTTGGGAAACAATTATAGTTTTCTCCATGTAAAAATTACTTTTTCTACTTTCAGTTTCAATAAAACATTGTATTTGCTGCTTCAAGATAAAAATATAATCTTCCCACCTACCTGGTAAAGATAAAGCCTGGCTGGTCACTTTTTCAGTCACATGCCCATGCAACAAATAAGTCTACCTATGAGAATATTAACAAATGAAAGGGCCCTAGAAGACAGTACCAAAGTTACAAAAATAAAATAATTATATAAACATAAGGTACTTTTTCAATAAAGTAAACACAGTGGCCTTTAAAATATATTTAATACATGAAAAATGTTTAATTCATGAAAAGTAGGTTTTTAAAAAACTAATTTGATTTTTATTTTACTTCAGTGTTTAATACAGTTAATTTAAATTATGTAATTACATTTCATTGAAATTTTCATTGCGATAATTATATACTCACATACAGTTATAAGAAGTAATGCAGGGGCTTCCCTGGTGGCGCAGTGGTTGAGAGTCCTCCTGCCGATGCAGGGGACACGGTTTCGTGCCCCGGTCCGGGAAGATCCCACATGCCGTGGAGCGGCTGGGCCCGTGAGCCATGGCCGCTGAGCCTGCGCGTCCCGAGCCTGTGCTCTGCAACGGGAGAGGCCACAACAGTGAGAGGCCCGCGTACCTCAAAAAAAAAAAAAAAAAAAAAAAAAAAGAGAAAGAAAGAAATAATACAGAGAGATCCCTTACACACTTTGTTCAGTTTCTCCTTATGGTACCATTTTGCAAAACTATAGTATAATATAATATCACAACCAGGATATTGACATTGATTCAATCCAGCCATTTTATTCAGATTCCCAAGGTTACTTGTCCTCATTTGTGAGTGTGAGTACATGGTTTGGAGTTCTTTACGATTTTCTCACCTGTGTTCATTCCTGTATTCATCACCACAGTCAAGACACTGAACAGTTCCAACACTGTTCCAACCTCCCTCCAGTCCTTCCTGTACTTACTTTCTGAACAAACCAACCAACCTTATGAATTAAGCCCCCCAAGTCATGTTAGTTCTATCGCTAGATTAAGGACAAGGTTCATTTGCAAATGGTCATGTGCTTCTGATATAAATCTCCCTGAGCAACACTCATTAACAGGCACATCTGACTATGTATTTTTGCGAATGTACTTACTTTTCTCTAGTATCTCTCTACATAGGTATCTCATTATCTAGAATAGAACTGAAAATACAAGGATTCATTCATTTATTTACTCCACACTCAACTCTCATTTATTTTAATTACAGGAATCTAGTCAATATTTTAACATCAAACCAGGGAGGGACTTTGCTATCTGGCATAATCACCACAAACTCTTATCTTACCTTTTATGTATAGAATTTTACCTATATTTATCAGATGTACATGACATTAAAGTCCAGTTATGGAAAATATTAAAATTAAATATATACTTAATTTTGTTTGTATTTTAAGTAGAAATTTATTTAAATGTATTTTTCATATAAGATATTAAAAATATAATATACCTAGGTTATCAATATCCTCTAGGAATAAAATTATAGTCAGAAATGCCTATCAGCCAGTGAATACATTGATCAAGGTATGAGAAATTACAGAAAACCTGAAATTTATGGCAGCTAAAGGGAAATATAGGAAGATGAGCTTAGAAGGTGTGCTATGAATCCTTTAAACGATTTCAGTGCAGAGAGACTAGGCATTCAGGAACTACTTTGGAGAATACTTGCCTAGATGTGTTTCCTTCCCAGTCATCGGTTCTGTCAACTGAGGCTATCTCTTGAGGTTTTCTCACCAGGAAATGGAAATAAGTCCATTATTTGTAAGAGATTAAATATTGATCACAATTTTATATTAGTTCATATTAAAATCTATATGTAAGTGCTTCATTATTGAGTTCAGTTTCTGTGTGATTGTTCAGTTTCAAACAGCAACACAAGAAAATTTGCTTCTACTGTCAACATAAAAAAATTAATACTGCATCATATAAAATGATGGAGATGACATTCAGTGTCATTTTGTGAGGTATGGTGTTTGAGATTCAGCGCTCACCAAAAAATAAATGTTGACGAATGGCCAACATGATAAAATACTGAGGCAAAATAACCCAAAAGGGAAATGAACATGGTACTGTAGTCAGACTGTAAGAGTTCCTTGCTGTGCCACTGAACAAGCAAAACACTCGAACTCCCTGTGCTTCAGCTTCTTCATTTGTAAAATAGCAAAATAATAATAATAATAAAATCTACTTTATAATATTGTGCAGGTTAAATTAGTTGATACATGTATAGCACTTAAAAGACTCCCAAATGTGTACTGGTTGCTCAATAAATGTGAACTGTTACTAAACAAGACATAATTTTAAAAGTAATCTCAGCCTTTATCCTGAGTATCTCAATAATGTAAAATTATGCTGAGAAATGACAATTGTTCAAAGAGCAATCTCAGAGATCTTGCAATAGTTCTCTGAAACAGTCATTGAAAATTAGTTGATTTGCTATTAGAATCACTACCTCTTTATCATAAGAATTAACAGTGAGCAACACAACTCTGTATACCATAGAGTTACAGAGAAACCCACATAAAAGTTTGCCAACTAACTCCCTCTCCCCACATATGCTGATAAGGAGCAATCTCCAGAGATTTCGAAGTGTTGCACAATGACAAGTAAATTGCGTATCGTGGAAAGATTGAGGTAGAATAGGTATATAGGCTGTTAGCCTTGGTGTGATATTTCATTTCCCTTTCTTTTATTTCCTCTGTCATCATTTCTCTACACAATATTTCCTAGCACCTTGATATCCATTATTGCTTATTTATCCCATACCATATTTAATACCAAGCATGATATTGTATTGATCAACCCATTATTGTCTTTCCAGCCTGTCCATCTCCTCTGTTCTGATGGTTTTACACATTAGCTTTTTTGAATGGTGGCATAATTTGATTTAGAGTCTCCTGGTACGCACTATTTCTTGAGAATATATTAGACACTTCAGTATACTGCTTTAGTTCTTTCTGGGCAAACAGCAATACCTTTTGCTTTTACCTGCTGACCAATCCCTCTTATTCTCCTTTGCAAGCTTTTCTTCCTCTGCCTGTCTTTTGCATGTTTTTCTTCATATTTTTATCCTAAATTCTCTTCAATTTCTTATCTTTATGGTGTGCTTGAATGATCTCCTCTTCAACAGCTCCAAATATAATCTGTATAATAAATGACTCCAAAATCTAAACCCCTAAGCTAGACCTCTCTATTACTAGACTTATGACAACTTCATGTGGTTGTCCTACAGTCCTCTAAACTCAGCATGACCACACTGAACTAATTATCCCCCAAGTCAACCTCCTGTAGAGAATGACACCCGTAACTATGTATATTATCCTTAGCCCCTCACTTCACTTACCTCCTACAGCCAATCAGTCACCAGTCCCTGACAAATCCATCTTTTAAAAAAGCTTTCTAATTGGTCCTTTTTTCTCCATCTCTATCTCCAGAACATTATTCCAAGCCACAAGTATCTCTTGCTGAGATTATTGCAAATCTTCCTAAGTGGTTTCCTTCCACCCCAAATATTCTCCAAGGATGCTGTCAAAGTAAGCTTCTTAAATGTGAATCTAGTTGTGTCACTCTTCCATTTAAAAACCTTTCAATAACTTCTTGCTCTCAGAATAGAATTGCAACTTTTTGTTTTAACCCCTAAGGCCCTTCATGACCTGGCACCTTCTAGGAGTGAAGCTGTTTCATGGTGAAAGCATAAACTTTGGGATTACATGTCTGGATTTAGATCTTAACTGTTTATTCATCCATCCATCCATCCATCCATCCATTATTGAGCAACCACTGTGTGCCTGGCACTGTTCTTGCCTCTGGATAGAGCAGTGAAGAAAACAGACAAAGCCTGCCCTTCTGGGGCTTTCATTGTAGAGGCATGAGACAAACAATTAACAAGAGAACACATACAGTATGGATAATGATAGGGTGCTTCAGGGCAGTGGTCACGATGAGATTGATGTGCATATTTGGTGTCCATCAGAGTAATGAAACAAAGAAGGCAAATCTCTGAGGTAGAAGAGTATTGAAATGCCTCCCCCCCCCCCCCCCCCCCGCCCTGCACCCCCAGCTGAAATCACCTTGGGGCTAAATGTCTCTGGGACACTTTAATTTTTTTTTTTTTAGTATCTAAAAGAATCTCTATCTGCTGCCTGGAGAAGGAGAAGAGGCTATGAGGAAACAAGAGTGGAAACAGGATGACGATTAAGAGGCTATTTGCAATTGTCCAGGACACAGATACAGTTAGAGCAGTAATGATGGACATGATGAGGAGTGGTCCGACTCTGAGAATATTTCTAAAGTAAAACCCAGAGGACTTGCTGATGGGAAAGCATCAGGACTCCCTGAAGATTTTGACTTGAGAACTACAAGTGGTGGAACAATTCACTAAGATGGGAAAGAATGTGGGAAGATCCTATTTGGACTTTAGAGGGAGAATCAAGGATCCAGAATGTGTTATGTTTGAGATGCCTCATACATGTCTAAGTGGAGATGTTAAACAGGTAGCTGGGTATGATAATATGGAGTTCAGCTGAGTAGTTTGGATGGGGATATAACATGGGCTGTCATTAGTATATCATGATTTTAAAGCCTTGGGACTGAAATGAGGATACTGAGGAATGAGAGTGCTAATAAATATTAATGAGTGGCTCTGTATAAAAGATGTATATAATATGTACATTTTTACATACTACCCCTTTAGACAGGACTTGCTCTCTCTAATTTACCACAGTACCCACTACCCACTAGGCTACACATGTGTACTTACACAGGCCCTAGTCAGTCACTTATACTACCTGTCTGGCCATTCTGACATTGGTTTGTTAAACAGGAGTAGTTTTTCTTTCTGGGTCCTTTTCATTTTGTTTATTTACTTTATGCTGCCTTTCATGCTGAGAATTTTGTATACTATATGTAGCTGCTGGGGTGTGGGTGGCTTAAGAGTTGTCTTTCCAAGAGAAATTACCAGGTTGCCTTGAAATGACCAAGTTGAGCAGGTTTCAGGTATTGTCTTGGGGAGGACAATTTTGATGTGTAAAGAATATCAATATATTAACTTTGATCAGTCTTCAGAATTAAGACTACCAGGTTTAAAAAGATTAAAAAAAATCCTTTTCCAAATATGGATGGCTCATTTTACCTTAACTTTTTTAAGTAAAGCAATAATTTCAGGTATAATAAAAAGAGCCACAAAAGTATCAATAATTTATTATGGAAATGATTCAGTGTAGAAAAATTATATTCCAAATAGTCATGAACCAGATTTGTCATCAAGTGAATGTAAGGATCACAGAGTTACAGTTGGGTGCTAAACACTGAGTTAATTGCCCTCTCACTGAGGGCAAAAGGTTAGCTTTCAGCCATATGCCATAATTTTTTAAGTGATTTTTTTCTTGTCTGGAAAACGTATGAAATATAATGAGGAAGCAATGGAAAATACTTCACATGAAAACCAGAAGGATGACCTTCTAGCTAAATAGAGGTCATAATTTTTTCTCTTTTTGAATTTTTATCTCCTTTCTGTTCTCTTTGTTCTCTCTTTCTGCTCCATCTGCCTTTCCTTTCATGGGTTTACATGTCTTATATATTTTTTTCTTTTTCCCGCAGAGCATAGATATAATTTCCTGTGTGGCACTCAATATCTCCAAGACCTAGGATACTCCTTGAGAGGTATGGTACTATTTTGAGGTAAGTTATAGCATAAAACTGCATTAGCTACCTCATTTGTGAAAATTATACCAAATTCCCAGATATGTAGAAAGCAGTTGCTGGTAAAAACACAATCCTAATGGTTTTCATAATTGATGTTTTCAAAACCAGAAATAATTCTGATGATGTTTCATCCCCCTTTCAGGACTTTAGTGGTGAGAAAGGATTCTGTGTTTTATGAGATCTAGTAGTATTATATTTAGACTATTTTACTGCTGTATTTCTGTAGCAGAGAGACTTAAGAAGCTTTTCTTATACTAGTTTCTGAAACACTAATGGAACATATATATACATTTTTTCTACTTTTATTAACAGAACCACAGGAATGCATTTTTGTGGCAGATGATTCCACATGGAGTATGAACATTTTTCAGCTAGTAGTTTATACCTTTAAAAGAAGACATTGTTACACTGTTCTGTTTACCTTTTTCAATAAAATGTAAGATTCACTGAGGGCTCTCCCAGTTAAGTTTTAAATTATTTTGTCCTACTCTAGAGTAGCTTTTCAAATTAAACTTTCTGCCGTGCTTATTGGTCTACACATTAATTATAAACTGCTTGACCTTAATCAATTTCTCTTCTATCTATTAGTCCAAATGTGAACTCAGTGTTTAAATAACTTAAGGTACGTGATCTGACTCATGCAAACTTCCATTGACTTTTACTGGAGTCGGTGAAATTTTGTCAGACATCCAGGATCTAATTTGTTCCTACATCCTAGAATACAAACTATAAATGAGAAACTGGTGAACTTTGTGCCATATAGCAGGTTAATGTTCTTTTAATGTTTTTTCCTGGTCTCGATGGGATTTTTTGATAAATCCATAGCATTTATAATGACATTTAGATTCCTGGTAGATAAGTATTAATTTATAATCTATACAAATACTTAATGAGTTTATGATATAAAATATTAACATTACCATTTATTATTATCATTATTGTTATTCTTCTTTAACATTAGTTTCTAGGTGCCTTAGTTAAATGGAGTCTGTGTCCAGAAACAATTCGTTCTTGCTGATTGTTCATTCCTAAAATATTTAGGCATAGTTCGAATGATGATATTGGGTAGCTGAAAAATATTTCTCATGTAGTTAGAAATGAATAAAAGATTATCTAAAGTAGGATGAATCACAAGGAAGCTAACAGATCCAGCAGGATGGCAGCATAAAGATGTACACTCTACCCCCAACCAAAAAAGTACCTCTTTGATCAAAGTAAAGCAACCACAGTGATAAGGTGAAGTGAAATGGGGCAGAGGATGCTTATTATGTGGATGCAGACCACAGATGTCCAAAATTTTCTTTCAAATAGAGTTGAGAAGAAAATTAAAGGAAAATGCCATTTTTTGGAGAGTATAACAGTCTTACAGGAAATAAAGGAAATTCTGGCAGGAATCAGAGGGACAAAGAATGGAGCTGCAGGCGGGCTCAGAAAGGATGGGGCCTTGGAGCCTCTTTCCCACCGTAGTTCAACAACATTCCAAGGCCCTGCTGGCATCCCTGGAATGTAAAGTGAGCACCCAGCCCCTCCTCACTTTGTTTTTCTGATCCAGCTTTTTGATAGTTGCCTGAGTTCCTTCAGATGAAGGAGGGAATACCCATCCTGTGAAGGGGTAGGTCTGAAATGGAGAGGAACAGAAGTAAGGAGACCAGAGGAGGTGGAGAAGAAAATAACGACCACAGCAACAAATTAAAAATGGAGGAGACAACATAAAGCATGGAAAACTGAAACTAAGATGACAGAAATAAGCTTGCTCTGCAGTCGGTTACCCTGGGTCCCAATCCTGGATCACTGATTATTGTTAGGTGTGTGCTATTGAACACATCTCTTAACCTGTTTGTGCCTCAGTTTTCTCATCTATCACATGAGGATAATAAACACCCTATGTGTGAGGACTAAATGATAATATGTCACTTATATGAAAAGGGATTATGACAGTACCTAGCACTTACTGTGTTCCATAAATGGTGATTGCTTTTATTACATTAAATAATTTAATACATTTAGTTAAAATTATTAAATTAAATACTACTATTATTAAATCTAAATGAACGTGGGCTTAAACAACTCATTTATTTAAAAGGTGAACCCTCAAGTTAAGTCGAAAACAGTCTTTATGGTGTATAAAAGAAAGACAGCTGAAACAAAATGACTCAAAAATTAAAAGAAAATGGACAGTACAGTAGAAAAGCTGATTGCTATTACCTAGGAATATTTAGTCCATGTTATATTATCCCAACCACAGGATAAAGGTCATGGTCTTCATCCCTTGACCTTGGCCTGTCCCTGGCTACAGCTGATGGAATGAGAGATGGACACCTAACCTCGGACCATCAAGCCATGGTCTAGCTAGTGGCCTGTGCTTTGTGTCTTGGCTGAAAAAGGCTTTGGAGAAGATCAGATTTATCTCTTAAAATTGGGGAATTAAGTGAACGGAGTGGAAGAGTGTTGTTGAAGTGAATTGGTAACTCCTTGTAGCCTTAAATGAAGTATAGCATGAAAAGAAGCACATGGAAGGAAGCTTGTCCTGGGCTACCTGGTGGGAGACAAACAGGGAAATTCATGGATATAGTCTAACCCTGTAGCAGGAAGTGGTTTCTGCCCCTGCTTCCTGCTCAGAGACCACTAAGTGACAGCAGCAGAGTCCTCTATTGAGTCACGTTTCTTTCGTTAAGATCAGGACCCTGACAGAAAATAATGTTATATGGGAGAACGGGGAGGTGGAGGGACTGTAAATTCTTGGAACCCTGGTCTCTCTGAGGTACTTTCCTGTACAGTTTCCCTCCCATGCGTGATGAGACTTCTCTTTATAAATTCATCCTGTGACCAAAGCTTGGAATGCAGAATGGGCTTGTGGAAATAAGCAAAAGCAGATTAAGGAAGAAAGGCCCTTTACCAGGAGTTCTAACTGATGTTTCCCTTCAGGGCCCTGAGGCTTAAGCCTTTATTTCTAGAAGAATGGGGAGAGGAGGAGTTAGTCCCATTTGTTGCTAAGCAACCAAAGCTTTGCAGGCCTGTTCTGAGGTCACGTTTGCAGCTATTGAGAATCAGTGACAAGGTGGATGTAGCGATGCAGGGAGAAGCCACTTCTTTCAACATTTCTGGTTCTGTGTTTTAAATGATGGAGCTCTCCAGAACAAAATTGATTGGAAGCCTATCAAAGTTCTTCAAAAATGGTGTTTTGAGAAGTAAGCCAGGCCTGAGAAGGAGGGGTAAATTTCAGACTCAAACCAACAAAACAGAGCATCTTATCTCCCATACAAAGTCCAGGACCAATACAAAGGATGCCAAGAATAAACTTAGTGGGAAATATACCAAATCTGTGTGAAGACAAAGCAGAAACCAACCAACTAAATGAAGGCAATAAAAAGATATCAGAATAAATGGAGAGATATTGCATGTCCTTGATGGGAGGACAGATATTGTAAGGGTGTGAATTTTCTACAAATTTATTTGTAAATAAGTATACCACATAGATCCCTTCTGTTTGTTTTTGGTTTGTTTGTTTTGTTTTTTGCATGACAACACAATCCTCATTTATTTGGCAGAGTAAATGTGTGGGATTATTTAGAAACATTCTGAGAAAGAAGAGAAATGAGTAGGAATTTATCAAAGACATATTAAACCATATTGTTAAGATGTGACAATTGAAACAGTGTGATATTGTGTAATAATAGCATTGGAATAAATAGGCAAATCAATGGAAGAGATTAAAGAGTCCAGAATCAGACACAAGTGGGAATTTAGCAAGTATTATAGGTGACAATTCAAATCAATGTATTGAATGGATTTTCCAAAAAATGTTTTGGAACAAATGACGTAGCATTTGCAAAAATATAAAGTTGAAACTCTACTTCCCATTTACCCCAAAAATAAATCCTAACTTTAAAATTAAAAGATTGAAATTGAGATTGAAATTGAAAAAAATAAGATCATAAAGTACCAGAAGAAAATTTAGATTAATAATTTTACATTTCCTAATACAGGGAAATGTGTTAGTCTGCTCGGGCTGTGGGAACAAAATACCACAGACTGGGTGGCTTAAACCACAGAAATTTATTTCTCACAATTCTGGAGGCCGGAAGTCCAAGATCAAGGGGCAAGCAGGGTTGGTTTCTTCTGAGGCTTTACTCTTTGGCTTGCAGATAGCCACCTTTTCACTGCATCCTCAAAATTTGTTTGTTGAAGCCTGAAGCCTTAACGTGACTGTATTTGGAGACAGGGCCTCTAAAGAGATATTTAAGGGAATGGGGTCATAAGGATGGGGCCCTAACTCAATCTGACTGCTGTCCCTATAAGAAGAGGAAGAGACACCAGGGATGCATGTACACATAAAAATAGCCATATGAGGAATAAACAGGAAATATTTTCTAAGTATTACCTCCAAGACAGAAAACAGTCATTAATTTCACTAGAAATAAAAGGAATTCAAATAAAATAATGAAAATCTCATTTTTCATTGATTTGATTTTTTTTTTTAAACTGTAAAGTCCCACCCTTGGTGACAATATGGGGTTGCAAGTATGCACAAGTACTGTCTCACACTGTTGGGGAGAGAGTAGGCCAGTATAAATACTGTGCAGGGAAATGTGGCAATTTGTGACATATTAAAAAAAGCATGTGTATGTTTTCCTATTTATTAGATTTTATCCTAAAGAAATAGCCCAATAGGTGAAAAAAGTGTATGTACAATCATGTAAGATAGTTTCAGATAATAAAAATAGAAAGCAAATTAAATGTTAATAAATAAGGGATTGGATGAACCAGTTAAGATGCTGGTTATACAGTGATATACTCTTCAGTCATTAAGAGAGATACAGTAGATCAGTTCTCTGGATATGGACATGGAATCTCTAAGATGAAAAGTTAAGTGAAAAAAGCAGGTTAGCGTAAGTTCCCATTTTTGTAAAAAATATAAAGAGAAGTAAATATGTTGCAAAGGGGTTATATATAGTCTGAATTGTTTACGTTAAACATACAATATTTTGCTAATCAGAAAGAAAGCTATTTTCACTTAAAAAAATTTGTAGAAACAAAAAGCATATTCTATATACAGAAACTATATTTAAAATATACAGAAAGCCAACCTATGACCCAGCAATACCACTCTGAGTTATTTACCCTAAGTAATGAAACATATGTCCACAAAATGACATATAAACATCTTCACAGCAATTTTATGCATAGTAGCAAAACAATAGAACCAACTCAAAAGTCTACCTTCAGGATGACCAAATTGTGGTATATTCATACAATGGAATACTAGTGAGTGATAAAAAAGGAGCAAACTATGGATCTATAGAGTAAAATCTGTAAAAACATTATGCTGAGTTGAGAGAAGAAACGCATAAAAGAACACATACTCTGTGGTTCCATTTTTATGGCCTCCTAGAACAGGTGAAATAATCTAAGGTGAAAGAAATCACAACCTGGGTGGTCTCTGGTGGGAGATGTTGACTGGAAAGGGGCAGAAGGGAAGTATCTGAGGTGATGGAAAAGTTCTATATTTTGATTTCAGTAGTGCTTACATGGGTACACTTCGTTGCCAAACTCCTTTGACTCTACCCCTGAAGTCCATGCATTTTATATCATGGAAATTATATATCAACAACAACAACAGCAACATTAAACATTGCCACCTGACTATGAAAAACAAAGTTATACAGAAAGCATATTTTTTAAATGACAGAAAATAAAGGTAGACAGAAGACTTTTGCCTGAGGAACCTCAAAAAATAGGAGAAAAGGCCTTATAAGGTCTGTGGGTTTAAACATTTGGGGAACATGAACTTAGAGCTTTCCTGTGAAGGTTGTATGCTAACTATAGTTGGAATGTTGTAACTAAGAAAGGTCCCTTGACACTGATGAGAAAGAGCTTGAGAAATACAGTTGGATGATGGAGGAGAGGCATCCTCCCACCAGCCAAGAATTTGTCTGTTTAAGTGTATCTTTTGAGGTAGAGGTTTATTCCTAATGTGAAGACGTGTACATCAGATTTTCAAAACTGGTAACACCAGTTATTAAGAGTAAAGAAAGTTTTGGAGGACTTCCCTGGTGGTCCAATGGTTAAGACTCAGGCTTCCACTGCAGGGGGCACAGGTTCGATCCCTGGTTGGGGAACTAAGATCCCGCATGCTGTGTGGTGCAGCCAAAAAAAAAAAAAAGAGTAAAGAAAGTTTTAAATAATTTCTCTCTTTCTTACTCCATGAGGTGTTGTTTCTTTGCTTGCTCTCTGAAGTATTGCTCACTAAGCAAGTTTTTAAGCTCAGTTATATATATATATATTTTAAGGAACATATTTGTTTTTTAAAAGATAAAAAGTGTCCATATTATATATAGTATAGGAACCTCTTTGTTGGAAATCTGTATTATGCCTTATATTATGTGACTTTCGTCAATTTTATTTTTTTAATCTTTTTTTTTTTTGCTTCCTAACAAGTAAAAAGTATATTTAAAAATATGTAAAGTTCACTTTTTATGAACTCGATACTCAGTCTGTTGTGTTGATCCCACAACATACCCATGATGCTAAAAATTCCATGCTGGCATTTCAAACGGGAGTGAAGCAGCATACTAAACTACTTTCAGCAAGCCTAGTGCCAAATGATGAAAAAATATTTATTTAATTTATCATGAGTCCATTGAAGTACGAACATGTCTGACTTTTACATTTAGTATTGAAGAGGAAATCAACAAGAAAGGAACGATTATTAGGTTTTGATTAGACATCAGACTCTCCACTACCCTACTATCTTTGTTTTCCTTTGTAAAAAGGTATGTGCAGATGTGCAGCCACATCTTCAAGTTTGCATTCATATCTGTTGGATGAAGTGTTTCGGTAGTAAGGATGCAGCAAGAAAGGACTGGAAACTTTGTAAGAGAGAGAATCAGTCAGAAGGAATGAAGAGTATAAGGGGTTATAGGCCCTGCAGAAAGTGGATTCCAAACCCTGGAAGCCAGAAAGAGAAATGAAAACAAACAAATGGAAAAGGTTGACAGATGAGACTTGATAAGTGCAAGGGAAGTTTAATATTTGGAAGCTTCATTACAACCACTGCCTACTCTTTTCACACATATCCAACAGAAGTGGTTTGCTTTTCCCTGAGGAATACGTATTTTATTTTTATTTTTTAATTTATTAAAATTTTTGTTTTTCTTTTTGGCTGCACTGCGCTGCATGTGGGATCTTAATTTCCCGACCAGTGATTGAAACTGTGCCCCATGCAGTGGAAGCGCAGAGTCTTAACCACTGGACCACCAGGGAAGTCTCTCCTTTTTTTTTTTTTTTTTTTTTTTGGTATTATTATAATTCATGACATTTTGAGGTAAGTACTGTACAGAAAAGTTACAATATATATGTATTACTTTTTTTTTGCAATTTTATTACTTTTTTTTTAACATCTTTATTGGAGTATAATTGCTTTACAATGGTGTGTTAGTTTCTGCTTTATGACAAAGTGAATCAGTTATACATATACATATGTTCCCATATCTCTTCCCTCTTGCGTCTCCCTCCCTCCCACCCTCCCTATCCCACCCCTCCAGGCAGTCACAAAGCACTGAGCTGATCTCCCTGTGCTATGCGGCTGCTTCCCACTAGTTATCTACCTTAAGTTTGGTAGTGTATATATATATATGTCCATGCCTCTCTATCGCTTTGTCACAGCTTACCCTTCCCCCTACCCATATCTCAAGTCCATTCTCTAGTAGGTCTGTGTCTTTATTCCTGTCTTACCCCTAGCTTCTTCATGACATTTATTTTTAATTCCGTATATATGTGTTAGCATACGGTATTTGTCTTTCTCTTTATGATTTACTTCACTCTGTATGACAGACTCTAGGTCTATCCACCTCATTACAAATAGATCAATTTCGTTTCTTTTTATGGCTGAGTAATATTCCATTGTATATATGTGCCGCATCTTCTTTATCCATTCATCCAATGATGGACACTTAGGTTGCTTCCATGTCCTGGCTATTGTAAATAGAGCTGCAATGAACATTTTGGTACATGAATTTCTGAATTATGGTTTTCTCAGGGTATATGCCCAGTAGTGGGATTGCTGGGTAATATGGTAGTTCTACTTCTAGTTTTTTAAGGAACCTCCATACTGTTCTCCATAGTGGCTGTATCAATTTACATTCCCACCAACAATGCAAGAGTGTTCCCTTTTCTCCACACCCTCTCCAGCATTTATTGTTTCTAGATTTTTTGATGATGGCCATTCTGACTGGTGTGAGATGATATCTCATTGTAGTTTTGATTTGCATTTCTCTAATGATTAATGATGTTGAGCATTCTTTCATGTGTTTGTCGGCAGTCTGTATATCTTCTTTGGAGAAATGTCTATTTAGATCTTCTGCCCATTTTTGGATTGGGTTGTTTGTTTTTTAGTTATTGAGCTGCATGAGCTGCTTATAAATTTTGGAGACTAATCCTTTGTCAGTTGCTTCATTTGCAAATATTTTCTCCCATTCTGAAGGTTGTCTTTTGGTGCTGTTTATGGTTTCCTTTGCTGTGCAAAAGCTTTGAAGTTTCATTAGGTCCCATTTGTTTATTTTTGTTTTTATTTCCATTTTTCTAGGAGGTGGGTCAAAAAGGATCTTGCTGTGATTTATGTCATAGTGTTCTGCCTATGTTTTCCTCTAAGAGTTTGATAGTTTCTGGCCTTACATTTAGGTCTTTAATCCATTTTGAGCTTATTTTTGTGTATGGTGTTAGGGAGTGATCTATCTCATACTTTACATGTACCTGTCAAGTTTTCCCAGCACCACTTATTGAAGAGGCTGTCCTTTCTCCACTGTACATTCCTGCCTCCTTTATCAAAGATAAGGTGACCATATGTGCGTGGGTTTATCTCTGGGCTTTCTATCCTGTTCCAGTGACCTATATTTCTGTTTTTGTGCCAGTACCATACTGTCTTCATTACTGTAGCTTTGTAGTATAGTCTGAAGTCAGGGAGCCTGATTCCTCCAGCTCTGTTTTTCGTTCTCAAGATTGCTTTGACTATTCGGGGTCTTTTGTGTTTCCATACGAATTGTGAAACTTTTTTTTCTCGTTCTGTGAAAAATGCCGGTGGTAGTTCGATAGGGATTGCATTGAATCTGTAGACTGCTTTGGGTAGTAATTTTCACAATGTTGATTCTTCCAATCCAAGAACATGGTATATCTCTCCATCTGTTTGTATCATCTTTAATTTCTTTCATCAGTGTCTTATAATTTTCTGCATACAGGTCTTTTGTCTCCTTAGGTAGGTTTACTCTTAGATATTTTATTCTTTTTATTGCAACGGTAAATGGGAGTGTTTTCTTGATTTCACTTTAAAATTTTTCATCATTAGTGTATAGGATTGCCAGAGATTTCTGTGCATTAATTTTATATGCTGCTACTTTACCAAATTCATTGATTAACTCTAGTAGTTTTCTGGTAGCTTCTTTAGAATTCTCTATGTATAGTATCATGTCATCTGCAAACAGTGACAGCTTTACTTCTTCTTTTCCGATTTGGATTCCTTTTATTTCCTTTTCTTCTCTGATTACTGTGGTTAAACCTTCCAAAACTATGTTGAATAAGAGTGGTGAGAGTGGGCAACCTTGTCTTGTTCCTGATCTTAGTGGAAATGCTTTCAGTTTTTCACCATTGAGGATGATGTTGGTTGTGGGTTTGTCATATATGGCCTTTATGATGTTGAGGAAAGTTCCCTCTGTGCCTACTTTCTGCAGGGTTTTTATCATATATGGGTGTTGAAATTTGTCGAAAGCTTTTTCTGCATCTATTGAGATGATCATATGGTTTTTCTCCTTCAATTTGTTAATATGGTGTATCACATTGATTGATGTGCGTATATTGAAGAATCCTTGCATTCCTGGAATAAACCCCACTTGATCATGGTGTATGATCCTTTTAATGTGCTATTGGATTCTGTTTGCTAGTATTTTGTTGAGGATTTTTGCATCTATGTTCACCAGTGATATCGGCCTGTAGTTTTCTTTCTTTGTGACATCCTTGTCTGGTTCTGGTATCAAGGTGATGGTGGCCTCGTAGAATGAGTTTGGGAGTGTTCCTCCCCCTGCTATATTTGGAAGAGTTTGAGAAGGATAGGTGATAGCTCTTCTCTAAATGTTTGATAGAATTCGCCTGTGAAGCCATCTGGTCCTGGGCTTTTGTTTGTTGGAAGATTTTTAATCACAGTTTCAATTTCAGTGCTTGTGACTGGTCTCTTCATATTTTCTATTTCTTCCTGATTCAGTCTTGGCAGGTTCTGCATTTCTAAGAATTTGTCCATTTCTTCCAGGTTGTCCATTTATTTGGCATAGAGTTGCTTGTAGTAATCTCTCATGACCTTTTGCATTTCTGCAGTGTCAGTTGTAATTCTCCTTTTTCATTTTTAATTCTATTGATTTGAGTCTTCTCCCTTTTTTTCCTGATGAGTCTGGCTAATGGTTTATCTATTTGGTTTATCTTCTCAAAGAACCAGCTTTTAGTTTTATTGATTTTTGCTATCATTTCCTTCATTTCTTTTTCATTTATTTCTGATCTGATTTTTATGATTTCTTTCCTTCTGCTAACTTTCGGTTTTGCTCTTCTTTCTCTAATTGCTTTAGGTGCAAGGTTAGGTTGTTTATTCGAGATGTTTCTTGTTTCTTAAGGTAGGATTGTATTACTATAAACCTCCCTCTTAGAACTGCTTTTGCTGCATCCCATAGATTTTGGGTCGTCATGTCTCCATTGTCATTTGTTTCTAGGTATTTTTTAATTTCCTCTTTGGTTTCTTCAGTGATCTCTTGGTTATTAAGTAGTGTATTGTTTAGCCTCCATGTGTTTGTATTTTTTACAGATTTTTTCCTGTAATTGATATCTAGTCTCATAGCGTTGTGGCTGGAAAGGATACTCGATACAATTTCAATTTTCTTAAATTTATCAAGGCTTGATTTGTGACCCAAGGTATGATCTATCCTGGAGAATGTTCCATGAGCACTTGAGAAGAATGTGTATTCTGTTGTTTTTGGATGGAATGTCCTATAAATATCAATTAAGTCCATCTTGTTTAATGTATCATTTAAAGCTTGTGTTTCCTTATTTATTTTCATTTTGGATGATCTGTCCATTGGTGAAAGTGGGGTGTTAACGTCCCCTACTATGAATGTGTTACTGTCGATTACCCCTTTTATGGCTGTTAGTATTTGCCTTATGTATTGAGGTGCTCCTATGTTGGGTGCATAAATATTTACAATTGTTATATCTTCTTCTTGGATTGATTCCTTGATCATTATGTAGTGTCCTTCTTTGTCTCTTGTAATAGTCTTTATTTTAAAGTCTATTTTGTCTGATATGAGAACTGCTACTCCAGCTTTCTTTTGCTTTCCATTTGCATGGAATATCTTTTTCCATCCCCTTACTTTCAGTCTGTATGTGTCTCTAGGTCTGAAGTGGGTCTCTTGTAGACAGCATATATATGGGTCTTGTTTTTGTATCCATTCAGCCAATCTGTGTCTTTTGGTGGGAGCATTTAGTCCATTTACATTTAAGGTAATTATCGATATGTATGTTCCTATTCCCATTTTCTTAATTGTTTGGGGTTTGTTATTGTAGGTCTTTTCCTTCTCTTGTGTTTCTTGCCTATAGAAGTTCGTTTAGCATTTGTTGTAATGCTGGTTTGGTGGTGCTGAACTCTCTCAGCTTTTGCTTGTCTGTAAAGATTTTAATTCTCCATCAAATCTGAAAGAGATCCTTGCTGGGTAGAGTAATCTCGGTTGCAGGTTTTTCTCCTTCATCACTTTAAATATGTCCTGCGACACCCTTCTGGCTTGCAGAGTTTCTGCTGAAAGATCAGCTGTTAATCTTATGGGGATTCCGCTGTGTGTTATTTGTTGTTTTTCCCTTGCTGCTTTTAATATGTTTTCTTTGTATTTAATTTTTGACAGTTTGATTAATATGTGTCTTGGCATATTTCTCCTTGGATTTATCCTGTATGGGATTCTCTGTGCTTCCTGGACTTGATTAACTATTTCCTTTCCCATATTAGGGAAGTTTTCAACTTTAATCTCTTCAAATATTTTCTCAGTCCCTTTCTTTTTCTCTTCTTCTTCTGGAACTCCTATAATTCGAATGTTGGTGCATTTAATGTTGTCCCAGAGGTCTCTGAGACTGTCTTGAATTCTTTTCATTCTTTTTTATTTTGCTCTGCAGTAGTTATTCCCACTATTTTATCTTCCAGGTCACTTATCCGTTCTTCTGCCTCAGTTATTCTGCTATTGATCCCATCTAGAGTATTTTTAATTTCATTTATTGTGTTGTTCATTGTTGTTTGTTTCATCTTTAGTTCTTCTAGGTCCTTGTTAAACGTTTCTTGCATTTTGTCTATTCTATTTCGAAGATTTTGGATCATCTTTACTATCATTATTCTGAATTCTTTTTCAGGTAGACTGCTTATTTCCTCTTCATTTGTTAGGTCTGGTGCGTTTTTATCTTGCTCCTTCATCTGCTGTGTGTTTTTCTGTCTTCTCATTTTGCTTATCTTACTGTGTTTGGGGTCTCCTTTTAGCAGGCTGCAGGTTCGTAGTTCCCGTTGTTTTTGGTGTCTGTCCCCAGTGGCTAAGGTTGGTTCAGTGGGTTGTGTAGGCTTCCTGTTGGAGGGGACTAGTGCCTGTGTTCTGGTGGATGAGGCTGGATCTTGTCTCTCTGGTGGGCAGGTCCACATCTGGTGGTGTGTTTTGGGGTGTCTGTGGCCTTATTATGATTTTGGGCAGCCTCTCTGCTAATGGGTGGGGTTGTGTTCCTGTCTTGCTAGTTGTTTGGCATAGGGTGTCCAGCACTGGAGCTTGCTGGTCGTGAGTGAAGCTGGTAGTTGCTGTTGAGATGGAGATCCCTGGGAGATTTTCGCCATTTGATATTATGTGGAGCTCGGAGGTCTCTTATGCACCAGTGTCCTGAAGTTGGCTCTCCCACCTCAGAGGCACAGCACTGACTCCTGGCTGTAGCACCAAGAGCCTGTCATCCACACAGCTCAGAATAAAAGGGAGAAAAAGTAGAAAGAAAGAATTAGTAGAAGTAGGAAGAAAGAAAGAAAGAAAGAAAGGAGGGAGGGAGGGAGGGAGGAATGAAGGAAGGAAGGAGGGAAGGAAGGAAAAAAGAAAGAAAGAAAGAAGATAAAGTAAAATAAAGTAAGATAAAATTATTAAAATAAAAATAATTGTTAAGAAAAAACATTAAAAAAAAAAAAGGACTGATAGAACCCTATGACAAATGGTGGAAGCAAAGCTATACAGACAAAATCTCACACAGAAGCATACACATACACATTCACAAAAAGAGGAAAAGGGGAAAAAAATCGTAAATCTTGCTGTCAAAGTCCACCTCCTCAATTTGGGATGATTTGTTGTCTAGTCATGTATTCCACGGATGCAGGGTACATCAAGTTGATTGTGGAGCTTTAATCCGCTGCTTCTGAGGCTGCTGGGAGAGATTTCCCTTTCTCTTCTTTGTTCTCACAGCTCCCAGGGCTCAGCTTTGGATTTGGCCCTGCCTCTGCGTGTAGGTCTCCGGACGGCGTCTGATCTTCGCTCAGACAGGATGAGGTTAAAGGAGCAGCTGCTTGGGGAACTCTGGCTCACCTAGGCCTGGGGGGAGGGAGGGGCAAGGAGTGCGGGGGCCCGAGCCTGCAGCGGCAGAGGCCGGCATGACGCTGCACCAGCCTGAGGCGCGCCGTGCGTTCTCCCGGGGGAGTTGTCCCTGGATCCCGGGACCCTGGCAGTGGCGGGCTGGACAGGCTCCCCGGAAGGGAGGTGTGGAGAGTGAGCTGTGCTCGCACACAGGCTTCTTGGTGGCGGCAGCAGCAGCCTTAGCGTCTCTTGCCCGTCTCTGGGGTCCGCGCTTTTAGCCGCGGCTCGCGCCCGTCTCTGGAGCTCCTTTAAGCAGCGCTCTGAATCCCCTCTCCTCGCGCACTAGGAAACAAAGAGGCAAGAAAAAGTCTCTTGCCTCTTCGGCAGCTCCACACTTTTCTCTGGCCTCCCTCCCGGCCAGCCGTGGCGCACTAACCCCTTCAGGCTGTGTTCACGCCGCCAACCCCAGCCATCTCCCTGCGCTCCAACAGAAGCCCGAGCCTCAGCTCCCAGCCCCGCCCGTCCCGGCGGGTGAGCAGACAAGCCTCTCGGCCTGGTGAGTGCCGGTCGGCCCTGATCCTCTGTGCGGGAATCTCTCCGCTTTGCCCTCCGAACCCCTGTTGCTGTGCTCTCCTCCGCGGTTCCGAAGCTTCCTCCCTCCCCACCCGCAGCCTCCGCCCGCGAAGGGGCTTCCTAGTGTGTGGAAATCTTTCCTCCTAAACAGCTCCCTCCCACTGGCGCAGGGCCCGTCCCTATCCTTTTGTTTCTGTTTATTCTTTTTTCTTTTGCCCTACCCAGGTATGTGGGGGAGTTTCTTGCCTTTTGGGAGGTCTGAGGTCTTCTGCCAGCGTTCAGTAGGTGTTCTGTAGGAGTTGTTCCACGTGTAGATGTATTTCTGGTGTATCTGTGGGAAGGAAGGTGATCTCTGCGTCTTACCCTTCCGCCATCTTCCCGGAAGCCCTCTCTGTATTACTTTTTAAAAAGATAAAAATTGTTCCTTCAAATATAGTATACATAGATCTAACATTAGCAAAGAAGTTCAAAAGAGAGATCAAAGCAATGCTAGTTGTTGAAGATATTAAGACATTTAAAAGGAAGCAAAAATATAAGAGTAATTTAAGCAGTTCAAAAGTAAAATTTAATATGAGAAGTATACATTTTTAGAAGATCATAAGCAAAGAAAATTGGAAGTGAACACTTCTGAAAATTTTCTGAATGTTTTAGATAAATGTTTAGTCAATAAATATGTAGAAAATGGGCCCAGGAGTCACATCTCCCCTCCTGTTTCTTAAGTTATATATTTGTGTTTAAACAAACCTTGACTCTAATAAATGTATCATAGTCATGTTTCATTAAAATAACTTTTAAAGAATTAAAAAATAAAATTTATATTAAAACAAGCATATGTACATATATTACTAATGAAAAATATTTTAAAATTTTCAGCAAAATTGAATAACCTCTATAAATCAGTTTGGTACATTTGTTAACATAAAAACTTGTCTTCAATTTTTAAAAAAATTTTTTAGGAGATCACAATTTTTTAGTCCATTTATAAACTGCTTTTTAATGGGCAGCAGCAAAAGCTTTCCACTGCATAGTCCTTTTTTTATGTAGTAAGACTGTCAGCAACTTTAGACATTTATGATCAGACTTTCTGATTTTTACTATACTCATTTAATACATGTAACTTGTTATTTAGAATGCAGACTTGCCCTTTAAAAGCATCCCCAAGTGAATATATCCACAGTTTTCATATTGTAAAAAAATATATATAAATGATTTCTTATTTTGAGGCAATTGATAAAACTACTTTGCAAAAGAAATTTGGTAGAATATAACCTTTTAACAAAGGAAAGTTTCTGAACTTGAGGATGTCACAAAATATAAAGGTTAGGTGGAAATAACTGTGATTATATATCCTCAGCACATTTTTACCTACTAATGAAAAACTCCCCAATAAAATGTATATAAACTCAAAATTATCCTTGAGAATTAATGTGTTTTAAACAAAATTCAGTATGTAAATGGTTGTATTTTCTTCTTTAATCTAGGAAGTAACAACTTTCTCTAATCATTTGGGAATATAACTTTGTATCTTTGATTCTCACCTTGTATTTGTATACCAGTTAACAGTGTTCAAAGCCATCTCATTTACATATTTAATTTTACCATTATATAACATTGTTCAGTTGAAATATCATCCTCATCTTTCAGATGTGGAAACTGAGAGATATTCATTCTATCAATCATTATACAATATATTAACTGACTTTATATGCCAGACACTGTGCTAGACTCTGGAGATACAAACGTAACAAGATCCATCATCCTTGGCTCCGAAGATTTGGCAACAATGACCATGGAGTATGAGCATTGCAAAAATAGCGGTGTGTATGAGATGTGCTGGGAATACATAGGAAAGAAAATAAATTGAAGCTTGGATAAAGAAAGGCATCTTAGAGATGAAGGCTGAGCCAAGTATCACGAATAGATATTAGACAGGCAAAGAGGAACAGTGAAAGGATAAGATGTTTTCTTACAGAAGCAGCAGCCTGAGCAGAGGCACCAAAGGCAGAGTATACTGCCTATTCTGGGAACAGCTGAAGGGGTCCACTTTAGGTTGGGATGGGAGAGAGGAGAAGAAATGGTGAAGGATGGGGTAGGAAAGATATCCAAAGACTAGATTATAAAAGGACCTTGTACACTGTGCTAATGGCCTTCATACTGAAGGGTGTGGAGAACCAGGAAAACGCATCAGACTTGATTCTTTGAAGAAAACACTATGGTTTTGGAGAACAGGCAAGATTGTATGGTAGTGAGTCTTATCAGGTGACTATTATAATAAACCAGATACAAAAATGATGTGTCCAAAGTAAGGGAGCAATAGTGGGAATAGAAAGAAAAAGACCATTTGAGATTATTTAAGACATTAAACAATTGTTTAATTTGAGACTAAATTGCTAAAATTTATAGTGTAAATAAGTCAAAATGAAAAAGACATGTGAACAGCTAGTTCAGATGTGCAGTCACTTGTTAAATACAACATGCCAGTGGGATTTTAGAAAGAATGACTGTATAAGAATAGCCAAAAAGGGCTTCCCTGGTGGCGCAGTGGTTGAGAGTCCGCCTGCCGATGCAGGGGACGCTGGTTCGTGCCCTGGTCCGGGAAGATCCCACATGCCGCGGAGTAGCTGGGCCCGTGAGCCATGGCCGCTGAGCCAGTGCGTCCGGAGCCTGTGCTCCGCAGCGGGAGAGGCCACAACAGTGAGAGGCCCGCGTACTGCAAAAAAAAAAAAAAAATAGCCAAAAAAGTTTTAAATTAAATACAGAAAATAGGAGGCTTGTGTTATAAAATATTAAAATACTCTAAAACTGTCATGACAAAACATTGTGACTCTGATACAGAAAGAGTCAGATCAGTGAGATAGTCCTCCAAAACAACAATAAATGTGGGTATGTCTAAAAGCATCATAAAGCAAAATTTAAAAACAAACAGGAAAAATACATTCACCATATGCAAAAGATAATGGATTTATTTATGACTTTAATGAATAAGGGGCTCTTGGAATTACACAAAAATGGATAATACACTGACAAAGGATATAAACTTCTCCAAATATAAACAAGTGGGCAATAAGCATATGCTTATTGAATAAAGTCCAAATTTATTCTTACACAGAAAAATAAAAATTAAGACAAAGATATGCCATTTTTACACATTGAGTTACATAATAGCAAAAATAACTCCAATCAATATGTGCGGAATTGGCCACTTTTATATATTCCTCATGAAAGTGAACACAGGAGAGTGAACTGCAACCTCCTTCTGGAGAGAAAGTTTGGCAATATGCATTTGAGCCTTAAGGATGTACTTTGACTAACACAACATTGTAAATTAACTATACTCCAATAAAGAAAACAAACAAAAAAAAGAATGTGATTTGACTCAGCAATTCCAGATACATGAACTTATACTAAGGAAACATAAATATGTGAAGAAATTTAGTGTCTTTGTTTGTGTGACCCCCACCTCATGCAGACCCTGAAACAAAGCTTTGTGGGTGAATCCTTTATTGGAGCATTATCCCAGGGAGTAGGAGAGAGGACAGGAGAGCAAAGGAAGGAAAGCAGAGCCAGCACAAGGCTGCATGATTGATTCAGTCACTATTATGAGCAAGAGGTTGTCTGATACCACATAGACCATCTGGGAAGCCATATGAAATATGTCTCAGGCTTTCTATCCAAAGGTACATTTATGCACCTGCTCCCATCTCTCACCAGGCAAAGTCCACCCCACAGGGAGTCAGTCCTACCGCCTTTCAGGTTGCACTTGAACAGCCCCTCCCTATCCCCCATCCTCTCAGTCAGTTGAGGGTCATTCTACCTGGGCCTGTGGTGAGATGCTGTCAGGTTGCACTTGTCTGAAACTGATCAATGCCCTTGAATTGTCTAGAATATGAGGCTGAGAGGACCTGATGTAGTGCATAGGAGACATCCAACGAGGTCCATCTCTTGCAACACTGAGGTCGGCTTGTGTCTTCCATTACATACATCTCCCCTACTATGATATGGGGGCTTCATTTTTGGCGAGGATAAGTTGCCCTCCCTTCTTCTCTGAAAGAGGAGAAATACAAGTCAAATTTGCCAGAAACCCCTGCAAAGTGAAGGACAGCTGCAGTCTCTCCAAAGACTTAATAAAAGAAGATGAGTGAAAAATGAGCAAACAAAAGCAAAACAAAAGTAAAACACCTTAGGATCTCCACTGCTGCTGCTGGTCCTGAGATTGTGATTGCTATTTATCATTTCCCTTCTTCACTACCAGTTCAAAACTTCCCTAATCCATAGCCAGCACTTGGCTCTCAGAGTGGAAAGAGATCTAATGTGATCAACCTGCCCAAAACTGGTTGGCTTATCTCCTCAAGGAATGATGCTATATCACCTGTTGATCTTTGCTGCTGGCAGCTTGGTCATTCAGCAGTGGTGTAGTGAGGTCAATGCTGATGAAAGGGAGGCTGTTTTTTTGGGTTCACACAGAGTCTCTGCCCCTATAGTTACTGTATTCCTAAGCACTAGCACAGCTTAGGAGGGCGTCAAGTTGATATCCACAGGATAAGTTGCCCTATTCTTTATGGTAGATGTGCTATGTAGGGCACTGATGTCAGACACATATCCCCCTGCTTTGTGCCCAGTGTGATAGATCCAATCATATGCCTCTTTCACATATTTACTTGTCGTCAATTTTCTAAACTTGTTCCTCTTAGATCACTGAAAAACCAGCCTAGCCATTTGCCACTGCCTAGGGCTCCATATATGTCCTTACCTTAGGTCACTTTTCCTTCCATTAGAACTGAACAGCCAAGTGTACTTCTCATAGTCTTCCCACTGGGAGAATTTTCCTGCACCAGTGTCACGTAGGCTATCACTCAGTGGTGCTATAACACAGCATGTGTTCATTTTTAGCTAACATCAAAATATTGTACTGACCTATCTGTGAACTGGTCTCAATTACTTTCCTCCTCCTCTTGTATAGTTGGTCTATAGAGAAGACCCTCCACACCCTTGAGGCAATAGGTTTGAAATGATAAAGAGGTATAGGTGCAACAGAGTGGTTGACATAGGGCCACATGTTCATATCTTTACTTGAAGAGGATATCCTAACATGCCCCAGATCAATAAGCCCCTACAAAATTTATGGATGTAGCAGGGTCTTGAATTTTTGTGGGTTTTATCATCCAACCCTGGACAGCCATGGATCTTTCTAGGGAATCAGCTCCTCCCTAAGTTCAATTAGTGTGATGGTGTGTATATAGTAGATTAACTAGTAACCTAACCTCAGAAATCTTGTAGTGTCAATTCAGCTGCATTCTATTCATAGAAGAAGTCTCAAGCCTGCCTAGATTCAAACTCCCACCTCTTGATAGGAGAGGGCCAAGTTTCTATAACAACATGTGGGATAAGAGATAACGTTTTGGTCATCTTTGGAAAATATAATCCGTTATGTGTAATCTCTGGACTCACATGATAAATATATTTTTTCTATTTCCTCCTCTACGAATGACTTTTGACTACTTTATTAATACCATTCTGAGGAAATTCTGGCAAATATAGCCATCTCATTTCCTTTAGGATAAGTGTCAAGGAGCCATCCCAGGAGATTATTAAGACCAGCTCCAGATACACCTGACAAGACTTGTAATTCTGAGTTATGGGTTATAGATGTGTATCCTTATGTCAAAAATTCTCCCCAAACCAGACTTTTATTTCAACAACTCTATTATCCAGGCTTATAAGCCATTTCTACATGTTGTCCTGAATTCTGCTAATATATATTATTCAGGTCCTGCAATTTCTTGGTGTTTAAGCTATTTATCCCAAGATCAGGAACTGTACATGATAGCCACTCAGAGATTTGGCCCTGGTTATTGTCCTGTAGGCAATGAAGCATTTCAAGGGCAGGTCTTGCATCATCTCCTAATGCCCCAGCCTCAGGTGAGATCATTGCAGGTTCTCCCCGCGAGGGAAGTCTGCTCTTCTGGCTGTTTTAGCAAAATAGCAGGTTTAGGAGAATATGAGGTTTTGTGATTCTCTGGCATTTCCATCCAGATGTTCTCATTTTAGTTCTCAGCTCCAACCCTTAACCTATATGGGCCCTGATTCTGCTGTAGAAGATTTGTCTAGATGCTGCCTCATAGTCTTATTTAAACTCTGCCACCCTTACAATTGTATTCTGAGCCTGACTTTTAGCCAAGAGGACCCTGTAGCTGAAGGAGATGAAACTCTCCTGCAAAGCTGCCATCTCTGAGTTTCACAGTTTGCTAGAGTTGATGATTGGCTATAATGAGCCTTCATGTTTTTGAAGGTTTCTAGCATAGTTAACAAAAACTAGCCTATTCCACAATCCTTATATTTATAATAGCCATAGTTATAATTGTCCCCATACTATTCAGTTATTTCACCTTCTACCTATACCTCATCTCAATCAACCAAAGGAGAAAGCCTTAGTAATTGTGATGCTATTGCATAACAGGGATTCTATCAACTCTGTGTGTGTGTGTGTGTGTGTGTGTGTGTGTGTGTGCTCAGTAAGGTCTGAGCAGTGAATAATCCAACTCCAAAATCCTATTGTGAAGATCTGATTTCTAAGGTCATTCCTGATACCATCTTTCTTTCTTTCTTTCTTTTTTAAGATTTTTTCATGTGGACCATTTTTAAAGTCTCTATTGAATTTGTTACATTATTACTTGTTTCATGTTTTGGTTTTTTGGCCCCAAGGCATGTGGGATCTTAGCTCCCTGACCAGGGATCGAACCCGCATCCCCTGCATTGGAAAGCGAAATCTTAACCACTGGACCACCAGGGAAGTCCCCCTGATACCATCTTTCTTGATTTGTTTTCTCCACAGAGCAAAACCTAAAACAAAGGCTTATGTATACGTGCTTTATTTGGAAACGTTTGGATAAGAGAAGTAAAAAAGAGAAAGAGGAAAATCACTATGGACAGCTGGTTGCTAAATCCTGTAGGACCATCTGAGAAACCTTATGAAATTCATATTAGGTCTGTCCATCCTGGGACAGAAAAGTGATATGCATATATCCACAAGTTTTCATTCCTATTGGTTAAAATTTCATCCCAGGAGGTGTGGGCACCAAGGTGTTCCTTGGAATCCTATGACTTAGAGTCAATGGAGAGTTCCTGGGATGGGACATGAAAGGTTCATCACAGATAACCAAGGCAAGATGCTATCTTGTTGCATCTGTATGAAGCTGGTCAGAGTCTGTACCAGAGTGGTTGTCTCAGAAGTGTCTGAAGTAAAGACAGGTAGGAATGAAAGGATCTAAAGGAGTGTTTAAGAGGTGTCCAAGACTATAATCATAAGAACATTTATCACATCATTAAACAAGTGAAAGAATGTGAATTCCCATCAAGTTAGGATTTGTTAAATAAGCTGTGGTATATCAGGTGGAGTCAAGACAGCGGTGTGGGAAGACACAGAGTGGGGGACACTGCTGGCTGCTGGTGGGGGACTCTGACGCCCAAGGAGACAGGAGGAGCCCCAAAGTGAGCCAGTAGGATGTAGGGGGACTGAGGGGGGAGAAGTGGAAGCCAGGCAGGATTGGCACCCTTGAGGCTGGGGAGATCAGGAAAGGAGGGACTCTGCAAGGGACTCTCCGGGAAGAGCAGAAGAGGAGCAGAGGGCGATTGTCTGTCCCACTCAGGCAGGGGAGCCTGCTGAGCTCCCAGGCCGGTATCCCCACTCCAAAGCCCACATGGGTGCTGGGGGCATAGGAGGGAGGCCAAGGAGATCAGGAGTGGCAGGCGGGAGGGGCCCTCTGGGAGGAGCAGGAGAGGACCAAGGGTGATTGCCCTGCCCACTTGGGACTGAGGAGCCTGCTGAGCTCCCAGGCCAATCCCCTGCCCTCCAAAACCCCCTCCAGGTCACATCGGTCCTTGGGGGCATAGGAAGGAGGCTGAGGGGAGAACAGGAGGGGCAGGAGAGAGGAGCCATCCAGGAGGAGCGAGGGAGTGGAGAGCATTTGCCCCACCCTCTCAGGCACAGGGAAGCTGCTGGGGTCCCAGGCCAATCCCCTGCCCTCCAGAGCCCCCTCCAGGCTGCGTGGGTCAGGGCCCTCTCCAGGCTGGGGAGATCAGGAGAGGTGGGGGGAGTGGGGCCCTCCCAGACCAGAGGAGCAGGAGAGGAGAGGAGGGCATTTGCCCCACCCACTTGAGCCCAGGAAGCCTGCTGGGCTCCCAGGTGAGGTCCCCTGCCCTCTGAGACCAGGGGTGAGGGGCACAACTGGGCCCCTTCTGTTCCTTAAGCCTAAGCCCTACCCCCACCCCCCACAGACCCCAGGGCCTTTTTCAGCCCTGTGGGTCCTGAGCATTGGCCCCACTCACTACCCAAAACTCACCCTTGCTTAGGCCCCACCCTCCAGAGCCAAGGGCTTTCCCCCCCTCCTTTTTTTTTTTTTTCCCTTCTCCCTCCTCCTCTTTTTTACTATTGTGGTACTGATGTACCTCCTGGTTGTTGATTCATCTATATTTTTATTTTTACATTCTTTTTTAACATATCTGTTAGTTTCCTAGTCTAATTTTATTTTTTACTTTGTTATTGTTCTTTCTTTCTTTTTTTTTTCGCCACCCCACATGGCTTGTTGGATCTTGGTTCTCGAGCCCAGGTCAGGCCAAAGCTCCAGCAGTGGGAGTTCCAAGTCTGAACCACTGGACTAACAGAGAACCTCAGACCCCAGGGAATATTCACCAGAATGAGGTCTCACAGAGTTCCTCATCTCAGCACCAAGACCCAGCTCTACCCAATAGCCTACAAACTCCAGTGTTGTAAGCCTCAGGCCAAACAACCAGTAAGACAGGAACACAATCCCACTTATAAAAAAAAAAAAGAGACGGCAAAAAAGAAAAATGTCACAGATGAAGGAAGAAGGTAAAACCTATAAGACCAAATAAATGAAGAGGAAATAGGCAATCTACCTGAAAAAGAATTCAGAGTAATGACAGTAAAGATGATCCAGAATCTCGGAAATAGAATGGAAGCACAGATTGAGAAACTACAAGAAATGATTAACAAAGATCTAGAAGAACTAAAGAACAAACAAACAGAGATGAACAACACAATAACTGAAATGAAAAATACACTAGAAGGAATCAGTAACAGAATAACTGAAGCAGAAGAACGAATAAGTGAGCTGGAAGACAAAATGGTGGAAATAACTGCTGAGGAGCAGAATAAAGAAAAAAGAATGAAAAGAATTGAAGACAATCTCAGAAACCTCTGCGACAACACTAAATGCACCAACATTCAAATTATAGGGGTTGTAGAAGAAGAGAAAAAGAAAGTGTCTGAGAAGGTTATAGTTGAAAATTTCCCTAACATGGGAAAGGAAATAGTCACCCAATTCCAGGAAGCACAGAAAGTCCCATAGAGGATAAACCCTATAAAAAACATACCAAGACCCACATTAATCAAACTAACAAAAATTAAATTCAAAGAAAAAATATTAAAAGCAGCAAGGGAAAAACAAAAAATTACATACAAAGGAATTCTCATAAGGTTATCAGCTGATTTTTTGGTGGAAACTCTGCAGTCCAGAAGGGAGTGGTGGGACATATTTAAAGTGATGAAAGGGAAAAACCTACAACCAAGATTACTCTACCCAGCAAGGATCTCATTCAGATTCAATGGAGAAGTCAAAAGCTTTTCAGACAAGCAAAAGCTAAGAGAATTCAGCACCACCAAACTAGCTTTACAACAAATGCTAAGAAACTTCTCTAAGTGGGAAACACAAGAGAAGAAAAAGACCCACGGGGGCAGAGTCAAGATGGCGTACTAGGAGGACATGGAATTTGCGTCTCTGCACAACTAGGGCACCTACCAAGCACTGGTGGGGGACCATGGACACCTAAGGGGATGGGAGGAACACCCAGCGACCAGGTAGGATGTGGGGCATGAGGGGAGTGATGGGGAAGGATAAGTAGAGGTGGGACAGGACTGGCGCCCTTGAGGGACACCTTGGGGAGGGGGAGGGATCCCAACACCCGAAGGGGGAAATTGGGGAAGCATTGGGAGGGCAGAGGATCAAAGGGGAGCATGACCACGTTTCCCCTGCCCACTTTGGCTACAGGAACCTGCTGAGATCCTGGACCTGATTCTCTGCCCACCGAGGCCCCCTCCAACCACGCAAGTTTTGAGGGAGTGGGAAGGAGGGAAGGGAGAGCAAAAGTAAAGGTCTGATCTCCAGGACTAGCACCACTGAGGGATGGCTGGGGGAAGGTAGGAGGTCCTACACCCAGTGGGACCCACCCATGTTAGGGGTCCAGCAGGGACGGGGGAGACCTTGGGGGAGACAGTGTTGGGGGGCGTGAAGGAACAGAAGAGGATGTGGCCAGTGACTTCACTGTCCAGTTAGGCACCAGGGAGCCTGTTGGGCTCCCAGGCCTAATCCTCTGCCCTCAGAGCCTCCCTCCAGTCACACAGAGCCCAAACCGTGCACCTACACCCCCACCCAGTGTCCTACCTCTACACTCAGAGAACCCCTCCAACATGCTGAGCCTAAACCCCACCCACACACCCTCACCCAGACCCCTACCTCCAAACTCCAGAACTCCATACTCCAGAAGCCCTCCTTTGGACATGCTACCTCTCTGCTTCCATGCAGATCCTAAGAAGAGGCCCCGCCCCACGCTTGAATGTCGCCCTGCCTAGGCCCTGCCACCAGGGCCTTTTCCGGTTATGTGGGTCCTTAGCCTAGACCCCATCCCATGCTCAAACATCACCCTCCCCACCTGCCTAGGTCCCGTCCCACATAAACCCACCCGTGCCTAAGTTCCATCCCCCCACTTAAACTCTGCCCCTGTAGCAAAGGCTTTTTGTTTTCTTTGTTCCTCTTTTAGATTGGGGTTCTGTTTTACCTTGTTGATTCGTTATTGTTGATTCTTTTATATTTTTATTTTGCCTAATAAATCTTTTATTTTTCTAATTTTATTTTATTTTATTTTTTATACTTTGTTATTGTTCTCTCCTTTTGGCCTGTTTCCCACTTTTTTTTTCTTTATTCTTTTGGGGTTTTATTTTACCTTGTTGCAGTTGTTTCAATTATAGTTTCATTTTTCCTAATATATATTTTATCCTTCTAATTTATTTTGTTTTTTATTGTTTGATATTTTACTGCTCCTTCTTTTCTTTCTTTCTTTTTAAAAAATTATTATTAGATTTTTTAACCACACCACGAAGCTTGAAGGATCTTGGTTCCCAGATCAGAGGTTGGACCTGAGCTCCTGTGGTGAGAACTCTGAGTCCAAACCACTGGACTAAAAGAGAATCTCATCCCCAGGAGATATATATATATATATATATATATATATATATATATATATATATATTTTTTTTTTTTGTGGTACGTGGGCCTCTCACTGTTGTGGCCTCTCCCATTGCAGAGCACAGGCTCCGGACATGCAGGCTCAGCAGCCATGGCTCACGGGCCTAGCCACTCTGCGGCATGTGGGATCTTTCCGAACCAGGGCACGAACCCATGTCCCCTGCATTGGCAGGCAGACTCTCAACCACTGCACCACCAGGGAAGCCCTGCAGGAAATATTAAATGGAGTAAGGCCTCCCAGAGGTCCTCATCTCAGCACCAAGACCCAGCTCTATGCAAACGCCTGCAAACTCCAGTGCTGGACGTCTCAGACCAAACAACCAGTAAGACAAGAGTAAAGCAGCACTCATCAAAAAAGAAAAAAAAAATTGAAATGACAAAAAAATGTTACAGATGAAGGGGCAAGGTACAAACCTACAAGACCAAATAAATGAAGGTGAAATATGCAAACTAACTGAAAAAAAATTCAGAGTAATGATAGTAAAGATGATCCAAAATCTCAGAAACAGAATGGAGAAAATACAAGAAACATTTAAAAAGGATCTAGAAGAACTAAAGAGCAAATAAACAGTGATGAAAAACACAATTACAGAAATTAAAAATACTCTACAAGGAATCAGTTGTAGAATAACTGAGGCAGAAGAATGGATTAGTGAGCTGGAAGATAAAATGGTGGAAATAACTGCCCAGGAACAGAATAAAGAAAAAAGAATGAACAGAATTGAGAACAGTCTCAGAGACCCCTGGGACAACATTAAACACACCAACATTCAAATTATAGGGGTCGCAGAAGAAGAAGAGAAAAAGAAAGGGTCTGAGAAAATATTTCAAGAGATTATGGTTGAAAACTTCCCTAGCAGGGGAAAGGAAATAGTCAATCAAGTACAGGAAGTACAGAGAGTACCACACATGATAAACCCAAAGAAAACACACCGAGACACATATTAATCAAACTATCAAAAATTAAATACAAAGAAAAAATATTAAAAGCAGCAAGGGAAAAACAACAAATTACAAAAAAGGGAATCCCCATAAGGTTAACGGCTGATCTTTCAGCAGAAGTTCTGCAGGCCAGAGCGAGTGGCAGGACATATTTATAGTGATGAAAGGGAAAAACTATAACCAAGATTACTCTACCCAGCAAGGATCTCATTCAGATTCGACAGAGAAATTAAAACCTTTACAGACAAGCAAAAGTTAACAAATTTCAGCACCCCCAAACCACCTTTACAACAAATACTAAAGGAACTTCTTGAGGCAGGAAACACAAGAGAAGGAAAAGACTTACAAAAACAAACCCAAAACAATTAAAAAAAATGGTAATAGGAACATATATATTAATAATTACCATAAATGTAAATGGATTAAATGCTCCTACCAAACGAAAAAGACTGGCTGAATGGATACAAAAACAAGACTGGTATATATGCTGTCTACAGAGACCCACTTCAGACCTAGGAACACGTACAGACTGAAAGTGAGGGGATGGGAAAAGATATTCCATGCAAATGGAAATCAAAAGAAAACTGCAGTAGCAATACTCGTATCAGACAAAAGAGACTAATAGTAATAGTCTTATTACAAGAGACAAAGAAGGACACTACATAATGATCAAGGGATCAATCCAAGAAGAAGATATAACAACTACAAATATTTATGTACCCCACATAGGAGCACCTCAATACATAAGGCAAATGCTAACAGCCATAAAAGGGGAAATTGACAGTAACACAATCATACTAGGGGACTTTAACAACCCACTTTCACCACTGGACAGACCATCCAAAATGAAAATAAATAAGGTAACACACTCTTTAAATGACACATTAAACAAGATGGACTTAAATGATATTTATAGAATATTCCATCCAAAAACAACAGAATATACTTTCTTCTTGAGTACTCATGAACATACTCCAGGATAGATCATACCTTGGGTCACAAATCAAGCCTTGGTAAATTTAGAGAAAACGGAAATCATATCAAGTATCTTTACCGATGACATTGCTATGAGACTAGATATCAATTACAGGAAAAAATCTGTAAAAAATACAAACACATGGAGGGTAAACAATGCACTACTAAATAATGAAGAGATCACTGAAGAAATCGAAGAGGAAATAAAAAAATTCCTAGAAACAAATGACAACACAATGGCCCCAAACCTATGGGATGCAGCAAAAGCAGTCTAAGAGGGAAGTTTATAGCAATACAATCCTACCTTAAGAAACAAGAAACATCTCAAATAAACAACCTAAACTTACATAAAAGCATTTAGAGACAGAAGAACAAAGAAACTCAAAGTTAGCAGAAGGAAAGAAATCACAAAGATCAGATCAGAAATAAATGAAAAAGAAATGAAGGAAACAATAGGAAAGATCAATACAACTAAAAGCTCGTTTTTTGAGAAGATAAACAAAACGGATAAACCATAAGCCAGACTCATCAATTAAAAAAAGGGAGAAGACTCAACAGAATTAAAACTGAAAAAAGAGAAGTAACAACTGACACTTCAGAAATACAAAGGATCATGAGAGGTTACTACAAGCAACTCTATGGCAATAAAATGGACAACCTGGAAGAAATGGACACATTCTTAGAAAAGCACGACCTCCTGAAACTGAACCAGGAAGAAATAAAAAATATAAACAGACCAATCACAAGCACTGAAATTGAAACTGTGATTAGAAATCTTCTAACAAACAAAAGCCCAGGACTAGATGGCTTCACAGGCGAATTCTATCAAACATTTAGAGAAGAGCTAACAACTATCCTTCTCAAACTCTTCCAAAATATTGCAGAGGGAGGAACACTCCTAAACTGATTCTACAAGGCCACCATCACCCTGATACCAAAACCAGGAAAAGATATCGCCAAATAAGAAAATTATAGACCAATATCACTGATGAACATACATGCAAAAATCCTGAACAAAATACTAGCAAACAGAATCCAACAACACATTAAAAGGATCATACAGCATGATCAAGTGGGGTTAATCCCAGAAATGTAAGGATTCTTCAATATACACCAGTCAATCAATGTGATACACCACATTAACAAATTAAGGAATAAAAACCATATGATCATCTCAATAGATGCAGAAAAATCTTTCAACAAAATCCAACACTCATTTATTATAAAAACTCTCCAGAAAGTAGGCATAGAAGGAACCTACCTCAACAAAATAAAGGCCATATATGACAAACCCACAGCCAACATCATTCTCAATGGTGAAAAACTGAAACCATTTCATCTAAGATCAGGAACAAGACAAGGTTGTCCACTCTCACCACTATTATTCAAAAAAGTTTTAGCCATGGCAATCCGAGAGAGAAAGAAAAAAAAAAAAAGGAATCCAAAACAGAAAAGAAGTAAAACTGTTTGCAGATAACATGATACTATACATAGAGAATCCTAAAGATCCTACCAGAAAACTACTAGAGCTAATCATTGAATTTGGTAAAGTAGCAGGATACAAAATTAGTGCACAGAAATCTCTTGCATTCCTATACACCAATGATGAAAAATCTGAAGAAGAAATTAAGGAAACACTCCCATTTACCATTGCAACAAAAAGAATAAAATACCTAGGAATAAACCTACATAAGGAGACAAAAGACCTGTATGCAGAAAACTATAAGACACTGATGAAAGAAATTAAAGATGATACCAACAGATGAAGAAATATACCATGTTCTTGGATTGGAAGAATCAACATTGTGAAAATGACTATACTACCCAAAGCAATCTACAGATTCAATGCCATCCCAATCAAACTACCACTGGCATTTTTCACAGAACTAGAACAAAAAATTTCACAATTTGTATGGAAACACAAAAGTCCCCAAATAGCTAAAGCGATCTTGAGAAAGGAAAACGTAGTTGGAGGAATCAGGCTCCCCGACTTCAAACTATACCACAAAGCTACAGTAATCGAGGCAGTACAGCACTGGCACCAAAACAGAATTATGGATCAATGGTACAGGATAGAATGCTCAGAAATAAAACCACACACATACGGGCACCTAATTTATGACCAAGGGGGCAAAAACATACAATGGAGAGAACACAGCCTCTTCAATAAATGGTGCTGGGAAAACTGGGCAGCTACATGTAAAAGAATGAAGTTAGAACACTTCCTAACACCCTACAGAAAATAAACTCCAAATGGATTAAAGTCTTAAATATAAGACCAGACACTATAAAACTCTTAGAGGAAAACATAGGAAAAACACTCTTTGACATAAATCACAGCAAGATCTTTTTTGACCCACCTCCTAGAGTAAAAGAAATAAAAACAAAAATAAAGAAATTGACCTTAATTGAACTTGAAAGCTTTTACACAGCAAAGGAAACCATAAACAAGACAAAATACAACCTTCAGAATGGGAGGAAATATTTTCAAATGAAACAACAGACAAAGGATTAATCTCCAAAATATACAAACAGCTCATGGAGCTCAATATCAAAAAAACAAACAATACAGTTAAAAAATTGGTGGAAGACCTAAATCGACATTTCACCAAGGAAGACATACAGATGGCCAAGAGGCAGTTGAAAACATGCTCAACATCAACAATTATTAGGGAAATGCAAATGATAACCACATGCAGTATCACCTCATTCCAGTCAGAATGGCCATCATCAAAAAATCCAGAAACAATAAATGCTGGAAAGAGTTTGGTGAAAAGGGAACCCTCCTACACTGTTGGTGGGAATGTAAATTGATACAACCACTATGGAAAACAGTATGGAGATTCCTCAGAAAACTAAAAAAAGAACTACTATTTGACCCAGCAATCCCACCACTGGGAGTATACCCTGAGAAAACCATATTTCAAAAAGAGTCATGTACCACAGTGTTCATTGCAGCACTATTTACAATAACCAGGTCATGGAAGCAACCTAAGTGTTCACTGACGTATGAATGGATAAAGAAGATGTGGCACATATATACAATGGAATATTACTCAGCCACAAAAAGAAATGAAATTGAGTTATTTGTAGTGAGGTGGACGGACCTAGAGTCTGTCATACAGAGTGAAGTAAGTCAGAAAGAGAAAAACAAATACCGTATGCTAACACATTTATATGGAATGTAAAAAAAGAAAATGGTACTGATGATCCTAGTTGCAGGGCAGGAATAAAGAGGTGCACATAGAGAATGGACTTGAGGACAGGGGTTGGAGGGCAAAGCTGGGGTGAAGTGGGAGTAGCATCAACATATTTACACTACTGAATATAAAATAGGTGGCTGGTGGGAAGCGGCAGCATAGCACACAGAGATTGGCTCGGTGCTTTGTGATGACCTAGAGGGGTGGGATAGGGAGGATGGGAGGGAGGCTCAAGAGGGAGGGGATATGGGGACAAGTGTATGCATATGGCTGATTCGCTTTGTTGTGCAACAGAAACTAACACAGTATTGTGAAGCATTTATACTCCAATAAAGAGCTATTTAAATAAATTGTGGTATGTCCATTCAGTGAAACACTGTGAATCCCTGAGAAAAACACAATAATAAAAGGCTGCATCATGATATAAAAATATCCACAATACATTTTTAGTTGGAAAATCTGGCTATAACAGCAATGTATGAACATGTTTTATAATATAAATTCTGTTTTGTCTAAATCAATAATTTCTCATTCTTTGGAATGACTAAGATTTATATACTTCTTTTATCCTTTCCTTTTTCCTATGTATCTTGCTATATTCTACTGGGTTCTACTCAGGCTGCAAAACACGTTACTTCCTCTCTAGAAATTATTTCTAACTTTCTATCAATAGAGAATTATTATTATTATTATTATCTTCCTTCTCTTCCTTCTGCTTCTTCTCATTCTTCTTGTTCTGCTTGTTCTTGTCCTTCTTCATAGATATTGCACCAGGATATTAGAGGATGATAAAATAATGTTTCTTTTGGGTAAAAGCCTGTTTTTCTAAAATTTCTTATCAATTACCTTGTTGTATCAGTCAGTTTGGGCTGCCATAACAAACAACTGGATAGCTTTAACAATAGAAATTTCTTGATGGTAGCTTAAACAATAGGAATTTATTTCTCCTAGTTCTGGAAGCTGGGAAGTCCAAGATCAAGGAGCTGTTCACTTAGATTCTGCACTGAGGGCTCTCTTCCTGGTTTGCAGATGGCCGCCTTGCCTTCTTGCTGTTTCCTCAAATGATCAAGAGAGAAAGAGAGAGAGAGAGAGAGAGAGAGGAAGCAAGCTCTCTGGTGCCTCTTCTTACAAGGGCACTAATCTCATCATGAAGGCCTTACCCTCACAACCTCATCTAAACCTTGTTACCTCTCAAAGGGCCCCCTGTCCCATCTCCAAATACCATCACATTGGGGGTTATAGCTTCAACATATAAATTTTGGAAAGACACAGTTTAGTCCATGACACCTATTATGATTGATTTTATAGAATCATAGACTCTTACACCAGGATGAAATTTAGAGGGAATCCAACTCAAACTTTCACTCAAAAGTAGCGATCCTGGCTATAAGATTCCTGAGAAATGATGGTGGTACTTTATATTTAACTTATTAATATTTGGTCATAGGAAGTTTACTAGCCAAGAAGAATCTTTTCAAATAGTATATTTGTCTCTTGGGATGAGAACAATTCTGAGGACAAAGTAATTTTAAAATCTTAATAATAACAGTAACAGTGAGTATTTATTTTGCTCTTACCATGTGCCGGGCATAATACAAGCACTTTTCAAGTGTTAACACATTTAATCTTCACTCTAATCATATAAGTGTTATTAGTGTCCTTATTTTACAGACAAAGAAACTGAGGCACAGAGACTTTAAATAACTTGCTCAAGTTCCTATGGTTAGTAAGTGCTGGAACTGGGGTTTGAAATCTAGCCATCTGGCTCCAGAGTCTGTATTCTTAAACAGTAGATCAAGAGAATAATTTCCTGAGCTTCCACTTTTATTTCCTTCATTCTCATTTGCCATTGCTTCTTTATTTTTCATAAGGTTTCTATGATCTCTAGGCCAAATGAGATTCCAAAAATAACAATTTTAATTTTCAAATCGAGGGCATGATTTCTAAATGGACCAAGTTATTTTTGCGAACCCTACATAAAATTCAGGAACAGAACTTTGGGAAGGAACTTCCAGATGGCAGTAAATCTTCACAGTTCAGTAATTAAGCCTTTTGAGAATGTTACTCTGTTATTGAACCACTGCCTGATTAACTGTACAATATCAATTATATCAAATGGCACTACTTTAATTCTGTCAAAATTTAGGGAAATCTGACATGCTGACACGAGACTCTATGAAGTGTGGTAATGAGCTGCCAGATGTCATAAAGTGCCACGGGGGGGAAAACACCCTTGCTTTCAGACTAAAGATGTTTTTTCTTTTATTCATCTTACAGTATGCTTTATTAAACACCATGAACATTCAGACACACATGCTTGCCCATTTTGAAGTAAATAATCTAATCTTTTTTTTAGTTTTTATGAATGAAGTTCAAGTGATAATAGTCAAAATCATAGAAGGAAATACTTACAGCATATATTTTTGGTTGAGAAAGATTATATACCTAGGAAATTAGGCCCTTATACCTTTTGTTCCCTCATTTCTGTGAAGAATGATTCTCAGAAAGTTAACTGTAACTTTGCAAAAGTTTAAAGTTTGACTTGCCTAATTTTACAGTGACAGACACTTGTCTGGTCATTAAGGACGAATCCAGGCTTTTTAAATAGCAAACTGGAGTTATTAAGTGACAGGATCTTTCAACAAAGTTTGGTTTCTCAAAAAGAAATGCTCTTTTCTTACAAAATAGAAGGAACTTTTTTATAAATACAATAGCTATCATCAAACGTGAGAGCTTAGGGTTTCATCAATGAAGTAATAAGAATAGTTAAAAGACACTGGCCACTCTGTTTTGATTTTTGCATCATTACTTTAATGCAGTATTTAAATATTTTAATTTTCCCCTTGCATCCTGAGGTAGACAAAAGGAACCCTGCATGATGACTTAGAGAGATGGATCAATGTCTTTAATGAGCTCCTTACCATGGAAAATTCATTCCTTTTCATATATTCAGTGATTATCTCTTTCTGAACCATGAACATATCCATACTCCTTGAACTTCTTTTTACCTTCTTTCATGCATTTCCAGTTACATCCTGGATATTTCCATTTGGAAATCCCAGCCCTCCCTGTAATTCAAGTGTCGAACCCACCAGTTTTTCTAGTACCCTCCTCACTGATCCTCTCCCTCCCTTTCCTTTGGTGTAGAGAATCATTGTTTTCCAAGTCTGCCACAGTTGAAACCTCAGTCGTCTTTATTTTTTCTTTGGCTGAATCACTTTCAGCATTCTATGGATTTATAACCTATTTATTGAATTTTTTGACTTCAATAAGACGTAAGCACAAAAAAGTTTTATTTTTCTTGAATCACTGCTTACAATTAACAATCAAAATTTTGCCATCCCTTAATGACATTTGTAGAAGATTCCATTCTCCTGGAGCTCCCTGCACCAACATTGGTCAGGTTTTTCCTTTTCCAGAACACTTCAGCTCCTGTAATTATCCTCCATGGCTACAATCTGCTGGTCTCCTCACCTGGAAGACCTTCTCTTCTTACCTACCAGCAAACCTTTCATTGGTGTTTACTGGCTCATAGGAAATTTAGGCAGCCCTGCAATGATAAACTGTAGAAGACTTGGCTGTTACCTTACCTTCTTGTCTTTGTCCTATTATCATTTTCCAGTTATTTTTTCTTGGCTCTGGTAGGCTGAAGAGAAAACAACAAATCCGTTGGCTGAACTGGATGAGAATAGATGTCACTCTCCATTTTTGGCAGGCACTTTCAAATTTTTATGAATGATTTTCTTGGAGTTCCTCTCTTATTGGTCTTTGGGAAAGGAAGCGCTCCTCCTAGACCATTGTCTTATACCACCTATGGATAAAGGGAGAGTTAATAAAAACCATAGCACTTCACTCCACCTGTGTTTTCTATTATATAGACAATAAGGCGGGTTGCAGCTGGGATGATACTTGTGGGGAGAAAATTGCTGGTTCAGCTGCCTCTTATATCCAGAATGGCTCCTACTAGCCATTCAACTATTTGTTACTTAAGTTAGGGAGTAAGCTTACCTGAGGATTCTTTTTCTTGAACTTTGAAGTCTTTGTAACCAGTTCTGGGGCAACAGAAATAGTCCTACTTAAGATGCTATTAAAGTCACCAAGTTGTCTTGATATTTCCTTCAAAGTATTTTTCACATTCATAATAGGGGCAAGAATGTTATCTTAAGAGATTGCACCAGACATTTTTGTGCAAATGTATATATGTGTGTGTGTAGGGGGGAGTCATGGGGAATCCTGTCTTGTTTAAGAAAACTGTCAGTTGTCTCAAAGTAGAATATACATTTCAAATAAGAGATATGGCCAGCCTATACCTCTGCTATCTACTAGGTAATTGTACACGCCTAGCTTTAGCACTTCAAGATCCCATAACACCCTCTGAAATCAGGAAGTGCATTTCAGTGATGACTTTTCTCACCATCTTCCCTGGCCTACAGTGGTCAGATTTTACAGTGCTATTCAAGAATGCTGGTGGCTTCTTATGCATTTCATAATGACTAAAAGAAGGGAGTACACTGTGAGCCCTCCTGAGAGACATAATGGGAAGGTGGGTGTGTAGGACACATATGATATATCCACTCTCACATTCTCATCTTCTTTAAGCTTCTGGATTTTTTCCTCTACATTATCTAAAGGAAATTCTGTACTCTCACCCACATTAGACATAATACATCACTGAGTTCAGGTTTCAGTTAAGCAAAAAAACTAACATTTAGATTCAGCTGTTGAAACTAATAACCTCTGACAAGTACATCATATTGATAACTTTGGTCTGAGTCAATGTTTATTCCATTCCACTTGATCTAACCTTGTTAGAATCCATATTCCTCAGAAATTTGTCAATATAAATTAGAAAAATCTCACAGTTCATTAGGTATGGTCAGACTTTGTACTTTTCTCTGAGACATGCCTGGATTTGACTGTGCTTATACGTCTAGAGGCAATGAAGGCTGTTGGAGGGTATTGAGAAGAATAGGGTTTACTTTGCAAGGTAACTGTGTTACTGAGCTTATTACAGGATCTTCAAACAAGGAAATGGTTGTCTGCTCATATGATAGAGGAATGATTGCTTCTGCTGGCAAGAGATGTTCAGGGAGATTTGACAACTCCAACCCTCACTGTTGTCTGATTACACTCAGATGTGGTCATTCCATGTTTTAAGGTCCATTCATTCATCATCAAACTCTAAATTTCATACAAAATATTTGGCAGGACTGTTAATCCAAGTTATATTTTCATACTGTAAAATAGTCATTTAATTGTTGAGTTTAAGTTCCAGCCATTTCTGCATTATAGCTAGCTAGCATTCAAGATCTATTTCTAGGGCTTCCCTGGTGGCGCAGTGGTTGAGAATCTGCCTGCCAATGCAGGGGACACGGGTTCGAGTCCTGGTCTGGGAAGATCCCACATGCTGCGGAGCGACTGGGCCCGTGAGCCACAATTACTGAGCCTGCGCGTCTGGAGCCTGTGCTCCGCAACGAGAGAGGCTGCGACAGTGAGAGGCCCGCGCACCGCGATGAAGAGTGGTCCCCGCTCGCCGCAACTAAAGAAAGCCCTCGTGCAGAAAAGAAGACCCAGCACAGCCAAAAATAAATAAATAAATATTTAAAAAAAGATATATTTCTAAACAAATAAAATGAAAGTCTACCATTCAAGGACTCTTGCTGAAATAACTATGTACTAAGAGAGAAACTGAACTAAGTAGAAGGAATGAAATGCAAGTAGAAATGTTGGGCAAAGAAATTGAATAAATAAACTTCTAAACCAGTTAAGGGAAAAAAAGAAGAAAGAAAAATCATCCACACATTAGAAGGCAGGAAAAGTGGAAAAAAGAAGCAAATAAACAGCACAGTAAATGGAAAGTTCGAATAAAATGGTTGAAACAAATCTAAATACACTGGGTAACATTATCATAATGTATATTAGTAAAACTTGCTAGTTAAAAGAAAAAGATTCCCAAACAAATTGTTTTGGAAGCTCAGCTATATGTTGTTTACAAGAGATTCATTTAAAACATGATTGCATAAAACATTCCCTTAAAACATGATTGAATGTATAGTGATAGAAAAAGGAATATTACAAAATAATCATCAAAAGTAATCTGGGGACTTCCCTGGTAGCGCAGATGTTGACTCCTCACTCCCAGGGCAGGGGGCCTGGGTTTGATCCCTGGTCCGGACACTAGATCCCACATGCATGCTGCAACTAAGAGTTTGCATGCCACAACTAAGGAGCCAGTGAGCTGCAACTAAGGAGTCTGCCTGCCATAACTAAGGAGCCCACTTGCCGCAACTAAGAAGCCTGCCTGCTGCAACTAAGACACAACCAAATAAATAGATAATAAATAAATATTTTTAAAAAATGTAATTTGGCATAGGTATTAACACAAGAGAAAATAGACCTTAAGATAAAAATTTAATGTTAATAGGGTACATGTTTAATTATAAAGTTTCAATTCACCAGAAAGATAAAACATTTCTGAGTTTAAAGGCATATAACAACATTGCCTCAAAATATACAAAGTAAAAATGAATAGAATCGTAAGAAGAAATTAACAAATCCACCATTATAATTGGATAATTTAATACCTTCTCCAACGTCAATAAATTCAAGCTAAGCAAAAAATGGTAATGGTAAAGAAAATTTGAATAACATTTAAAAACTCAATCTATTGGTCAATTATACACTCTCAAAACAAATAGAGAATACACATTCTTCTCAATCATATATAGATTATTTATAAAAATAATCCACCTAGTAAGTTCAGAGGAAATTTCTATAAATAACAAGAAATTTATGTAATGTAAAATGCATTTTCAGACCAAAATGCAATTAATTTATAAAACAAATAAGGAAAGAAGGCTCTTAGGCCTATCTTGGCAAACTAAAATTCTAAAAATTGTGGTCAAAACATAAATAATAATGTAAATTGTGGCATTTAGAACTGGATATCAGTGAATGCATTATATTAGAAATTTGTGGGACCCAGTTATATGAGAGGTATTTTTAGCTCTTTATATATATATACACACACATACATACCTAAGAGAAAACAGGAAAGATAGAAAAAAATAATGAAATAAGCATTGAGTGAGGGAGTTAGACCAAGAACAACAAAATAAAAGCAAGAAAGTAGAAAATAATAAGGAAATGCACAGATTAATTAAATATAAACAAGATTGATAAAATAAAAACTAGTTGAGACTGGCAAATTTTATTAAGAACAAAAAGAAAAGGTACAAGTAAACAGTATTAGGAATAAATATGGGGATATAACTAGAACAAATTAATGATGTATATTTGTTGGTCTATATGAAGGTATAGTTGAAAAATAATCCTGTGTCTTCTACGAGTTCTTCTATGCTGTTCATTTGATTCATGCTTGTTTTGAAGCTATGAAGATCTGTCAGATTCTCTTTAAATGGCACTGCATCAGTGCCCTTGGCTAACTATTGTAGAGGCTTTTTGGACACACGCATTACTGCTGTGTTGGTATACCTTCAAATACAACTTTAATGTAGTGTAGCCAGGATTCTGTACTGACCTAGTACAATTATGGAAGGATTGAATTTTGGGGTTATGTGCAGGAGATCTTACTTTTTCTTTTCCTTTTAGGGTCTATATAATCTTTCATGATGCCATTTTTCCAGTGTTGAAAGACTAGTCCATTGACAGCCATACTCAGTCAGTTCTCAATTTCTTCCTCCATTTACCAAAGATTTATCTCAAAGAATTACACAGTTAGAAATAAACCAATAAGTTCCTCATAACTCATCATAGTTAATATAATAACTCTTCTAATATTATTTGCATATAAATGAGCTAATGGTTTTAAATCAGATAAATTATGTTTTCATGGAATGACAGGCACCAAACATAGTGAAATGGGAAAAGTATTTTTAAATGTATGAGGGTTTTAAGTACTCAGAAACATGAAAGTTTTTAAATTTGAGACTGGAATTGCAAAACTGATGTCATGAAGTTCTAATGCAGTGTTTCTAACTTACACCAGTCCAGGTTTTATTACATAAAAATACATAGAATTTGTTCTTAGAAGAAATGTTCTTGGAACATTAATGAGTACAAATCCATCTACATAACTAAAAAAGTAAGAGGTTTAGTCCATATTAGAAATCAAGACCAGCTTACTTTGGATAATCTTTTGTCTGGCTAACACAGAACAAGGAATAGCTAGAACCAGTTTGGGCAAGTCCAGCTGCTAAGTGAGTCACCAGAAGCTACAATGCAAATCTTTTTTTGAGGTAACTGACTGTTTTCCATTCAGGTTTGTTCCAGGGTCAAATAGAGTTTCAGCATTCCAAGAAGGAACATGGAACTACCTCCTCGTTGTAGAACATTTTGTCTTCACGTCACAAATATTGATGCATGTATTTAACTAACTGCTATTTCCTGACAAGAATGTGTTTCAATACTGTTTTCTCTATTTACATTTCACATGAAGAAAAGAGTACTGTCCGTTGAGAAAGCTATTTCTTCATTAGGGCAGGTTCCATATCTGATCATTTTGTAAGATCTGAAGGTAAAGAACAAGACTAATTATGAAGCAATTTTTGTGAAGTAAAAAAAAAAAACTATCAAAAATTTCATTAGGAGCCCATGACAGAAATAAAATTAGAACTTGAGTGCCTACATATATGGAATATTCCATAACTTGAGGATCAGATCCCCTAATTTTTTCCTAGCCTATAGTACATTGCTGTTACCTCTGTGTTAACTAAGAAATCTTATCAATATGTAATTGTTTAAAATGGAAGACTACAAATGCATGCTTTCTAGTTATAGGTAACTTTTTTTGAGTATTTAGTATCTCCCAGCCACTGAAAACACATCGTCTCAGTTAGTCCACATATAACTATTATCATTGTCTCCATGTTACAGATGAGGGAACCGAGGCTTAAAGAGGTTGGAGGACAGAACTTCCAAAATGACAAGAATGAGAATGTTCTCCAGGAAAAAAAAATTTAACTGGTGAAAATTATAAAAAGCACTCATTTAAAACTCTGGAAACTGTCCTAAGGGCACTTAAGCAAATGGGGAAGCATTTGTTCAAGAAAATCTTCTAAATCTCAGAACAATGAGTCTGTAGCCCTTGAACCATGACTCACTCTATTATTCAGTTTGGCGTTGTGAGAACTCTATCCCAGTGTGTGCATCTAAAAGGGGGCTGCCGGGGGGAGCTTCAAAGTGGCAGAAGAGTAAGATGTGGAGATCACCTTCCTCCCCACAAATACATCAGAAATACAACTACACGTGGAACAACTCCTACAGAACACCTGCTGAACGCTGGCAGAAGACGTCAGACCTCCCAAAAGGCAAGAAACTCCCCACGTACCTGAGTAGGGCAAAAGAAAAAAGAAAAAACAGAGACAAAAGAATAGGGACGGGCCCTGCAGCAGTGGGAGGGAGCTGTGAAGGAGGAAAGGTTCCCACACACTAGGAACCCCCTTCGCGGGCGGAGACTGTGGGTGGCGGAGGGGAAAGTTTCGGAGCCACAGAGGAGAGAACAGCAACAGGGGTACGGAGGGCAAAGCGGAGAGATTCCCGCACACAGGATCGGTGCCGACCGGCACTCACCAGCCCGAGAGGCTTCTCTGCTCACCCACCGGGATGGGCGGGGCTGGGAGCTGAGGCTCGGGCTTCTGTTGGAGCGCAGGGAGAGGACTGGGGTTGGCGGCGTGAACACAGCCTGCAGGGGGCTAGTGCGCCACAGCTAGCCGGGAGGGAGGCGGGGGAAAAGTCTGGGCCTGCCGAGGAGACAAGAGACTTTTTCTTGCCTCTTTGTTTCCTGGTGCATGAGGAGGGGATTAAGAGCGCCTTAAAGGAGCTCCAGAGAGAGGTGCGAGCCGCGGCTATCAGCGCGTACCCCAGAGACAGGCATGAGACGCTAAGGCTGCTGCTGCCACCACCAAGGAGCCTGTGTGCGAGCACAGGTTACTCTCCACATCTCCCCCGCGGGATCCTGTGCAGCCCACCACTGCCAGGGTCCCGGGATCCAGGGATAACATCCCCGGGAGAATACACGGCGCGCCTCAGGCTGGTGCAACGTCATGCTGGCCTCTGCAGCCGCAGGCTCGCCCCGCATCTGTACCCCTCCCTCCCCCTGGCCTGAGTGAGCCAGAGCCCCCGAATCAGCGGCTCCTTTAACCCCGTCCTGTCTGAGCGGGAACAGACGCCCTCAGGCGACCTACACGCAGAGGCGGGTCCAATACAAAGCTGAATCCCGGGAGCTGTGCGAATAAAGAAGAGAAAGGGAAATCTCCCCCAGCAGCAGATTAAATCTCCACAATCAACTTGATGTACCCTGCATCTGTGGCATACATGAATAGACAACGAATCATCCACAAATTGAGGAGGTGGACTTTGGGGGCAAAAATATGTATATATTTTCCCCTTTTCCTCTTTTTGTGAGTGTGTATGCTTCTGTGTGTGACTTCATCTGTGTAGCTTCGCTTTTACCATTTGTCCTAGGGTTCTATCTGTCCTTTTTTTTTTTTTTAGTTTAGTTTTTAGCACTTGCTATCATTGGTGGATTTCTTTTTTGCCTTGGTTGCTCTCCTTTCTTTTTTTATTATTTAAAAAATTTTTTTAATACTGAAAAAATTTTTTTAATAATTACTTTTTATTTTTTATTTTAATAACTTTATTATCTTTTATTTTACATTATTTTATTTTATATTCTTCTTTCTTTCTCTCTTTTTTTTCTCCCTTTTATTCTGCGCTATGTTGGTGAAGGGCTCTTTGTGCTCCAGCCAGGCATCAGGGCTGTGTCTCTGAGGTGGTAGAGCCAAGTTCAGGACACCGGTCCACAAGAGACCTCCCAGATCCACATAATATCAAACAGTGAAAATCTCCCAGAGATCTCCATCTCAACTCCAAGACACAGCTCCACTCAATGACCAGCAAGCTACAGTGCTGGACACCCTCTGCCAAACAACAAGCAAGACAGGAACACACGCCACCCATTAGCAGAGAGGCTGCCTAAAATCATAATAAGCCACATACACCCCAGAACACACCACCAGACATGGACCTGCCCACCAGAAAGACAAGATCCAGCCTCATCCACCAGAACACAGGCACTAGTTCCCTCCACCAGGAAGCCTACACAACCCACTGAACCAACCTTAGCCACTGGGGACAGACACCAAAAACAATGGGAACTACAAAACTGCAGCTTGTGAAAAGGAGACCCAAACACTGTAAGTTAACCAAAATGAGAAGACAGAGAAATACACAACAGATGAAGGAGCAAGGCAAAAACCCATCAGACAGGGGCTTCTCTGGTGGTGCAGTGGTTGAGGGTCCACCAGCCATTGCAGGGGACGCGGGTTCGTGCCCTGGTCTGGGAGGATCGCGCATGCTGTGGAGTGGGTGGGCCCGTGGGCCATGGCCGCTGAGCCTGCGTGTCCGGAGCCTGTGCTCCACAATGGGAGAAGCCACAAGGGTGAGGCCTGCGTACCGCAACAAAACAAAACAAAACAGAAAAACCCCACCAGACCTAATAAATGAAGAGGAAATAGGCAGTCTACCTGAAAAAGATTTCAGAGTAATGATAGTAAAGATGATCCAAAATCGTGGAAACAAAACGGAGAAAATACAAGAAACGTTTAACAAGGACCTAGAAGAACTAAAGAGCAAACGAACAAGATGAACAACACAATAAATGAAACTAAAAATTCTCTAGAAGGGATCAACAGCAGAATAACTGAGGCAGAAGAACGGATAACTGACCTGGAAGATAAAATAGTGGAAATAACTACTGCAGAGCAAAATAAAGAAAAAACAATGAAAAGAATACAGGACAGTCTGAGAGACCTCAGGGACAACATTAAATGCACCAACATTCGAATTACAGAGGTCCCAGAATAAGAAGAGAAAAAGAAAGCGACTGTGAAAATATTTGAAGAGACTATAGTTGAAAACTTCCCTAATATGGGAAAGGAAATTGTTAATCAAGTCCAGGAAGCACAGAGAGTCCCATACAGGATAAAACCAAGAAGAAACGTGACAAGACACATATTAATCAAACTATCAAAAATTAAATACAAAGAAATAATATTAAAAGCAGCAGGGGAAAAACAACAAATAAGACACAGCGGAATCCCCATAAGGTTAACAGCTGATCTTTCAGCAGGAACTCTGTAAGCCAGAAGGGTATGGCAGAACATATTTAAAGTGATGACAGAGAAAAACCTACAACCAAGATTACTCTACCCAGCAAGGATCTCATTCAGATTTGAGGAAGAAATTAAGACCTTTACAGACAAACAAAAGCTAAGAGAATTCAGTACCACCAAACCAGCTTTAAAACAAATGCTAGAGGAACTTATCTAGGCAGGAAACACGAGAAGAAAAGACCTACAATAACAAACCCAAAACAATTAAGAAAATGGTAATAGGAACATACATATCAACAACTACCTTAAATGTAAATGGATTAAATGCTCCAACCAAAAAACATAGACTGGCTGAATGGATACAAAAACAAGACCCATATATATGCTTTCAATAAGAGACCCATCTCAGACCTAGGGACACATACAGACTGCAAGTGAGGGGATGGAAAAAGATATTCCATGCAAATGGAAAGCAAAAGAAAGCTGGAGTAGCAATTCTCATATCAGACAAAATAGACTTTAAAATAAAGACTATTACAAGAGACAAAGAAGGACACTACATAATGATCAAGGAATCAACCCAAGAAGAAGATATAACAATTGTAAATATTTATGCACCCAACATAGGAGCACCTCAATACATAAGGCAAATACTAACAGCCATAAAAGGGGTAATCGACAGTAACACAATCATAATAGGGGACTTTAACATCCCGCTTTCACCAATGGACAGATGATTCAAAATGAAAATAAATACGGAAACACAAGCTTTAAATGACACATTAAACAAGATGGACTTAATTGATATTTATAGGACATTCCATCCAAAAACAACAGAATACACATTCTTCTCAAGTGCTCATGGAACATTCTCCAGGACAGATCATATCTTGGGTCACAAATCGAGCCTTGGTAAATTTAAGAAAATTGAAATCGTATCAAGCATTTTTTCCAACCACAACGCTATGAGACTAGATATCAATTACAAGAAAACATCTTTAAAAATACAAACACATGAAGGCTAAACAATACACTACTTAATAACCAAGAGATCACTGAAGAAATCAAAGAGGAAATCAAAAAACACCTAGAAACAAATGACAATGAATGCATGACGACCCAAACAAAACCTATGGGACACACCAAAAGCAATTCTAAGAGGGAAGTTTATAGTAATATAATCCTACCTTAAGAAACAAGAAGCATCTCAAATAAACAACCTAACCTTAACCTAAAGCAATTAGAGAAAGAAGAACAAAAAACCCACAAAGTTAGCACACGGAAAGAAATCATAAAAATCAGATCAGAAATAAATGAAAAAGAAATGAAGGAAATGATAGCAAAGATCAATAAAACTAAAAGCTGGTTGTTTGAGAAGATAAAAATAATTGATAAACGATTAGCCAAACTCATCAAGAAAAAAAGGGAGAAGACTCATATCAATAGAATTAGAAATGAAAAAGGAGAAGTAACAACTGACACTGCAGAAATACAAAGGATCATAAGAGATTACTACAAGCGACTATATGCCAATAAAATGGACAACCTGGAAGAAATGGACAAATTCTTAGAAATACACAACCTTCCGATACAGTACCAGGAAGAAATAGAAAATATGAACAGACCAATCACAAGCACTGAAATTGAAACTGATTGAAAATCTTCCAACAAACAAAAGCCCAGGACCAGATGGCTTCACAGGCAAATTCTATCAAACATTTAGAGAAGAGCTAACACCGATCCTTCTCAAACTCTCCCAAAATAGAGCAGAGGGAGGAACACTCCCAAATTCATTCTATGAGGCCACCATACCCTGATACCAAAACCAGATAAAGATATCACAATGAAAGAAAACTACAGACAAATATCACTGATGAACATAGATGCAAAAATCCTCAACAACATACTAGCAAACAGAATCCAACAGCACATTAAAAGGATCAAACACCATGATCAAGTGGGGTTTATCCCAGGAATGCAAGGATTCTTCAATTTATGGAACTCAATCAATGTGATACACCATATTAACAAATTGAAGGAGAAAAACCATATGATCATCTCAATAGATGCAGAAAAATCTTTCAACACAATTCAGCACCCATTTATGATAAAAACCCTCCAGAAAGTAGGCATAGAGGGAACATTCCTCAACATAATAAAGGCCATATATGCCAAACCCACAGCCAACATCGTCCTCAATGATGAAAAACTGAAGCGTTTCCACTAAGATCAGGAACAAGGCAAGGTTTCCCACTCTCACCACTATTGTTCAACATAGTATTGAAAGTTTTAGCCACGGCAATCAGAGAAGAAAAAGAAATAAAAGGAATCCAAATTGGAGAGAAAGAAGTAAAGCTGTCACTGTTTGCAGGTGACATGATACTATACATAAAGAATCCTAAAGATCCTACCGGAAAACTACTAGAGCTAATCAATGAATCTGGTAAAGTAGCAGGATACAAAATTAATGCACGAAATGTCTTGCATTCCTATACACTAATGATGAAAATTCTGAAAGTGAAATTAAGAAAACACTCCTATTTACCATTGCAACAAAAGGAATAAAATATCTAGGAATAAACCTACCTAAGGAGACAAAAGACCTGTATACAGAAAATTATAAGACACTGATGAAAGAAATTACAGATGATACAAGTAGATGGAGAGATATACCATGTTCTTGGATTGGAAGAATCAACATTGTGAAAATGACTATACTACCCAAAGCAATCTACAGATTCAATGCAATCCCTATCAAACTACCACTGGCATTTTTCACAGAACTAGAACAAAAAATTTCATAATTTGTATGGAAACACAAAAGACCCTGAATAACCAAAGCAATCTTGAGAAAGAAAAACAGAGCTGGAGGAATCAGGCTCCCTGACTTCAGACTATACTACAAAGCTACAGTCATCAAGACAGTATGGTACTGGCACAGAAATATAGATCAATGGAACATTATAGAAAACCCAGAGATAAACCTATGCACATATGTTCACCTTATCTTTGATAAAGGAGGCAAGAATATACAGTTGAGGACAGACAGCCTCTTCAATAAGTGGTGCTGGAAAAATTGGACAGCTACATGTAAAAGAATGAAATTAGAACACTCCCTAACACCATACACAAAAATAAACTCAAAATGGATTAAAGACCTAAATATAATACCATACACTATCAAAGTCTTAGAGGAAAACAGGCAGAACACTCTATGACATAAATGACAGCAAGATCCTTTTTGACCCACCTCCTAGAGAAATGGAAATGAAAAGAAAGACAAAGAAATGGGACCTAATGAAACTTAAAAGCTTTTGCACAGCAAAGGAAACCATAAACAAGATGAAAAGACAACCCTCAGAATAGGAGAAAATATTTGCAAAGGAAGCAACTGACAAAGGATTAATCTCCAAAATTTACAAGCAGCTCATACAACTCAATATTGAACAAACAAACAACCCAATCCAAAAATGGGCAGAAGACCTAAATAGACATTTCTCCAAAGAAGATATACAGATTGCCAACAAACACATTAATGAATGCTCAACATCATTAATCATTAGAGAAATGGAAATCAAAACTACAATGAGATATCATCTCACACCGCTCAGAATGGCCATCATCAAAAAATTTAGAAACACGGCTTCCCTGGTGCTGCAGTGGTTGAGAGTCTGCCTGCTGATGCAGGGGACACGGATTTGTGCCCCGGTCCAGGAGGATCCCACATGCTGCGGAGTGGCTGGGCCCGTAAGCCATGGTCGCTGAGCCTGCGCATCCGGAGCCTGTGCTCCGCAACGCGAGAGGCCACAGAGTGAGAGGCCTGTGTACCAAAAAAAAAGAAAAAGAAAAAAAAATCTAGAAACAATAAATGCTGGAGTGTGGAGAAAAGGGAACCCTCTTGCACTGTTGGTAGAAATGTAAATTGATACAGCCACTATGGAGAACAGTATGGAGGTTCCTTAAAAAACTAAAAATAGAACTACCCTACGATCCAGCAATCTCATTACTGGGCATATGCCCTGAAAAACCATAATTCAAAAGAGTAATGTACCAAAATGTTCATTGCAGCTCTATTTACAATAGCCGGGACATGGAAGCAACCTAAGTGTCCATCAAGAGATGAATGGATAAAGAAGATGTGGCACATACATACAATGGAATATTACTCAGCTATAAAAAAATCGAAATTGAGTTATTTGTCGTGAGGTGGAGGGACCTAGAGTCTGTCATACAGAGTGAAGTAAGTCAGAAAGAGAAAACAAATACTGTATGCTAACACATATATATGGAGTCTTAAAAAAAAAAAAAGGTCATGAAGAACCTAGGGGTAAGACAGGAATAAAGACACAGACCTAGTAGAGAATGGACTTGAGGGCACAATCAGGAGGAAGGGTAAGTTGGGACAAAGTGAAAGAGTGGCATGGACATATGTACACTACCAAACGTAAAATAGATAGCTAGTGGGAAGCAGCCGCATAGCACATGGAGATCAGCTCGGTGCTTTTTGACCACCTAGAGGGGTGAGATAGGGAGGGTTGGAGGGAGGAAGATGCAAGAGGGAAGGGATATGGGGACATATGTATATGTATAACTGATTCACTTTGTTATAAAGCAGAAACTAACACACCATTATAAAGCAATTATAGTCCAATAAAGATGTTTAAAAATAAATAAATAAAATAAATAAATAAATAAAAGCCAAACCAGAATCTATTAATGGTTTTAAGACGATTTAAAGAAAAAGAATTTTACAAGAAAAACAAAAAATAAAAGGGGGCTCCCAATCTTCAGCTCCCTGTCTGAGGCTACTTTATCTTCCTGTGAGGAGCAGGCTGCCAGAAATTCTTATTTCCCCCCATGTCCACCGTGTAGAAGTAGGCATGGCTGAGAGAACTCACCTTTCCACCCAACCCCCATTTGTAAGGCAGAAGCTCTTCCCCAGGCACAACGGATGGAGAATATTGAGTTCCTGATTGTAACCTTTCCCTTTCCCCTCCTCTTTTCCCAGTTCACTCATGGAGTTGAAATCCCATATTGAGAGGGTCAAGCCGAGGAGACTGGGACAGCTGCCACTTGCCTCCATGACCGGTTATCGAACAGGAGTATCATTCCTGGAAAAGCACATCCTTACCCCAGTTTTGGTGCAGTGGCACCTGGGCAGAACCACAAGGAAGGCCATGAGGAAGAAGAGCTCCCCAGCTCTACCTCAGGGGACTGATCTTATTTGGAACAGAGTGAAGAACTCCTTACCTAAACTAAGTCTCTTGTCATGAACAAGGGAGATCTTGGTGGAAAGCAATTAAGAGGAAGCTGGTAGCTTTGATCCAAGCAAAATTGCAGAGTTTAGTATAGAACCAGGGAAAGAGACATCCAAGAAAAGCCCTCCTGGGATCACAATCAACTGCTGGAGTCATAAAGGTTTTGCACATAATTGAGGTTGCATATACTCAGGAATAATCAATCTCAATTCCTTGGTACTGGTGACTCCTTTCTTCCTTTCACTGGTTACTCCTTCATTTCTTCAACTTTCTCCATTTTTGAATGGAAGTGTCAACAAATGTCCTATGCCTGCTCCACAATTGCACTTTGAGGGCCGATAACTTGTTTTTTAGATTCATTGGTCTAGAAATAGAGAGGAATTGTGCCCCTGAATAGATCAGACCGAGCATCTTAATCCTACCTGATTTAGATAATTTAGATGACAAAATTTGGGACTTTTGAGCCAGTGATATTTAGATGGTATTTTGGACTTTGAGTTGATGCTATAATAGGTTGAGATTTGGGGATATTTGAATGGGGGGAATGCATTTTTCATATGAAATATATACATGGATCTTTGGGGGCCAAATGGTAGATTGTGGTAGGCTCCCACAAAGATGTCCACATCTTAATCCCTGGAACCTGTTAATTTACCTTATATGGTGAAAAGGACTTTGGAGATGTGATTAAATTAAAGCTCTTGAGGGGGAGAGTATCTTGGATTATCCAGGTGGACCTAATATAATCTTAATCCCTGGAACCTGTTAATGTTACCTTATATAAGGTATATAAGGATTATATACCTTAGCTTGGATTATCCAGGTGGACCTAATCTAATCCTAAGGGTTCTCAATAAAAATGATGCAGGAAAGTCAGACAGGTGGGTTGACAGTGTGAGGATAAAAGTGGAGATTGAGTTGATGGAGCCACAACTCAAAGAATACTGGCAGCCTCCAGAAACTGGAAGAAACAGGGAACCGATCTCCCCTGGAGTCTCCAGAAGGAACCAGTCCTGTTGGCATCATGTCTTTAGCCCAGTGAAACTGACTTTGGACATCTGGCCTCCAGAAGTGTAAGAGAATAAATCTTCATTGTTTTTAGCCACTATATTTGTGGTAATTTTTTACAGCATTCATAGGAATCTATTGCAGTAAATAATCAGGTAACTGTGAAAGAGACTATAATTCCATATTTTTCTCCCTTCTTTTCTTAACTAATTTTAAAAGCAATTCCATTCTTACAATATAAACATAATTGTATTGTTAGATCTGTGACATAGAGAACCGTAATATTTTTGACAATAACAGCATAAAGGAGGAGTGTGAGAACAAAGCTGTATTAGAGTTAGAAAATGACACCAGATGATAATACATATCTGCCTGAAAAAATATAGAGAACCCAAAAGATACATAAGGAGGTTAAAATAACAAACTCTATAATTAAATGCTAAGTTTTCTTTCTTCTCTCAGCTTCTTTAAACTACGTAAGATTATATAAAATAATAATTATAACCATGTATTGTTGGATTTGTAACATGTATAGAACCACCATTTATAACAGTAATAACACCAAAAAAGTGGAGAGAGAATTAAGCTATATAAGAGTAAAGTTTCTACCTTTTATTGACACGAAGTCAGTATAAAGCTGACATAGTCTGATAAGTTAAAATGCAGTTTGTAAGTAAGTTCTAGAGCAATTACTAAGAAAATAACACAAAAGTATAATTAAATAATTCATTAAAGGAATTAAAATATTACACTAGAAAATATCAACATCTACCTAATATAGAAAAGGCAATAAAGAAGGAATATAGGCACAAAAAAATGAGACATGTAGAAAATAAAAAGCAAAATGACAGATGTAAATCCAACCATATCAATAATAACATTAAATGTGAATTTATTAAATACTCTAATAAAAAGAGATAGTAAAATTTAAATCGTTAATTTAAATAGTAAATGGCAGCCTTGAATTGAAGCTCAGCTAGACCAAATTTAGATCCTCCTAGTAAATTGTAACAAAAATCCTTTAGCCACAATCATAGGAATGAGACTCAATTCAGATAGATTCTGAGATTCAGAGCCATCAGCAACAGTCATCACTGAGACATGTATGGGGAAAGGGGACTATGAATGGTCACAAGCGTTGGCTAGTAAAAGGGGAGGCAAAGGCAGAAGAGTTTTAATGGCTTTATTTTTGACAAGAAAATTCTTTTTTTGGTGGGATTTGTAACTTTTTTTTTTTTTGCGGTACGCCAGCCTCTCACTGTTGTGGCCTCTCCCGTTGCGGAGCACAGGCTCCGGACGCGCAGGCCCAGCGGCCATGGCTCACGGGCCCAGCCGCTCTGCGGCATGTGGGATCTTCCCGGACTGGGGCACGAACCCGTGTCCCCTGCATCGGCAGGCGGACTCCCAACCACTGCACCACCAGAGAAGCCCGACAAGAAAATTCTTTTACTAAAGTGTGAGCTAGGAAAAGGTCTTTACATTAACATACTCTGACCCCATGAATACATAGAATAGTACCCTTTCCTATGGAAGGTTGCTATGCAACTCTGTCTAGTATTTCTTTTTATTGTTGCTCTTTCATGCAAGGGATTTTTGCATCTATGTGAAAAATTATATGCCAAATAATCATGTAATTTTAGTTAATGAGTTTTTTACTTACATATGAGGATACAGTTTTCAAGAATATGAACAAACTTTTACAAAGTCTAAATGGAAGTCATGGTTTGAAGCCAGGTCTGTGAGTCAACAGAGCCCGTGTTTCCTTAGTGCACCATGGGCTTCTCACAGCATCACAAAATGGACAACTAATATTCTAATTTTTTTCTTACTGCCAAGAAGAATATGACTTTTTGGTTACTGTGAGCTTTATCTATCTACTTATGTGCTGCACTTCATGTATGATCATATGCAGTGTATTCTGAGCTATTTTGGCACCTATAATAATTCCCTAGTCTTTTCTTGTGAGCAACTTCTGTATTAGAAAGCCATCTAACTATAATTTGGGCACCACCTGAGGCAGAGACTTATTTCTACAGGATCCAAGCAGGTAACTTAAATGTATGCAGTAGGTCAAGTGTGGGACAAAAGAAAGCAATGTTGTGGCAGAGAGAGCCAGTGTCTGCACAATAGTCATTCTTCTTTTTATCCTAAACAATAGAACCTTGAATTTTAATCTGGTACATGATTCCTTGCAATTATGCCTTCATTTCAAAGCCTTCCTTGTAGCTACGGATGGCTCTGTGTTAGAGTTCTGGACAGAGGTGTGCTGTAGCTGGCTGGGCTTGGCAGAGCCAATGGCGCACATCGCTCCTAATTTTTGTTCAGGGATGTCAAGCCGGTAGCTTGAAATCAGCAGGGCAGGAGAATTTATAAAATGACAATTACAGGGCTGTTTATCAAACACTTACCAACATGCTACTGGTTTGAAACAATGAGTTATAAACTGCGTTACTCTCCTTAAAAAACACCTTGCATAAGCCTCTCGCCTCTTCTTTCTTGCATCTTTCTTCATCCTGCTGCTTGGCATGGGAAGGTGATGGGTGCTGCTAAAGCAGTGCTCTTATACCACGGAAGGAGGAGGAGACTGGGTCCTTGATGACTTCATAGAGGAACCATATAATGTATTTGTTGGCTTTCAGAGGATGCTGATGCAGCTGGTCTGGGGGCCATCCTTTGAGAACCACTATTACTTTGGATATTTTGTTTCAGGCAGCTGAATCAAATTGTAACTGATAAGTTAAGAGATTCCAGTGAACTAGAGAAAACATGTCTTATCTGAAGGCATTCATATTCGAATTTTTAAAATATGGAGCTGACCAGTAATACATATCAGCTGGCCTAATTAAGCTGCGGAACAGAGTGGAAAGAACTACAACATTGACTTAAAGTAAAGCACTCTACTGGCAGCAGTAGATACCTCCCACCTCAGGAGGAAAAAAGGACAATGTATGTGTAACTCAATATAAAAAGAATAAAGATAGGTATCAGGAAAATAAATTTAAACAGTGACCAGTGTGGAGATTGGAGTGGACTCAGCCAGTGCACAGCCAGAACTTCCTTGGCTCTTTTCACATTCCCATGCACACTGGCTCCAGGTGTGTTTTCACTCTTATCTTGCTAGCACTGTGTCTCTTTGTTGGAGAGTTGGCCTCAGGCTGCTAGAACTTGCTTTGCTCTACTTTATTAGAAGTACCTGGGAGTTTATATTTCCCCCGGGGCAGATCTTAACCAATGACTGACAGGTGCAGTGATATAAATATTACAGCTATCTTGCCTTGGTCATGATGAATCTGAGGTGTGGCCTATACTGTCTTCCACATCCTTTGTGGAACAGAGCCAGGGTTGTCCTCCGTAAGACTTTGCTTGATAATACACATCTGCTCTCTCTCCTAACCTTGCTAGTCCTATTTCCCTACTCCTCTACCAGTTTTTCCTGGAAAAACTTCCTATTAATCACATTCACATGAATCCTCTTTTCAGAGTTCGTTTCTGGGGAACCCAACTTAAGACAGAGATAATAAGAATTTTAATCTTCTTCCCATAAGGCAGTGGAGGAATAAAGATCAATCATCTTGTTCTATCTTCCTGAATTTGAGCTTCTCCACTGAGATGTCTCAGATATATAGATGTGCTTGGGAAGAAAATCAACTCATTTTGTAAATCGGGTTCATTTCGGAAGGTGGAAATATACATCTGGACTTTGAGAGGCCAGACCCAGAGGTATATTAAACTAAAACAGCTGGGCTGTTAACTAATAATGTATGAGTTAAGATGATTTACTTTTCTGTGAGCTACTTGTCCATCCTCTCCTAATTTTAAAATTCAGTACAACTGTGAGTTTCATTAAATGTTTATGATCCTATTATAGGATATATTTTTAGCCTTAATAAAAGGAAATTGATAAAGCTTCATTATCTGTCATTTCAGAGGAAGAGTAAAAAATCTAACATCTACAAAGTGAGTCTATAATATGTCATCGTAAATCTTCTATTTCCCAAGCCTTTGCCTCTCTCTGGCATCAAAGATAAATGACTATTACTAGAATTAATATCTCTTAAATATATCATGATTCTTCAACTTTATTAGCCAAAAGGCTGTTATGAAAACTCCACTAAACTAGAATTTGATTTTCTTTCTATGAACTGTAAGGGTGACTGTGATTTTTCAGTACCTGTAATGGAAATGTCTTCCATATTAACTCAGCAGGTTTTCTTAGAGGAATGAAATTATTTTATATGTGAGAAAGGAAATTACAAAATATAGTGGCAAAACTATTCTTTTTTTATCTTTTGAAAACCATGATCATTTATTTATTTATTGTTTCTTTTGAGAATTTATTTTAATTTTTTTAACATCTTTATTGGAGTATAACTGCTTTATAATGTTGTGTTAGTTTCTGTTGTATAACACAGTGAATCAGCTATAGGTATACATATATCCCCACATCCCCTCCCTCTTGCACTTCCCTCCCACACTCCCTATCCCACCCCTCTAGGTGGTCACAAAGCACTGAGCTGATCTCCCCATGCGATGTAGCTGCTTCCCACTAGCTATCTATTTTACATTTGGTAGTGTATATATGTCAATGCCACTCTCTCACTTTGTCCCAGCTTAACCTTCCCCCTGCCAGTACCCTCAAGTCCATTCTCTGGTAGGTCTGGGTCTTTATTCCCATTTTACCCCTAGGTTCTTCATGACCATTTTTTTTTTTTTAGATTCCATATATATGTGTTAGCATACGGTATTTGTTTTTCTCTTTCTGACTTACTTCACTCTGTATGACAGTCTCTAGGTCCATCCATCTCACTACAAATAACTCAATTTCATTTCTTTTTATGGCTGAGTAATATTCCATTGCATATATGTGCCACATCTTCTTTATTCATCTGTTGATGGACACTTAGGTTGGTTCCCTAACCTGGCTATTGTAAATAATGCTGCAATGAACACTGTGGTACATCTCTCTCTCTCTTTTTTAAAAATTTAATTAAATTTAATTTTTTTATATAGCAGGTTTTTATTAGTTATCTATTTTATACATATTAGTATATATATATCAATCCCAATCTCCCAATTCATCCCACCACCACCACCCCCCACTCTGCTTTCTATGCCCAGTAGTGGGATTGCTGGGTCATATGGTAGTTCTATTTTTAGTTTTTTAAGGAACTTCCGTACTATTCTCCATAGTGGCTGTATCACTTTACATTCCCACAAACAGTGCAAGAGAGTTCCCTTTTCTCCACATCCTCTCCAGCATTTATTGTTTGTAGATTTTTTGATGATGGCCATTCATAAATCACAGCAAGATCCTTTCTGACCCATCTCCTAGAGAAATGGAAATAAAAACAAAAATAAACAAATGGGACCTAATGAAACTTCAAAGCTTTTGCACAGCAAAGGAAACCATAAACAAGACGAAAAGACAACCCTCAGAATGGGAGAAAATATTTGCAAATGAAGCAACTGACAAAGGATTATTCTCCAAAATATACAAGCAGCTCATGCAGCTCAATATCAAAAAAAGAAACAGCCCAATCCAAAAATGGGTGGAAAACCTAAATAGACATTTCTCCAAAGAAGATATACAGATTGCCAACAAACACATGAAAGGATGCTCAACATCACTAATCATTAGAGAAATGCACATCAAAACCACAATGAGGTAAAACCATGATCATTTAAATCACTTAGCTAGAAGAGGTTGGTATCACTTCCAGGCTCTGAATCTTGCTTTAAAGTGTTATGAGCTTGGTAGCAAAATAATACAACTTAATTGACCTAGGGAGAGCTCTTAAGAAACACCCTCAAGGTATTTGAAGTGTTCCTATTTCTCCTACCAGACACAAAAGATAATTTCATGTAAGTTTCTTTGTACTATTGTGAGTTATAACATAATTTCTCTAGAAATGTGTGTCCATGTAAAAGCTCCTGTAACACTTGCTATGGAACTAGTTTCTAATGCTAACATCATTAAGGCTCGTTTTGGATTGGAAGGAAGTGCATTTGTAAGACATTGGAAACTGCTTCTATACTTTGGGGCTAATGAAGAAAAAAACTGGACAGTGGCAAAAAATGAAAGTATTTGAAAGTTACACATGAAGGTTCTATATGTTTTAATGGTGATAGTGTCAGAAAAGCAAGTATTTTATATGACTATTTACTACGTCGGCATCAGTGAAAAGATATTTTAACTTTTGGAATCATGACATTTTTATTTTAAAAATTATATGAGAATTTTCATACATAGGCAGAGACTAACACAACTGGCCCACATTAAGTTTTAGAAACTTGCTCCTTTGTTTTCAGGTATAGTCCAGTGGAAGCAAAATTGGAAGAAAATTAAAGAATGTTTACTTCTCTTATGTCACTTAGGAATTTAAGGATTTTTATGCTCTCTCTACTCTTTCGCACTATGAAAACTTGTCTTTGACAGCAAAGACAAATATATTAATTCACACTAAGATGAGAGTTATTAGCTGTGGAAAATATTACACCAAAATATAATGCCGTGCAAACTATCTACCAACATTTTCCCTGACTTTCTTTAACTTTTACTCTCTATATTTTCCCTCTTGTTCTAATTTTCCTGCTTAAGTTTTTCTATTTATTTTGGAAGCTGCCTCAAATTTATTTTTGACATGAATACAGAAATAAAACTAAAATAAATGATAAAGACTGTACAAAAATTAGCATCATTTCAGTTTTATAGATGAGAAAGTTATTAAAACAGGTAAATGACTTGCCTCAATTTACTGAAAGTATTTTTAGCTGCAAATTAAGGTCTAGAACTCAAGCACTTCTGATTCTGGACATAGTATTTCTTTCAGTGGAAACTCCAGCTTTTCTGAGGAAACTTTGAAGCCAAATTGGTTGTAATGATCATAATACTGTTTTGTTTTGTTTTTTAATTTTAAAAGGCAAACTATTACCTTTCTGAAACATATCCCTTTCCAGGTTTGAAATCATAGGTCTTAAAATCAGATGGATACTTTTAGTCTGCTACTAGTCTCTTCCTTACTGAGGATAAGCCCCTTGTGTAATAGAATACAGGTAAATCCCACCATATTAGTTGGCTTACAAGACTAGATATTGCACGGGGGGAAAAAGAAACCCACAGATGTTTTCCACATCATCTTTGCTTTTTTAAAATATGAAGATCATACGTATGAAACTATATGAGTTTGGTTATAATTAAAACTATGTCACATTTGAAAATTGAGAGTTTTCTGTCAATTTTTAATTTTCTCAACTTCCTGGATACTCAGATTGACCTTCTCATGAAGATTTTTATCATCAAATCGTAGATTTTGAAAACCTTTTATTCATAATGCTCTGTTCATTTTTAAAGCCAATGCTTACATTTAAAAACAATATTTTTAATAAAGTGTGCCAATCAATAACACTTATGGCAAAATAATGAATTAAACAACCACAGGTAATGGGTGTATACTCTCATCAAATAGTGTTACTCGAATTAGAGAAGAAATCTGTTGTATTTCCAAAGCAGGGAAAGAAAAACTAATTGAGAAAGAGGTGGTTATATGTTTTTCCACTGAATAGTTATTTCCCTCTTGTTGAGATTGCTTTTAGAACCAGTGTTCTATTTTTATTATTCTCCTTTTGCCTATATTTGACATTTTTAGAACATTTTATTCATCAGAAACTACAGAATTTTTGTGTACACTGCTTTCACATGTATTTTCCAGAATATGTGTTGCCTAATTAAAGTAGAAGTTTTTATGTCACAATACCTAGTCACTTATTCATTCTGAATCTACCACTATTAGTATAATTAAAACAATATCTATCAAAACAATATGAAATGATAAAAAAGTATATTTTTAATTTATTACCTATTAAATTGGAGGAAATGATTAACTAAAAGATGCTAGTTAATATAAATAAATTTAAAGCTAAATATCATTTTAACTATTGATCACATGCTGAAAGCATTGCTTTGAAAAAAAACAATTTAAGGAATGAACTCTTTAACCATAGTCAGGTCGTTTAACATTTTCAAGCATCATTTTTTCAAAGGTTATATGAGATGTTGAATTAGATGAATTCCAATCTCTTCTAACTTTAACCTTACAAATGAACCTTCTTTCAACATTCTCACTTAAAAATTATTTAAGATAAATAATAGGGAGAGAGGGATATCATCCTCCCTGTATTTATCAAAACCTAATATACTTTTGAGGGAATTTCATTAGATTAATCTGGTCAGACCATCTGTGGTTCCCCCCCACCCACCCTGTGCAATATCTAGGGGCCAGAGTAGTTGAAAAACATGATTAATAAACAAAATGAAACTGAGGTTGTGACATAAGGAAGTAAATATAACCTGAGAGGCTTAGAAGGAGGGATCTTACTGCTGGAATACACCATGAAAAGATATGAATACCCTTGACTGAAAGGAAATATTGACCTTAAAAAAACCAAAAGAGCCAGTTATTTTACCAGCAAAATGAGTTTACGCAGGAAAAGCAGAGAATTGAAATCTGGGACAAGCCAACTGTAGCGAGTCACAGGTAAGTCTGGAGAACAGGAGAAGGGCTTGCTTTTAAAAAGGAAAGAAGGAAACTGGGGAAGGCTGTGGTGGTTCGTCATTGGCTTCAGGCTCTGGGCAGCTTGTCGCTAGGTCAGAAGGAAACGTTCTTCCTTTTGGGGTCTGAAAGCTGCGGTGGGTGAATCAGGCTTGAGAGCTCCCCCTTCAGGGCTTCGCCACTCCACTTTAAATGAGGTTTCCTTTATTTTCACAGAAAGAGAATTTTATTATGAAAGGTAGAGTAGAGCTGAGTGCTAGAAAGATATATTCCTCATGAAAATCAATAGAATGGTGGAGAGTATTTATGTGAAGCTGAAAGGAGATTAGAAACAAACTTTGGCAGTATATCATTAGCGGTTACCAGGATTGCCTGCACTCCTATCCTGACTGTGTCACTCACAGCTGGGGGACTCCGGACAATTTATTTTAATCTCTCTGTGCTTCAAATTCCTCACCTACAGAATGTGGATGATGATAATACCTTCTTCACAGTGTTGCTCTGAGGATTAAATGAGATTAAACATGAAATCCCTGGCATAAAGGAAGTACTCAATAAATATTAACTATTATTATCATTGTAGGAATGTTCTAGAGAGGACCTGACCAAGGAAAGTGAATAGATTAAATTCACCTAGTGCAAATGACAAAGCTAGACTTCAAGAACACATTCAGTTGAAAATCTCATTTCTTGACAGCAGAGCATGTGATAAATTCTTGTCTTATCTCACTGATAGTTTCACCCAGTAAAAGGTAAAGAAAGTTATTAGGGAAATTGGTACAAGTGCATTGCATTGGTACAATGCAAGCACTTGCATATTGACTGCTTTAAAAAAAATCAGAACAAAGTATTGAAAAGAATCAGTGTAGTTTCCCAGGAAATTACTGACAGGATCAGATTTTAAATTGGCAAAACACGAGAAGAAAGATCACATACTTATACGTTACAGTGATACTGTCAGGATAATGTCAGAGGTGTTAAAGTCTAAAATGAACCGTGATGTATGAAAAATGTTAAGGTTAACAAAAAGTTTTAAATATGTAAGGGGATTTCCAGGAAAGCAGAATTAATATATGTGATGTATATTCTGTGGCAAAAGTCTGTTAATGAGACAAGCTTGAAGCCTGCTGGCGAAGGAGCTGATCAAGCCTGATTGCTATTTGGTAGAAAAGGGATCAAGACCCTGAACACTTTCCACCTGAGATTCGAAATTGTTGAAATTTGTTGGGATAAGCTGCAGTAGGCTCAACCTAGGGCTTGTGGCATATAAGGGTAATTGCTCTCTAAGATAAAGTCAGCATTAACATAGGAAGAAATGGGGCTGTTGGGTTAATCCCTATACCAGGTCAGGTGGGTGAATTAGAGTGATGTTCCTGAATCCATGAGGCAATGGAATCCATGAGGAACACTGAACACACGCTGTCCCTATTAACCTGTGGGCAGCCTACGTAAGGCTATCCAACAAGCCTGAACACTGGCCTCCCAGGCTGAGGGTAACAATGAAAAAAGTGTTTTGACAGTCAAGACTTCACAAAACTATAATGGGCAGAAATAGCATTTAACCTTGGCAGCCCTGGTAAGGTTTTAACAGTCAAGGAGAAGATGCTCTAGCACTAGCCACATGGAAGCATGACTTCTACAAGCCAGATTTCACACAAAACACTTTTGGGTTTGGTGACACTACCAGTATCATGGCTACATGCCATCAGGAAGTGACCATAATTCCTCTGACTTCAAGGGGTTAGATATGAGCTTTGGCTTGAGTGTTGAAGAATAAAATCAAGCCTGACTCTGAATATAAATAAGCATGGGGAGGTCCCATCAGGGAAGGAGAGCAGAGGCTCAACTTCCTATTAATCTAGGTAGATGTAGCCTGGAGTAGTCATCAAACTATGACGAAGGACCATGCCCCACTCCTACCCTCTTCATGGACAGATACCTCTGTAAAATAATAAGAATGAATTACTTGAAAAATTAAAATTAAAAAATCCATAATTTAAAGCCCTATTTTTAAATTATTAGATACAAAAAACATAAAATTAGAATTCAATAAAATAATCAGAACAAACACAACCTAGGGAAACATAATTACAGATTGTACATGTTGTTCATTGAAAGTGTATGTGTGTGTGTGTGTGTGTGTGTGTGTGTAAGGTGATTAATATACTTACAAACTGAACTAGAGCCCTGAACAATATTTCAGTCAGTACCTCTCAGCCTTGGGACACGTGGTACGTATTGAAGATGACAATATATATACAGCACTGTAGAGTAAATGGATGAGGCTACTTAGGCCACTGGGGCCCTCATGGCCCTCCCAGGTCTTAGACACAACTCTAAGACTGGGAAAAAATGAGGCTAAACTCATGTGGTCACATAAATCATATACTGAGAAAAAGCTTCTCTTGTTCTCTTTCTGTGTGTGTGTGTGTGTGTGCATGCAAGAAAGAGCACTTAATTACAATCCTCATTTACTAATATTCTCACTCTCTGGGATCAACTAATTGCAGATGACATTGGAAGCCTTGAAACGTATCTTGTTTTACGTAATATAAGTGGCTAGAAACTTGGGTTAATTTGCAGGTATGCAAAACTCTTTCATGAAGACACTGTACTGTGATAACACTAGCATGCCCACATACCACCCAACCAGGAGCCTGATTTTTAATGTTGAAAGCTTTTCACTGTATTAAAATGCACTCTTCTTAACTCTTTTTAGCATGAAGGGTAATATATTAACACTAAATTTTATTTATGCAAGGTTTTTATTCTACCTTGAATTTAATGAGCAGTATCACATTTTATGGTTACTGTTTTTCAATTTTTTAGACTCAAAGGACATTGGTAACGTGCTGACTTAACATAAGGAGCACAGAGAAGCAAACGGTGTGATCAGGTGTGGAAATCTGGCATGCTGTCATCCCAAGGCAAAGGTCTTGCCAGGCAATAAGAAATCGAGATCTTCCTTTATCCCTTTCCTTGACTCCATCTAGATGATGCCTTTCCATATGACAAAAGAAGTCAAAGCTTTAAAATGCTGGGAATGGAGAGTAATAAAGCAAGTTTATAGAAGCTTTGCGTGAGCAGAGGGATGGGAATGAAATTATCAAATACACAGCCTAGCAAGAAACACTAGAGCGAATGCACCCTATGGCCAGAAGATCTGGATGGGAGTCCTGGCTTCACCACTTACTAGCTGTTATTTATTAAACGGTGAAGTTCTCTGTAATGATGGCATCTTTCCTCACGGCATTATTCGAGAATTAAACAGAGCCTGGATAATAGGAAGTGCTCGATGAGTGTTGAGTATTTTAACAACTCCAAACCAATGTAGACCTACATAAAATGTGCAGAAAATCTTTCTTCCTGTCATGTTAAGTATTAATATACTATTTGAGGAAATGTGATCAACCAGAGGTGGTTCTGTGATTGGCTGCCTGCCGTTATTGATAACAGAGAAGATAATCATCCCCAGTGGTACAGACTCCTCACCAAGGGCTCAAACGATGTGAGCCTTTCTAGAATAGCAGCATCTGGTATTTATCGAGCACTAGCTATGTGCCATGTGAAGAACTAAATATTAACATGTATTATGGTCTCTCTTAATCCTCACAACAACCATGTGAGATAGGAACAATTAATTTCTTTTTTGAAGAAGAGGAAATAATAATAGGGATTTAAGTCATTTACCCAAGGTCTAAAAGTCATTAAATTGCAGAGCTATTAAATTGCTAGCTAAATTTCAACCTAACTGTGGAATCCCGAAATTCCTACTTTTGTACTAGTCTCTATTGCCTCTTGATAACTCCCTTAATATTTTCCTAATATGTACTAGGAGCGACACTCTGAGGTCCCATTAGTCTCCATTGAGTTATCCTTCCCTTCTTTATCTGGTCGGTCACCTGAAAGAATGTGAAGTAAATCCAAATTCAAACAGAAAAAGCTGACGGATCAACTTTTCATTACCCCGAGGAATGTGTCCAAAGAACTCAAGTTCTCTTTTGGTATGTCATGGAGGCTCAGTTTCCTTACCTATAAACTGGGAATAATACCTATCTTGTAGGATTATGGTGATCATTAAATAGAATAATTTATGTGAAGTGTCTAAAATCATGCCTAGGGTATAAGTAACTGTTGTTATTGTTGTCCTTGAGAGTTAGGGGAGTGTGGGGAAGTGGAGAACAGAGCTGGGGGAGGGAGAAAAAAATTGGAAGGATTGCATGGGTAGTTTAGAGAGGACTTCAAAGATACATATGCCTATGCCATGCAGATTTTTATTCAGTCCTAGGGTTACACAAATTTTCTCTTTCCTGCTACTCTCCTTGTTGAAAGCTGTGTCCTTTTAAAGTATATGGGTAAGTATCATATTGTGTGTGAAAGTCAAAGCGGCACTAGTCTAAAAATATGTAACCTGGATTCTATTCCTGGCCTAGCTACAAACTCCTGTTAACTGACTAATATGTGTATGTCTCAATTTCTTATACATATATATATGTGTATTTATAGAATTAACTCCTTCTCCCCCATGAACAGGAATTTGGAAGTGATGACTGAACATCCACAAAATCCTACGTTTTCTTGATGGAATCAATATACATACACAAGGCTTACACTATTAGGTCACATATGCTAGTTATAAAATTGCTTTGTTGACAGACGTAGGGTTCTATCTATATGCTTATAAACAGAAAACTGTTCATTTAATTGGAATTTACTTTTCTGATGAATTTTTTAGATTTTACATAAAAAGTTTCTGACATTTAACTTTTACAAAATTAAAGATGCTTGCACACTGAGGAAAGAAACTTAGCAAATAACACACTTTATGATGGCGACCTTATGCCAGGGCAGATACGATTTGAATGAACATTATCTTAGGGCACAATTTCAGTTGATTGTTGCATTCAATTTATCAATTGCAGGTAAACAACCTGCAATTTGGGAACTGGAAACGTGGAGTATATACTTTTAAAATTATTTCTCTACCAGATACTTTTGCTTTCTTTTTATTATTCTAAACTTCTCTGCAAACATCTTACAATTGGGGCATGGTAATGACCTTTGGGGATCTATATATAAACATGTATTTAACATGCATTTTCATGCTAAGACTTGAACCCCAGAAATTTTGATTCAGTTTGATCTGCTCTGGGATCTATAAATTTTAAACCATCTACAAGTGATTCTAAAATGTGTTCTTCACTAAGCTGTAAAGTGAGTTTCACAGACCTTTGTAATCCAAGGGAAAGGTTAGCTTTGCCCCAGCACTGGCAGCCACATCTGTAGAGAGAACATACTATCGGTTTCCTAGAAATTTTGTTTTCCAATCTTATGTGTGTTTGGCTGGAGTGCAAAATAAGGACGTGTGAGAGAATGAATAGAATGTCTTGATTTGTGAGGGCCCAGCACCAAGTTCACCTGTCTGCCAACTAACGCTGCTTTTGTGTTCTCCTGTCTTACATTTATTTATTCCTCATGAAATTTTCCCAAAGAAGTGAATCATGGATACTGCGGAGGCACTAGCATTTAGGATTCTCTGTTAGAGTTTGACTGTATTCCATGACAACTCAGTGTAATGTAGCAAAAGTATTTTTTTATCATATATGGTGTTTTCTTGGACTTTGACATTTTCCTATTTGCTTTGATTATACCGCTCCTTAAAATTAGTATAATATCCACTCCAGAAGATTGTTGCTGCATAAAATATGGTCACGAATGAGCAAAGCACTTTGTAATCTGAAAAGTGATATACAAGTGATATACAAATGTTGAATCTAAGAAAAAATCACCTTCCTGAATTTAATGATCCATAGAAAGTGGAACCTTGAAAGGCATTTTATTATGTGTGTTTACTTAAACCCCACCTTTGGCAAAAAGTTAAGGCAGGTTTCTTAGAGAACAAAGTTCGCCTTCATTAGAGGAAATTTTTCAAAGTAACCGTAAAAATAGTCTTTAAAAATAATTACCAAAGTACTATATGGTGATTGCAACAAATGCCAGTGATGCAGAAATTTAAAAAGTAAAAGGAATTGTTCCTACTCTACCCTGCCCCCATGTGCCAGAGGCAATAACTATGACTCTATTGGTGTATGCTGTTCCAGAATTTTATGTAAAGTCTCTCTCTCTCTCTCTCTCTCCACCCCATCTCAGTCTCTCTCCTTCCCTCTCTGTCTCTCAGCAGTTAATTTTTCCTTTAACAAAAATTATCCCTTTTCACAGATTAAAAATGTTTTCAACAAATTTTTAAGGCGCTTCTAAGTTAGATGCCTAAAGCTCAGGTAATGCTATGCTTGTGGTAACTTTTTGATTCTGAAGATATCAAGAGTGAAAAGCTGTCCATACCCAATTTTTCTAAGTGTCAGGGAAACACACACCTGTTTTCATGTCTTTGTATCTCTGTGTCTCCCCAGGGGATAAAGCTTTTACTCGGGGGATTTCTGGTTGGGGGAAAAGGGTCGGCACCTCAGTCTCACTCTAAGTGATTATTATCACACCAGTAAGTTTCCACTGTGGCTGCTGGGTGCAGGCTGTGAACACATTTGAAGTCAGCAGGGGACCGTTAGAAACCTCCCCTTTGCTGAGAGGAGCTGTAGAAACCTCTGCTTCACTGAAGCATACTTGCAACCTGCGGTCAGTCGCTTCTTTTTTTCACGCAGTGTTGTTTTAAACTGTCTTCTATCCCACTGAGCAAAAACATACCCAACAAAAAACAGTACAAACAATCCCCATGAGTGTTTTTGAATTTTCCTCTGCTAATCTCGTTGTTAATGGTATGAGGTCTTGCCAGGAGTCATTTGTGGTTTAGGCTACAAAATAACATAACAGTCACACAGCTTAAAAACAATATCAAGCATCAAATCAAAGGCTACTTAATACAAAACCTAGACCAGTTGCTTTTCTACCTGTCTTATGGAAAAAGCATTTCATCCTCCTTACAGGTCGCTGATTACTATACAAGAGGGCATATTTAGTAATCTGTAGAAGATACAGGACGCTACACTTAATAATGACATAATTGCATACTGTGAAAGTTTGTATATTAGATTATCAGCAAAAGAGTATCCTGTTTAAAATAAAAATGATCTCCAGTAGTTAGTGGAAAGTGATTCAGATTTACGTTCCCTTATCTATGTTTGTCCTTCCTGGCAGTGAATTTAGCAGCACTTAAATTCCTATTTGGTAAAAACTGAAATGATGTTGTCCTTGGTTGAAAGCATTGATTTTTCTACCAAATGGAATTTAGGTAGAAATACCATTTATAGTAGGAATTTCAGGAGGAATTCAAAAGGTATCCCACAACCATTAAGCCTAAACCACCTAGGTCTAGTTAATTTTCAATCAAAAAATACTTTAAAGTTTGTATTATATGCAAAACAAGGTATTGAGAAGTCTGGGTACTTATAGGTATTACTCCTCTTCTGAAAGGGTTGAGAAAAGAATAGTAGAGACAAATTAAATCCCACCACCAAACAACTACTAAAACAGTGGTAGATCCTGGTGATGAGGTACTCCCAGAAGACTATTGGTTTTATTTGTTTATATATATATATATATATTTTCTGTTAATAAATCATAATATTATTGTAAGTCATAAACCTTGAAATAACTATTGAGATTAGGTGGAAAAGTAATAGTAGTTATAATTTTACCGCTTTCACTGGCTCAATGGACACCAGAACCACTAGTCAAATAAAGAAACCATTAGTTTGAAAACAAAACTATATAAAAACATATATATTTTCCAATGTATTGGTCATTGATGCTGCCATTTGACTAAATTTATCTTTGGCATCTATGCTTAAAAGCACTGACTTCATTGTTTGGAGGACTAAGGTTGATGATGGGTGTTCAGAATTTCGTTATCACCTTCATGTGATTTGGGGCCAAGTATTGATCCTTCTGAGCTTTGTTAGTCTCCCTCTGAAACAGATACAATTATTTCTATCTCATTGCTTTGCTTTAAGAGTAACGAAGGATTTCTGGGAAGGAGAGAACATTCTCTGCTGCTTTCCCTTCCCAAGGGAAAACTGTCTCTGTCTCCACTCTTTCCTCTATCCCCAAGGAGTAGGGGCAGTGCTCTGATTGATCTGGAATTTTATTCTTTAAATTCATTCTTGGTATTCTCAATTCTGATGCTCCAAGTATTCTTGTTTCTTTTCTTCATGAGGCGCCATTCTTCTTGTGCCTCTGGGCATGCTGGATGACTGTGAGCTCAGCCTTCCAAAGAGTTGTAAAAAGGGAGGCCTTGTGAAAGAGTAGGTGACAACTCTGGCAATCTTAGGAGATGTCATAAATAATACAGTACTGAGGTTTTTCTGTTGTGAGGTCCCACATCTCTGTGGTAGGGTGTCCTTGGAGGCAGAGAATAGCCGCTGGGGAGAGAGAAGTTCACCCCATGAGTTGGCTGCTTCTCATCATTTCTCAACTTATTTCATTCAAACTCCACTTAAGAAGAATTCCTTCAAGAGACGTTCAGTTAGCTGATGGAACTTTTTAATTTTCCACGCTGTTGAGAAATTATATTGTTTGTTATGTTTCCATGGATATTTCATTGGGAAATATTTCAATGGAAAGGCGGGGGGAGACAATCACATGATTAACTGACTGCCAGAATGAACCCAAATTCTCTTGAATTGAATTTTTTTTTTACACAAGTATTACACATATATTTTTTTCTGCATATTCTTTTAGAATGTGTGGTTTGTAGGCCAATAGATAATATATCTATATTATGTATTTTTATAATATTTTTAGTTATAAGATAGTCCAACTTCCTATTGTTTGGATTTTTCCCTACTTTAACATATATTTTTTTTCAATTTATGTATCATTAATGCTGCCATTTGATCTAGCAATTACAATTTTAAAGTGTAGAGATATTCCTTTAATATTTGAATTCTGTTCAATAAATATATGTCATTTTCAGTATCACTATTTAATACTTTGTCCAGTTTGTTTTTTAGGATATAAATATTTGCTTGTCCAACTTATGCAGAGTGTAGGGTTCAGCCATTTTGTTGTGAATCTGCAAGTTCCTACCTCTTTGCATTTGTGGTTGAACAACTCTACCTGTAGATTTCTGAAGTCTGAGAATCTAAAGTCATGTTTATTTTATGTTCAACTTGAAGACCCATCAAAATGAATAGATATTACATGATTCCCTAAATATACAACAGAAGGAAGAAAAAACAGAAATATTTATTAAAATCAAATTTTTCTTTTCCACAGCTAATTGCTAAAGTAATTATAAGTAATTACATAGGAAGTTTTTTGCTGGTTTAAGCTGTTATGAATATGGATATATATTTCTGTTTTGAATCACTTAAGTTTACAGTTTTTCACTTAGTCTTTAAGAAGAAAATAAGTACATTTATCACACAATGACTGATACGAGAAACAGTGTTTCATGCAGCTTTTTGAGATACCTAAGGAAAAGCTTCTATGTCCATGAAAGGTCCGATTTTGATTTATTCTCACTCTGTTTAGTCCACCTCCCTCATGGCTCACTGAACCACAGGAGAATGAATTTCCTGAAATGGTAACTTTGGCTTTTAAGAAATCACTTTTTGTCAAATCATTCATTATTCTGAGACAACTTCTGGTATTATTCTGCTCTCCTCTAGTCCTAGTGAATGACCTGAATCCTTTATATTACTAGGGGCAATTCTGAATAACTAACCACAAAATGCTAGAGTAAGCGGGTCTTTTCTTTTTCGAATAAGCAGGTTGCTTTTAGAACCTATATTCTTATTGGAAGGAGGAATGTTAACTTGAGGAAAAGGTAGCAAGTGTCATTTTTTTGTGGGTCATCAATTAGATTCCTTTTCACATAGGGAAGGTAGCACCGTCATTCTCCATTCTTTTTATCAATTAAAGGATTTAGAGAGGCCAGAGGAATCCTTTGGGGACATTTGATAATAGATATGAGGGTCCAGCTGCTCCTCTCAGATTTGTGTTTACATGTCTAAGTCTGAGAAATAGATCAATAAGCACATACATGCCTTTCGTTTCTTTAATTTTACTAGTGAGGAGACCTTTAAATACATTGTGATTCCTTTCGCATGCTGACTAGTATACTCTCAAACTTTCATATTTTATTTTTAATGGGGGAAAATGGTGCCTCACTTAAACCTGTGATATGAGAGACTCTGATACAATTGAAAAGAGCCCAAAAGCTGTGGAGATATTTCTGTGCCTCTTTGATGAAATAATCTAGTTTGATGGATGTCTTTATTTCTATCTTAATCACAGCATGCAAGATTAGCAATACATGTGTTTCACTTCAGTTAATTACTCAGAACGCATGCACAAATACAAGGCTTTACTCCAATTAATTACTTTGAATTTCAATGAATGTACGAGAGACCACACAAAGTATCTGTTAGGGAAAAATGAATGTTAGAGAAACTTTGTCTAAGAGCCTCCTCCAGGTCTAGATTTTCTGCCATCATAGTGAAAAATCTGAAAATATAAACATGTAGAACATATAACAATAAATCAGATAACTGGATGACCTAATATCCTGTCTTTAGCTATAGTCATTACCTGAGGATTCAAAGAATAGTGAAAAACTATTAGATTAACTGCTGTGGTTATAGGAAAAAAAGAAAAGGCATATGCTCTTACTGATACATTGATCCACCATTTACGACCTTAAACATAAATTTTATTAGTAACTCTTCTTTTGTGCTCGTTCTGAAAAAGTTTATAGATTTAAGACAAGATTATTTTATCATTTTCACTGTATGTGCCATGTTCTGAACACATCCTGATTACTGGGTACCATGTAAATAAATAGCAATCTTTTATAGTTAGAAACTAGAAATAATCCTTTCACTGGCTGTGGGTTATGAGAAAAACTTCAAAATTGAGAAATAATAATAATAGTAATAATGGAATGTGGACTATAAAGAAACAGGCTAAAAAGGGAACAAGTAAAATAAAAAGCAGCTTAAGCTTCAGATTCATTTATCAGAGACCAAGGCTGCCAGCTGGTTAGGTACACCCTGGGGAGAAGTCAGCTATCATGGATGCTGGAGTTTACAAGAAAGGCACCTTGTAGACACATGACACCAAAAGTAACATAATCATGTAAAAATCAAAATTTATTATAAAGAAATATTGCTGGGGAAAGAAGAAAAGTGATGGAAAAGGCAATAGAAAATGTGTGTGAAATTAGGCAAAGAAATCTGTCAAAAATTCCCTAAAAACGGTAACTGAGAAAAAATAATTTGTGGCTGGAACACTGCTAATTCCCATAAACAACTAAAGTTGTGCAAATACATGTAGTAAAAATGTGTCCGTAGGGCTTCCCTGGTGGCTCAGTGGTTGAGAGTCCACCTGCCGTTGCAGGGGACGCGGGTTCGTTCCCCGGTCCGGGAGGATCCCACATGCAGCAGAGCGAATGGGCCTGTGAGCCATGGCCGCTGAGCCTGCGCGTCCAGAGCCTGTGCTCTACAACGGAAGAGGCCACGACAGTGAGAGGCCCGTGTACCGCAAAAAACAAACAAACAAACAAAAAACCCAAAAATGTGTCCGTAACCAGCTTGACACTTCCATGGGCAAAAATTACAGATGTCTCCATGAAAGAAGGAAGGACATATTTTTATTTATTTTATTTTAAAGCTTATTCTTATTTTTAGGAGAAGGGACAAATTTCCTGAGCTGGGAGGAACCCACCAAGGGTGCTACACAGAAGTTAGTACCAATTTACCCCTCTCTAAGCTCTGGGTATTTTTATGATAAGTAAAGATGCATTGTTGAACATACAGGTATATTTAATACCCTAAGAGCACACCTCAGTGGAGCTTAATTTCTGCACTTTGATAAAGGATGGATCCTGACTTCATTTGCATCATGACTTAAGGGCACATTTATTTAGACAGCAGAGTAAGGGTCACAGGAATTTTAAGTTTGGAAAAAGATTCTTAAGGAATTGCCTTCCTCGTTTCACCGTGACTCTTTTGCCAAATAAGCATTTAAAAACATTTAAAAAGAAAGTAAAGCAAAGCAAAAGCAAGCAATAACAGAGAAGCCCCCTCAGTTTTCAAAAACTCTAATAAAAAAAAAAGCTCTATTGACAATACACAGGGAAAACATCAATTTGTTTTAGGGGTTAAGCTTACAATATAACACAAGTTCGAGTCCCTTCTGAAAAAACTGAACAGATGAAAAACACTTTATGGATTGCTGGTATATTCTTGAGAAAGAATATTCTGGTTGAAAGAACAGTTGCTTTCTGACTTCGGTTAGAAAATCTAAATTCCAACATAGTTGTTTGATGAAATTATACAATCCAAACCTCCTCTTATTGAAAATGGAATTTGGCTTTGTGTAAGTGACTTCATTACTCATCTGTTAGTTATTCTTTGAACAAAAGCACTTTTGTTGCTCAACCTAGGATATGAATAGATAAATGCCTAACACCCTTTGCACTGAGGCTTGGGATGTTGCCAAAGCCATCTTGCAAGTTCAAGAGTGAGTGCCACAATATTAAAGGGTCTGAATATCAGATTCATTCACATTCAATGTCCATGAGCTGCAAATTATACAAACAATTACTTCTCCTGAGATAACGTAATTTTAAAGTTTTTTATGGCTACCAAACTGGAAAGTTCAGTTTTTCCAGAACCAAGATGTTACATGACCCATTGACACAAGTACAATTAGGTAAAACTGACATTATAAAAATGGTGATTGTCCCAGAATATTTTGGAATGAGACAAAATGTAATGGCTCGTTTTTATCCCTGAATTAAAATGAACTATCTAATGACAAAAAAGAGAGGCAGATTGTTTTTAGGGTACATTGGTTGATTAATGAAAGAAACAGTTATAAACACTAAGTCCTCATGGAGGTGCAAAGCAAGGTGGATTTCCCTTACTGTGCATTTAGAAACCAGAGGCATATGTGAAGGCGTACTTTTTTTAAAAATAGATCTTTATTGGAGTATAATGGCTTCACAATACTGTGTTAGTTTCTGTTGTACACCAAAGTGAATCAACCATATATATACATATTTCCCCATACCCCCTCCCTCTTGAGCCTCCCTCCCACCCTCCTTATCCCACGCCTCTAGGTAATCGCAAAGCACGGAGCTGATCTCCCTGTGCTATGCGGCTGCTTCCCATTAGCTATTTTACATTCAGTAGTGTATATATGTCGATGTTACTCTCACTTCACCCCACTCACGCCCACCCATGCCCTCAAGTTCATTCTCTATGTCTACATCTTTATTCCTGCCCTGGAACTAGGTTCATCAGTACCTTTTTTTTTTTTTTTAGATTCCATATATATGTGTTAGCATATGGTATTTGTTTTTCTCTTTCTGACTTACTTCACTCTGTGTAACAGACTCTGGGTCTGACTTACTTCACTCTGTATAACAGACTCACTACAAATAACTCAGTTTCATTTCTTTTTATGGCTGAATAATATTCCATTGTATATATGTGCCACATCTTCTTTATCCATTCATCTGTTGATGGACATTCAGGTTGGTTCCATGTCCTGGCTACTGTAAATCAGAACAGTGTTAGTGGCTGAAGACTTTGGTTTTGATTTAAAAATAAGTATATATTATAAAATGAAGTAAAAAAGACAAAAATGATTGTTTAGTTGTTGGCTCTATTTTTATAGGACTAAATATTAATACTTAACTTTTAAAAAATACTGAGCCTGCAAATTAGTGAATATTCAGAGCTGAACCCCCCTCTCTCCTTTGAGAGAGTGTTGTTTAGTACACCGGCCCTGCCTATTCTTTTTGGACATTTCTACTTTAAAACATTTATTTATTTATTTTTTACATCTTTATTGGAGTATAATTGCTTTACAATGGTGTGTTAGTTTCTGCTTTATAACAAACTAAATCAGTTATACATATACATATGTTCCCATATCTCTTCCCTCTTGTGTCTCCCTCCCTCCCACCCTCCCTACCCCACCCCTTCAGGCAATCACAAAGCACCGAGCTGATCTCCCTGTGCTATGCGGCTGCTTCCCACTAGCTATCTACCTTACGTTTGGTAGTGTATATATGTCCATGCCTCTCTCTCACTTTGTCACAGCTTACCCTTCCCGCTCCCCATATCCTTAAGTCCATTCTTTAGTAGGTCTGTGTATTTATTCCTATCTTACCCCTAGGTTCTTCAAAAACATGGTTATTTTTGTAAATATCCTGCTTATGTATACTGTGTAGAATGGCAGATATGTTTCAAGACACCATAAAATATTTATAATTAGAGAAATTTTTGTTAGTTGAAAATCAATAGGTATTTATTTATTTATTTATAATTTATTTATTTTTGGCTGTGTTGGGTCTTCGTTGCTATGCACAGTCTTTCTCTAGTTGTGGCGAGCGGGGGCTATTCTTCGTTGAGGTGCTCAGGCTTCTCATTGCGGTGCCTTCTCTTGATGCAGAGCACGGGCTCTAGGTGCACGGGCTTCAGTAGTTGTGGCACGTGGGTTCAGTAGTTGTGGCTCACGGGTTCTAGAGTGCAGGCTCAGTAGTTGTGACGCATGGTCTTAGTTGCTCCGTGGCATGTGGGATCTTCCCGGACCAGGGCTCAAACCCGTGTCCCCTGCTTTGGCAGGAGGATTCCCAACCATTGTGCTATGAGGAAAGCCCAATAGGTATTTAAAAGTGAAATATTTATTAACCTATATCTATGCACACACATATCTACATTAATTATATATATAAAATGTCCTATTAACCCAAGGGACATTAGAAATAGAATGCATTTTTTTTTATTTGAATCTGTTGCCACCCTATTTTGGTCTGAAGTACCTTTTATTGAATATATGAAAAATAGTAGATATTGAATAAATATTTTTTGAATTTTCAAAATTATTTAAGTTTTATATACCTAATGCCCCATATTCAAGAGTGATTTCATTTATTTTCAGAAATCGCAGATTAATTTTCAAAAGTATGTTGGCTTTATTTTAAAACCATGGTGCCAATGTAGCTGTCTATCCGTAGTTGAAAAAAAATGTTTTAATTGAAAGATGATCCATGCTCTTAGATTTAAATAATAATGGGTATTGATTGTCCAACTTTTGGATAGCTCCAGAACTGAAAGAAAATTTATTTGAACTAAGTAATATAAATAGGCACATAACTTGTCTACCTTATTTATTTAATACCTCTCTGCAACTGTTAATGATAATTTTCCTGGGATAACTTAAGTCAAGGGTAGCAAGTTCAAGTGCCTTTGGGCCAGGCAAGTAAATATCTTCTGGAGTTGCTGGGTTGTTTTGAGAGCTGGGATGAGACATTGACATACTCTGTTTAGAAGTATTTAAATTCAGTCTCCATGATTTAAAACACTTAGCTCATCAAACAAAACCATTTGCCTCCCTAACATTTTAGGCACAGGGGCTAAATTAAAATGAATATACGGCAGTGGTTTTCCAGTGGCCTCTGTGGAAAGGCAGCACCAGAATGACTTTAGTTTGTTAATGCAAATTCTAGTTCACAATTGGACATTCTAACTCTGTAGATCTAGGTACCCATATTCTAATGTACAAACAATGTATATTTCTAAGGATTTACTGTTAAAAATACACAAATGATCAAAATATCAGATGCACACTTCAAAAATAAAGTCATTAGAAATGATAGTGAGTGACTGAAGAAGTAGTGTTTGCTGAAATGAGAGGTAGCAGATGTGAGGCAGTCCTAATGTTTAAATATTGGCTTGTTACACATATTTCTGCTATTATTGGTTGTATTTGAGTTTTTGCTTTGGTAAAATATAGGCACAATATGCAGTAGAGACCAAGGAAAGGAAATAATTTGAGTATGTAGATTAATACAAATAAATCCTCAATGGTCAGTGCCGAAGTTTGTTTCTGCTCTTCCTTTCAATGTATTCCCACATATTTAAACGAGAGCTTCCTGGAGGATATAATGGTTATGAATATTGGCACTTTACCTAGAAGCAGAAGTTGAATAAACTGTGGGAAAATAAACTCCTCTTGACCATGATTTCAGGATTAATATCAGCAGGCAATTGTCTAAACTGTAATTGTTTTCTTGATCTGCTGCTTTTTGTGACAGTAAAGAAAGCATTCTAGTGAAGTGATGTGATGTATTCATCTCCTTCACTTCTTTTTTTTCACCTGTTCTGCTTGCCTCGCTGCAATAGTGTCTTCAGTTTGTTACCCTCAGACCGCCATCCCACGACTGGCCTTGATATTTCAGGTGAGTGTTATTTCAGCACCTGTGTTGTTCTGCTGGGCTGGTTCCTGGATGGGATCTGGGGACCCTGAAAAACTAAATGAGACTGGCCACGTGATGAAGAGTGGCTGGGCAGCTGGTGGAGCCCAGACAGATGGAGCAATCTCAGAATCCAGAGGGTTTGGGCAAGAAGCATTAGCCAGAAATCTAGGCAGCTAGGAGTCAAGGTAAAGAAGATAGTTACGAGCATGGGGATGTAGAAGAAAGTCAGGAGACCAAAGTATCAGGAGACCAATGGGGGGAATGAGTCTGCATTTCAGTCTTATAGCAGCTACAGTCCTGGATGGGAAGGAACCATGGCAGAAGCAAGAGCAGCAAGGGAGAAACAAGAATTCTCTACCAGAAGTGGGGACTGAAATGTTTAATCTTAAGAATTCTTAGGTTCATAGGTTCTTAATCCAATAACCTAGTTTTTAGAGGCTGGGTTTAAGGTTGGAATGAGATTTATTTCCAAGCTGACCCTTGGGATTCTTAAAATTTTCCTGTGTAGCATCAAAAATTTCTCCCAGAATCAGATACCAGCAGTTAGAGAATTTAGTTGACCTGTTTAAGATCACAAGTTAATTAGTGTTGGGGCCAAAGTTAGATCCTAGGTTTTCAATTTTCTTTCTCCCTTTCTTTCTTTCTTTCTTTCTTTTCTTTCTTTCTTTTCTTTCTTTCTTTCTTTTATTCCTTCCTTCCTTCCTTTCTTTCTTTTTTATTGGAGTATAATTGCTTTACAATGTTTTGTTATTTTCTGCTGTACAATGAAGTAAATCAGCTGTATGTATACCTATATCCCCTTCTTCTTGGACCTCCCTCCCACCCTTTGCCCCATCCCACCCATCTAGGATGTCACAGAGCACTGAGCTGAGCTTCCTGTGCTTTATAGCATGTTCTTGCTAGCTGTCTATTTAACGCATGGTAGGGTACATATGTCAATCCTAATCTCCCAATTCGTCCCAAAATCTCCTTCCTCCACTGTGTCCACATGTCCGTTCTCTACGTCTATGTCTCTGTTCCTGCCCTGCAAATAGGTTCATCTGTACCATTTTTCTAGATTCCACATGTATGTGTTAATATACGATATTTGTTTTTCTCTTTCTGGCTTACTTCACTCTGTAGGACAGACTCTAGGTCCATCCACATCTCTACAAATGACCCAGTTTCACTCCTTTTTATTACTGAGTAATATTCCATTGTATATATGTACCACATCTTCTTTATCCATTCATCTGTCATTGGACATTCAGGTTGTTTCCATGTCCCGGCTATTGTAATAGCACTGCAATGAACACTGGGGTACGTGTCCTTTTGAATTCTGGTTTTCTCAGGGTATATGCCCAGTAGTGGGATTGCTGGGTAGTTCTATTTTTAGTTTTTTAAGGAACCTCCATTCTGTTCTCCACAGTGGCTGTATCAATTTATATTCCCACCAACAGTGCAAAGGGGTTCCCTTTTCTCCACACTCTCTCCAGCATTTATTGTTTCTAGATTTTTGATGATGGCCATTCTGACTGGTGTGAGTTGATACCTCTTTGTAGTTCTGATTTGCATTTCTCTAATAATTAGTGATGTTGAGCATCTTTTCACGTGCCTCTTGGCCATCTGTATGTCTTCTTTGGTGAAATGTCTATTTAGGTCTTCCACCCATTTTTTAATTGGGTTGTTTGTGTTTTTGATACTGAGCTCCATGAGCTGTTTGTATATTTTGGAGATTAATCCAGTGGTCCCCAACCTTTTTGGCACCAGGGACTGGTTTCTCGGAAGACAGTTTTTCCACGGACCGGGGGCGGGGGTGGAGGGGTTTGTTCAGGCGGTAATGCGAGCGATGGGGAGCAGCAGGTAAAGATTCGCGCGTCCACCACTCACCTCCCTGGATTAATCCTTTGTTCGTTGCTTAGTTTGCAAATATTTTCTCCCATTCTGAGAGTTGCCTTTTCATCTTGTTTCTGGTTTCCTTTGCTGTGCGAAAGCTTTTCAGTTTCATTAGGTCCCATTTGTTTATTTTTGTTTTTATTTCCATTTCTCTAGGAGGTGGGTCAGAAAGGATCTTGCTGTGATTTATGTCAAAGAGTGTTCTTCCTATGTTTTCCTCTAAGAGTTTGATAGTGTCTGGCCTTACATTTAGGTCTTTAATACATTTTGAGTTTATTTTTGTGTATGGTGTTAGGGAGTGTTCTAATTTCATTCTTTTACATGTAGCTGTCCAGTTTTCCCAGCACCACTTATTGAAGAGGCTGTCTTTTCTCCATTGTATGTTCTTGCCTCCTTTGTCATAAATTAGGTGACCATATGTGTGTGGATTTATCTCTGGGCTTTCCATCCTGTACTATTGATCTATATTTCTATTTTTGTTTTCAATTTTCAGACCAGGGCTCTCTATGCCACACCAGAGATGCATGTAGAAATATTTAATTGTTTTTGACATGTTTGCTTGTCACTGCTGTTTCATAACTCTTACACTGTTGGAACCCTCTTACACTGTTGGTGGGAATGTAAATTGATACAGCCACTGTGGAGAACAGTATGGAGGTTCCTTAAAAAGCTACAAATAGAACTACCATATGACCCAGCAATCCCACTACTGGGCATATACCCTGAGAAAACCATAATTCAAAAAGAGTCATGTACCAAAATGTTCATTGCAGCTCTATTTACAATAGCCCAGAGATGGAAACAACCTAAGTGTCCATCATCGGATGAATGGATAAAGAAGATGTGGCACATATATACAATGGAATATTACTCAGCCATAAAAAGAGACGAAATTGAGTTATTTGTAGTGAGGTGGATAGACCTAGAGTCTGTCATACAGAGTGAAGTAAGTCAGAAAGAGAGAGACAAATACCGTATGCTAACACATATATATGGAATTAAAAAAAAAAAAAATGTCATGAAAAACCTAGGGGTGAAACAGGAATAAAGACACAGACTTACTAGAGAATGGACTTGAGGCTATGGGGAGGGGGAAGGGTAAACGGTGACAAAGCGATAAAGAGGCATGGACATATATACACTACCAAAAGTAAGGTAGTTAGCTAGTGGGAAGCAGCCGCATAGCACAGGGAGATCAGCTCGGTGCTTTGTGACCGCCTGGAGGGGTGGGATAGGGAGGGTGGGAGGGAGGGAGACACAAGCGGGAAGAGATATGGGAATATATGTATATATATAACTGATTCATTTTGTTGTGAAGCTGAAACTAACATACCATTGTAAAGCAATTATACTCCAATAAAGATGTTAAAAAAAAAAAACAAAAAAAAAAAAAACAAAAAAAAACCCAAAAAAAACATAACCATAAAGAGAATTAAATAATTAGGGACAGATTACTAGAGAGATAAAACAAAGCAATTCACAGACACATCTAGTAAAGACATACAGAAATTTGTCTTGGATTTTCAGAAAGCCTCAGAACTGACTGACTTTTCTGATTATAATTTACACATGTCTATGGTTGATTTTAGATGGATTCATTATAGATTGTCAACAATCATAAGATTTTTCAGATTGGAAAGTTCCATTATAAGTGAATTACCAAATAACACATAATTCCATGTACCTACCTTACTGATAATTTTGTCTTTTCTTTCATTATTCCAAACTTAGCATTAAAAAGATGTCTTGAAATTCTGTTATCATAGTTTGAGCTTTTCTGTCCTGTTATTGTCCCAATTACCAAATTTTGAATTAAACGTTTGTACAGGATAGATTCCTATATTATCTGAAAATTCAACCATTAATTCAAAGCAATTCATACTCTATGCAGTCATAATTACATTTATAATTTTATGTTCTGTTTTTGCCTTATAACCTTTAAAGTTAGTGTGGACCCCTAACTGATATAAAAGGAACCAATATTTTTTATAGTAACCAAAACATAAAAGAAATGTTATTTCAAAATTTATCAGATGATGTTATTCAGAGATGAATTACAGTATTAGAGCACAGTTGCCTTAGATAGCTCAGGGTTTTGTTTGTTTTAAGCAGAACTGATTTTTTTAACAGCAGAATCATTGAGCTTTCTGACCTTCATAGGCCCACGACACTGATAGTATAGTTTCATTTTTACTACACAGGATCACACTCATCTGGAGACTAAGCTCTGACATCAGGTGCCCAGGGAAAGCTGCAGGTGTGGGAACGGGAAGTGAATGGGCCAAGGTGGAGAGGTTTTTGAGAGAATTTCTGCCACAGAGAGGATAGATTCAGGAAATCTACAGTAACAGGAGATTTTTAATTAATTAATTTAATTTATTTATACCAAACAGGGAAGAGAGAAAAAGCAAAAAATAAATGGCATGTCCAGAGATTGGGACAAATATTTGAAAGAGCTGGGAAGAGAAGGAACAAATTTTGTATGAGAATATCTAGAGTAAGTTGAAGTCTACAGTCTTGCTACTGAAAGCATTATTCAAGAGCTAGCAGCATCAACACCAGCTGTGAACGCATTAGAAATGCAGACTCCTGAACCAGGTTCTGTACTTTAACACTATCCCAGACAAATTAACGGTTGAGATTTAAGTTTGGGGAGCCTGTTTTTGACATTAAAATAAATACAAATATACCTTCAAACATTATCAGAATTACTTAGAAATTTTTCTTTGAAGTTTGAATTTTACATTTTAAAGCTATGGGAAAATGTTAGAGATCTTAACAATTTTGTGTTTTACTTCTTGTTCACTCTCAGTTTTCTTCATATGAAATATTTAATTATCAAGGTAATTATGAAGTATGCTTGGTCAAAAGCATCTTATTAAGTGTTTTATTGTAATATTAAAATATTTTATTTTTTAAAATAAATATCAACTATGAGCTTGCTTTTTAAATTACAGTTGCATACCCTCCCCAGTTTTTGTTGTTGTCAGATGGTGCATTTTTATTTTACAACATTATTTTTAATAAATGTGTGAATATAAAGCATTGAGATTGCTTTACAAGTGTCACAACACCTCCATTATGATTACTGGATTATATCCTCCCACACCTTATTTTGTTTTGCTTTGTTTTATTTTATTTTAAATCGCTCATTATCCAGCTTAAACCCATTAGTCTTGGCTGCAAATACTTTTTAATGCCGTTCAAAAAATTCAAATCCACCACCCAAAGCAAAGTTTTGCCAAAGGAATAGATATTCAAAAATGTGCTACCCGTATGAAAAGCAGTTTCCAAAGACAAGTTCTAAAAAATATTTTTGGCAAGTGTAGTATCAGTATGGTAAATGTCAGTTTCCCCAGGTGTCTGCTTTCAAAGAGTTTATGTTCAGGCATATATACACATTTGATATATTTGCTAAAATATCCATTTCATTGCCTTGAAAATATAGCAAAAGCTGAAGGAAGAAAAAGAGCTCAAATTCAAATTGTACAATTTTTTTTCTTAATTATAGTTGAAAACTTGAGTCAGGTAGAAATATGGTAAAGCAGTCCACTATAAAAATGATAGAAGGTTCTAGGTCAAGTTGACTATTGGAAATAAAGCCACTATGATGTTTCATCAAATATTAGGATTCAGTGCCAAGGATTTTCATTATACACAGGTTATGAAGTACTTTATAAATCACCACATCTGCTGACATTCAATTACATTCAGTCTTATTAATATGAACTATAGAATGTTTTTAGGTGTCTACTGGCAGTAAAATCAGCTTTTTTATTAAAAAAGCTTGGCAATCATACATGGCCCAAAAGTTCACAAAACACCTTTAAACATCAAAGATATAAATGCTGATTATTTTTAAATGTTTCAAACTATAGGCTAATTACCTAAGAACCTTAAAAATAGATACCTGTCCATATGCCCAGGGTCTGACTGAAATAGGACAGCAGACTTTGTGCAAATCAGGTAGTGATTTTTCCAAGAAAATGTAGTCCTTCCACACCTCTTTCTATATGATAACTGTTTATTTTGCACAATAATATATTTTTATGAGTGAATCTGGTACGTTTGTAAAATGGTCTCAAAGTCTCTGGGAGAAGAAACACCTGTCCTGGTTCTTGTAATTCCTCAATAATAGCTCCTGTACAGGGCAGATAATGTTGAAAATTGACTCAACATTTTAGCATTCTCACACTTCCAGGTAATGTGGGCTTATCTTTTCTCTCCATTTTATATATTCTCTTCCAACTGAAGAATCCTTACATATAGCTTTTAGATCAGAGGTTTGAAACACTGGTTTTATTTGAGTCATTTATAAGACTATTGATTCCTGGACCTGTATCCAGGTATTCTGACTTCTTGTTCTGTGGGATGCCCAGAGATGGTATTATTATTATTATTACCACCCCTGTTAATTCTATTATGCAATCTGGATTGGGAACTGCTCTCAGATCATGGCTACGAGGAGCTGAAAAGCCTCTATATAATTTTGCAAGTAGTACAAGAGAGAAGAGGTATTCTTGTAAGATGTCCTTTAGGCTACCACAAATTTTATAGCATTTATATGAGCTGCATGATTTTGGGGATTTATTTGCATATATATATTGTAATATATATATATATATCTCAAATGTACTTATGCCCCATATTTAGAAATAAATAAATTTTTTATTTAAATAGGGCTTAAAATCATCTGTTCAAAGCAAGGCACTTCAAACCTTAAAATGTTCTCTCAGGTGTGTAAGCACCTTGATAAGAAATATTTTTTCATGACCACAAGGGAGTGCTAATGAACTGTGACTGTAAATGGTGTAATTCAGAATTAAAGTAAAATCGGTAATCATATGTGCAGTTGAAGTCATTGTTATCAGCAAATTTTTCTTTTTCTGAAAATAAATGATTTATAGTGACAGTAACATAAACTGCTTTTTATTCTGTATGTATAATTTCTCTATGCCCACAATATAGTAAGGAATTCTCTTTCTTTGGAAAATATTTTCCTGTAGAGATGTTAGTTAAATTTTCTAATTTAAATGCTTGGACATTGTTATAGGTTTGTTAAATATATTTTAAAGGGACAGATCAAAATGTTTTCTCTAATTTTAAAAATGTTTCTAGTGTCTAATTTGTTTTCCATGAACATGTTATACTTTTATTAGATTAAAAGTAACACTTATTTTTCTTATGACTATGAATGACCCTGAGCAGATTTAATTCTTCATTTGTTTCATAATTTATCAAACTCAGACTTGAAATGTACTCAGAATTGACAAATGTTAAAATAGTTATTTTGGTAGGATTAAGAATTTGAGGAGATAAACGTTATACTTGGTTCAGACTTTAAATAGTTAATTTTTCCCCAAAACTTAACTTTGTAGCAAAAGAATATTCTAAAATATAAACACAGAAATCATCTATGGAATTTAGTCCAATAAACATTATGAATGCCTTTTATTTTGAAGCAAAAAGTGCTGGGATTTCATGAATAAAGAAGGCAGGTTCCCTATTCTCAAGAAATGTGCAGTTTAGTGAATTTAAAATTATTAGTGTAGTGGAGATTAAGAGATTTGTGATTCCCTCCCCATTCTGTTTTGTACCTTTCCCCCATATCATCTTTTTTTTTTTTTTTTTTGCGGTACACGGGCCTGCCCAGCCACTCCGCGGCATGTGGGATCTTCCCGGACCGCGGCACGAACCCGTGTCCCCTGCATCGGCAGGCGGACTCTCAACCACTGCGCCACCAGGGAAGCACCCCCCCTCCCCCATCATCTTAATAGACCTCAGGATTAGGTATCTTCCCCTACAGGAAGACTCAATGCATCCACCTTTTGGAGCAATTGAATTTCCATGCGGCATGAAAAGCTGGTAAGGCAAGCAGGAGTTCTGTCTTCCAAACAGAAGATATTTGACTCTTTTGTAAAATATGGCAATGAGTAAAGCAGAGAAGAGCCTTTGAGCTAAACCATGGAAACTTAGTTTTTAGTACTCCGAAAACAGTTTCCTGGGCCTCCTGTCCTCCAGCGGTCCTGCATGCCAGTATCCGACTGAGTAACGCTCAAGTACATTGAACTGCTTCTGTTGAAGCCCTTCTTTCCAAGATTTCAGAGCCCTTCATAACATACCTCCTTTACGGTAATATTTACCTCCACTCTGTACCTTTCCATTTTTTATCACGTGCAAACTGATGTGCATTTTTATTTGTGAGGACCTGGGCTGGATACACTCTGAGGCTGGTCTATGCTTCAGAAAGTTAAAAATAGTTCAGAGTCTTCAGAGATGGGGCCGAATGTAGTTATCATGGTCATTTAAATCAGGATTTTCTTGCTGCTGAGATTCTATGACTATTGCAGAAATAGCTGCATGAATTTTGGTTACTCTGCTGTCTGGACTCTTAACTTAGGCTCAGGATTCCTGTTGCCTGGTCTCACCACCAGCAGCCTGAGCCCCATATGATGACTTACCTACGCGCCTTTTCCCATACTGCTGAGACTCTGGTCTGTGTTTTGAATTCACTACCCTGTTTTGCTATGTTGTTGGATCTTAAGGATTCGGATACTTGCTTTTTTGATTTGAGTCACTCACACGGATGCGGATATGTCCCATGCCCCTCCCGTACCTCATCTCTGCCTTGATTACCCAATTCTGAACTGATGTGACTTCTCCAGTGTCCCCATGACACGGATGCCTACATAGCTAACTCGTTGCCCCTTGCCTCGCAATATGTCATCTCCACCTTTCTCAGGGCAGGCTTCCCTATGCCACAAACGCAATGGGATCATCCTCCTATTTGTGCTCATACATCAACACTTCCCTTTTTTATGTCATCATCTATTGAAAACCTAATTCTCAAAACACTATTTCTACTTCCAAAACCTTTTGTTTCACTAGAATCTTTCTCCTGTAAACATAGATTTTTCCTCTGTTCCATCATCTGAAAGATTCCCCTCTCTTCACATCCTGCCTATTTCTTTGTTGCCCAGTTTTGAGGCAGATCTTTCTTTCATTGTCTTCTGGAACCAACAGACTCACCTTAGCGTCAATCCTGGGTGCAAGTTGTTAACAAGAGTCAGTTAGGAGCTTTGTTGCAACTAAACCTGCTGTTGGCAGTTGATTTTATTGAAATGGGATTTGTTTTAAACAAGTTGATAGCTATACAGAAGCTTACGGTCATTGAATGAACCAAGATTAGTTGCACTCAAATTTATAGTGGATAAAAACTGACTGGGTGGGAAACAAAAAAATAGGAGGGCATTCTAGTTTCTACTGTGGCTCAGGACAGATACCCGTGACCACAGAAGATAATTTGAGGAGCAAAAATGTGAACAGAAAAATGAGACGAAAAACAAATGAAGCTGTTAAGCCAGCACACTAATTCAAGTTGACTTCTGTGACTGGTGGGCCAGGGGAGTCCTGAGAGAACTCACAGGGGATGAATTTTAGTCTTCAATACTCCACATTCCTAAGTAATGCTTTGGCTCGAGATTAGAGAAATCAGAGTGAAATAAGATGGGGAAAATAGACTTTGGGGACTCCTGAGCAAGGTAAAAACTGGTCTGAAGTTGTGGAAATGGATGGAGAGATTTTATTGTTCCTAGAATAACCAGGTAAAACCTATCTTTAGGTAACAAAAGCAGGGCTTTCTGCTGTATATCAGCAACATCCCTGCACAGTTAGACCTTATCCCTTCCATCCATCTCTAGATTTTCTACTCCATAATCAGAAATTTTCTGAATTTTAGTCATAATGACTTCTTATGGTATTTATATTGGTTCAATATATTGGTTTATATTGACAAAGACTACTGGAATAAGTAAGGAGCATAGCTGTGTTCTTTAATTGGAAGATAAGATTGTGGCAGTGGTCAAATTAACACCAGCAAGGTCCATGTGACATGAGGATGTCCCCATCCCTTATCACAGTCCAGTAAATATCCTGCATTAAAAACAATGTGGCAGAGCATTCTTGACTCTAAATTTTTAAAATAAGCTTGAAAACAATCAACTAATTTTCTTACTAATTGCCCAGTTGTGACATTGATGATATCAATGGGCTTAGCAAGTTTAGTGACTTCAGGTCACATTTTATATTTTTAAAAATGTATTTGTTGACTAAAGCCTATTATTATTTTCTAGCCTGGTAAATTTTTGCCAGCATCTGGGTTTATAAGCCCTGTGTGACTTACATAACAAATGCAATTAGTCTGTATGCCGTTAATTAAAATTCCATGTATGTGGTCTATTTATTCAGGAACTTCAAACTTTATCTCTTCTATAGGATAGTTAATACATAAAGTACATTAAGGGATTCTCAATTATCATTTAAAACGCATTATTGGCAATGTTTAGCAGCAATACAATAAGGTTATAAACACTTCTATATGCTTCTTTTACCATCTCGCTTTGTGCAGTTGTCTGCAAAAACAAATTTTCCAAATTTAACAAGGAAAATTTCATTGCTAATTAGATTTAGAAAACAGTCTAGAAACTAATTGAAAAAATAAATTTAAGAAAAGGGGTCAATTTGTCCAAAATTATCCATGAAATCTTTACTGCTACCATGTAAGGTCTATTTTCAGTTTACTTTTCTTTAACATCTGTAAAACAGTGATTAAAATAATATATAAATGTGTACTAAAATAACTGGTGGGAAAAAAGCATAGAATAGATGTCTTACCTATATGCAAAAAGTGAATTCATGTTCTTGTGTATTTTAGAAAATTTACACTTATTATCAAACAATTTAAAGATTTTTATTTTATCATAGTAGTTGGTGGAAAAAAATCTTCTGGTCGTTTTTAAAGGAGTGATACCACACGTTGACAGTAGATGGCACCATTGTCATTTTCTAACAATGTACTGCGTCAGAGGGGGCAAAGGCTCTCGTGGGCACCCATTCTTTCATTTAAGAGGCAAGAAGGACTACTGCCCAAGAATCAAGCTTGAAAGTTGTTATTAATTTGAAATTACATCAAAGTGCCATTCTTTTGCCACTCTCTGTTTTAAAAGAACAAAAATTCCCTCATACCTTTGCTGTTAACTACTCCACTGGGGTAGCCTAAAATTCTTTTATGTGTAATGATTTTCTTTTGAATGATTTCAGTGCTTTTGCTGACACAACAGAACAAAGTCTTACAGAAATGATGCTAAGGAAAGAAATCTATCACCTCATGATAAGGATAACAATACTGTTTATTCATCTTTGATATTTATTATCCCTTTCAGTAGCATTGCATGTATAACATGGCAGTTATAAAGGTTGCAGTCAGTTTTCATTAGGAAGATTATCTGTATTTACATTTTCTTAAAAATTGCTGAAATTACCTCCCACCAGCTCTTTTGTCAATCCTCAATCCATTTACTACTACTTTTTATCCTAAAACAAATAACAGCAACAACAACAAAACTTAGTTCACTACTTTTCCCTACAATGGTATGCTATTGTCCAGTTTAATACCAAGTCAGCCATTAGTCACTAATGGATTAGTAGCTTGAAAAGGTGGATGCTATTGACAGGCCCAAATGGATTTTTAAGCATTTCTCTAAAACTCCTTGCTAATGTTCCTTTCACAGGATCAGTTAAACATGTCAATCCCTTCCTGCAATTTTTTGGTTTTGCTCCAATCAAAAAAATAGGGTTTGCCATCCTATGATTTTCATTTTACTTTAATCGTGGAGATCTAGTTGCCTTCCTAGGATTTTCACAGTTGATTGATGGTGTGAAATAGTGCATCAGTAAGAGAATGATTGGAGAGAACTCCATGGAGATTATCCGGTTTTGTTTTACTTGCCATTATGCTTCCATCTAACTCAGAAAATTGACTGATGACTATTATATTTGAGCCTGTGTGTATGTATACAACTTTCTTCAACATACTTGGGATGTCTTTCGTCTGCTACACTTATTTTATAACAAGGAGTCTGGGTACAAAAGAGGGCATCATTTGATTCTCTGGTTCATTATATCTCAGCTACTACTAGAGCTAAGAATAAAAGCTAACTTTAAAATATCTGATTTGAGGGCTTCCCTGGTGGCGCAGTGGTTGAGAGTCCGCCTGCCGATGCTAGGGGACATGGGTTCGTGCCCCGGTTTGGGAAGATCCCACGTGCCACAGAGTGGCTGGGCCTGTGAGCCATGGCCACTGAGCCTGCGCATCCGGAGCCTGTGCTCCATAACGGGAGAGGCCACAACAGTGAGAGGCCCGTGTACCGCCAAAAAAAAAAAAAAAAATTATATATATATATCTGATTTGACAATCACCTATGCAACCAGACATGGTATAAACAAAGGTGAAACATATTTTATAGGAATATTCAAAGAGATCAGACATTGCACTTTGTTTAGATGCCTAGCATCATTCAACTATACTATCCTACAGGTATGGCTGAATCAGGATAAAATTACTGCTGTTCTTAATATTTGGGATTGATGTTAGATGCCAAATAGCCTGCAGCTGGTGTTGAATGCTTCCGCCTTATGAATAAGTGGAGCTATTTGAGACAAAATCATCTCTAATTTCTATTTCAGTTCGGTTTTTGTTTTCATCAGCATCCATATGACTTGGCTTTTATCTCTGTAGACGTGCTAGGTGTTATATACTAAAGGGAAGTGCTAGATGCTATACTGCAAGTAAATAGGAAAAGTCCTTATGTGTCAAGGAATGTTCTTATTTTGTGCCCCACAGCTAGAACGATGCCTTAGACAGGCGAGTATGTTGCTCAGCAAATAACTTACTAAAGACGTCAGCAAGACAATACGAAAGATTCGTTGAGAAATACAGAAACTGCATATGTGTGCAATGTATGATTTTTCACAAGCTATAAACCCACATGTGCAACCATAGAATCGAACTTAGAAATTGTGATCTAGTTATGTCCAGGCAATTTGAGTATTTTCTGAGATTTCTCTCAAGCATTTGAGATTTAAACTCAGTTAAATTCAGGATTTTACCTCTCCCCCTTCTGCCATCTTCTGCTTCTGCAGTCTGGGAGGGTCCACAATCTCATTTTGATTCACACTGGTCGGTATCAGAATGGCTGTTTCCTTGTATCAGTAGTGATATAGTAGCTGTAAGTCCATTTCTCTCTGGCAGTTTTAATATAGGCCAGGGTTTCTCAGTCTTGCCACTATTGACATTTTGGGTCAGACAATTCTTGAACAAATTCAGATAATTTGGACAGTCGTAGAGGACTTTTTTGTATATTGCAGCAGCATCCTTGACCTTTACCTACTAGATGCCAGTAATACTCCCTCCAGCCACTATAGTCAAATATATCTTCAGACATTGCCAAATGTCCCCTGGGAGGTGAAACTGACCACCTCCCTTTAAAAACTACTGTGTAGGTTTTTAAAAATCTCTAACTCTGCTGTATTATACTCGTGTACTCTATCGTTCCAATATTATTTCTATTCCTTATTTGAGACTCCAAAACACTGTGTGAATGCTTATAATATGTTCAGGGGCAGATTTCCATTTTGTAGGGCTTGAAGTTATATCGCTCTGGGTCCCCTATTTAAGGAAAGGAATACAGAATTATAAAAATAAAACTAAGCTTTAATAATAAGTTACTAATTATTTAGAAGGAGAAAAAAGAAATTATGATAAATCACAAATTTTTAAAAGCTGACAGATACTGCAAATACCATAAAATCCAGAAAAACACACTACGTTTATTAACTAGCTGTTTATAACACTCTTTTGGACTCCATTTTTGGCCATGTATTCTACGATAACCTCTACAGTTTTTAACATTATTTTTTATAGAGAGAATAGATCATTTAGGTGTTCTCTACTATGGGTAAATTGACATTTTTTTTTGTTATTCTTGATATTTCAGTAAGCTTTACTTCAGCCTCACAACTTGTTATTCTTGTGAACCAGTATATGGCAATGCATAAAACATGTGATTTTGCATACAGACATTTCTCTGCTTTCAGTATTGCTATAGATTGGTGTTTTGTACAGGAATTCTGATAAATTCTATTTCACCTAATTGCCATCAAAAGAAGAGATAAAATGGGAGGAGTGTTTAATAATAATTAATCATAGTAAATGTGGCATTATTGAGTTCATTCATGACAGGAGTACATTTCTGTTTTGACTAGTCAACCATGAGAACTGAATCCTTTGCTCACAATTTTACAGCTTTGATTATTGGAAGAATTCCCTAGAGACTAGCTTCTAGAGCCACACATTTCAAACCTTTTCTTCTTCCACGTCACACATTCTTTTAGTTCTTGGTGCCATAGGACACATTCATATAGAAATACAACCTCTAGCTTTTCACATTACTGTCTCCATCCTGGAGTCAGTGAACAAGGGGACACAGTGGGCATGGTACACCAGGAAGGCCAGCGAGAATGTAATGATACACAGAATTGACCGCTAATCCCATGAACATAGCCCACTTTACCCAAACTAAATATATTCTCTACTTGCCTTGCCCTCAGAAGGAGCGAAATGCCCTGGCCACTGCAATACACCCTTATACAAGATGGAAATATGACAGGGAGGACATTGGAGTGGAAAGAGATGGACATCTTCTTTAATGGTAGTTAAAACATCTTATTTTTGCAAATTTTACAAAAATTGACCTGAGTGAAAAATACATTCCGGTGGTCTCTCCCAGGGCCTCAGAAGTGACATGCAAATAAAGAGAACTGAAACATTAACTTCATTAGTTTAAAGCAAACCCATTTTAACCACAGCTCCTGCCACAGGGGAAGATGGTGGGGGAGATGGAGGAGGAGAGAAGATGGAAGCAGGAGATTTATTTTGGGTCACAGGAAACAAGTAGAGAATAAAGGGTTCATGATGTCTGAAAAATGGAAGGAGAATTTCCTAGCAATAGTCCACATATTAGTTTTACTTTTTTACCTTAAAGGTAATAATGCTCCCTCCCTCCAAAACAATACAGAGAAAAAAAGTATTTTGTAGCACTTAATCGCATGGTACATTTCCACTGGATTAAGAACACTCTTGTTTAGTTTGACAAGTTTTAGAATTTCACATAAATGGAATCACACAGTTTATATGTTTTGTGTCTGGCTTTTTTTTTTTTTTTTTCCTCAGCATAATGTTTTTGAGATCATCCATATTGCTGCAGGTCTATCAATTATATACTTCTTTTGTAGCTGAATAGCATTTCACCGAATGTTGTACTATTTTTTTAATCTGTTCATCTGTTGATGGACATTTGGGTTATTTCCAATTCCTGGGTATTAGAAGTAAAACTGCTTTGAGTGTTTATATACAAGTCCTGATGTGGCTATATGTTCCCATTTCATTGGGTAAGTCACTAAATTGGATCATTCGGCAAGCATACGTTTAAAGGAGTATCATGGGCAAATTACTTAATTTCTCGATACCTCAGTTACCGTAAGATGGGGAGTTGGTATCTACTGTATAGGCTATGTTGAGTCTAATCCATACAGAGTATTTAGCACTATATCTGGTAGACAGTAAGCATTTAAGACATGAGATGATGAGAGTTATTATGAAATAAAGACATTCTCTAGGACTGAAGAAAGTTGAGGCTCTAGTAACTGGGGCTGTATGTTGCCTGCTAAATGCAAAAGGAAAATCAAATTGCTTGGAGCCTATGGTCAGGGCTGTAATTCAGCACCATCACTTGGTTGCTTGGCATTTTTAGGGACGTTCTTAATCTCTCTGTGCACAGTCTCCTCATTTGTGAAGCTGGAGGAAATCCTGTATTATTATTAATATTATAGTAATAGTAGTTCATATTGTATCAGATTTTAAAGGAAATCTCTTATATTGGGAAGGTATATGGTTCAAACCGATTTTGTATAGGTTGATATACAAACACAGGAGGGTAAAACTGCATTTGATGATTGACTTGCTTAGTAAAGTGTTTTTTTGTTTTTTTTTTTTTTTTTTGCGGTACGCGGGCCTCTCACTGTTGTGGCCTCTCCTGTTGCGGAGCACAGGCTCTGGACGCACAGGCTCAGTGGCCATGGCTCACGGGCCCGGCCGCTCTGTGGCATGTGGGATCTTGCCAGACCGGGGCACTAACCCGTGTCCCCTGCACTGGCAGGCGGACTCTCAACCACTGCGCCACCAGGGAAGCCCAAGTTTTTTTTTTTTATAACTGTGATGAAACGTCTGCCTTTCTTCCTCCTTGAAAATGTCCTCATGCAGGAGAATACCTTCTCCTATAACCTACAGTTTTAATTGTTTCACTCAATCAAAGCATTCCCTCAAGGAGATTTTTCTTTTTTTACAGCCTGGTTGGTGTTTATGGGAATATGTTGATGGAGATCTTTTTATCCTTAGCTGCTCTGTGAGATTTATGTAATTTAGGATTTTGTTATGAGGTTCCTGACAGTTAGGGGAGGACATGGACTTGGAATGGCACTCTCAGCCATGAAACAGTCAGGACCTGTGATGCATCTAGAGTTTTTTATAGCCTAATTTCTGCAGCACATAAAATATCAAAAGCTTGAATTCTACCTCACCTAGTAACGCCTGAATATAGGTGGCTATAGTATTGGAAGGGGCTGGATTGACCAGGAAACCAAGGAGCTACTATGATATTGGAACAAAGGGTCTTGCTTATATAAGCTTTCATGGAAAATTATTTATTTCAGTAAGAATAGACACACTGCATAAACTGGTCCAAGGAGGCTGTTGGAGATCACAGGGTCAACAAAATATCCTTCACTTTTATAAGCCAGAATGTCTCTATTTTCATTTTGTATCTTGATATCATGGTACTTCCATTTTCTATTCTGTAAATAAGATAAAATAAAAATATTTTCAGCTAGTTTTAATTAAAAATAATGATTATTAATAATCTTATGAATTAAGTATGAACATGCAATAATAAAACCCAGGAACTTCATTTTGTATGGCAAATTATAAAAATCTTCTAATTTTGATTGGTGACTAGGTTTTGAAGATACTATTCAAGACTGTTATTGAGAAATTTATCCTGGCTTTGGGATTCTTAGAGGCTAGAGAATAAAAGTCACCAATTCATTCCTTCCTTGACTCAGTGAATACTTACTGAAGGCCTAACAAGATTGAGGCACTATTTTATGCTCTGAACAACAGGGATGAATAAGATAAATCACTATTTGGTGGTAAAAATAGGCACTAAACCAATAAAAAAGTGAATGTATACAATTCACAAGTAGAAATAAAAGGTATAAAGAAAATAGCATGTAGGTTGTTTGTCTGGGTAATAGGTTTCCTGGAGGAGGGCATAACAGCACAAAGATCTTGGGCAAGAATGAGATGGCTTTGTCTGAGGAACAAGAAGAAGGCCATTGAGGCTGGATCACATGAATTATGGGATGGTGGATACCTTTCCCAACACAGCCTAAAACCAGCAAAGAAACAACTCTCTAACTTGGAGTGTATGAGGGGTGATGTAGAAAAGGGGTTAGATTGTGGAGTGGCAAATATATAACAAGAAAAACCTTATGTATTTAATACAATTATTACAACTACCTATTCATTCTTCCTCTCTGCTATGATCTGAATGTTTGTGTCCTCGGCATATTCATTTGTTGAAATCCTAGCCCCTGATGGTGACGATATTAGTAGGTGGGGTCTTTGGAAGGTGCTTAAGTCATGAGGGTAGAATCCTCATGAATGAGATTAGTGCCATATACAGGAGGCTTTGGAGAGCTCCCTCGCCCCTTCCGCCATGTGAGGACACAGTGAGAAAGTGCTGTGAACCAGGAAGAGGGCCCTCATTGGAACATGACCATGCTGACACCTTGATCTTGGACCTCCCAGCCTCCAGAACTGTGAGACATAAATTTCTGTCGTTCATAAACCATCCAGTTTGCGGTACTTTGTTATAGCAGCTTGAATGGACTAAAACACGCTCTATTACTCCAAAGTTTCAACCAAATGACTTACTATTCTTTGACAATCTTCTTTTCTTTCCTGTTTTCTTACTTTTGCTTAAATGCCTTTTTTTTTTTTTACCAGCAATAGTTTCTTTCTTTTCCCATGTTTTCCGAAAACTTTACATTCTTTAAGACAAGTTAAAAAATGGATCCTTCATGAAGCCTGATAGGTTCATCCTCTGAATTCCCCATAGTATTTGGTTTATGCATCTGTTTTCTGCTGTGTATTCTAATTGTTGTCCTCCCACTTGATTGCTAGAGGGCAGCAATCGTGTCTTATTCATCCTAGACAGTTGGCAGTACCTAGTAGTGTCTTGGATTTATGGGGTGTTCTCGCACTATGATTGAATAAAAGAAATATACCTGTTCACTTTTCCAGTAAAACTCCAATTATTCCCAAGGTGAGTTTTCTTCAACTTTGTATCTCTGATGCCTAGTACATCACCAGGCATAAGGAGGAATTCAGGATCACTTAAAATAAATGAACCAGTTTAATATATTATTAAAATTTAATAGAAATATTATATAAGGTTTTTAAAAGTAATAGTTAATATGGAGAAAGTGAATAGTAAGGGTGATACAATATACTTCTGAGTTTTTACATTTAATATGAATAATGTTTGTAAGTGTATGGTAGAAGATTCTGGTATAACGTGGGACAATTGATATTATTGTTTGTAGAGCAAATGACTTCTTTTGAACTTTTTGGAATTAAAATTTAGCTTCAGAATAGTTATTTACTTAACATGAGATTGTATCTCAGCAATACTGCTAGTTCTTCTATCTATTCTTATCATTTATTTATTAATTAGGGTTAGTAAATTATTGATACTATCAAGAAAGTTAGAAAACAGTGCTTTATCACCAGGTCGTTTGTTATATTAGTAGTGTGTCTTGGCTGCAGGTAAACTGTGAGTACAATAATTTGACACCCTCATCTCTTGGGGGCTAATATTTGGACTTACGGCCAAAACCACTTCAGGACTATCTTCCTTAGAAATAACAAACTATAACTGTACATTGATAACTTTGACTTGAATTATTAATTACTTTAATGTGAATTTTAAATAATTATTCTGTAGTTATAATTCACCCTGTACTCATTAGTTTTGTTATAATTATACCAAAAACATAGCGTATGGTCATGGGAGCAAAAGAACATGGTAGTTTTAGAAATAGCAATTGAGAGCTTGGCAAGAAAGAAGGAAGGATATAGCTTGAACAGTGAAAACTCTTTTGGGGCTACTTGAATAATCAAGGGGCACTGAAGCTGTTTTATCTCATAGATAGAGTTATATAAACTCTGTAAGATTCTTACACATTTATTACAAGCTGATAGATTTATTGGGTACATTTACGTGATTTAACATAGAAACAATCTCATGTGAAATCAGTACTTCAGTATTTTCTATTTTCCTTAATCGGTCCAATGCCCAAAACTTCATCAGTTCTAATTCTAAAAGGCTAGAAACTGATTTGTGGGAAGGATATAATGAATGATGTAGGGGAGAAACTATCCATGTTAATTATATTTGAGTACTTTTCTATGCCTGCACAGAGACTTTCTAATTTGCCAAACCATCTCTGACCGAGGCTGGTTGAAGGCTAAATTTAAGAGTGTTTCTTTCAAAAAATTTGGTAGGTTGAATTATTGGGTTCCAACTCTGCAATTCTTAATATGGCCTCATGGCAGGTGCTTTCTTGGCTTGATTTTTGAGCTTTATTTTGGATAAATATTTGGATTGGATTTTTGAGTTTTATTTTGGTCAATGGGGGTTTTAGTTGAGGTGACATTATTGTGTGCTGGTCTTATCCTATAGATAACCAACGTTGTGGCCTTGCTCGGCCCTTGTGGTTCTCATTGTGATTGCAAGATGCCCTCAGCAATAATCGTCAGGAAAATTTGAAAAAGAAAAACCAAATGGGTTTATTACTTACAAGTCCTGGAAATTACATGACACACCTGGGGCCACACAGTGAAGGGGAGAGAGAAAGAAAAGAGAGAGAATCAGCCTAGGTTTCTGTTGAGAGTGGGGTTTTGAAGGCTCACTCTTTATTGATGAATTTAAGTCATAAGAACAAGAATTTAAAGCACTGGAAGAGAAAAATTAGTGGCCCAAGTGGTCAGTTTTTGAAACCAACCAAGGTCTCTAAAACAAAGGCACCTGGGCAGGGAGGGGGATGGTGAAGCCTGGTTCTTTATCTAGTCATGTGATGGGCAATGTATTTATTCAAGATAGCCATCTTTGAAGTGGGGGCCTCTTTGAAATGGATGCCTGGGAAATCAAAGGTTAAGTCAGGCACTTGCACTAAAATAAGAGACAACCCAACTGTCAGAGCTTCCACTATAGACTTGTGCAAAAGCCTGAAATGGCTTTTGTGGGGTTGAATTTGCCCTCTTGTTCGCTTCCTTTTTGCCAAGAGAAGAACATATTTGTGGAACCTCTTGTCAAGGAGGATGAAAGACACTTGGAAAAATGCCTGGATTTAACCAAACTTTGGGATCAAGCCTAACTGAACCCTGTCTAGATCAGCTGAACCTCAACTGACTCACAAATGCATAGGCAAGAAAGAACGTCTGATTGTGTGTCTGCTCCTGTGTTTTGGAGTGGTTTGTAAGGCCACAATTTTGTGGCAATGGCTGACTGATAAATTGTTCGAGATGTTCCGGTTGCCTAGTAAGAGTTTGGGCTTCATTTTGCTAATGAGACTAAGCGATTAGGTTATTTTCCTGAGGTCAGACCAAACCTCCCACGGTAATCTGAGGCTACCTATGTAAACATTACTTTCGTTTGAGCCAGGAAATTTTAAGTCAGACTCCAAACCAATAAACATCTTTGCTGTTTGCTTCAAGAGATTCTTACAAAGCAATTTTTCTGGGCAAACAAGTCGCTCATCTGGGCAAATAACTATCTCCTCGTCACAACATCAGTTTGCTCAGCTGAATAAACAACTCACCTATTAGGACAATATGGTTACATACCATCATGTATTATATGATACACTTTTTCTTTTAAATTTTGGATTTGTTTCTTCTTTTTAATCTTTGTTATATTCTTAACTCAAGCTGTATTTCCCTTCTGCCCCCTTTTTGTTTTGGTAACATTTTCCAATTTTATGCTATTATATATTGCTATAAAAGCCATTCTTTCTTGAGTAATTTTTCAAATTGGAATCAGCTATTAGATTGTCAACTTTCAGAAGAAGGAACCGTCTGCTATTCACTAAAATTTTTTTTTTATTGAGGTATAGTTGATTTACAATGTTGTGTTAGTTTCAGGTGTACAGCACAGTGATTCAGAGATATATATACGTATATATATTGTATATATATATATGTGTGTGTGTGTGTGTGTGTGTGTGTGTGTGTATATATATATATATATATATATATATATATGTATATATATTCTTTTTCAGTTTCTTCTCCCTTACAGGTTATTACAGAATATTAAGTATAGTTCTCTGTGTGAAGTAGGTCCTTGTTGGTTATCTATTTTACATATAGTTGTGTGTATTGTTAGTCCCAAACTCCTAATTTATCCCTCCACCCACCCACCCTTTCCCCTTTGGTAACAATGTTTGTTTTCTATGTCTGTGGGGCTATTCATTTTTAAATTCCTACTCCCCTCTTATCACTGATGCCTAGTTCTGAGCACTGTACATAGACAAAATCAATACATATGTACTGTGTTGAGTACATTCTTGTATTACATCCTTGACTCAATTTCTTTCTTCTAAAGACCAAAAGAGTCACGTATAGAGTTTCAGATAGCCTGTAATTTAAATATGAGAAAGGCAAAGAAAGGAGGAAGGGATGAACAGAAGGCAAAAGGAGTCTGTAGAAATAGAAGGTCTTACGCAATAATTAAACCTGAATCAATTTGGATTTTAACTTATTAACTTTTTATTTGAATGTACCATGTTTCTTTATTATTTACTTGGTGTTTTATAGTGCAAAATATCAAGAAGAAGCAATCAATACAGATATATTGATCAAAAATGAGTTAGAACAAAAAAACTAAATAGAATTTTTACCTGAAAATAGTTTTTAGAGGACACTGATTAAATTCAATAACTATTAAATAAGTCAAATGAAATGAAATCATAAAAAATGCTTTACAGGACAAAATGAAATGATTTAAATCAAGGAACTCATCATAACTGGGAGTTGCTATATATAAAATATTTTCCCAAGTGAAAATATTTAATCTCTGTAAAAGGTACAGATTAAATGATTTGTCATACTTTTATGCATGTTTGAAATATTTCGATATAAAAACATAAAATCTTATTGAAAGACATAAAACAAAATTGAACAAATGGAAAGGACTACTATGTCCTTAGTCAGGAAGATGTTATTATTAGGAAGTCAATTCTCCTAAATATATATATTTAATGCATATTTAATTAAATATATATATTTAATCTAATTATAATCCCAATGCGGTTTTTTAGGGGGAGGAGCATGTATAAAACAATATTAATATTTATTGGCCCCAAAGATCTAAGAATAAAAGAGAAACCTGAAAAGGGACTTGACATTCCAGATATCAGAACAGCAAAGTGGAAAAACGACTAAACACAAATAAATACAATATTGGTAAAGAAACAAACAAGTTAGAGGAATAGAATAAATATTTCACAAATAAATCTCAGCAAATATGAGAATTTAATGTATAAAATTATGTATTCAAATGGAAAGAAAAAAAATTTTTTCTGGTATTTTTTGTTCTGGTATTACTGGCTATCCACCTGGAAGAAATAAAATTGGAATCTATTTATCTCCTACACAAAAATAAACTCCAAATGAATTAAAGACTTAAAAATGAAAATAAAGAAGTAAAACTTGAGAGTTTTAAGACTTTAAGACAGTGTTTACCACACCTAAATTCTGGCAAAATATTCTTAATCAAAACTGTAAACCCAGAAGACAAAAAATATAGCCATAACTGACTATAAGAAAACCGAAAGTTTTTTCATTTTAAAATATATTATAAATGAGGCCAATAACAAGATGATAAATGTGGACAAATATTTGTAACAAAATTGATAGGCTAAGACCTAATGTCAATCAATTACAAGCAGCTCTCACAATTTGACAAAAAACATAGAAAAGAGGTAAAGGGTAAAAGACACTTTACAATATTGCAAATTGAAATGGCAACAGACATGAAAGAGACACTACAGTTCACTAGTTGTCAGGGAGTGAAAATTAATGTAATATTGAGATGTCATGTTACCCCCAGCAGAGTCAAAAATTAAAGGAAATCTATACATGTACGTACTGCAGATGTAAAAGTGAGGTTTTAAAATGTTGGGCAAAAATAATCTGGCAACAGCTACTGAAATTAAAAATAAATATACCTTTGAGGCAGATCTTCTACCATTCTACAGAATCTATACCACAGAAATCAAAGCAATATTACTTAAGGTTACATGTACATGGATTTTATTTATTATTGCTCATGGTTGCATTTTATGGTGGAAAGTTAAATAAATAAATAGTATTATAATAAATACATAGTATTATATGTACATTAAGGAATAGTGTACAGCCACTAAAAAAGTGAACTTTATTTATACAAATAATCTAGCCTCTCTCCCTCTGGAGAGCAAGCAGTTACCTGGTGGTCAAGTTGTGGTTTGTAATCAAGTTGTGGGCTCCTTGACCTACTTAGTTACATGTATAACTAGAGAAACTCCTCAGTATCAGGAGATGGCAATAAACCTTGTAATCTGGCACACTCAGCAAGGATATTAAGTGATGCTTAGAGGCCATGGTGGGCTATAAATGAGAAAAATATAGAAAGACATCATATTTTTAACATGGATAATCTTGATGGGAGTGAGCAGATATGGTGGAAGGGTGCGGGGATGGGGAAGGATGATGCAAACAAAAAAGAAATGAAAAAGGCTGTATTTAATATATACATAATCACATATATGTGTATATATGTACATGTAAACGCATTTATTTATGATTATATATTTAATTAAAAGCATAAGTTACAAATAGTTTTTTAAGAGGTTATACACCCTAAAATCTGGCCATTTTCCTCTCTTATTTAAATCCTTTAGTGGCCTCCTATTAATTTTAGGATGATATCCAAATATATTGATATGGGCTATAGTCACATATATAATTCCTGCTACACTCTGCATCCTCATGTTTAGTTACATCCATTGATCTCCATAAGACATTTCACATATCACAACTGTGCCAAGAATCATGAAGGAAGAAAAGTCACATGGTTCACTCATTGATTTGCTAACCTTTAGTCATATTATAGTTGATTTAGAAAGGTGACCTTGAGAAGCTATATGTCTTCCCTTCTTACAATTTTGCAGTTTCTTTAATGTTACAAAGAATGGTACAAAATGAGCTCTGCTGAATATGCAAATAATTCTAACACTTCTGTTTATTAAAACTGACCAATCACCACAACCTAAGCATTAGCTTTTTAAAATTTAGTGAGGTTTTTTTTTGTTAGTTTGAAGAAATACACCCATGAATAGCAACAATAAGAAAACAAGTTGGGAAATTTTGCCAGAAGAAAGAAATTTAGAATTCTCTCTGAACCTTTAATTGTGTTGCATTTAATCTTAAAAAACATTTACAAACACAGACTAATTGTGAAAACTTTAAATGTTAAATTATTTTATGTGTGTAGGAGGCACTTCCATATAATACTCAATGGTGAATTGACTGAAGGAATACCAGAGGTAGAAAATGAGAGGAAGAACATTTTCTTGCATGCATATGGTATATTCCTGAGCTTTCCACTCTAGTCAGATTTGGTAAGAACAAACAGAAGATGATTGTTCTCTTTCCCAGTTTGGGTGAAGTGTCAAGGCTTGAAATAAAAACAGAAAATGCCCTGAAGTCTGCTTAAACAAATTATCATGTAGCTATAGAGAGAAGTACTATATAGCCACTAAAAAGAATGTGCCATTTCTCCATCTACTGGTGTGGGTCAATATCTGAAATATACTGTTAAGGAAATGTATCCTTTTTTATTATTGTGGTATGATTGACATATAACATTATATTAGTTTCAGGTGTACAGTGTAATGATTCAATATTTATTTATACCATGAAATAATCACCATGATAAGTCTAGTTACCATCAGTCTCCATACAAAATTACAAGGTTTTTTCCTTCTGATGAGAGCTTTTTAAGATTTACTCTCTTGGCAACTTTCAAATATGCACTACAGTACTATAGAATCTAGTCACCATGCTCTACATTACTTTCTCATGACTTATTTATTTTATAACTGAAAGTTTGTACGTCTTGACTTCTTTCATCCATTTCACCCACCCTCCAAACCCTCTCCCCCATGGCAACCACTGTTGTTTTCTCTGTATCATGAGTTTTGCTTTGTTTTGTTTGTTTGTTTTTGTGATGCTCTCCAAGTGAGACTTCCTCTTCTACCTACCCCTTCTTCAACTTCTACCTCCAACCCCTCACCACTCTCCGTGCAAATCCTCTCTCCTTCCAACCACTGCCATTTTTCTTCCCTCACCACTTCTTTTTATCTTTCTTTTCTCAGTCTGTAGATGAGGAAGTGCTTGACAAGTGGACAAGATAGAGGACAGTGCCTTCTAAAATAGGCCATTCAGTTCTTTTCCTATGTGTGAAAGCAAACTGTATTTCTTCCCCCTGTGTGGGAAAAAGAAAAGTTCTTTCAGATCTAAATGCATAAAGGTATGTCATATCAGACAGTTTTAGAAAAACACCCTTGGCAGTAAAATATATCTTCAAATGTATTTAAAAAAAAAAGATTCTCTATAGAGTCAATATATCAGCTAGGCCTTGTTGAATTGCAAGTGACAGAAAGCCCAACAGAAACTTGCTAAAGGAAAAAAAAATTATGGTTCCAAATAAGAGAAGTGTCAAGGGATGAGTTTTGTTTAAAGCAACACTAGAATCAAGATTCAAGTAATCTTTAAAAACAAAATTTTTAAGAATAGTTTTAGGTTTACCAAGGAGTTGCAAAGGTAGTATAGAAAGTCCTCATATAGCCACATCCAGTTTCCCTTATTATCGACATCTTACATTAATATGGTACATTTTTATCACATTATTGAAGCAATATTGATACATTATTATTAAAGTCCAAACTTTATTCAGATGTTCTTAGTTTTTACCTAATGTCCATATGTTGTTCTAGGATCCCACATTACCTTTAATCATAGGCCGGCCTCCTTGGGAGCTTCTTGGCTCACACTTTCTCTGCTTTTCATGATGCTGACTGTTCTGAGCGATACCAGTAAGGTATTTTGTAGACTGTTCCTCAGTTGAGATTTATTTCATGTTTTTCTCATGATTAGTCTGGGTTTATGGGTTTCTGAGGTAGTGTTTGTCAGGTTTCTCCACTGTAAATTAATTTTTTCCCCCACTTTCCATATTCTGCTCTTTAGAAGAAAGTCATCATCATGTGTGGTGCACCCTTAAGGAGTGGTGAGTTATGCTCCATTCCTTGAATGTAGTGTATCTACATCCAAATTTGGAATTCTTCTTCACAGGAGATGTGTCCATTCTCTTCTATTTATTTATTTATTTATGAAATCATTTCTTTATATCAGTATGAAATTATAGATGTTTATTTTATACTTTGGGTTATTTTCCAATACTACTTTATTAATTTTGTTGCTCAAATTGTTCTAGCTTTGTACATTTGGGGGCGCTCTTTCACTTAGCTACTGTGTCCCTTTGCTATACCCCATTTTTGTGGGATTTTTAGTTGGGGGCACTTTTTTACTTTCTGGCACTATAAGATGTTCCAGTCTTGTCTTGTACATTCCCAGAGCAGCCCTATATCCAGCCTTTTCTCCATTGGCTCTTCTTTTTATCGGAAAATGGTATTAATAAACCAAGATCTGGGTGGTAGGTCTGATCATTGCTTATGGGGGTGTTTTTGCTTCTAGACCCTATCAGCTGACAGAGCAAGGAAATATATACGTATATACTAGAGGTTCAAATGACTTTATCTGGACTCAGGTTTTCTGTTTCTTTCACCTCGGTCCTCCATTTTTACTCAAGTCTTAGATAGAAATTTTCTTCATGTTTGCAAAGTGACTAGCAACTCTAGAACTTAAATCCCAAGGGATGAAATAAATCCTTTTGCCAGAATCTCCAATTTCCCACCATGTCTCATTGGCACTTCTTAGGTCACATGCCAACTAGGCAGCGATCACTGTAGCCAAGAGAAATGAAATCTTATTATGCTAAGCTTGGGTCATGTGCTCATCACTAAAGTCAGAGGATTGATCCTATTTGAACTACACGGGCTAAGAACACAAGAGATATGAATTTGTGAACAGTTGTTAGTGAAAAAAAGGGAAAATATAGCTGTATGGCTGACTACAGTCAATTACCACTACTTCTATGAATTCTGAAATTCTAAAACTGGCTACACTTACTGTGAGCTTTTGAAAGAAAATAAGATAGTTACTTTCATAAAAAGATGCATTAGTGTATGGCTTGGGCTCTATTGGTAGCAAATGAACACTCAACTTCTGAAAATTGAATAGTAATTTACTATACCTTTACATATGAATATTTTCTCCTTTGAAACTATAAATGTGAAGAGCAAATCCATTGTCAGATTCTTTTCTGGTTTTGCTTTTAAAAATAATTTCACTTTTACAATAATAGAGCATTTAGTCTGGGAGGAAATAAAAACTGTTGACTTTTGTGGTTGTTGCTTCATTTTGACTGTCTCCATTGGTTTTCTTTATTTACCTCTTTCAGGAGCATATTCAAAGGGAAACTAGATGGTTTGCTGTTCATTTATCAAAATGTTAAGGCAATTTTCTTTTTTTTCTACACTTAAAATATTGTACAATATTTTTAAAAGTAAGGACTATAGAATGGAAGGACTATAGGATAGCATTATAACTGAAACCACTACTGTGATCTGAAGTTTTTGCTTTTTCTTAGTAAGGCTTTCACACTTCTTTTAAATTAAACCAGCAATTAATGGAACAAGAATTCCAATGTAAAAGGATTATTTTCAAATTCATCCATTGCAAAGACATACTGGTTTTAAGATATTAGCAATCACTACAGGAGGTTGCATCCCAATTTTTATCTGAAGGAAATTATTGGTTCTGTTTGTATTTGTTAAGATTACTTTTGCTTTTATTGAATTGCTTTTAAAAAATATTACTCATCCATTGTAGAAATCTAAAGGTTTACAAAGTAAGATATTAAAGACACTACTAATTTGAATTTTTAAATGCACTGCTACTCTGGTCCTGTGAAATGTGTTTAAATTGTAGGGAAGCCAAAAACATCTTGGGTGACATCTAAATTTGAACGTCATGAAATGGATGTAATCAGATTGGTAGTTCTGAGTTAAAACTTTGGTTATTTGTAACACTTAGAAAATGAGACTTCCAGAATTAAAAAAACATTTTTTTGAGGAGTGGAGTAATGATACCTCTTTAAGTTATGACTTTTTTTTTTTTTTAGCTCTTCTGACAAGAATCTTTTCCACTTCTTCTCTGCCTTAAATGGTGGATACTGGTCATAATTTATTTGTTTTCTTATGACTCTTAATATCTCCTTTTTTGAATTCTGGACATTTCTAAAAATATTTAAGTTTTGTCTTAAAAATTTTTCTATATATGTAAGTTCCTTATAAATATAATATCCAAGTTGAGACTGGCATATTCTCTCAATAATTTAAGTAAATTTTATTGGCATTTATTGAAAATAATTAATATACTGGACATTTTTTGGGGGGCGGGGCAACTTTATTTGCATTTAATAGTGATTTTTAAGCCCTATATCCAATGAAACCATTTTAAAAAGCTCTATGAGGAATGGAAATTTAGATGTCTATTACACTTTTCTTTAAAGAAAAAAGCTCAAATTTCTGAATGAGCAAGATTCACTTTTGTAGGTAGAGGCTTTGCTTCTTCATGATCTTCAGTGCTTCTTACATATTTTATTTCATTTAATCTATATTTTAGTAAGGTGGATATTAAAGTCTCTGTTTTAGAGAAGAGGAAACTAAGGCTGTCAGAGCTTAAGTTACTTAAGGTCATACAGAAGTGCCAGGATTCAAACCTATCTGTAGAACATGACATACTACCTCTAAAAATTAAGAGAAGAGCTGTTAAAACAGACAAAAAAAATCAAAGTATACGTTAATTGTTCAGAGACACCCTCCTCTATGGTTCTCTCACGTTTCTACATGTCTTGCTGAGTGTGCAAGGCCCTGACACTCCTCACCCAGGTCATATCTCAGGCTTGTGCTTGCAGGAAACAACCTTTAGGGATGAGGAAATTCCTCCCTTTGGAAGGAAGATCAGGCTTTTGAGAAAAGCAGTGGATACCCCAATTTCAGAGTTCCCTGAATTTTCAGCCCCTTATAATTCTTCCTTGCATCTTAATGAGCACTCGGGATATGTTTGATATGAGACGTCAATGACAAGGAGTAAGTTATTAAAAGAATAAATACTACTAGGGATGAATTCTCTAACTATTACATCTAATTGTGATGTTTGAGTATGCTAAAAAAAAAAATCCCAAAACCAAACCAAACAATTAAGTACAAATAACAGCTATTTCTTAGTGTCTACCATGTGGCTGGTGAGTTCTCAACTCTTTATGTTGTTTTACCTCTTGCAACAATACTTTGAGGTAGGTAATAATATCCCCATTTTAAAAATGAGGAAACTGGGGCCTTAAGTGGAGGCATTACATTAAATGGTTTGCCCAAGGTTTCATAGCTAGTAATGGTGGAGCCAGGCTCTGAATGCAGCCTCTCTGGTTCCAACATTGAAGCTCTTAATCACCTCATTAGAAGTTGCCATTATGTTTCTTTTGGTAATAAATGGGAATTTTTATAATGAGGTGCTGTTTGGCATCCAATTTTCATTAGAATGTAGGATGAAAAAGAATCCGTAAATAAAAGGGCCCTGTAGATGGTTCTGATACATACACAATATAAACCCGAGGAAGATTCTGTCATAGCAAAAGGACTGCACATGATTGGGCAAATATCATTTATTATACATTATGTTAGGACAATTTGTACCTCAAAATTCTTATGGAAATGGCTTTACTTTGGTAAGAATCAACATTACAACTACAATTCCAAGTCCCAGAGTATAAAACCAAAGAGAAAACAGATGTCCAGATAAATACTTTGAATGAGTATGAGAATGGAATTGACTAGGGTGACCATCCTAGTTCTTTATTGGTAGTTCCCCTGGGCCAATCTCTCAGTTATGATTTCTAGGACTTTTTTTTTCTCCAGGTACTGAGGATCTTCCTCTTTTCCATTAGTTTTCCCTAGGGACAACTAGGACTCTATACACATACCTAAAAATCTGGGGACTGATGATTGGCATGTAAGAACCAACAGAAAGAAAATTTAGAGAAGAAAAAGTGAAAAACAAATGCTAGGGTCAAAACTGAAGAAAACCAAGCCATGTCGGTAAGAAAATGTGTGCAAACCAAGTCCGTTGCTTCATTTTATCTCGTCCAGTTCAGGAACGCATCCCGAGGGCTCAGGGTAACTAGGCAACGAGGTTGCCCCAGTAACGTAGGAAGCAAGGAGGACTTCCCCATTTAGGGCTCGGGGCAGCCCTTCCGGGCCCGGAGCCCGCGCGGTGGGAGGGGTGAAGGATGCCAGGCTCTCGCGAGAGCTGCGTATGTGTTCGTACTGAAGCGTCTTCGCGGTTGCCCTGAGGGACACGGTGCGGTAGCCAGGGGCAGGCGCCCGGAGCGCTTCAGATGGCTTCTCAGAAAGGAATGCCCTCCTCGGCCCTGCGGGTTCTGGAAGAAGTGTTGGGCATGGGCTCGACGGCTGCCGGGGACACCGCGGAGGCGGTGGCCGCCGAGGGCGCCTACTACCTGGAGCGTATCCTTCCCGAGTAGGCGCGGCACCCAGACGCTGGCCGCGGTAACGGGTGTTGGGGGCGAGGGCGCGGGCTTCCCGCTCTGGGTGCCCTGTGAAGCTTGCGGACACCCAGCCGGTAGAGACGCCTATTAGACCTCTAGGTGGTTTCAACGCCACCGCGACCCCCTGATACCTACCCACTGTAATTTTTCGCCTGTAGTAGTTGTAGGCTGATGTGTTCCTGTTGGAAAAAGTTAGTAGTCACCACTCAGTAAACTTTGCATTTTATTTTAAAGTAGCACAACAAATTAATCCAATCCTCCTTTACCTCAGGGGTTTTCTTAAGCCCCCAAACCTTCAGAATGCCGTGAAAATAAATCCGTAGGGCAACATCAGGAGGTTAAGGAAAAGACCGCTACCTCTAGGCTTTAAGGAGAGGAAGGAGGAAGCTCAGAATATCCAGCTGGATCCTGTAGATGGTCCAATTGTCTAATGCTTAAGTGATTTGTTTTGGTAGCGTCTACTTACTGGGTAGTTTCAATCTGGGCTACTTAATGATAAAAATACCACCCCCCCCGCCCCCCCTCCGCCTTTAGCAACTAAATGGTAACCTCGTGACCTGACGAGGCTCAGAGATGTTAGGAAGAAACAAGATCAGACAGTGATGAGCGATTATCATTGGAAATAACCAGAAAAATTGAATAGCTATATGTGGATAATTAGGTTCACTATTTCTTGTGTAAAGCTTTTGAGCTCCCCTTCTCTAAATTAATGGTACTGAGGAGAGGGGGAGGGTTCATGAGAAAAAGATAACTACTCCATTCTTCAGGCAGATAGGAGAGAGATGGGTAATCAGTTTTATTAAAGGTATCAAGGAAACTGCAAAATCTACCTTATTTTTTTGTCCAAATATAATCCCCCCGGATTTAATTCAAGATTCCAGGGATCCAGCAATGATTCATTTTGTAGGCTTTTAAACTGATTAACCTGTCCTGACTCAGGCCCAGTATACATCCCTGCTACAGGGAGCTTTGAAGAACTTGGTTAAAAAGCTCAAAGAAAATATATAGTATTTCATTCAGTGCAAACATGATTTTTACAGGAATATGTTCGAATAGTTTGAAATAAATTTGAATGAAATATGTGGGTGCTCTAGTGTCTTAAGTGAGGTTTTATACTCTGTTTTCCTAGCTCTTAACAAGCTGTCTTTTCCAGTAATCTTCCTTTTTAAATTCAAAAACAATTCAACGACTCTTTCAGCGCTAATCTACATCAAAGTATAAAGTTATCCAATGCCCATACTAGTGATAACCAGGCATCTTATATCTGTCAGCATTAAAATGATTTCTATCACAATAGTTTATAATACTGCTTTTAATTTTTTTTTAACATCTTTTTTGGGGTATAATTGCTTTACAACGGTGAGTTAATTTCTGCTCTATAACAAAGTGAATAAAAATATGGAATGCTTCACGAATTTGCATGTCATCCTTGTGCAGGGGCCATGCTAATCTCTGTATCGTTCCAATTTTAGTATATGTGCTGCCGAAGCGAGCACACTGCTTTTAATTTTTAAACTTGTATAGGGCGAGATGCAAACTTAGACGACATAGTTCTTATCTTACTTAGCTATCTCCAGAACTTTAAGAAATCTAATCATGGAATGTATGAATCCTCTAGTGAACACTTTTTTAGAAAGATATTTGCAGCTTTGTAAAATATAAGGCTAGATTTTAACAAAGTGATCTGTAAACGGGCAAGTAGGTATCTCTAGTAATTGTAAAGAAGATTGGTCGTCTTTCGTGAATGAATGCTCTATTAAAAATCAATACAACTTGAGAGAGGTTTTCACTCATAGTAGTGATCAGGGGTTGCCTTTTAATGTGTGGCTGCAGACATTTAAGAGTGCCTATTCCAGCTGAGAGATGCAGGCTGGAATGAATTGTATTAAGAAAGCTAATGCTTAATTGATTTTTTTGCTACTTGTCTAAAGAAAGACCTTATTCAAGGAAGAGTAATGAAATGCATGGACTCCAGGGAAGTAGAGCCCCCAACGTAGTATTGTTTTTGTTACCTACCTCTCTTTGTGCTGATTCTCTGATCCCCTAACTGGCTTTTGATTATTATTTTAACTTTCTAGACATTTTAACGCTAAGAATTTGACTGAGAATTTGCTGACCCCTGAAAAGGTCTCCTTTGGCCCCAACAGCAGTTTGTGAGGGTTGACTGAATTTAAGCCTGTCCTTTGAGGCTAACCAACTCTGGATGCAGTCCCAAAGTCAACTGTTTCAAAAATGCAAATTAAGGATTCCAGACTCTGAAATATGGTGATCACACTAAACCAATACCCCATCTAAGATGCATGCTTTTCTTCTTAAGTAATATCCTTAGCCAGTATCTCACTGCAGTGGTAATGTTTACTGATAACTTTGTTTAATTAAAACAGAACTTTTGTTATTTTTAAAAGTTATTTTGTTATTTACTGCTTTTAACAGTTATTTTTCCTCTAAGATGTTACTTCTCTGGAATATTTATAGTATTAAGTAAGAAAATATTAGTAAAATCCTTAATAATCATTATGTTCTCAAGTAGTGTATTTCTTATTATCATTGGAAAACTGGATTTGCTCATGGGTGCTTAATTGCATCCTACATATATTCAAATAAAAAGGATAGACAGTTTGAATGTAGAATGTAGAGGCATGTTACTAAACCTGGAGTGCTGAATTCTACATGCACAAAAGTCGTAGATTATTTGGAGAGAAAAAAATTATATTTTGTTCTGTGTCTTCTAGACTAGGCAGATGTTACTGTGTATATGAATCCAAGATATGGATCTTGAAATGAAGATTCTAATTCAGTAAGTGCGGGTTTCAGGGGTTGAGATCCTGCATCATTAACAGGCTCCCAGGTGCTGCTGGTGTGGCTGATCTAAGGACTATAATTGGAGTAGCAAGGCTGTAGACAAATATCTTAACCTCTAGCCTTTATGTTTTCAGATAGAGGTATAATATATAGACCCCATATCTTTGGTAGAAGTTGGAAAAACTTACACCACCATCCACTATGAGAACCTTATATGTTGAAAGAAAATTATTTTCCAGGTTCTGAGGCAGAAGATGGGCAACAGCCGTCTTAGGCAGGAGTGGCCAATAAATTTCCACATTTGCCAATTCTATTGAATTGGTAGTGGTTCCGTGGCATGTGGTATTAAGACTTGGTAGGAAAGACTGAAGGAAGCAAACAGCAATGGGAATTGTGACAGCAAGTGTGCCAGTTATTTGCCACCTTTGGTCTATTTTCAGTTAACTTTATTTAAACTGGCTTTCCTAAGAAAGGGAACATGACTATAATGTTTGGTATTTACAATACATTTATTTCCATTTAGTGAGTAAAATGTTGATCATGGAGGATACAGGCTAGACTTTAGATTGCCTTTGTATACATTGATTCTGCAGTGATATCAAAGATTACAAAGCAATTTCTGTCTATATCAACTTTGGGAAATCATGTAAAATATAATTAGCTTTATGTTTCACTCCAGTTCTTTATAAAGCTGGTGCTACTGGCAGTGATCACTACCTACAGTTGCAGTAGTGGAGGAGACCAGTGTGTGAGGAACTTTGTATGCTGCTCTCATCTGAAAATTGTTCATTTCTTTCTGGCTGTGGTCCATTTGCACAACCTTGTTTGTGACCCCATCATACCAACTGTCACATCAAACTCTGCTCCATTAGGCCAGCTGAAATGCTTCTCTGAAGCTTCTTGCAGTTGTATCTTCTGTAGTACTCGGTGGATTTAGGGCTTCATGGCAGTTTCAGTGTGGGTGTATATTGGCCTGTTTTCTGACAAGATCTGCAAGGTCAGGATCTGGTGCAGATTCTGTTCGTGTAGAAACTACTAGTTCACTGAAGTACCAGGGAACTAATTCATAGTATGCAAACTCACAAGTACTACTAAATTCCTTCCAGAGCAAGTGGAGATATGGAGAATGACCCTTAGTCTGAGACCAGGCCATGACTACAGGATATAGTACCTGGCTTGGAAGGGGGTGGTGCTGTGGACTGTGGGTGCAGGCCAGGGAGGAAAGAGGGCCACAGATAGTACCCTGGGCAAGATCAGACTAGAAAACCAGGCACAAAATTAAGTGTCAAGTCAAGCTCAAGCTCTAGAAATGCAGGACCAGATCTGAGTGGAATAGTCAGAGTAGAAAAAAATGAATTTTGGAACTGGAGTTCAATGATGTTTTTTGAAGGAAAACTAGGCAGGTAATGGGAAGGGAGTTTTGTAGGGGCTCAGAGTCAGCTTGGCAAGAAGAAACTGATATTAAGCCAGCATACCAGTTTATTATTCTGCAGTGGAAAAATAACTTTGTATGAAAATTGTGACCAGCTTAATTGTATGGACATTTCCTGGAGAATAGGATCACCTAAGAGATTAGATTACAGATGAGAAAGTTGCCCAGTAAAAGTAGAATCAAAATTAAAGGTTTTATTTTTCAGGCAGTTCTTGACAAACTGTGCATTTCTACCCTACCAATATTGCTTCTAAAGCAGTGCTTTCCAACCTTTTTCACACACGATGCTCCATCAGATCCTGCTTCACTCTCTCTTTCTGGCTGTCCCAAGGGCCAAGGGGATCAATATCTGTACAGTCCAAAGTTTTCTCTTTATGAAAACCTAAGAGCGTGATTTCTCTCAGGCGTCAGAATCAGAGATTGCTGTACATCTGCTGAGAAACTCATCTGTTTTCATTGGATGGATACTGAATTGGTATCTGATTACATTTCCCTTTTTACCCTGACTGCTGGGAAGCTTAGAGTCAAACCTGTGGCATATAACAAAGTTCATGAGACCTTATGGCCTGTACTGTACCTTACTTCTACTGTTTCCCTTTCTCTGCTGATTTCCATATTCATTTATTTTTATCTCCCTGTAGCTGTATGCATGTCTGTAAACTGCCACAGAATTGTTTTGGGATTTGTTTGTGCATTTGTCCATGTGTTGCGAGCCGGCTAGCCAGCTAGACAGATACATGCGAAAGTACATTTCCTTCTTTAGTAATGCTGCAACATCACATTTCAGCTAAGTTGCTTCTGAGAAGGAAGATTTTCTGTTCACATCATATTGTGGGTACTAACAGTATCAATTAAGGAGGATCCTGGTTCCTGTTTTGGGTATTTGTACTCTTCCTGATCTTTTGTTTGGTTAATCTCTTGCCCTTGGTTTATTGAATCCTTGGGTGATAGCCCTGTAGCTCTTTTATATTTCTCCTTCCTTTAGGGTCTTCAGACTGAGCTGTTTAAAGGATTTGATTTATCTGTTTGTAATATGACACTTGAGAGTTTGGAAAACAAATAGGTGAGAATTCATTACTGAGGATATTGGTAAAAATTGCACATTGCTATTGTGTCACTGTAGAAACAGCACAGTGTAGTTGAAAATTCATGGTATTTATATTTAAGAAACTTGTCTTTGTCACTCATATCTTTGATTTTGGCCAAATCTATTCATCTTCCTGACTTAGTTTCCTTTATTTTTTTTCAATTTAGAGATTACTGTATCTGTGCCATTCAATCTCACAGGGTTTTAAGAGTACCTATGGTTATGATCCATGTGACAATACTTTTTAAACTTTATAAAATGGTAGTTATTTTTCTCTTACTCTTTTTTGATTATGGGAAACAATATATTATTAGTGATTATAATCCGTTCCCTAGAATATTTTTTTTTGGTGGCAGTATACAAGTGTTGTTTTATATTTTCAAAGCTTTGAGGACAAATCACTTTTTACTCTATAGAGCCATGTTCAAGAAGCTTTGCTTTGATGTTTCTTCCTCACAGTGAATAAGCAGTTGGCTTATTTACAATTATAAACTCTATCCAGATCATTTTAGAATGTTAACTTCTTTGTGAAATTTATTATGGTATAAGCAGTGATGAAGGATAGCATTACTTTTCTGGAGACTCACAGGCAAGTGACTGCCTACAAAGTCAGCTTCTAATAGTTGTTTCTCAGAAGGGGACATATTTTTCCATAAAAAAGAGGCTGAACTTCCTGTAGCTGAACCTAAGGAAATTTTATATCATTAAGTGAACATGTGTCAGAAAAATATAAATCTAGAAAAGGAGGAAGATTCAGAATGTCTTTTATGTATCCATTCATCTTAACACTAGATCATGGGAGACTTAGGAGACTTCTCCACAGGTACTCATCTCTTTCCAGAATAGGGAAAATAACAACAAACACTTGTATAGTATTTATTATAAGCCAGGCACCATTCTAAATGATTTACATATGTTAATTTGTGTTAACAAGAGAGGTAGTATAGTATAGTGAAACCTAAGCTTCTGGGGCTGATTCCCAACTCTGTTAGGTCCTGATTGTGTAACTGCATTTGAGTCCTGATCTGTAAAACAGAGATAATAATAGTTCAGCCTCATTGGTAGGATGAGGATGAAATGAGTTAATACATGTAAAACCCTTAGGACAGTGCCTGGCTCCTGTTAAATACTATGTGTGTGTTATCAGTTCTTATGACAAACAACAGAAGTTGTTATACACACCGTCAGGTTACTCTTGCAGGATGGGATGACAGAGAAATTTCTTATAACCCGCAGCAAAATGAAAACTAGGCTAATCTAATCTTTGATTTTCATAACCATTGCTGTGCACTGAAGTGTTTAATTTTATACCTTTTAAACTTGGCCTAATAAAGTCTGTGCATTTGAAAAAAAATGTAAACCTACTGACCAATCAACAAAATAGCATTACTGGAGTGTATTTGGATTTCTTTTAAAATTAAATGTTGTCTTGAAGTTTTCATTTGTAATTAGACTAACTTGTAATTTTTGAAGGTCTTAGAGCAATGCTGTTAGAAGTTTTTATTAGAATCATTTCCACTGATATTTTAATGCTGATATATCTTGATAATTTATGAACTGCTGAGTTATGATTATTAAGTAGTTTATATTTGCTTAAACATTAGGCTGTCTTTTCTGAGAAGATAATTTTAAAATTGAGATATGTAAGAAAGAGAGTGGAGGTGTAAGTATCTTTTATTGATAAAAACATTGAAATCTATATTTTACTTATATTTAAATCTTAGTGTGCTTTGTTTTTTTCATTCACAATACTTTAAACCAAATAAAGAAGTCACACTGCATTGTGAATGACTAAGAAACTCCGGAAAATTCACTGTGGTTTGAGATGTGTTTGAAAATTTACTGTCATAGTTTTCCTGTCCATCATTTTTCTTATCTCTTTCTAATTTATGTTATGATACCATGTACATTTTTGTAAGCCTTCTTAGAATCAAATTGGAAATCATTAGATAGTAAATAGATTAAAAATATAGTTTTTCATGAGTTTGGGTTGTTTGAATAATAATTTAAAATAACAATTAAGATATTTTGTCTTAAAACATCTATAAATGTAGGCTGTATGAGGAAGAGAAATTTTAAAAAATAGCTTAATTTACATGTATTTACTAACTTGGTGAGATACTTGGATATAATACTGTATTTTAAGGTTATCTCAATTTTTAAATATAATAATTTTATTCCATTATTTTGAGATTCAAACTTAACAGTACATTTAGAGGTCACCATAACTGAAACATCTGAAGATGATTATGAATATGAAGAGGTAATTTGTTCATTTTACCTATTCTATACATTCATTACAGTTATTCCTGTGAAATATTCATTTTATTTTTTCTTAAAAATTTTTTTTCTTAAGTGATGCTACTTTTTCAACTGAATTTAGCTAATCAGCTGGTTAAGAGTGAGGTTTGAAAATTCAATTTAAAAATTTAGATTGGTTAACACATCTGGCTCTTTTGATTTTCTTGTTAATTGTCCTTCAGAGTCAGCTTCTCATCACCTGCCTTGTGGATCCACACTATAGTCTGTCGTCTCTGTCCAGCAGGTGTTCCCAATCATCCAGTCTAGGTTTCCCAGATTCCTACTACCTAGCTGGAGCTCAGATCCTATGGTTCCCTTCAACTTAGCAATACTTTAGTCTAATATAGTTACTGTCTCAAACCTGTCCTTTAATTCATTGTTCCAAGGGAACCTATCATTACATCTGAGACTTGGAAGGCAGAGTCACTCCAAGATGACAGAAGCTGTGAATGAAACTGTGGAAGCAAGCCTGGCATTTGTGGCCTGGGCAAACAGGAGACAGGACAAACACAGAAGATAGGCTTTGTATTACTACTGGTAAAATGGAGATAATATTAATACATACCACATGAAATGACTTAATAAATGTAACAGGCTTAAAGCTGTGATCAGCACATAAGAAGCATGCAATAAGTGTTCACTCTCATTAATGTCATAACTAGAGTCAGTTGCATTCTTCCGAGAGGTTAACATTCAGGCAGTGAGTTTTGTTTTGCTTTTTAATATTAGACATAATTTATTAGATATTTGCAGTTGCTAGTAGTTATGAAAAGTAATGGTGGAGAAAATCTGGGATGCGGAGAGAATGGTGGCATTTAGATGGCCTAACATTCTTTTTTTTCAGCAGAGTTGTTAGACTACATTTGTCAGTATAGGTAAAAGCAGTTGCCCGTAAGCTAACCTCAAGTTCATCAGTAGTAACACTGAGTGATGTTTATAAGGAAGTCAGAGGGCTGCCTACTTGTTACTTTATTTTTCATGGATCTTCAGAATGACATCGTGTCTTACATAAAGTGTATTTCTTTGATCCTTTGTTTTGTGAGGCAAATTTATTTCTAAAATGAAATAAGGTATTTTTATATTCCTGCTAACTCTTCCTATCATTCTCTTTCTCTGTTATTTAGATACCAGATGACAATTATAGCATTCCAGAGGGTGAAGAAGACCTGGCAAAAGCAGTTCAGATAGTCCAAGAACAGGCTACAGATACTCAAATTTTGGTGAGAATTTTGAACACAACCATAGCCTATAGTTTAACAGTGATACTTTCTACACGAAGTTTTGAAAGTCATTTAAACTATAAATACTTCACTTACTAGATGCAACTCTATCACCTGACATCTTTTTCACTTCTATTAGTTTATCATCTAACCTTCACTTTTAGTAAGTAGTCATATTTACTTTGCCTTGGATCATCATTTTCCACATGATGTTCACTTTTGCATGACTTTGCAACAAATGACACTTTCTCTCAGAACTCTTTTTAATCTCAATAGAGTTTAAACAAGGATTTTCAGCACTTGTACAGAACTTGGTATTGTATACATATTCTACAGTCTGTTTTGTAAGCATCTGTATTTTTTGTTTTTCATGGAAGTATTTAGATCACAGGAAATGCCTAATATATTATGCTTTTTTTCTTGTGAGGCTGATGAACTAATTTCACTAGAAAATATGGTGGGGATGCTTTCTGATTATAATACCACCAATTAACAGTACATGGAATGATGGCATTCCTGTAAAATTGCAAGCTCAATTAAAAATTGACAATAATGATGATAGCAAAAATATTTTTAAAGTGCTACCAATACTAATTAACACTGAAGTCATACCAATACAAATTAAGAAGGCTGCTTTTCTTCAAAAATGAAACCTTTACTGTGAAATATGAAGGAAATTATTATACCCTTATTTAGGTGCAGATTTGGCTTCCTCAGTGCAAAATAGTATGTGATAGACTTCACTCCATATTCTGCCCTTTGTCAATCTTTCCATATTTTGCAGATTTCCTTGGTTCAGAAATCTAGTTACTCCTTTCCAAAATATCTGTCCATTCAAAATTGAAAAATGCTGAAGAGGAGGATTTTTTGAATCCAGAATTGATTATATTCTAAGTGGAGGGCTTTAGCTCATAGTAAACTCTATTCTCTAATATATCCTATGGATATAGTTCCTTCTAGGTAGACGTAAAGTGAAGTCTACTATGCAGACTTTATTAGTCTGTTGGATATCTCAATGCAGTAATTTATAAGAAAGTTTTAAAACATAGCATTTTGAACGATGAGCAGTGAATAAACATATCAGTTGCACTCTATGTATTACTTATCATCTTCCTTCTTGCTTTACATCATTAAGTAAAGAAGGATTAAAAAAATACTTTATGTACCACTCATTTATATTGGTACTTGGTAACATAGATATGCCTAACACAGTGCTTGGCACATAGTAGGCACTAAATGAATAGCAGTTAAATAAATGAATAGATAAATGAATCATTGAATGAAAAAATTATGACCAAACTGTAATTGCATCTTTGTATGTGGTATCATGCTAGAAGGTGCTTGTAAATCCAAAGATAAATCCAAGAAGGGCAATTGGTGAATAAATTCAACGTAGTAGCTGTCGTATCTTCTGAACTAAATATCAGTAATTCTTCTGTCATCAGTTTCTCAGAAGCTTTCTTTTATCATAAGCTTGCAAGAGGTAACTTTCTAGATTTATGACATATTTATAGCTTGTTGACTCTCATTTAAGGTTTTATCTGTTTTTTGAGTTCTTTGGAGGAACTGTGCTATGCAGAAAACTCACAAATTTTCCCTTAAGCTTTTAAAATTAAATATGAATTCATTTTATGATAAGCATTTCAGTTATGTATTTCTAATTTGGTTTTTGTTTCTATAGTATTTTATCTTCAAAAACTAGCTTTGAGTTGTGCCATGGGCTTTCTGTTTTAAGAATATTTATTGCTTATGAAACCCACTTCCTTTTGTTATGATTTTATTACATCTGTTTATGAGCAAGATATATTTTCTTCTATGTTAGAGGATAGTAGTAGTCTCAATTGAACAGGGACTTTTAGAAAATTCATTAAAGACTGCAAGTAAAAAAGGTCATCATTACATTAGGAATGTTGAATATAGTTGAAATTATTGAAAAGTTGAAAGTTGGAAATAATGTAAGTAGTTTTATTGGTTAAAAAATTAACAAGGATTATTTATATAAGAGTTGACATTTAAATGAATTTTTATAATTTTCTTTAAACCTTGATAATATATATGAAAAATCTGAGAATTGATGCATGTTTTATTTCATAAATTTTAAACTTTTTATCCTATAAAAATGTTTCCTTGATAGGTGCAATGTTTCAGAAATCTGAAATAAAATATAGTTTTATCATATTTAAAGTAATTAATGAAAAAAATTAATGTAGGAAATGTTATTAATCTGTGACAAATGTGTGGTTTGGTTGTACTGTCCATTGTTTCTTGAAACTGAAGTCTTTTTTCTAAGTATAAATGTAAGTAGAAATAGGAATACAGGCACACACACACGTACACACACATATTCCTTAGAAATACTTGTATGTAATTTTATGAAAGAAAGTCTACTTATATTCAAGCTGGGTTTTCCCCTTTACACTGTGAGCATATTATTGCCATTTTGGGGGGTAATTCTTTAGCTGTTTTGGTTCGTGATTTTTTTGTTTTGCTAATTTTGGAGGTAAAATCTTAAAGGTCCATGTATTGCCATAATAATATAATATTTATAAACTTATAAGTTTGATCTTTAAAGATAACAGTAGCGGAGTACCTAAATCATAACACTGTTACATTTCCTGACATCTTCTATCCATCTCCTCCTCTAAGAATATAAGGCATTTCTTTGAAATAGTCATGTGTTTCTGAAGAAGATGAATTGATAACTGAACAAAACTACTATACTGTTTAACGTATTAATCAGTAGTTCTCAAAGAATTTTACTCTAAGATATTTTCCTACATATTTATTAAGAATTACTATCAAATATTTTCATATTAAAGTTATGTTCTTATAAGAAAAACGTAGCTCAGGATTAGTTATTCCTTTCATTTATTTATTTATTTTTAACATCTTTATTGGAGTATAATTGCATTGCAGTGGTGTGTTAGTTTCTGCTTTATAACAAAGTGAATCAGCTATACATATACATATATCCCCATGTCTCCTCCCACTTGTGTCTCCCTCCCATCCTCCCTATCCCACCCCTCTAGGTGGTCACAAAGCACCGAGCTGATCTCCCTGTGCTATGTGGCTGCTTCTCACTAGCTAACTATTTTACATTTGGTACTATATATAAGTCCATGCCACTCTCTCACTTTGTCCCTGCTTACCCTTCCCCCCCCATGTCCTCAAGTCTATTCTCTACATCTCTGTCTTTATTCCTGTCCTGCCCCTATGTTCTTCAGAACTTTTTTTTTTTTAGATTGCATATATATTTGTTAGCATATGTTATTTGTTTTTCTCTTTCTGACTTACTTCACCCTGTATGACGGACTCTAGGTCCATCCACCTCACTACAAATAACTCAGTTTCGTTTCTTTTTATGGCTGAGTAATATTCCATTGTATATATGTGCCACATCTTTATCCGTTCATCTGTCAGTGGACACTTAGGTTGCTTCCATGTCCTGGCTATTGCAAATAGAGCTGCAATGAACATTGTGGTACATGACTCTTTTTGAATTATGGTTTTCTCAGGGTATATGCCCAGTAGTGGGATAGCTGGGTCGTATGGTAGTTCTATTTTTAGTTTTTTAAGGAACCTTCATACTGTTCTCCATAGTGGCTGTATTAATTTACATTCCCACCAACAGTGCAAGAGGGTTCCCTTTTCTCCACACCCTCTCCAGCATTTATTGTTTCTAGATTTTTTGATGATGGCCATTCTGACTGGTGTGAGGTGATACCTCATTGTACTTTTGATTTGCATTTCTCTAAAGATAAGTGATATTGAGTATTCTTTCATGTGTTTGTTGGCAATCTGTATATCTTCTTTGGAGAAATGTCTGTTTAGGCCTTCTGCCCATTTTTGGATTGGGTTGTTTGTTTCTTTGATATTGAGCTGCTTGTAGTATTGGAGATTAATCCTTTGTCAGTTGCTTCATTTGCAAATATTTTCTCCCATTCTGAGGGTTGTCTTTTTGTCTTGTTTATGGTTTCCTTTGCTATGCAAAAGCTTTTAAGTTTCATTAGGTCCCATTAGTTTATTTTTTGTTTTTATTTCCATTTCCCTAGGAAGTGAGTCAAAAAGGATCTTGCTGTCATTTATGTCAGAGTGTTCTGCCTATGTTTTCCTCTAAGAGTTTTATAGTGTCTGGCATTACATTTAGGTCTTTAATCCATTTGGAGTTTATTTTTGTGTATGGTGTTGGGGAGTGTTCTAACGTCATTCTTTTACATGTAGCTGTCCAGTTTTCCCAGCACCACTTATTGAAGAGGCTGTCTTTTCTTCATTGTATATTCTTGCCTCCTTTATCAAAAATAAGGTGACCATGTGTGCATAGGTTTATCTCTGGGCTTTCTATCCTGTTCCATTGATCTATATTTCTGTTTTTGTGCCAGTACCATACTGTCTTGATTAGTGTAGCTTTGTAGTACAGCCTGAATTCAGGGAGCCTGATTCCTCCAACTCCGTTTTTCTCTCTCAAGATTGTTTTGGCTTTTCAGTATCTTTTGTGTTTCCATGCAAATTGTGAAATTTTTTGCTCTAGTTCTGTGATAAATGCCATTGATAGTTTGATAGTGATTGCACTGAACCTGTAGATTGCTTTGGGTACTGTAGTCATTTTCACAGTGTTGATTCTTCCAGTCCAAGAACATGGTATATCTCTCCATCTCTTTGTATCATCTTTAATTTCTTTCATCAGTGTTTTATAGTTTTCTGCATACAGGTCTTTTGTCTCCTTAGGTAGGTTTACTCTTAGGTATTTTATTCTTTTTGTTGCAGTGGTAAATGGGAGTGTTTCCTTAATTTCTCTTTCAGATTTTTCATCATTAGTGTATAGGAATGCAAGAGATTTCTGTGCATTAATTTTGTATCCTGCAACTTTACCAAATCCATTGATTAGCTCTAGTAGTTTTCTGGTAGAGTCTTTAGGATTCTCTATGTATCGTATCATGTCATCTGCATGTCTCTATATATACTATCATATATAGTATCATGTCTCTATGTATATAGTATTACGTATAGTGACAGTTTTACTCCTTCTTTTCAGATTTGGATTCCTTTTATTTCTTTTTCTTCTATGATTGCTGTGGCTAAAACCTCCCAAACTATGCTGACTAATCGTAGTGAGAGTGGGCAACCTTGTCTTGTTCCTGATGTTAGTGGAAATGGTTTCAGTTTTTCACCATTGAGAACGATGTTGGCTGTGGGTTTGTCATATATGGCCTTTATTATGTTGAGGTGAGTTCCCTCTATGCCTACTTTCTGGGTTTTTTTTTTTATCATAAATGGGTGTTGAATTTTGTCATAAGCTTTTTCTGCATCTGTTGAGATGATCATATGGTTTTTATCCTTCAGTTTGCTAATATGGTGTATCACATTGATTGATTTGCATATATTGAAGAATCCTTGCATTCCTGGGATAAACCCCACTTGATCATGGTTTATGATCCTTTTAATGTGCTGTTGGATTCTGTTTGCTAGTATTTTGTTGAGGATTTTTGCATCTATGTTCATCAGTGAAATTGGCCTGTAGTTTTCTTTCTTTGTGACATCTTTGGTTTTGGTATCTGGTTTTGATGGTGGCCTTTTAGAATGTGTTGGGGAGTGTTCCTCTCTCTGCTGTATTTTGGAAGAGTTTGAAAAGGATAGGTGTTAGCTCTTCTCTAAATGTTTGGTAGAATTTAGTTGTGAAGCCATATGGTCCTGGGCTTTGGTTTGTTGGCAGATTTTTAATCACAGTCTCAATTTCAGTGCTTGTGATAGGTGTGTTTATATTTTCTATTTCATCCTGGTTCAGTTTCGGGAGGTTGTGCTCTTCTAAGAATGTGTCCATTTCTTCCAGGTTGTCCATTTTATTGGCATAGAGTTGCTTGTAGTAATCTCTCATGATTCTTTTTACTTCTGCAGTGTTAGCTGTTATTTCTCCTTTTTCGTTTCTATTTCAGTTGATTTGAGTCTTCTCCCTTTTTTTCTTGATGAGTCTGGCTAGTGGTTTATCAATTTTGTTTATCTTCTCAAAGAACCAGCTTTTAGTTTTATTGATCTTGGCTACTGTTTCCGTCATTTCATTTTCATTTATTTCTGATCTGATCTTATGATTTCTTTCCTTCTGCTAACTTTGGGGGTTTTTTGTTCTTCTTTCTCTAATTGCTTTAGGTATAAGGTTAGCTTGTTCATTTGATATGTTTCTTGTTTCTTGAGGTAGGATTTTATTGCTATAAACTTCCCTCTTAGAACTGCTTTTGCTGCATCCCATAGGTTTTGTGTCGTCATGTTTTCATTGTCATTTGTTTCCAGGTATTTTTTGACTTCCTTTTTGATTTCTTCAGTGATCTCTTGGTTATTAAGTAGTGTATTGTTTCCCCTCCATGTGTTTGTATTTTTTACAGATTTTTTCTTGTAATTGATATCTAGTCTCATAACGTTGTTGTCAGAAAAGATACTTGATATGATTTCAATTTTCTTAAATTTACCAAGGCTTGATTTGTGATAAGTGTTGAGAACAAAATCAGAGAGGACTTAAGAATTAATTAAATGTTGAATACCAAAAAATTACTGGACCATATATCAAAACTGTCTTGATATAGTTTGAACTATTCCACTCAGTGAGTTTCTTTGAAAACTGTTTTTTTGACTCCTGAGAATCAACTCTTTAATTCAAATTAAGTCAAAGATACTAGTTTGAAGAATCTATAGGCAAGGCTCGGGGTACAAGTAGCCTGGTTCTTTAACTGAAATTAAATGTGTACATCAAGGGACTAGGAACTCAATAATGACAAACAGCTCTTTTTATTGTGATTTAATCATTGAACATATAAAAGTAATGAAAATTATTTTATGTATTTATTTCATTAGCATATATGATATGTAAGATTTAAAATGAGAATGTTGATCTATACATATATGTATATTTAATTTGTTATATACTATTGTTAGGGCAAGGTGACCTCCTTGTTGTTTTTCAAACAATCCAATCACAGTCTTGCCTGCCTTTGTACTTGCTAATGCTGTATCTGGAACGTGACTCTACCTCTTCTCTAGATTTATGTTCAGATGCCGCTTTCTCAATGAAATCTTCCTTCATCACCCTATGTACATAGCAGCCCAGCTCTACACACATATCTGCTCCCTACCTGGCTTTCCCTCGCTTCAACCCTCTGTCTGTACCCCCAGGCACTTAGTACCATCTACCATACTATATATTTTTAATTTAGTTATTCATTTTCTGTCCCCATATTCTTGACTATTAGTTATGAGGACTGAGTCTTGTCTGTTTTCATCACTGCTTTATCCCTAGTGATTAAAATAGTTCCTGGACATAATAGTCAACAAAATTCTTTAAAAAGTGAATGAATGAATGAATGAATGAATGTAAGGCCTATGTGTACAATTAATCAAAGCTTTGATATTTTCAAAATAAGTAATTACACATTTAAATTTTAGGAGCAGAAAACAGTCCTTTCTTCAAAGCATGCAGTACCTGAAGCAATAGAAGGCTTTCTCTGCAATTTCCTGATCAAAATGGGAATGACTAGAACTCTTGATTGCTTTCAGTCTGAATGGTAAACAATTAAGTAAATAGTTCTCTAGAAATACTAACATTATTTAACATGTGTACTTTTAATCATCTTAAAAGACTTTGAGTGACTCGGCTTATGTAAAATGAATGAACTGGATAGAAACTTTTTTCATCACCACCACTGAAACCACAACACACATACACACACAATCAGGATATCAATTTCAAAGAAATTTTTAATATCTTTTCTAGATATATAAATTTAGGTGATTTTCAAGAATCAATAAAATGGAATGTCTCCTGTAGTTATATAATATGAAGCTATTTGATAAAATATTTTTTAAATGTCTTTTGAATAATTATAAGGGTATAATTTCCTGTATTAAGACATCCTACTAACAGTACTACTTTGCTTGTTTTACTTAGAGTGTAATGGCCTGCTTTTCTCTACTCACACAACTAATTTTTTTTCTACAAATATCCCTTCATTTAGAAGTAAGTGGAATTACATTGTCAAATGATACCTTTTTCTTGTTATAATTGAAAATTTAATAACTTATTGGTTATGAAAATCAGCAGGCATACTGTCTTTATTCCTTTGCCGTAGTGGTAATGTCACCAGACACATTTTCAGAGTCCTAACACTTGTTAACAAAATATTATTAAATAATTGGATAATAAAATGTTTGATTTTTAAAAGCCATTGATATTATAGAAAGAAGGAATAGTATGGTATATAAAGTTGTTTATAGTGTTTTGGAGTTCAATCCTAATTTTAAATATAGGTGCAATTTGTAATTTCTACTAATCCAACTTCGATTTAATTTTTATATTCTGCTTTTTTTCGTTCTCATCTACAGAGACCATGCACATAAAAGAAATCAGTTTCATTATTTTAAATTGCATGTCTAATGTTAATAAATTTAACTAGGAGAACCATTTTTGATTAATACAGTTTAGGAAAAAGAACAAGTTTGATGGTACAAAAATAATACTCTTCCTATTAAATCTGGAAGTTGTGTGAATGATTTTTATAAAAATGTCCCTAAGAAATAATTACAAATGTATTAGAAAATACATTTTTATAAAAGTAGGTAGATGGTTAATTTGCAGTACTAATGAAAGATTAATGTGGTTCAGTTTCCTTTTTTTCTTCTAAAGATATGTGTTAGGACATGTAGTGCTTACATGTTTGGCCAGTCCAAAGTATGAAATGATCCCCTTGGAGAAATCTGGAACCAAGTATGCTCTTAATTAGGTGCTTGTTGCCATATTATCCTTTTAGATTTAGCAATTTGAATTGAGATGAAATTTCAGAAAAGTACAATAGTATTAAGATTTATAGAACCCCTAAGTAAGCATTACATTTAGCATAATATTGTAATCATAATGTAAAATTTGTATAAATAACTCTTCATTATATGGGCTTAGTAATACTGTGGTTCAAATTATTTTATTCTTATCCCTAGCCACCAGTTTGTAATGAGATTACAAATTATTTGTAATGAGATTATACTGTATTGGATATTTTTATTTCAAATGAAACATTTTTTACTTTGATCAGAAACTTTTACTTATTATGCATAGTAAGACTGTAGGAATATTTTATATATATATATATATATATATATATATATATATATATATATAATTATTATTTTTTGCGGTACGTGGGTCTCTCGCTGCTGTGGCCTCTCCCGTTGAGAAGCACAGGCTCCGGACGCGCAGGCTCAGTGGCCATGGCTCACAGGGCACAGCCGCTCCGCAGCATGTGGGATCTTCCCGGACCGGGGCACAAACCTGTGTCCCCTGCATCGGCAGGCGGACTCCCAACCACTGCTCCACCAGGGAAGCCCATATATATTATTTTTATAATTTCTTATTATAGAGAAAAACACTTGTAATATATCATTGCTGTAAATTCATTTAATTTTACAAAAGGGGTGAAGCAAGGTTTCTCTATTGTTGGTTTGTAAAAAAAAAAAAAAAAAAAAAACCCACAAAAATCAAACAAAAACTCCCCAAACCAAAAAACCTGGGCAGTGAAATTTGGCTTATGTTCCTTCATTCCTCAAACAGTAATTGCAGTAAATCCATTGAATCTGGGGTCAGCAAACTAAGGCTCTGGGGCCAAATCTAACATGCCTCCTGTTTTGGTAAATAAAATTTTATTGGAACACAGCCATGACCTATCTTTTAGGTATTGTCTATTTGTCTCTGGTTGCTTTCACACTATTACATTTAATGGCAAAGTTAATTAGTCACAGCGGAGACCATATGGCCCAGAAACTTCTTTTTTTTCTCCAAATTCTAAATATTTATTTTCTGACTGTTAACACACACAGAAAAGATTATACATATTCATAATATTCTATGAACCACACAAAGTCTGCACTATGGGTTTAGTCAATGATATTTTTATGACCCTTTAGAAGTGCTCTGTGGACAATTATAATTTCCCTGGGGGCAAAATTAAAGAAAGGGTTAAAATGGAGAAATTATGGTAGTGCATTTTATGTACCCTTACGGAGCATATGTCAACCATCTCCTTTCCTCCACTGGATTGTTTTACTGGCTGTTAACAAGGTCAGGACTCACGCAAAATGTACATTCTTGCTCTTTGCCTCTTCCTCTTATTATCTCTAACTCACTCCAACTCTTCTTCCCTTTACAGCCAAGTGTTTTGAAAACAGGCTATTTTCTTTCTTTCTTTACTCTTTTACATCTTTGGTTCTCTCCAGTTTGGCTTCTGTTCCTACCATTCTACTGAAGGTTGGATGGTAGTAAAAATGCCATCAAATGTAATAGTGCAATTATTTATAGTATTTAATTGCTATTTTAATTTTTTCTTAATTTTAGAAGAAATTATAAATTAGTATAATATTCCTTTAATTTTCACAAAAGGGTAAATATTGCTGCTTTTAGCCAATAAAATTTGGCATAATACATAATTACTCAAACGTGGGTAGTGCAGTTAAAACTTTTACCACATATTAATTTATTTACATAGCATTTATTTTAGTGGCCTTCATATCACTTTTTTTTCTTCTTGAAATAATTTCTTTAGTGATTTTTTTTCTGCATTAAATAAAGCAAGTTGCTGAAAACCAATTTTATGGTCAGAAAAACTTTATGGTCCAATACTTCAGTCAATCCTTATGTCTTCTCTTTTGAGATAAGTATAAATCACATTCCAAATATGTATAGAAAAGTGATTTTATGCTTAAATGATTATCTATTTGTTGTTTTGTAAGTTGTGGCAAATATCATTTAATATTGATTCAATTATCTTAAACTTTTGGATATTTTACAGGGGTTTTCTTGCTATTTTTTGGTATCAGATAAGATATATATATAGCACAAAACATATGACTAGTAATGTGTAATATATTAATAAAGTTAAGATTGAAAATATGAAAATGCTGAAAATTAAACATTTTTAAACTAATATTTAGCTCATCTATAGCAAGCTTTGTAGGGATTTCTTTGTTAATAACTATATTACTTGAAATGTTTTTCTATGCTCTGGTTGTTTTTTATTTAACTTTATTAATTGCTACATATAATGATTAAAATTGTACTTATTTACAGATTTATAAATGATTTTCTGATGTTCCTTCTTATTTCACTGAGAAAATGGAAGTTCCACAACTCTTGCTTCCTCTCTACCAACCTGCCACCTCTGTTGTCAGCATTCTCCCTCTCTCCTGTCACAGTGGCTGAGCCATATATGCTGTCAGCTGAGGCCAGCTCTCCTCTACTGGATCCCAGCTCCTCTCACCTACTCAAGCACATGACTCCTGCAATTGTCCCCTCTCTTTCCTGCACTGTAAACTTTTTCCTTCTCTGCTGAATCACTCACATAAGCATAGAGATGTACAATAATATGTCATATATTAAAAAATAGAAGAAAACAAAACACCCTGGACTCCACTTTCTCTTCTAGGTTCATCTTGATTTCCTGGGCTCTGCTTTATAGCTTATCTCCTTGAAAGAGTTTGTTGCTACTTCCTCATTTCCTACTCTCTCATTCCTACTCTAGTTCCACTTTCACCTCCATGACTCTACTGAAACTTTTTTCAGTGACTTCACATTTCCAAATTCAGTGATTGATCCTCAGTACTCCTATTCAGTCTCCTTGCGTCATTTGTCACTGTTACCCATTTCTTATTTCTTGCAACACTTTCTTCACTTGGTCCCTGACCCAAGCACTCTTCTATTCTTTCACTACTTCACTGCCCCCTCTCTTTCTTAGTCTCTATTTGGTAGTATTTCCTTCTCTTCCCAATCTTGAAATAGTCCTAGGTCTTCCTTACTTCTCTCTTTACATTCACTTCCTAACTGGCCTCATCCAATCTTGTGACTTGAAAGTGTATCTATTTACTGATCATTCCCAGATTTAAACTGCATGTCCTAACTTTTCCCCTGAACTCTGGACATGTACTTATAATGTTCATTTTCACTTAATTGCCCAGCAGACATATTGCATTTAACATGGATAGAAACAGTTCCTTGATTTCTCTAAGCACCCAGTTCCTACTGCATTTGTCCCCACTAAATGTCTGTCTGTTGCTCAGCCAAAATCCTTGGAGTCATCCTTGACTTTTCTTTTGTAACCAACACCTGACATCTGATCTGTAGGAGAATCCTGTTGGCTCCATCTTTACAGCATGTCCAGAAGATACCCATTCCTCACAATCCTTACTGTTACCAACTTTGTCTAAGCCACCAATCTTTCTCTCCTGAACTATTGCAGCAGCCTCCTAACTAGACTCTCTGGTTCTACTCTTGCTTCTCTAGAGTCAGTTTCTTCAAACAGATTCCAGACTAATCCTTTTAAAACATAAATCTGATCAGTGTCACTTGTCTCTTAAAGCATTCTGATGGCTCTGATTCAGAGTAAAATTCCTCTTTCTGGCTCCCTGCTGTCTTCCTGACTTATCTTTCACCATTCTCTTTCCTACTCACTTAGTTGGCTCCGTTTCCAAATACTACAGATGTACTGGCTTTTTGCTTTGTATTGTATTTGTCAAACGCCTCCTTGTCTCAGGGCCTTTACATTTACTTTTCTATCAGCCAAGAATGCTCCTCTCCCACATAGCCACATGGCTTAGTCTCTCATTCCCTTCAGTTTCCTGCTGAAATATCACTTTGTCAGTTATACTTTCTCTGGCCACCTTATAAAAAATCTTACAAACACCCCCCATCATTCTCTACTTCAGTCTCTCTGTTTCTCTTATCTTGCTTTATTTTACTTCATAGAATATATCACCATCCACATTAGAACGGAAACTCCATTAGTCCATTAGGACTTGGACATTTTTGTTAATTTCACCAGTGTCTGGACTAGTGCCTGGAGCATAGGAGATGTTCAGTTATATTTTATGCACCATGATGATATTAGTACTTAGCAATTCATTAATATTTTATTTTAAAAATATCTTATGAATATTGACATTTTAAATTTAAAAAATTATATTGCAACTTATCACTATAAACATTCCCTAAGACTTAACTTTTTGGGCTTCCCTGGTGATGCAGTAGTTAAGAGTCCGCCTGCCAATGCAGGAGACATGGGTTCGAGCCCTGGTCCAGGAAGATCCCACATGCCGTGGAGCAGCTAAGCCCAAGCACCGCAACTGCTGAAGCCCACGTGCCTAAAGCCTGTGTTCCGCAACAAGAGCAGCAAGAGAAGCCACCACAATGAGAAGCCTGCGCACCGCAACGAAGAGTAGCCCCCGCTTGTCACAACTAGAGAAAGCCCATGTGCAGCAACGAAGACCTGATGCAGCCAAAAATAAATAAATAAATAAATAAATAAATTTTTAAAAAGTGATTTAACTTTTTGAAATGTACATAAATTAAGCCAATGTAGTAGAAAGAAACAATATAAAGTCTTTTGTTTGATTTTATCCTAGGTATGAGTTAATACAGAAGGGAGTAACTGAACTTAGAGGTGGCGGGCATGTTCCAGATGTCTACACTCAGAATATGCTTTTAGAAAATGAGAACAAAATTTTGAAGAAAGAATTGAAGCACTATAAACAAGCAGCTGAGTATGTTATTTTTTAATGACTTTTAAAAAAAATTTTGGACTAAATAAAAGTAAGGCATTGAATTAGCTAATAGGTGGATGGTGGTTAATGCAACAGAGCTTTAACTCTGGAGAAATGAATTATATGTCAATTCTAGTTGGAAAGAATATGAAAGGCTTCACCAGCAAATTAATTGAACAGATGAGCAGAACACTCACAACTGTAATTCACCAACAAGAGTGGAATGCAGGGGGTTGTGCAGGAGGTTGTTAATTTGTTATGTAACATTCGCTTCCTTATGTATTTTGATAGTCTTATCATTGCTTGTGGAAATCTTCCCCTATGAGGGTAAGCTAATTTCTGAGATAATAATAAAATTATAGAAAGCTAGAGGAAGGAAGGAGCTAGTGTATTCTTAGTAGAGCAATTTCAGTATTTGAAAGTTGCCCAAAGAGAGCTGTTATTTTGTAATTTCATAGCATGAATTTATGCACAGAAGAGAAACGTAACAGAAACCAAATATCTCTGCATGTTTCTTTCTTTCTAAATTAATGAAAGACATGCAAGTTTTGGCAAACAAACTTAGATAAATGTGCAGTGTTATTCTGGCAAAGACAAATATGTGAATGTGTTGACTTGGGGTAAACATACTCATCTAAGACAATGTTAGGTGAAAAATTAATGCTTAGATATGGAGTAGACAGTTTATCCTTTGTTCATTAATTTTTATTAAACATTTGAAGAGGGGCTTTCTCTGTTAAAGAATCATATTAAAACAAAAATTAGATAAACAGAACTACCATAAAGGAACATAATATTTCTAAGATCTTTGTAAAATACTTTAATGTAAAGAAACGAGACTGTATTGCCAGGTGAAGGAAACATTTAAAATAAGCTTCTGCTTTTGAAAGGTGGTGGTAAATAAATGATAATTTGTACGATTGTTTTATTCAGTTATTATGTGCACTTACAGAAATGTATTTTGCAAGTTATACAACTTTCATATTATCTATGGATGTACTATTTGGGATTTTACATTTTAGTTGGAAGTGTATGATGATCCACAGAATGATAGTACTAGAACCAGCATCCTCTCTATCCTCAGTTCCATTTCTCAGAAGTGGTTTGCACTCTTGGCCCTGACACTCACACCTAATGGATGCACTGGGAATTTGACACAGCAAATTTTTCAGAGTGCTGCCTGGCATACTGTTTCAGTTCCTGATCTCCTTTGAATTATTGCCTAAGTTTGCTAATTTCTTTTGAATAGGTAGAGCCTCTTTCTGCAATGAGTTTTGCCCCAGTGCTATGAAATGATCATTTTTATTACTGGTTGTTTATTGAATATTATATTTAATAACTATAATCAAAACCATATAAACTGTTGCCCATGCAAATTATTAACTTAATGTTAAAAGAAACCATGATTCAAACAGATATCACTCAAATGAAATCTGTCTCTTGTTCATGTTTACTAAAATATCAGATTACTAAATGTTTCTAAAATTTACTGTATTTACTAAAATATAGTTTTAGTTTCAGTGGGCTTATGGTATCTCTCAAATCTATCTTACTTGATATAATTAAACTTACACAAATTAGAAAAGGAAAATATTTATTTAGCTTAGTCTACCTGACATGGAAAATTTGAAGGAAAGCTGCTTGACCCTTAGTAAATGCCTAATATTTATATCATTGAATGAATATTAAGCAAATTGTGCTTCACAGCCCCTTTTGATGAAGGATGTCCCTGTGGCCTAATTTTGGTGGATACATTCCCAGAAAATGGAGACTGAAATTTTGTAAAGAATTCCCAAAACTACCTCTGTCATGCTACAAGTTTGCCCCAAATTGTAAGTTTCATCACACAGGTTTTTCAATTTGACTTGTGAGGATATTTTCCCAGTAGGAATTAGTGATAAACATGGGATTCCCTTTAAGGAATTTACATTAAAGTTTTCTTTTTTAGAATTAAGGCTGTTTCTTAAAGCAAGATAAATGTAGATGTCAAATACTTTTCTAATAATAATTAATATTTAATACATAAAAAGTCAGGTTACAGATGTGTTATACATTATCTTGATTAAACTGGTAGCATTTAGTGATGAATCTAGAAAAATCAGTGAAATCATATAGCTGTAAGCTTATTATTTATCTAGGGAAGATTTGCCATGGAAAGAGTACTGAACTTAAAGTTCAAATACCTAGCTTCCAATATTCTGCTACTTATTAACTCAGTTTCCTTATTGTTATACTGGGAATAATTATGCATAATATTATTAACTCCTAGGGAGTGATGTGATAACTAAATAAGACAATCTATATTAAAGGGCTGTGTAAATCACAAAGTGCTGTGAAAATGTCAGCTATTATTATCAATATCTCTAAAGGCTGTCATCCCTAGATTTAAAAAATATTATCATATCATTATTTTTGAAATTCAGCAATGATGAAGCATGAAGGAAGAGATGAAAAGGGAAAATATTTCACTGTAAAATATCTGAATTGCTATAATTAAAAAAGAAATTGTCTTTTTCTCTGCTGTAAGCAATGCCAATTTTAGAACAGGGGCTTTCCCTATATTTGCTGCAAATGTAGATTATCTTCTAAAATATAAAATTTGGTGTATGGTGTATCTGTATGTTTCGTGATGGGTGTTAACCAGACTTGTGATTATTTTGCAATATATACAAACATACATCCAATCAGTATGTTGTACACCTGAAACTGATATAAAGTTACATGTCAATTAAATCTTGATAAAAAAAGGTTTGGGAAAAAACTGCTTGGAAAATTTCTTTATGGATGTTTTTAAGGGAAAAACAGCATTATTAAAAAGATTTATAGTTACATTAAATATATTATTGGATTGGCCAAAAAGTTCGTTCAGAACATCTTACGGCAAAACCTGAGTGAAGTTTTTGACCAACCCAATACATACTAGATACTGGAGAGGAATGATATAAGTAGGAGTTTGACATTCTTTCTTGGAAGATTAGAATATAACTGTACTTTTATATTGAAATGTAGACCAATTGTTATTTTAACCAAAAATATTTAACTTCTTAACTTTTTAATTCTAAACAAATACCAAGCATATAGAAAGTAAACAAAATAAAATAATGAACTTCTTGGGCCTGTCAGCAGTTTCAACACTTATCAACTTTCTGCCATTCTTATTTCTATCTCCACCCACACCCTACCCCACATCCTGTTTATTATATTATTTTTTACAGTTCTTTTTTGTGTTATAATTTACATAAATTGAAATGTACAAGTCTTAGCTACATAATTTTGACAAACAGATGAAGTCTTGTAACCTCCATACTCATGTTACTATAGAACATTTCTGTCTATCCAGGAATTTCTTTTGTGTCCCTTCTCAGTCATTCCCTCCCCTGGCAATCACTGTTCTGATTTTATTTTCCACCTTAGATTAGCTTTGCCAGTTTGAGAACTTCATAACTGGAATCACAGAATATTCATTTCTTTGTCTTTGACATCTTCTACTCAGCTAAAGTCTGTAAAATTTATATGTGATTTTTGCATTTATCAATAATTTGTTCCCTTTTATTGCTAAGTAGTACTCTATTGTGTAGTGTATACCACAATTTGTTTACCCTTTTTCTATTGAGTTGTTTCCAACTGTGGTTATTATGAATGATACTGCTATGAACATTTGTGTACAAGTCTTTTTGTGAGGATGTGCTTTCTTTCTTTTGGATAAAAACTTAGGAATGGAATTTATGAAGGGTAGATGTATAAGAAACTGCTAGTCCATTTCCTGACATTCAAGTTGAGTCATTTTACATTCTCAAGAGCAATATATGAGAGTTCCAATTGCTCCATATTGTCACCAACATTGAGTTTTGTTAGTCTTTTAAATTTCAGCCATTTTATTGGTTGTATGGTAGCAGCTTCTTGTAGTTTTGATATACATTTTCCTGATAACTAATGATATTGTGAACATTTTGTGTGTGTGTGTGTGTGTGTGTGTGCTTATTGGCCATTCATTGATCCTGCTTTCTGTGTAAATCTTTTGCCTGTTTTTGGTTGAATTAGTTGTCTTATTTTTGAGTTGTAAGAGTTCTTTATATATTCTGGTTACAAATCCTTTGTCAGAATATTGTGAATATTTTCTTCCAGTTTATGGCTTGATTCTTCAATTTCTTAATGGTGTCTTTGGGTGAGCAGAAGTTTTAAATTTTGAGGAAGTCTAATTTATCTTTTTTATAATATTGCTTTTGATATTTTGGCTAAGATACCATTGCCTACTCCCAGGTCACAGAAATATTGTTTTCTTCTAAAACCTTTACAGATTTAGAATTTGTATTTCAGCCTGTGATCTAGCTTTAATTTTTGTATACTGTGTGAGGTATGAGCTAGAGGTTAATTTTCTTTCCGGTAGGAGTAGTCAATTGTTCCAGCACCATTCTTAAAAAGATTTTTCATCCTTCATTGAATTTCTTTGGCATTTTTGTTGAAAATCAATTGACCCTGTAATTGTGGGTCTATTTCTATACTCTATACTGTTCCATTAACCTATTTGTTATCCTTATACTAATACCACACTCTTGATTACTGTAAGTTTAATTAAGTCCTTAAAGTCAGATAGAGTTAGTCTTCCAGCTTTGTTTTTCTTTTTTAAGGACAGTTTGACTATCCTAGGTCCTTTGCATTTTCATACAAATTTAAGAATCACTTTGTCAATTTCTATAGAAAGACAGGGGTGGGATTAGAATTAAGATTGAGTTGAATCTATAACAATTTGGGAAGAATGTGTGTGTGTGTACACATATATTTATACATACATACTTTTTTGGGGGGAAGGATTTATATATTTATAAGTTTTAGTCTTCTATTTGTATGGTTACTCTTTCCAGTTATTAGGTTATCTTTAAAGATAACCTAATAAGGTTATTAGATGAAGGAGCTTGAAATTTGTGCCCTTTACATCTAATTATCTAATGTATACATTTTTGTTACATTGTGAACTCCATATAATAGGGACTTGTCTTGTGCTCAGTATATCCCCAGGGCCTGTAGCTGTGCCTGGCAAATAGGAGGGACTTATGTGAATGTGTGCTATTAACACTTTGGCTCTTTAAAAAGCTTTTGACAAAGTTCAACACCCATTTATGATAAAAACTCTCCAGAAATTGGGCTTAGATGGAACCTACTTCAGCATAATAAAGGCCATATATGACAAACCTACAGCTAACATCATACTCAATGGTGAAAAGCTGAAAGCATTTCCTCTAAGATCAGGAAAAAGACAAGGATGCCCACTCTCACCAGTATTATTCAACATAGTTTTGGAAGTCCTAGCCATGGCTGTTGGAGAAGAAAAAGAAATAAAAGGAATCCAAATTGGAAAAAAAGAAGTAAACTGTTACTGTTTGCAGATGACATGATACTATACATAGAAAATCCTAAAGATGCTACCAGAAAACTACTAATGCTCATCAAAGAATTTGGTAAAGTTGCAGGTTACAAAATTAATACACAGAAATATGTTTTTTAAAATACTTTTTATTTTATATTGGAGTATAGTTGATTAACAATGTTGACAGTTTCAGGCTTACAGCAAAGTAATTCAGTTATACATATACATGTATCTATTCTTTTCCAAATTCTTTTCCCATTTAGGTTGTTACATAATATTGAGCAGGGTTCCCTATGTTATGCAGTAGGTCCTTGTTGGTTATCCATTTTAAATATAGCAGTGTGTACTTTTTTTTTAATACACAGAAATATGTTGCATTTATATACACTAACAATGAAAGATCAGAAAGAGAGATTAAGGAAACAATCCCATTTACCATCACATCAAAAGAATAAAATCCTGAGGAATAAACTTACCTAAGGAAGCAAAAGACCTCTACTCAGAAAACTGTACAATACTGGTGAAAGAAATCACCTAAGATTGAAAGAAATGACCTAAATTGGAAGGAAATGGAAAAAAGAGTGGATATATGTATACATATGACTGATTCACTTTGCTGTACTGCAAGAAACTAACAATATTATAAAGCAACTATACTCCAATAAAAATTAAGAAAAAAACCATTTTGGCTCTTTAATTAAGCTTTTAATAATTTTTAGAGTAGTTAATTGAAGATTTTTGCCTCTTTTATAGTATTCCTTAGGAGTAGGCATCGTTTTCCTTTTATGATGGGAATTTAAATAATTTTCTCTGAAGCTACATCTTGCCCCATTTAGAGTACTGTCTTCCTTTGCTGAGCTTTTATAGTAAGGAAATGTAATGCAGACCAGAAAAGTTTTATTGAGAGTCCTGAAGATTAGGCAGGAAATAATACTGACTGGGATTTCTAAATAGAAGATTAAAGTGTACCATCTTAAAAATAATGAAATACTTGGTTTTATCTTCTGCCGGAAAATATAGGCATAATGAAAATCAAACGGCTGTTAATACTGAGAAAAAATTAGGTGCTTTACTAATAGGCCCTAATTTCACTTACAAAATTCCCTTCTATGAAAGGTCAAAGAGTACCCAGCATTTCCAAAGACCCATTTAATTTAATGACTTTCAGAAACACACACTGTGGATAAAGATAATAATGAGGCCCATAAAATTTCATGCTTTAGTGTTTAGGTAATTGCTTGTTAAATTAAGAAGGTATTTTTTTCCAGACATGGGTATACCCCTTTCTTTTTTGGTTAAGAATATAATGAAAGTTTGCATCTAATCTAGCTGAGTAGTATTTTGGCTATCTGACAATTATTCCAATAATAATTGTAGTGGGTTAAACAAATTTATTTATAACCAATTGAAGAGAATGAAATAATTGGTAATTATACAGTACTGTTATCAGAAATTACTTTGATTCAAGTTTGCACACGAAAAAATACATGATAAAGATGGCCTACTTTGGTGCATGTAAACAAGAAAATGTTTATATGATACCTTTTGCCAAATTATGATAACAGAATAACTCAATAAATCTATTATTAAAAACTTAGTAAAAACTATTCAGTTAATAAAAATTATTTTACTTGGAGCATTCAGTTAAAAATAATTTTTTAGAGTACATTATTAAATCACGTTAATACGTTAAACATGGAGTTTTGGGGACAGTGCTTTTATAGTATGAAAATATATGAGTATCTTGATATTTTATAATTTAATTATATATTTTGATATGCTGCTTTCCTGAAATGTGGAAGTTAGTCACTCTGCCATCTCATTAAGGAAAAGCATTTAAGTAATGTGTTCTTTTTGATATACGAATCTAAATAGAATGTTTCACTGAATAACTTGCTTCATTGTACTTGAAATAGAATTTATATATTTGGTGTCTGTCTTAATAAAAGTTTTTCTTAAACACAACGATGCTCTACTAATATAATGAGAAAATACTATATAGTTTAAATATTAATAGCTTATATGAATATTTCAAACTTTATTTTTTAGTACAACTTTTATTTTCCTTTTATTAAGCAAATGGGCAGCAGGAAGGTCATAATAGGAGAAGCATCACCATGAAATGAATTTAAATTGTTTCACTGAGTAGACTTCATTTGTCCAAACAGAAAGCGAGTCTCTGAAAACCAATTTAATGGTCAGAAAAACTTTATAAAGTCCAATACTTCAGTCAATTCCTATGCTTTCTTTCCTGGGATGAGTACAAATAGGACTTTAAGTGTATATTTAAAAAGTGAGTTGATGCAGTGCTGCACATTTGTGGTTCTGCTTAAGAAACTCTGCAATATTATTTTTCTAAGTTTTTTTTAACCTATTATGAGTTTACATTTCAGATAAGATAAATAAAATATAAGCCCATGAAGTAATTCATCAAGTTGTTGTAGACTCAAAATGGAGTTTTAGTAGACTCAAAATCGATGTTCATAAAGTTTAAATTCTTTTATAAAGATATACAAAAAGATCAGTGTTACTAATAATCATGTATTCTGATATTTTTGATCCCTTAGAGGATATTTACCTACTGGCATGCCCCCTATTTTAGGTAGATAAATGTAGCTGTTTGAGGAATTGAATATATCTGTTCTACTATACTAAATAGTAATATGATGATGATGATGATTACAGTAGCATTTATTGAATATTTTCTATGTGCATGATAGTATATAAGACACTTTACATACTTTTCTTATAAGTGAATGTGAATTCAAGTGATGTTCTTGTGTTTTCACAACAAAATGCCAACTCAGCCATTTATCTTTTCTGGTCATTCTACTTAAACTCACTCCTCCTTATACTCACTTCTCTACTCATTGGGCACATTTTGGTGGCAGAGGGGTTCTCTCTTTTTTTTGGTCCATCTTCTCTCACACATACACACAGAGTTAAAACCTGGAAAGAACAAACTGTTTGTTTATCTAATAGTTGGAATATTCCACAGATGATTTTTCAAGTCTCAATATTTTAATCAACATTTTCTTGTGCCTTCAAGATTGTTGGCCTGGAAAGGAAGTTGAGGGTTAGATGGTTAGACCATGAAGTACTGTGACACAATGTTTATTTACATGTGGTCAAAACTACAACATTGACAGTAGAATGAAGAACAGTACAGGTCATCCAAAATAAGTGGGAGATGGTAGGGGAGAAAGAAAGAAACTTGGAAGAATGGAAAAGACACTTTCATCATATGCCACGTGTGGCTTGATCTTTCAGCAAGAAGTCTCACTGATCATAATATGTGCCATCCGAAGTCTGAAAACCTAAACTCATACCAGTGCTCTGGCAGTATCCCAGCCACCATTCCTCAATGATTGCTCTGACATAGCTCCTAAAGCAGAAATCTATTGCATGCATTTATTTCATATAATCTGAATTTTGAAATATGAGAGGCAGATTTATTCCATTCTGATCTTTTTGAGAGCTGTCAGTACTCAAATTTAGTCCATCCATTTTTCAGAATGTTAGAATCTCAGTGCAGTAGCACTTTGTCAGTTAACTAAGACTGTTAGATAACCACTTTTACATTATAAATTATATTTTACATTATTACATTGAAACTAACTTACATTGTAGAGGTGGGGGAAACATTCCCATTAATTTTTTCACATACGACTTGGGCTGAGAAAGAATACTCTCGCTTGCTTTATGCCAGGGATCTACAGAAGATATATCCAGTTGAATGCTTCTGTATCACAACACTGATATTGAAGACTTTTCTCATTAAGTTACCAATTATTTTAGTAATATGATCTGTAGGTGGTATATATTTTTCACATGCCTTACCAGAATAAAATCTTGGTTTTCTAGAATTTATACGCTTTCTTTTTTACAATTATCAGAACTAAGTAGCCCACTTAACCATATATTCAAGCAAGTTCAGAATTAAATTTTGTAAAGTTTTTCCCTTTATTTGTAATTATTTTGAATTATCCTATTTTATATGTATTTCAATTTTATAAGCAAATTGTCTTTGAAAATAGATGGATTATGTGTTATTGTGGCAGCATACCTTTAATTTTCCTTTATTTAAATGAAACATGAATAAATGATAGTTTTGAAACTACAGGTTTTAGCCTGTTCATTCCCCACCCCCATATATGTTATATTGGTTGGGATATTTCAATGAGAATTATAGTGGAATCTTTGCTTTTCAATAATCTTTTGAATTGCTTAGTACTGGATTTGAACTGATAAGTAAATAATTTTTTCAGAAAAGAATTAGCAGTGATTTTTAAAGTTGTTATTATTTTTATTTTTCAGCAAGGCTAGAGAAGATCTGCTGAAAACTCAGAAAGAACGTGATTTTCATCGAATGCACCACAAGAGAACAGTCCAGGAGAAAGACAAATTAATTAATGACCTCAAAGGGTAAGCTGCTAGTATTTGTTGGCATATTTATCAAAGAACTATTTAATTTGTGTTAAGCCATTTGGCCATGGAAGAAGGTTCCAGGTAAAGTTATTCATTCAGCATTTATTGAGCATCTACTGTGTGCCATGTGTTTGATACAAAGATGAGCAAGTTTAGGTCCTTGCTGTCAAGGTTCCCAGAGACTATTAAGATGTGTAATGGGGGAGGAGTTAAACAGAAATATAGTGAAATATACTGCATTGTTTTTATGCAAGCCAAGAGGTGGTCACCCCAACCAGATTGGAGAGTGAGTTGGTTCAGGGACCTATTCCTAAAGGAAATGAATTCTAAAGTATGAGTTAACAGGGTGAGGGAGTGGGGTCAGCGTCCTGTGCAAAGGCACCAGGTCACTGGAGGAACATGACATGTTCGCCAAATTATAAGAATGGAGAGCAAAGTGCAGAAGCAGCTTGACAAGGGCAAGGTGGAAGGGGCCACATACTGCATAACCTTGAATTTATTCTAAGACTTTTAGAAATTACTCTAATGATACTCAGATTCACTTCCCTCTGCCCTCCTCGTCTCCCTGACCACCCCCCCCACCCACCAAATAAGAAAAGAATTTATAATCTCTAACTAAAATTCTCCTTTGCTTGTTCTAGGGCAGTGCTGCCCAATAGAACTTTCTGTAATGTTATAAATATTTTATATCTGTACTGCCCCATATGATAGCCATTCGTCACATCCTCTACTAAGCACTTTCAGTGTGGCTAGTACAACTGATGAATTAAATTGCTGATTTTATTTAATTTTAATTAATTTAAGTTTAAATTTAAATAGCCACATTTGGCTAGTGGCTACTGTATTGAACAACATAGCTTAGGGGTGGTCAGGATAATTGCTGTCTTTAGTAGTGATTATGGTCATTATGACTATTATGATTTCTTAATTATAGGCTGTCTCGAAAGAATCAATGTACCTTTTAACTTAGCAATATATTAGAAATTAGCGTTTTTCTGATTTTTCTTAATTGAATCTCTATAGAAATCAAAACCAGTTTAATGAAAGAGATTGCATTAACTTGAAAAAAAGGCCTTGAGAGTGTTTATTCATTGACTTTAATCAATGCTTTTGGTTTCATATTTTGGTCTAAATTATTTTTTTGATTCATAAAATTGTTCCAAGTCCAGAAAAATTCAGAAAAAAGTCTTTGAAATGATTTGTTTTCCTCTTAACAATAACATTAATTGAGAAGTAGTACAATGTAATGGAAAGAGCTTGGATTTTGGAGTCACATAAACATTGGAAGCCTGGCTCCATTACTTACCTTTGTGTGTTCATTGTAATTCTGTTTCTTATCTGTAAAAACTGTCATAATAAAAGTACCTAATATAGTGTCTGGAACATAATAGATAGTAAGTACTTTGCACATACCCTAACACTGAAAGTATGTGCTAAATATATACTATTTCACGTAGATTTCCCTTTTGCATTTTTATACAGGTCTCTTTTTAGAACTGTATATTGTATTTTGTTTTAAAAATTTTTATATTTTAATATTTGGGAGTTAATTTTATATCTTTTATATTTGGGAATTATTTTACTCTCAGGACAATAAAGAGGCCTGTGGCTCTTCTGAAGCCATGTAGAAGTCTATAAAGGTAGCGAAGCTTTTTCTTGTACAAAGATAACTAATTGCTGTGCCTTCATCAGGGTGAGGTACCCATTTGCCCAGAGGAAAAGCCCAAAGGTATTTTAGTAGTTTTGTGTGTGTGTGTGTGTGCATACATACACATACACATACGTGAGTTTGAATCACAGTACATTCTTCATGGGAAAGATCTCAGGTTTGAGTCCATTCTCACCCTCTGTGCTGATACAGGCAGGCTTCAGTACTTCAGTTACTTGGGTTGACGACAGTCTCAGAGCACCTTGGTATCCAGCTGTGGCAGCTGAAATATGATTGTTCACTGTTGCTGATGTTGTATTCATGGTAAATTGTTGTTTGAGTTTTTGTTTTAAATTATTTTTTTGAGACTTCGAGCCTATGTGTAAAATATATCATACTTGTTAAACTTCCTAGAATGTTTAAAGAGAATACTATTATAATTTATTTCATGTAAAAATTCAGCATTTTCAGATTATGCTTTTTGTAATCCTTAGGGGCCCCAGTGAAGAAATCCACATTACATTGGAATATAACTACACTTAGTGTATATTCAGATAGCCTTTATTTCCATATTTAATCAGTAAGAATAATGTCTCCATTGAACCATCTGGATAAATCACTAATATATTTTTTCTAAGGACCTAAAACAAAATTTCATTGATGAACTGAGAGTCCCCAAAAAACTAGTCATGAAGCTAATCAATCACCAGTGAAGTTAATCAGTCAGCAGTGAACACCTTATCTTGTAATTGCGCCGTTGCATAATAAATCAGCTATAGAGAAGAGGGTTTTTGATTCCAGGATAAGTTAGGGTCTGAGTTCTCTGTGTCATATTTTACCCAAATATTTCAATGATGTGTCTTTTTATCATAAACCACAAAAAGTTAACCTTAATGTTTTCTCTAAATTGTTCAACTAAGTTGTAATTTGTTGCTTTTACCTCTCAATTTTTCAGAATTTCCTGTTTAACACGAGTGACTTATCATGAATGTACTTATTTTCAGAATTTTTAATACCAACATTTAGAACTTATAAGTGGATGCATTATGAGGTTCTTATGGAATTTATGAAACAGTCACACTTTTTCAGTCTGATTAAACAGAAGATTTCTGTGAATGTTTCCTTGTTATATCTTATTGGTATTTATGTGTTGCTAATTCTTTGCACAGAGGATAATCCAGTCATGTCTCATGAATGAGTAGATGCCAAAATCATCAGTAATGTTTTTACTTCAATTGCCCACAAACTCAGCACACAATGTTTTGTGTATATAACTCTGTACCTGAATATGTGTTTACAAATGTATAAATGTCCCTAGAAGTTTATAGTATATAGCAAAATATATATATGCTAAGTACATTAAGTAGAATAGGGGATGAAATTATATATACTACTGATATCTTTTATTTTATTACTCTCCCTTGCTTTGCTGAGTGTGACTGAATTAATACACACTAAGTATAACATATATAAAATACATATTATTATATATAATATAATATAAATATATATCATAACTTTAATGCTTAGGTTTTATTACTGTCATCAATGAAGTATAATCAAAATTATATTGAGAAATATGATTTATAAATCAATTGCTTTCATAAATATATTCATGAAAATATTTTATAAAATGAGGACTACTGTTTTAATTTTTTAATAAAAACAAATGTAAAATTATTTTGGGAGACTTCTGCTTTGAGTCATATAAGAATAACTGGTATAAAGCTAGCTCTCCAGCTGGTACTGGACTAGCTGTCCACTGTAATGAACTACAAAACTGGACAGAATTTTTGGTGTTGTTTTGTAGAGTAGAACTGGGATGTCTAAGAGGAGGGAAATACACAAAGTGAGCAGCATGATCAGCCCAGATTTCTGTCTGGAGTCACTTTTCAGAAAATAGTATGACAAGGTGGGACCCAAACAGACCACGGTAGTCTTGATGAGCTGACGAGGCAGAGGTCGGAGTTCAGGGCTGCTTAGAGAGCTAGAATTTGCAGGACAGGGTGCACAAAAGGAGGGAGGTACATGAAAAGGTACTTGAGAAATATCTGTAGTGGTTCCTTTTAGTCTTTGACCAGATACTAAGTTGTGGAAGTACATGGTAAGAGAACATGAAGCCTGCAAAGAACAGCTCCTGGGCAACTGTGTGCCAAATGGAGATTCCAGAGATGTAGGAGTTCTGACCAGCTACAATGGAGAAAACTCACTGAATACTCTGAGCACTCAGTTAAGACCCTTGATAAACCCTGCCATAGGAGCTGAGCTATTCTAGTCTTGGAGAAGGAACTATTTTAGACTTGCCCTATAAAAAGCTTAAAGGTAAATTTCGAAAGGCCTCTGCAGCAGCTTGCAGCACAGCTGAAGTGTTAGCTCTTTCTAGGGCAGGAGGACTACCTCTGCAAGCCCATAGGGCCTGAGGAGGAGCACTACAGAAACAACATTGTCAGGGACATCCTGAGAACCAGAGAAAAAGAAGTCATTTCATGTTGATGAGAGTCAGTTCATCAGAAAGATATAATATGCATGATTCTAATATAAGACTTGAAAATACATGAAGCAAACCCTGATAAAGCAGAAGGGAAAAATAGATATTTCCATAGTTATAATTGGAGATTTTAACATTCCTCTTATAGCAATTATTAGAAAAATAGGAAAAAATTCTCAAGTTGACAGAATAGGACAAATTAATTGTGCATAATTGATATTTCTTGAATTCTGTCAATACTTTGGACTTTTCAAGTGCCTATGGAATGCTCACCAAAATAGGTCGTATGCTGAGCCATAAAACAAATCTCTATAAATTTCAAAGAACTGATATCCGTACAAAGTATCTCTGACCTCAATCAAATTAAATTAAAAATCAATGACAAAAAGCTCTGGAAAATTTCCAAATAACTGGAAATTAAGTAACATATTTCTGAATCACCCATGAATCAAAGAAGGAAATGAGAAAATATTTTGAACTGAATGATTTAAAATGTAACATTAAAATTTGTGGGATTCAGCCAAAGCAGTGCATAAAGTGAAATTGATAGCTTATATTAGAAAAGAAGAAAAATTTAAACTAATGGTCTAATCTTGTACCTTAGAAGCTCAAAAAAGAACAATTAAATACAAAGAAAGAAAAAGAAGATCAGAAACCAATAAACTAGCAAAGTTATAAACATAAGAAAAATTCAACAAAATCATATATTGGTTGTATAAAAATATAACAAAACTGGCAAAATTGATAATAAAATTGTCAAACCCTAGATACACTAATTATCACCAAATGTTGGCAAAGAGGTGAAGTAACCAGGAGTCTCATATATTGCTGTTGGAAGTATAAATTACGACCCAGCAATTCAACTCCTAGGTATGGTTTCTAAGAGAAATGAGGGTACATAACCAAAAATATCTTATATGACTTGTATAAGAATTTTCATAGAAACCTTATTCATAATAGTCCCAAACTGAAAATAACTCAGTTCTTCATCAGCATAATATTGGATAAACACATTGTAGAATATACATACAAAGGAATAGTACTCACAATAAAAAGGAATGAATTACTGATATATACAACAACATGGAAGGATCTAAAAAAAAATTATGCTGAGTGAAATAAGCCAGTTTCTGAAGAGAACATGTTCTATGATTCCAAGTATATGAAGGTCTAGAATCTCCTGAAATGTTAGAAATGCTCTATATTTTGATGACAATGTGGACTACCTGGGCATGCATGAAAACTGTAATACTTAAGGTCTATATATTTCACTCCATGTAAATCATGCTTCATAAAAGTGAAAAAATATTTTGAAAGCGTTTTCAAATAAAACAGATTCTTAAAATTTATATCATACGTTGAGATGAATTGAGATATCAAAATATTTTATACTTAGTTTTCTTAATATGAGGTTATTCATACTTGTTTTCAAGACCATCCTTAATTTTGATGTGAATGACACCCTTTCTGTTTAATCATCTATTGTTTGTAGCCCTTGTCTTTTTGAAAATTGTTTCTAATTAAAGAAACTGCAATTTTGTTTCCTGTCAATGAATAGCAGCAACTTCTGGGTGCATACTTGAATACAACAAAAGTAAACAGAGAACTAGTTAACCCAAGAGAAATGTGACTTTCCCACCTCCACCTAGGTTGCAGGGAAGTTGTATGCCAAATAGTAGTTCTTGAACTTCTTGGCTCTGTTGTGTTGACCTTTATATGGTTAATTCATTTCTTATTCCAATGAAAAAAAATAGAAAAAAGATTTAGGTGTTATATGGAATCACTGATTTAACTCAATTACCCTTTAAGATGCCCTTTATTTTTCATAGGTTGAAGTTACATTACGCATCTTATGAACCAACTATAAGAGTATTATATGAGAAGCACCACGCTTTACTGAAGCAGAAAATGCTGACCTCTTTGGAAAGAGACAGAGCAGTGGGACAGGTAAAGAGACCATCCAAGCTACCTGAAAATGATTTTTAACCATTTAGTTTTTATAACATTATTAGAAATATTGGTTTTGTTTCTGAATTAAATTTTAAAAGATTTCCCCCAATTGTCATGCTGTAAAAAAGATTAATTTGGAAACATCCAGGAAAAGTATTATATCCATTTTAAAACTACAAAGATTATTATTGAATTAAAACTATGTAATTAAAATATAACTTTTTAGGAGATTATTAAAATATAGTTACAGAGAAAAACTCAGCCATTAAAACATAACAACATTTAAGCTGGGTTTTAAATGCCCTCTTTGACAGCTATAAACCTGGACCTTACCTAAACACTTTAAACTCAGATTTCTCATACATAAAGTATAACCACAATGACCTATCTTTTAATATTGTTGTGAAACTTAGATGAGATAATGAATAGAAAGTCCATGCAATTTACCCCCAAATGAATATTTGAAACACCTAGTTACTGATGCAATTTTCAGTCATTTTTGCTGTTGACACCCTTTTTCATTCTTCTTGCAGGGTTTTTGTATAGGCCTAGGCCTGGGGTAGTGGTGAGGAATCTCTAGTATAGAATTCAAGAAAAATAAAACAAAATGTTTCTTGGCCACATTAAAAATATGTAACACTTTATTAGAAAATATAAAACTGCTACTATGCTTAACATTCTTTTATTGTTTTCTGGAGATTTTAATTTTTGGTCAAACTTTCAGAAGCTACAGAAGCTTGCACGATGGTTACAAAAGTGTGAATGATTTTATTAAGACATACTTTAATCAACTGTATATTGTCTTTTCTTGAGTATAATCTTCAGCTACTACAATAAAAACATCACTTGTCTCCTTGTTTCTTTTTTTTTTTTTGCGGTACGCGGGCCTCTCACTGCTGTGGCCTCTCCCGTTGCGGAGCACAGGCTCCGGACACGCAGGCTCAGTGGCCATGGCTCATGGGCCCAGCCGCTCCGCAGCATGTGGGATCTTCCTGGACTGGGGCACGAACCCGTGTCCCTTGCATCGGCAGGCGGACTCCCAACCACTGCGCCACCAGGGAAACCCTTCGTGTTTCTTTGTGCTTGAAATTTAATTGTGTATTCTTGAATGTATGAATTGCATTAATGGTAATATTGCATAAAAATAGTTTAATAATAGTTTACATTTTTATGGTACTGTATTGTCAAGCCTTCAGAATTTCATCTCTTTGCTCTTTTTCATCTAACCTGTCCCCACAGCCTCCCAACAAGAGACAGTTCTACAACCTGGAACACTGTGAGCTAGATTCAGGTTGCTCCTGCTTCTTTTCCTGCCACAAAACAACTTAGACTTTTGCTCCTCATCTTACTCTCCTTTTCCCCCTGTTTTCATGCACATCTCCCTATTACTCTTCTCTCAGGAGGAATCCATCAGTCCCCTGGCCATACATTCCCAAGTGACCACGTATACTTTGGTGTCTCTGACAGACCACTCAGACTAAGTTTCAATATTCAGGGATATCAGGGCCTTCCAGGCATCCATGATGGCAAGTGCCTACACTCCCCTACAGGTTGTTGATTTCTACATCTGCCATCTATCTATCACTGGACTAGATCTTCCAGGCAATATCAGTGTGATTAGGGCTAAGTTATCTTCCTGGAATGGCCATCAGTTCCCCTATCTCTAACATGAGGTTAGATCAAAGGCCATATTAAGGACATATTTAGGCCATATACAGTCTTTGGGTTTCAGATTGCTCATCACTGGTTTGGTTACAAGAGCTAAGGATTAGGAGTGATAGGAGTCAGTCCCAGCTGTGCTACAAAGTAGCCATGTGAACATTCAGGTAACTTTACATATATGTCTCTTTTCTCATTCATTAAACAAAGATAAAATTACTTGCCTTATGATTGATATGTATCTAAAATGAAAACATGTTTAAAAATGAAAATCATTCTCTCTATGAGGAAGGGTTGAATTTTACACACTACCATTCAGATATGTAAAGAACTGTATCTTCATTATCTACAACTTACTTTGTGTTTGAACCCCTACTCCTGCTGAAGGCAAAATAAAACATAACCTGCTATTAAAGACTATCCAGATCTTTCTGGGTTAAAACGGTCTCTTTGAGTTTAACACAGGGTGTTTGAATGTTATATTAACTGATTGTTTAGCTAAAACATATCTGTCAGTGTTAATTTTCTGTCATCAAATAGCATCCTTTTCTTCTCACTCTTCCCAGATGGCTCCTAGTACAAGAGACCCTTATGTGTCCACTGGCCCAAAGTCTACATGCTATCCTTTCGGCCTTCACTTTCTAGTGTAGTGTGACTGGTTTGGTTATATTCCTGGTGTTTAGGTACATGGTTCTGGGTGGTTCTTTTGAGTGTGAACCTAATATACCTTGCTTATTCCATGGCCTCTGCTACGCCTTCTGTGAGATCCATAACATCTGGACCTCATTGTCCTGACTCTCATTCATTGTCATTTCCTTATCATTTCCTTAAAAACCTTATCTTAATGACCATTTAGCTTACTGTGTTTCTCTTAACATATAGACTTCTCAAATACTTTGCATGAAGAAGGGTTAGTTTTTAGAATTTTTAATGCTATTTAGTTTGTATATAAGAGTGAAAGTGTACTGTGAGATGACAAAAATCTAATAAATATGTATTTATAAATTCTTTTGATAGATAATAAACAATGTAACTTTTATTTATCTTTAAAAAATATTTTATTTATTTATTTATTTAATTTATTTTTGGCTGTGTCAGGTCTTAGTTGCGACACGCAGGATCTTTGTTGCGACACGCAGGATCTTTTTTGCAGCATGCGGCATCTTTCGTTGTGGCGCACAGGTTCTTCAATGAGGCACGTGGGCTTCTCTCTGGTTGTGGCGCCTGGGCTGCAGAGTGCGTGGACTCTCTGGTTGCGGCACGCAGGCTTAGTTGCCCCGAGGCATGTGGGATCTTAGTTCCCCGACCGGGGATCAAACCTGAGTCCCACGCATTGGAAGGTGGATTCTTTACCACTGGGCCACCAGAGAAGTCCCCAACTTTTAAATTTATTTAAGTCTTATGGAAACATCTATAATTTAATTAGTTTCAACTTTACAGAATTACTGAAAATGTCCAAAATTCTGAATTAGAGCCCCATGTTTCAAAAAAGATAAAATATAATTTATTTGTTAGAATATATATATATGTATAATAGATTACATTTTATTGTTTTTGGATCATGGGATTCAATTTAGGATAAATTCTAAAAGATACATACATATATATGTATGTATTTCTAGGTCTGTCTGCTGAGAGGGTCTAGAAGTAATGACACTGCAGTAGCAGCAAGTATATCCAGTGCCCAATATCAATTTCTAATACTATTCTCCAATAAGAGGAAGTAGTTAGTGCTCCTTGGAGAAGTGGCTGAGTGTAGTCTGGGTAAGGAAAATACAAGATGAGCCCGGGTGAGCATTTGGGGCATCATGTTGTGCTAGAAATTAGGAAATGTTCATAATGTAAAAAAGAAAACAAGGAAGGAAGGAAGGAAAGAAGGAAGGAAGGAAGGGAGGGAGGAAGGAAATACCCAATATGATAATGGAGTATGTCAAAGGACAAAGGAACTATTGTGGGCAGCTATAGATGGACCACCAACCAAATTTGGTTTGGATGTTGAGCCTGATGATGTACCATGGTAATGCATGGCATTAACAGGGGAAACAGGGTATACAGGAACTCTCTGTACCATATTTGCAACTTTTATGTAAATTTTACACTATACTAAATAAGAAATTCGTTAAAAAATTTTATAATCCATTTGGCATCCAAAAATAGATATAAAAATTTTACTTTTTTTTCCCACCCAGGCATTTCATGAGCACTAATCCATAGATTACAAATTATTATCTGCTATTTTCCATTAATAAGGAAATGTTGCTACTCAATGATAGTAGAAAAATGTGTGTATCTGTATATAATTAAATAGATGATATTTTGTGTTGGTATAATCATATAAGGGATGAGATAGCTTTTTAAGGTTGAATTTTTAATTTAAGTCTGTTTTTCAGGAAATATCAGTAAATGGTATGCCACCAAACTAACAAATTAAATAAAACAAGGAGTAAGTTTGTGGGTGGAAGATGAGTTAAGAGTTTTAGGATAACAACAGTCTCTTCATATTTTACTTCCCAAGTAATACTTACCTCATCTTTTATGGACATAAAGATGAATTAGGCTGTTGTGAAGCAATTTCAACAGAGGAGAAAACTCTCAAAGTAGACACCTGAAATAATTATCATTAAAAGTGTGCAGTGAGTATTGTTGTCTCAGGAAACTATGCTGTGAAATAAATGTTTCAGGCGTTTACCCATAATAGATACTTAATACTTGCCATGGAATTGAATTTAAACTTAATAAAATTGTGTTTTCTTTTGTTACAATTAATGTTTAAATTTTTAAAATACATAGGAATTAATCCAAGAGAAATTAATATTTTCTATATTTTGTAATCAATATTTAAACATTGTATTTTAACCCATTTTTTGAGTTATTTAGTATATAACCTCATATCTTTGGATTTTACTTTTTAGATTTCTGGACTTCAAGAAACACTGAAGCGTATGGAAATAGGGCATAGTTTCCATGCTCCTGAAATTACAGGTAAAAGTGAAATATAATAAAACTGTAATTTATTATAGGTTGGTGATTTTTCAATCCTGTCAGAACTCAAAATGCTGATAGGGTGACTTCTTAACCTTATATTTGAGGCAACTATTTTTAGGCATTGGAAAACATCACAAGTCACAGAAGGCAAATGATAGAAGGAAAATTTGTAAGTTGAGCTTCACCATCATCATGACTTTTTGTCTGGGAAAATTTCCAAACCAAACTCTATGGCGATGGAGGTCAAGAAGAGCATGGCAGTCCTGTTTGAACTGAAAAGGCAGACTATAGTTCATAAGTTGTTGAAGCATCTAGAATCTGTAGGAAAGGGCACCAGATAAGAGGGTGCTGCAATGAACAGTGGCCTGGTTTGTGAGAGAGTGTACTATGAGTCCTTAGATGATGGCTGGGCTACACATGCAAGACTACCTGAGATTTGCCAGAGAGAAAAGACTCTTTAGGATTCAGAGGGGACCAGTGATCTATAGTTCTCTTTTGTGCCAGTACCATACTGTTTTGATTACTGTAGCTTTGTAGTAAAGTCTGAAGTCAGGGAGCCTGATTCCTCCAGCTCCATTTTTCTTTCTCAAGATTCCTTTGGCTATTCTAGAGATTTTCATACTGAATGAAGTAAGTCAGACAGAGAAAGACAAATATCATATTATATCGCTTATATGTGGAATCTAAAAAAAGGGTACAAATGAACTTATCTACAAAACACAAATAGAGTTACAGATATAGAAAACAAACTTATGGTTACCAGGGGGTATGAGAGGGACGATAAATTTGGAGATTGAGATTGACATATACACACTACTATATATAAAATAACTAATAAGTAATTACTGTGTGACGCAGGGAACTCTACTCAGTACCCTGTAATGGCCTATATGGGAAAATAATCCAAATAAGAGTGGATATATGTATATATATAACTGATTCACTTTGCTGTACACCTGAAATTAACACAACATTGTAAATCAACTACAATAAAAATTAAAACCAGTAAAAAACAGAAAAAACAAAACAAAAAGAGGGGACCAGGGATTCTAATTGTCAAGCAGTGATGGGATATATTGGCGTTCTGGCCAGGCCTGGATTGAAAGACCTCTTCAACACCTTGGTGACACCATATTAACATTAACCATACTGTACCCACCCTATAAAACCAAAAAGAAAGCTTACACAGGATTCCTAGGGGAAACAGAGTTTAGAGTTTGAATTTTGCCAAGTTAGAGAACCTTGGGGAATATTTAGGGCTTTCCATGGATCCACTCGAACAGAACATAAAATTAAGCCTGGAATTCAAGGTGATCATCAAAAAATTAAACTGCTTACTAGAACAGAAATCAGTACCTTTCAGAGGAAGATAATTGTCCAGAGTTTAATAATCTACCTTCATACTGCTCAGTGTATAATTAAAGTTTTCTAGTTATGTTATAGAAATTGGAAAATGTGATCCACAATCAAGACAAAAACAATAAATGGAAACCTATATTCAGATGGCCCAGGTGTTGGATTTAGCAGATAAAAATGCTAAAGCAACTATTTTTTAATATGATCAAGGACTTAAAGGAAAATATTACATTATAAATGAAGTGGTAGAGAATCTTGGCAGATAAATGGAAACTCAAAAAAAAAAAGGAAATAGAAATCTCTTACTGAAAAATACAATAACTAAAATCAAAATTTTATACTTCACAATAGATTGGAGATGATGGAAGTGTCAGTGAATTTTAAGAGCCATCAATAAAAATCATCTATTCTAAAGAAGAGAGAGAAAAAAAATTAAGGAAAATTTGCCTGTTTAACATACAAGTAATTGGAGTCCCAAAGGAAAAAAAATGAGAATGGGGCATAAAAATATTTAAACAAAAGATGACCTAAAATTTTCCAAACTTGATGTAAAGCATATACTCACAGATCCAAAAAAAGCAACTAACTATAAACACAAAGAAATCATGCCTGGATGCATCATACTCAAAATTTATGTGAGAAAATCTTGAAATCAGCAAGAGAGAAAAAACACGTTACCTATAGGGAAACAATAATGCAAATAAAGGCTTATTTCTCATCAGAAATATTGGCGGCTAGAAACAATGAAATGACATGTTTAAAATGTAGAAAAATTTAATTCAGAATTCTATATTCAATAAAAATATCTTTCAGAAATTAGAATGAAATATAAACATTTCAATACAAATGAAGCTGAGAGATTTTGTTGCAAGCCATTCTAAAGTACAGGAAATGCTAAACTATTTTCTTTGGGCCAAAAGAAAAGTAAGCCAGAAGAAACTTAGATCTGCAGAATTGAATACTGTACAGAGATTTAGAAATGTTAAATTCTGGTTAATGTAAACGTTAAGATTTCCTCTTCTTAATTTTCTTAAAAGGAAAGTGACTGATAAAAACTAAAATTATAGCCTTGTAAAATAATGCTTTATAAGGTATGTAAAGGATAAGAAAATAATAATTTGGGAGGTAGTGCAAATGTTCTATATCTTGATTTGAAGATATAGGTGGTTGGTTATATGCCTACTTATCTTTGTCCAAACTTACCGAACTCTACACTTAAAATGTATGCATTTTATTTTATGTAAATTATACCTCAATAATGTTGACTTAGAAAAGAATGATGGGAAGCTCTAAAATATAGAGAGACTGCAAAATGGTGAATTTTTAATAAAAATAACATTCTGGTATTTCCAGATGACTGTTCATTGTGTTCTCTGATTGATTAAGGCTTAAAAGAAATGTGTAGCATTCTCATATTCAAAAACTTTTTCTCAGCCTTGATTCAGTAGTTCCTTTCCTAATATTTTATATTAAAGAAATATCAGTTATGCTCAGTGATGCCTAGAGAGTCTATGCACAGGGATGTTTATTGCACTCATATTTATAGTAACAAAACTATACAAGCAGTCTTAATCTTTAATCACAAGTGAATGTTTCAATATAGTTGATCATACAATACTAGAAAGTCTTTAAAAATCACACATAAAAAATGTTCATATTAAAATATTAATGTTAAGAAATAAAAACATGTAGTATAAGATCATGTCTGTTAAATATATGAAACTCGAAAATGTTTACATAATTTTATTTGGGTAATGTGATTATTTCTTCATTTTTTCCTTACTGCATTTTTTTCAAAAAATATTTATTTCTGTTTACATCAAAAATTTTTTTCATATATATATAACTTTTAAGAAGAATACAATCAGATATAAATATGATATGTGAAACTACCATAATTTCAGGAACTCTAACTCTCAAGTTGAATAAAGACTGTGAAAAACAATAAATATAAGATGGCATAAAGGTTGAACTGTGCATTGAATTGATGCTTGCATCAGTTAATCTCTAAATGTTACATTCTACTTATAAGAGCTTATGATTTTATTTATTTATCCTTGAGATCTCTATTAAAATAAAATAATGGTTTATAGATAACTCCTTTATGAAATTATCTCCTGGTATTTAATCTAATTTATAAATGAATATATTACATGTTTTTCTAGGCTGACATTTATAAGTTACTTTGAAGATCAAGTTTGTAATTACATTTTTATCTGTGATGTTTTGAAGTGACTTTTGATCAAAAGAAATAAATTCAAGCCCAACATGAAGAAAACAGGTTTTCTTTTTTTTTTTTTAGTTTCATAGTCTCAGTTACCTGAATAAAAGTTATTCCTTAAATTCCATACTGAATAATTTTGTGCTCCTTATAAACATGCCTTCTAGTTTTAGATAAAGGACTTGCAGTTCCTTTTCCTAAGTTCCTTGTGGCATGCCAGCATTTGGCTGTGTGATCTCTGTTATTACTCAGATTGGCTGATCAACTAGAACCTTACTTAGTCAACTTTGAAAAGAACTTGGTTTATTGGTTAACTGGTGGTTCTTCGTAAATCCTGCTGTCCTTCACAATTATTTTAATATATTTAACTCTTTCCCTTTTCATTTTCTCATTTTGGCTTAATTTTTAAAGTATTTTATCTGTCTGTCATTTATCTACCTATTTTTCGTTCAGTTTGAACAGAAGTTGGTATGGCAGTAGAAATTCTTCAGATTAAATGTAATTCGCCCTGTAGTTAGGAAACAATGACTTGATTGTCATTTACTCTGAACTTTGGGAAAAAGACTAATTAATTGTTATTTAATCTGAATTTAAGGAATAAGATAAAACTTAGACTCACTTGGAGTAGTTATCAAAAAATTTTAAATGTACCATATTTTTTGACTATCAAAGTGATGCGCTTATTACAGAAAAATTTTAAATGATAAAATGTTTTAAAAATTATTCATAATTGCTACCACCTAGAGAGAATATTAATGTTTTAGTAGTCAAATTTCTTACCTGAAAAGGGTTTATAATTCTACATTTACTCTTGTCTGGTATGTAGAATAATAGAAAAATTCCTAGGAGAAACTATGAAATAGTGAATTATTGTCAGCTAGATGTTTGAAGTGATAGTTTTGTTACATTTTTCTGTGTTGTAATGGAAAGTAATATGTATCAAATATTTACAAGAAACTACACAGAAAGCACTTTAGTATTACATATTATGAGAGAAAACTTTTTTTGTGCAAATTATATAAGCTCAGAAAGTTTATCAGTGTGCTGGTTTTTATTATGTTTGTGTTAGCTGATGTTTGATTTCATATGAGGTTGCAATTTGAATACGATGATACCTATTTCCAAAGTAGGTATAAAAATACATATAATTGTATTTTATGATATCTTGTAAATTATGATAGGAAACTATGAATTCAGTAAGAACTTCTAGAAATTGGAAATGTTTTATGAAGTGAAAAACTGTGAAAGCTGACTTCAGCATCACAAACAGATGTCATATATAGTAGAGCAAAGGTTTTAGTTTAATTAATTGCTTTTTAAATTGGGTATTTTTTGTTGCTCAGAATTTCACTACAAGATGTCATTTTCTTATGACTATGTAGTATATGGTCTAGTTTAGAAAGATATATTATCATTTCAAATATAACCTCTTTCCCTTTATCTCTGTTACCTTTTTGTGAATTCCAATTAGATGTGTACTTGATCTCATTTTAGCTTCCTAATCTCTTAGATATTTTCTGTTTATCTCCCTGTCATAAACTATGGATAATTTCTTCAGAACATTTTTTTCAGTTAAGTAATTCTTTTTTCAGCTGTGTTTAATCTATAATGGAGTTAAGGACTGGCACAATATAGGTACTTACGTATTTGTTAAATGAATATATTCATGCATATCTGACAGTTAACCAGGGGCCTGAACATGTTCTGTTAACATTGATTGAATGTATGCATACATGAAGAAATGGTTGAATGGGTGAAATTTTGCACTGGGAGTACAATAACTATAATTTCTATGAGTGAAAATTTGTTTATTTATTTGATGTTTACTAAGGAATTGTATCTTCCTTAAGATAGTGACTGTGCCCAAGTAAAATTTGGGAAACTGCATAGTAGCAGTCAGTACTATAGGCCTTTTCATTAACAAGCATTAGATGATAAGCATGAGGATCCTGTGATGGAGAAATGGACTTTGCCAGGGTGTTACTAAACATTAAGAAGCACTATGTGGAATTTGAAAATTATATGCACTTTTATGAATGTGACAAGGACCCAATGTTTGAGTCTCTCATTTGTTCTACAAATCTTTGTATAAAGTGATATTTATCTGTTAGAGAGTGGGAATCATGTTTATTATTGGTACATTGAGAAATAATTAAGTGTTACTTTTCTTTCAATTACACATACACTATGCAATGTGTATTCTCATGTTTTGGTTGCAAATGTCGATTTTTTTCCTAAAATATTTTTATAAAGTATAAATTCTTGTAATTTCATTTTGATTGTGGAACAACTACATATCCTTATATATAAACCAAGCCCTTTTTGATTTTTTACTTTCATTTATCCTTACCATTTTGTTTGTTTCTTGCTTTTTATTTTATTTCTTTCACGAAGTGGTGCTTAGTAATGTTTTGCATGCTATCTGAGGTCTGCTCGTATTCCTAGAATTATCTACTGGAATCCTGGATTTCTCTCCTTACTGCTTTCTCCTTTCTTCCCTGTAGATATTACTATACAAATTCTCCTTATATGTAAAAGGGAACAAAAGGTAGTGACCTTCACAGGGTTAATGACAGGATTTCATGAAATAATACGTGTAAATTGTTTAGACCAGTACCTGTTAGATAGTAAAACATCAATGAGGCATAAATGCTAATGACTATTATTTTAAATTATTATTATTATCAGGCTTTCACTCTTGGCTGTTGAAGAGGAAAATACAATAAAAGAGAATTTGAAGTGAAAATTTTTCTCTAATCTCAATGAGCTGTAGTTGTTGCCTTTTCTCCACATTTTGACTTCCAGATGCTGTGGGGCTCTAACTTGTAGCACCGTAGAGCGAGGACATGCAGTCTGGATACCCTAGTGTTAGAAGTTTTAAAAGTACTTTCATGTAGTACTAACTTATGCAGCATTCGGCTTTTATGTTATTGTGGGGATTATTTTGATGGTTTTCTTCCTTGAAACTGGTACTGAATAGGAAAAATTAGATCAGGAAAGAAACTAAATGTTAGCATATGCTTCCTTACTTTATAACATCAGGATTCTTTGAGAGTCTTGACATTGAAATCATCCACATATTTTTGTGTTCATCATCTTTTCTCTATTATAAATTAATGTTATAAATTAGAACATTTAGTCACTTAATTATGAGTTAATAATGATTATAACCATATTAGTTATTTGAAATCAGCTGGCTGTTTAGAAATACAGGGGGAAATTATGTATACCTGAACATGTATATGTATATGGAAAGATGTGAAAAAGAAACAGACTTTTCCTGTCACTTTTCTTTTTACCTCAGATGATTCCTTTATGTCCAGGAGACTGTGGGGACCAATGTTACAACTGTATTGGAATGTTACCCTGTTTTTTCTTTTCTTTTTTTCTCAACATTGTGAAGCATAGAGAATATTTTATTAATACAATATTCATTTAAAAATCTCTTTGTTTATTATACAGTTCCACTTGGGAAATTTTGTCATTGCTTAGCATTCTCTCCTTTGACTCCCTTCAACTTTTGTTTATAAACACATGAAACCTCATGATAACAGGAATTTAGATATAATGTTACTGGAGATTGGCTCACATGCTTTTCAACTGCTTGCAATGCTGTTTCACTAACCTTGCGGCAATGCCACCCTGCATTTTTGGGAAATGAATTTGAGACTTCATTTAAAACATTTTAGTATGATTTTAATATTATTAGTTTAATACTTCAAAAAATACGTGTATAATGAATTTGGCTTTCTTATTTTTTTGGTTATAATATTTCTTACAAACAGTATAAACATTAAGAGTAAACTGTATTATCTTATAGTTGTTCCGAATTGTGAAAAGGAAAATGCACCAGAAGGTCCTACTCAGAAAGGTCTTCGTGAAGCCAGAGAACAAAGCAAACGTAAAACAAAGATGAAAGTTAATACAAAGGTATGATATTTTTGTTTCCATTAATTCATACTTAACTCTCAGATATTCAGATTCACGGACTCATATCATTATTATATTGGAAAAGTAATTTAGAAGTTATGTATTCCAAACCACTTGGTCTATAGATAGAAAATGGAGGTTCTTAAATGTTACTAGTAACTAGTTAATTGAGGGACACACATTTATTAGTGGCAGAGACAGCTCAGTGAATCACTCTGCCACTTACTCAAACTTAATCATGGCCATTTCTGCTCACCTGCTCACTCTTCTGCTTAAAATTACCTTTGTCCAAAAGAAATAACTATCAGATCATCCCTTATTTATTTTCTCATACTATAACTTCAAACTTTCATTAGTCTTTTCAAAAAGAAGAATGGAAAGAATTATACCCCATTTAAGAATCTCTTTATATCTGAGCGCCTTTGCTGTGCATCAGGATGAGAGTTAAAATCTTCCGTGATTACAGAAAAAATGATATTAAAAATGTCTGGTCTGGGGCTTCCCTTGTGGCGCAGTGGTTGAGAGTCCGCCTGCCGATGCAGGGGACACGGGTTTGTGCCCTGGTCCAGGAAGATCCCACATGCCGTGGAGCGGCTGGGCCCGTGAGCCATGGCCGCTGAGCCTGCGCGTCCGGAGCCTGTGCTCCGCAACGGGAGAGGCCACAACAGTGAGAGGCCCGCGTACTGCAAAAAAAATGTCTGGTCAAAGAGATAAAAAATGAAGAAAGAAAATTACACAAAACCTATGAAGGGTGTAGTTTCTTGTCATGAAAATTGCATAAAAGTTTAGCTGAGGTAATGAATGTTTTTATAAATACCTTTGAGTTCTAAAATATCTGACATTTAAAAATGAAAGCATTTACAAATATAACTTTTTTAGTGTAGTAATGCTATAAGAACAACAGATTTTTATGAATTCAAATAATCATTTACTTAGCTAATATCTATAACATTTTTCTTCCTCAAAGGTATGCATTGGAATCTAGTATCATATATAATATTTGAATAAAATATAGACTAAATGCTTTTAGGTTATACTAAGGCTTTGATAATCACTTTCTAGTGATATTTAGACTACTATTTTACTGTTCCTCTATCATCAATACTAATTATTTAGGTTTATGGTATTTGAGGGAAATCCCCTCTTTTAGTCAGTCTGCCTCAGGTTCCCCATGTCTCCAAGGTCCCATCAGGACAGACCCTCTTTTGTCACCATAAAGCTTTCCCACTTCTCCGCCTGCCTGTAATTTGAGTCTCTGCCTAATGCAGTCAGTGGCAGTAGATGACTCCATTGCTGTCACTAAGTAGTGCTTGTTCTTGTTTGGATAATCTTTATCTCCACAGAGGCTAGTAAGTCAGGGAGCAAATAAAAGACTCGCAATAATAAAAAAAATTCAGAGTTAAGGATTCTGAGTGTGATAGTGGTGGTTGTCATGAGAAACATTTTCATCTTCTGACGTGGCATAGGCATTCTTTTTCAGGTAGTAAGTCGTACTTAGAAATGACTGTTTCAGGTCAGTAGTGAAATATATTCAGCTCTGTGTCATAATCAAAATTCCAAACTTGCATGAGTTTCTTCTTCATTTAAGAATGTGTGAAGGGTGACTGTGGGCTGTCTGTAAGTGGGTGACAGGATCAGCTGCCAGGGACATTGGAACAGAGCAGGCAGGAAGGCTGGGCAGGCCATAGCCCCAACAGTGGCCAAATAAATAGAGAAATTTTGGAACTTTGGGATTAAAGCATAGTATATTTGACAGAGGCTGCCTTTCCTTTCCCACACCCCACCCTCACATCCTACCATTCTCTCCTATGGTATGGTGCCAGATCTCATGTGTGTCAGGGGCAGGGGTGCTCTAATGTCATTCCAAGCTTTGCTCTTGTCTTCAATCTCAACATGTAAGTGTGCATCTCTCAAGATAGTTTGCCTCCTTTCATTAGCAATCAATTCTTGGGTTTTAGTCTACATATAAAAGTTTTATCGTGTGTCCTCTGTATAAAAGTGAAGAAAAAATAGGGTAGGAGGAATGTTTTATTCACTTTTGCAATTTTAAAAGCAGTTACTTAATGAATTTTTCTGACATTTTGCCTTTTCATTCAGGCAAAGTCAGGAAATCATTTTGGGTTTAAGTCAGAAAAAACTAGTTTAGATCGTTTGAACAAAATAACCTTAATACATGGAATTGATTACATAGGTGACAGAAGAGCTAAGATGTCATCTAGGGGACAGGAAGACAACTCAGAGATTGTCAACGGCAGGACACTTTTTTTGTGTTGGAGGCACAGTGGGAGAGCATTGTTACCAGCCTCGAGGAACTGGGTCCATCAGGTAGGAGGACTGTGAAGGAGGAGGCTGTCTTGTAGGAGCTGGAGATATGCGAGGGATGCAGGGCATGGGGGGAGGAACTTCTAACACACAATACCAGGGGAGGGATTAGAAAAAAACTCATTAATTAATATGTATGTGACAGAAATATTTATAGCTGAATAGTTTATTTCCAGCCATGACATATACTTGATATACTTCTTCCTTCTTTTAGTTCTCATTCAGGGTTTGTGTTTTGCTTAGCCAGTGCTCATTGGAGTTCTTTATGTGGTGAGTGGACCCATATCTTTAATCCTGAAAGGTCTGAGTATTTAGTGGTCCTGCTATCTTGGATTGTTATAGTTTTCCATTGATATTTACTACTTAACGTGGATGTACTAAGGGTGTCCCAGATTTTTTTCTGGGTTCCAGAAGGTCCTCTCCAAATCCATCATTTAGCAGCAACCATGTCAAAAAGTACAAAACAGTCACACAAATCTCTGAATCACTAGATGTCAGACTTAGTTTTAATCTGATGATGCCTTCCCTCTGTGCCACAATAGACGCACCTTTCTCTTTTGAACTAAGCCATTGAATAGCAGAGCCTAAGGTTGCTGGCACAGGAGGCAAACTCTTTGCAGGTTGGTTATGAGATGTAATAATTAGAGGGGCTACATCTGTTGCTGTGAACCCTTGGTTTCTGTGACTGTGTGAAAACAACACTGGTGGCGTTTCTAAACTAACACTGCAGCTGATTTTTTAATAAGCTATTCTGCTATTCCATCAGGGCATCTGTTTCTGCGGGATGGCCTATCATTAATTCTGTGGGTGTTAGCCCATAACCATATTTCTTGTACTGTAAAATGCATACTTTGGTCATAAGCATGAATTGTATTTCATGACAATGTATAAGGGAATTTCTAAGTATTTGGATTGTGGTGCACTCAGAGCAGTGAAAGCAAATATCCCATCTGAAATAGTAGTTGCCATTGTAGACCACGCCTTACTAATTTTACAGTAATCCACAGTCATTTTGTGAGAGCCATCAATTTTCTGCAAAGGCTGAACTGGTAATTAATGAGGATGCGATGGATATCTATCCTCTATATCTTTCCACTACTTTATTGTGGCACACATTTCTGTAATTCCCACAGGACTGTGATTTGCTTTTAGTTTACTCTTTTGGTAGGTTAATTTCTAGGGCTTCTGCTTGATCCTTCCTACCATAGTAGCACTTACTTCATAAAACAGTGAGCCAATGAGGAGATTTTACTAATTGACTAGTATGTCTATTCCAGGTGTACAGTCAGAAACTGAGGAAGTAACCAGGGAACAAGTCCACAAACCCACTGGGTTTACTGCGAAACAGACTGGAGCCAAAATACCATTTATCATGAGTCTATCATAACCTCCTAGTCTGACTATTGGATGGTGTTTTTATGTTTCCAGTAAAGGGAATGCACTCAAAGTTAATATCTAATTATCTCTGAAAGGTCTAAGGTAAAAGAATTGCCCTTGTAAATGGCTACTGTCCCTTCAGGGAAGACTTGGAAGGTGATTTAGAGTCATGTTTTTGTTTCCTAAGTGAACCTTGCATGATATGATGAATACATATTTGTCCAGTGAAAACAGATCAGTAACCCCTCCAAAATGAGAGGTTCAAAATAATGTCTGCCACCAGGTGGCAGGCTGGCTTCGCATGGTGAGGCGCCATAGCAAGGGTTCCACGTTGGCTTCTGCTGTTGGCAAGCTGGACATTTAAAAGCACTGAGTGGTGGCCAATAAATTTTGCTTAGGGAAAGTCCTTGTTACTGAGCCTGTGCATAGTCTTCATACTTGAAGACTTCATAGCTTATCGGGCCAGAGCAGTAGGGGGTCCTCTTTGGCAGAATTATAATCCAGTGACTGTCCATTCGTAGCAGAGATGGCATTATCATGCAAGCCCATCTAGAAACTAGGCTAGATGTTTCTTCTTTCTCTGTTACCTGGTCATTGTGAACTCACAAAGCCATAGGTATAGTAGGACATATGGCATTGAAACGAGAGTGGAAATTTGGGATTTTAAGCTGCCAGCTCATGTAATTTACTTGTACCTTTCTGAAGTGCTCAAGCACAATTTCAATTATAATTATTCCTTTTTAAGATGAACTGGGATTTTTTGCATGTCCAGAATCATGGCTTTGAGGACATACAGCATTCCTAGGTCATGAAAAATAACTCAGGTCATAAGTCCTTAGACTCTACCAGAGCTCAGGAGCATACTGGGATCTGACTCCTTTTAAAGGAGAACTGATAGGAATAGTGATCAACAGAGATGAGCATGCCTTTTCTCTAGAAGTCTAGAGGTCAGTACTGCAGTTCTGCTGGAGCTGTTTATAGTCTTTCTTACAGCATCCTTATTTTCCACAGATAATTTGAGCACCATTGGATCTGCTGGGCTATAAGACCGAAGGGGCAGGTAGGATGTCTTGTATCATACCCTGGACCTGTTGCAAAACTTTTCTTGGTCCAGACATCATTTAAACTATGTTCTTTGTTCAAGATAGAGGATACAATAAGCAGCAGCTTGCCTTTTGTTTAGAAGCATTATCTCAACATGCTCTAGTCAGAATTTTCTTGGTGTTTATTTCTTCTCTGGCACACATGTGTCTTATTAAGACATCTAGGGTACTTGCCACTTCTTGCTCACCAGACCCATTTAGGGTGATTTCATTTATATAGTGGAAAGTATAAGATGAGCAGGATTACTATAATTTGATGGTGAATAGAGAAATTTACATGGCCCTGAGGGAAAGGAGTTACGTTTACTTCTGTCTTTGCCATGTAGAGATAGGGGATTATATGGGAATATAATGGTAACTGCCACATCGACATCCTTTGGCAAATTTCTGCCAGCACTCCCCCCTGCCCTGCCTCAGTTTGCAATATTATTTTTGGTTATATTGATCAGAGAAGGGAGCAGTTTCAGAGCCATTCACTTGGCATTTCCAACTACAGCAACCTTTATTCCATAGGTCAAGAACTAATGATGGAGTTCTGACAGTTACCATGTATGTTCTTGCAAATTACTTATTTGGAGACTAAGGAAATGACAAGCAGGTGGGTTCATGGTTCCTATCTCAGGAGCCAGACCTGAGCCAATACTTTATTACCTGCTCTCCATATTCCTCAATGCTAATGGGGGGCATCATAACACTGTACATTCTTGAGTATCAATACCATGCTAGACCCTATTTCAACAATTTCAAATGTGTGGGGTATTCCTTCTTCTTCTGTGTGTGTAGCTGTCTGAGTAAATTATCATATATACTTGCTTTTGTGTTGTAGGATCCTTCTTCCTAGAGGCCTGGCCAAAAGGCTCAGTGTGTAAAAACTGGCTCGGGTCTGGAAATCAGGCAAGAGATTGTGGCTTTTTATGGGATGGCTGCCTTCAGCATCTTGATAATCAATCCTCAATTTCTTCTTGTTATACAGACTGAGCATTACCCTTGTTGGATTCCTATATTTCCCAAGCATTACCTTTGCTGGCCTGTAAGGATGTTGATTCTATTAATTATCTCCCTAGCTGTCTCTGGATCAGGCTCTCGCATAGCTACTCTGATCTTTTCCATAATTGTGCCCACCTTGCTTTTGATATTTACGTGCTCCCATCGGACCTTTCTTTTCACGGGCTCCTGTCATTCCCATTGGTTTCAGGGACCCTGGTTCTCTAATAACATCTACCATCATCCTAGAGGACAGCCACAACTGAGTTTCTCAGTGATGTTGCTGCCCCCCTCTCCAGCACAATCTTTGATGCTTTCATAGTTGCTATAGCCTCTGGACATCCTGTGGTTATCTCATGGGTTTTTCAGCCTTGAATAGTATGCCCACTGTCACATGCTCATTTATCTGAGTCTTTTGATGCTTTTTTCCACTATTTTTCATGGTAGATTTGGCATTTCTACTTTATTTAGCTAGGCCATCACTTTTTTGAAGCTTTTAGGAGCCCTCCTAGCATCTTACTAACACCAGCGTCTTTCCCAGGGGGCTAAATGCTATGTCAGAGGAGAGTAGTCCCATATTTATAAATTCTCCCTTGTCCAACTTTATGTTCTAGCTCCTTTGCCTCAACAGCCTCAGAATATAGGCCTACATGTACTCTCTTGGCACTCATAGGTACATGTTGGCTAATTCCTACAATTCCTTTGGGAGTAGTTCTTTTTCTGTCTAAACAGAGTCAGTACTTCCCTGGCTAGGTTATATTGTAAATTAAATGGATTTTGGTCAGTTGTCCAGTGATGAGGTGGGGAATATATTGTAAGAGGGGTATGAGCTGTCTTGCAAGGCAGAGGACTGAATTGCTTTTGGTCAAGGGAGGCATGCTAGCCTTTAACAGGGAGGATCAGGCCACTTTTTAGGTTTACAGAATAAAGGGAAATCTGAAGACAAGATTTTCAAGTGCTTTGTCTCAGATTTCTCTGTACCATCTCTATCTACTCTGTATATTTCCTCATGATTTTCTATCAAGCTATTTTCTTGTTGTCAAAATAAAACATTAAAAAAGAAAATATTTCATAAATACTATAGATGACTCAAATTAACTTGAGTTTTATTCTATAACTCTTTTTTGGAACTGAGAATACATTAATTTTCTCCACTAAATCCATGTAATAGAGTTGCTATTCCTAAAATGACTTTTCTAATTCCATAATATATTTTCAATTATAACTTCTTTGCTGATGACTTTCAAACCTACATATTGCCATACTCAGCTTTTATAATAATTTCCATTTTGATATAGTACCATTACCTCAAAATTAACATGACAATTCACAAATCATCATATTTCATAAATAGGCTAATTTCTTCATTTTTAAAATGCCTTTTTTTTTTTTTTTTTTTTTTTTTTTTTTTGCGGTACGCAGACCTCTCACTGCTGTGGCCTCACCCCTTGCAGAGCACAGGCTCCGGACGCTCAGGCTCAGCGGCCATGGCTCACAGGCCCAGCCGCTCTGCGGCATGTGGGATCTTCCCGGGCCGGGGCACGAACCCGTGTCCCCCGCACTGGCAGGAGGACTCTCAACCACTGCGCCACCAGGGAAGCCCTAAAATGCCTTTTAATAGTGTTTGCATTCTACTAATTCAGTCAGTTGAAAAATATGACATTATCATCTTTGATCCTATCCTTCCAGTGTCTCCCAAGCTCCCATTGATGCCTTTTTCACATTAATTGGTAGCTTCTGCACTTAAAAAAAATAAATTTATTTATTTTATTTATTTGTTTTTGGCTGTACTGAGTCTTTGTTGCTACGTGCGGGCTTTCTCTAGTCGCGGCGAGCGGGGCCTACTCTTCATTGTGGTGCGCGGGCTTCTCATTGCGGTGGTTTCTCTTGTTGTGGAGCACGGGCTCTAGGTGCATGGGCTTCAGTATTTGTGGCTCGTGGGCTCAGTAGTTGTGGCTCGTGGGCTTAGCTGCTCCAAAGCATGTGGGATCTTCCCAGACCAGGGATCAAACCCGTGTCCCCTGCATTGGCAGGTGGATTCTTAACCACTGCGCTACCAGGGAAGCCCAGGTTCTGCATTTTTAAATGGAGGTGGGGGTGGTGAAGGGAGATTTAGGGGTTCAAAATCTGATTGTAAAGGGTCTAACAAACTTATCTGGAAGCTTCATTCGCAGAGCAAATTTACTTAAATTAATGTTTATTTTGGTTGGATTTGGGGGATCTGGTAGAGGTTATAGGGGACTTTCAAAAACCACCTTCAAACCACCTATTGCTCTACTCCTTTTTCCTTTTAATTATGACTCCCACCCTTCTAAAGCTGGTCTCTGTGGACTACCTTAGCTGCTTCCTAGACTGTTCTCCAGTAGTCCATTCCGTGTGGTATTGAATAATTCTTCCTTAAATGTGCCTTTGTAAACTGGATTAATCCTCCTTAGACAATTGTATATATTTACTTCTCAAGCCAGTTAGCTATCTGGCTTCCTGATATTCCATGTTAATTTCTCTGTATTTTTCTATAACATATGAGATTGTACTCTAAAGTAAATTCTTACGGTTTAAACTATCTTTTTTTGAATTAAGGAAACGAATTGTGTTAATAGTGGAAAAGTGGTTTTTCTTCTTTCTTTAAGCCAATCAGTGAGTTACTAAAATAGTCAACGGGTTAGTTTTTGTGAAGATAACTATACTTTATAACGTACTTTCTTTCTATCTGTGAAATATATTTTACTCTAAAAGAAATAAGAATCATTATGCAGTTAATTGAATGTCTTTTGCAATCACATAAGTCACAGTTAAGAGAAAGAAATTACTACTTTAATGAGACTTTGAATGATTATGCAGGTGAAACTTTAAATGTATCAACATATTTATTAAAGAGAAGTGAAATAGAAGAATTCCATATAGATTTGAATAGATTTAAATAGATTTGAGTAGATTTAAAAGGTAATATTAGATGTAGAATGTATTTTTTCATTGTAGAGGGAAAAAAAGAGAATCACATGGAATCCACTGTAGTTCAAATATGTTGCTTTAATTACTTGCTGAAGAGTTAAATTTGGAGCTAGATTACAATTTTTGTATGTTAAAAATCTACCACACACTTTGTGTCCTGACCTGTGTACTCAGTGATGATTCAGGAAAAGTGATAAAACACACACACACACACACACACACACACACACACACACACACAAACACAAAACATACCACTGAAAGTATTTCAAGAAATCGGGGAAAATATTAGGAAAGATAAGGGACTGCTAACTGTCCCTTCCATCCTTTTGCTGCCTGATTTATTTCTTAACCTCTTTGGGGTTGGAGTATAGACATGCTCTTTTAAATGAAAAAATCCTATCTAGATTGTTATGCTTCTATCTGAACACAGATTAATATTTTAATACCCCTTATATGTTTTTGTTGGAAACCATGCTTTAAAGTATTGTAAAAATATTATCAAGAAAACATTAATAATTTTTATCCAAATGGGTAAGAACAGAGGACAAGCTGGGAAGGATATATAAACATTGCAATATGTACAACAAAATTTACACAATATTTTATATCTTAAATATTTAAAAATCAAATTTAGAAATAGATACCTGTTACATTTTGGGAAATATTCATGTTTTCTTTATATTTAAATAGAATTTAAGAATCTTATTAAAGGAGCAATTAAAAAGCCTATACTAAAATTTGTAGATTACTTACGCAGCCAAAAGCTGGTTTAGCAACAACTATTCAGAGCTTATTATAAGGAAAACTTTAGCTAAATTTTAGATATTTCCCTAAAAATAGCTTTTAATTACAGTTAATAATTTAAGTTACATTATTTTTTAATCATTTAATTTTGTTTATTAATCAATAAACATGTAATATAAGAATGGCTTTTCAAAACCTAGCTTATACTACCAATATAGTTATTAAAATAACTACTTTCTCATAAGCTATGGATGAGTTTTCATATGCTATTGATTAGTTTTTATACTTGTCCATTTATCCTAACTTCTTTTAGGTCTTAGAAATTGTGCATGTATATATGTGTATCTCTATATATCACATATATGTTTTGTTAAGGGAGAAAATTACTTTTTATCCTTAATTTAATACTTTTATAACTTATTCTTGTATGAGTTAACTATCACAATCCATTTTTTTCCTTCAGCATAGCGTCTGTGTAGCATGTACTTTGTCAGAAACTGTTTTAGAGTTTGAATTATTTGGAAGCCTAGTCTGTATGTGAAACACAGGTCTACCACTTATTACTTGTACAAACCTGGGCAAATTACTTGACTTATATGCTTCCATCTTTATAAATTGGGAAGAATAATATGTGCATCAACAGGTGTTTGTCATGATTCAATGAAATAACATAAGTAATATATCTAGCACAGTACCTGTTACAGAGTTGATATGAATTAAAGGATAGTGTTCCTGTAGAAAAGGTTATTTACCAGGAGAAGATAAATAATACTTAATTGCTAATACTATTTTATTCTTTTGTGTTAAACATGATATGGGTAACACTGAATAGAAGTCTGTTAACACTTCTAGATTCATTACTTTTTTAACCATTTTTGTCATTTTATTATATAATGGCCTGAATAATTTAGCAATAGCTTTCTTTGATTGTATGTGGTTTCCCTGATTCAGATTTTATCCGCATTGAGATATGGACATTAGTGCATTAAGGTGGCTAATTCTGATCTTCTAATGTTTACATGTTTGCTGTTATATGTGTGAAAGTGCTACTATGCTTATAAAAATTGTACACAACTCTCAACTTCTTTAGGTGCTATTTTATATTTTGATTCACTTAATGAAAACATGGAATCTTATTTAATATCTTTGCCATGATATCTGTTGGTGTTTATATGAAATAGATTATAGTTTAAATATAATGATATGAAAATGTAAAGAGGAGAGAAAGGTCCCTTCAACTCTGGTATGTCAGCGTATGTCATCATGTTGTGTTTTGCCACACTGGCCATGGTAATGGTGCACTTCAAAAGCAATTAAACACACTTACATGCTGATACCTTGCCTTATTAGAGCGAGTTTAGTCGCATTTTGTATTGTATTCTTGAATATTGCTAAGCAGTTATTACTGCTTTTGCCTGAAGTATTGTGATTCTGGCACCAACCAAGGATCTGGTTGACATTTGGCCAATAATTATGAATATTACATTAAAATGTTAAATCATTCTATTTACCAGACATAAAGTTGAAAAAAAGGAAATTAGTTTTGTATTATTTTTAGAGTTTAGAAATATGGAATGCATTAAAAAGTCTAAAACCATGCGCAAATAGGAATTTTAATGCCTATAATTTGATATGTTTTGTTTAATGTTTTTATGTTTTGTTTAATGTTTTAATAATTTTGAATGTTTTTAACAGTTGAAATAATTCATTAAAAATCCCTAAGGAAATATATCAATCAAAATATTTATTCATAATATCGTGCCATGTTAAATGTATAAGGATTAAGTCAACTTGTTTATAATTCTGATCTGAGTAGAAAATCAAATAAATGGAAATACATTATTACACTAAATATATTCTGCTTTACATAAAAAGGAGTAGATGTTAATCAGAATGATAGTAATTAAGAAATACTAATTATTCTCAGGTTTTTAACTCTCCTATTTATTTTGAATTATGCGTAAGCATGAAGGATTTAGAAAATACAATAATGAGATTGCAATGAAAAAAATGCTTAGGTTTTTACATTTTCAAAACTTCAGTCAATATCAATATCTACAGTTTAAAATATAAATGTGTTCAAGTAATATTTCCTTAATCTAATATACTGTATTTGACTATAATATATAAATTATATGTTATATGTATTTACATATATATATATATAAATAACATAAATGCAAGTTATAGACTATGTATCTAGTCTTATACAACTTGCTTTTTCTTTTTGGTGTTTTATTTCTAAGATTCTTCCACATTCTTATATGAGGCTTGTAATTCATTTCACACTATTTACTTTTCTCTTCTGTTATTAATGGATGTTCAAGTTGTTTTCAAAATCCTGGTCCAATAAACATGCTGCCATGAATATTCTTGTACACACCTCCAGGTGCACATATGCAAAGTTTTCTGTAGGATATTAATCTAGGAGTAGAATTGTTGGAGAGATGAGGATTTAACTAGATGATGTCATATTCTTCTTGAAATTAGTTGGACATGTCTACAAACCCATACATAGAATTCCTCTTACTCTATGTCCTTTCCAACACTTGGTATTACCAGGGTTCTTTATTTTTGCCAATCTAATAAGTAAAACATGTTACCACATGGGGTCTTAATTTTCATTTTTCTGATTAATAATTAAATTTAACAGGTTCCCTTTTGTTTACAGACATTTCATATGTTAGATGCTTTGAAATGTCAGTTCATATCTTTTGCCCATTTTTTATTAGGTTCTTGATCTCTGAAGAATATTTGCAGTGTATTTTAGGTATTGATTCCTAGGTCCGTTGCATGATTGTAGAAATCTTGTCACAGATGGTGACTTATATTTTCTATTTCTTTATAGTGTCTTTAATGAATAAAAGTTCTTCATTTTTTTATGTTTTACACCTTAAATATATATGATTTTTATTTTTAAAAAAGTAACCCAGCTAAAAGTTCTTCATTTTAATGTAGGTAAATTTATCAATACTTTCTTTTATGGTAACACTTATTGTCATTTGCGTAAGAGATCCTTTCCTACGCCAAAATCAGAATGCTTTGCTTGAATATTTTCTTTTAGTAATTTTGTTTATTATATTTCCTTTTACCAAATAATTTGTGGGTAATTCCTAAAAATATAGGTATTCTCTTACATACACACAATATGATATTTATTTTTTTATCTTATTTTTAAACATCTTTATTGGAGTATAATGGCATTAAATGGTGTGTTAGTTTATGCTGTATAACGAAGTGTATCAACTATACATATATCCCCATATCTCTTCCCTCTCTCCCTATCCTACCCCTCTAGGTGGACACAAAGCACCTAGCTGATCTCCCTGTGCTATGTGGCTGATTCCCACTAGCTATCTATTTTACATTTGGTAGTGTATATATGTCCATGCCACTCTCTCATTTCGTCCCAGCTTACCCTACCCTCTCCCCATGTCCTCAAGTCCATTCTCTATGTCTGCATCTTTATTCCTGTCCTGCCCCTACGTTCTTCAGAACCACTTTTTCTTTTCTTTTGGATTCCATATATATGTGTTAGCTTACAGTATTTGTTTTTCTCTTTCTGACTTACTTCCCTCTATATGACAGACTCTAGGTCCATCCACCTCATTACAAATAACTCAATTTTGTTTCTTTTATTGGCTGAGTAATATTCCATTGTATATATGTGCCACATCTTCTTTATCCATTCATCTCTTGATGGACACTTAGGTTGCTTCCATGTCCTGGCTATTGTAAATAGAGCTGCAATGAACATTGTGGTACATGAATCTTTGAATTATGGTTTTCTCAGGGTACATGCCCAGTGGTGGGATTGCTGGGTCGTATGGTAGTACTATTTTTATTTTTTTAAGGACCCTCCATACTGTTCTCCATAGTGGCTGTATTAATTTACATTCCCACCAACAGTGCAAGAGGGTTCCCTTTTCTCCATACCCTCTCCAGCATTTATGGTTTGTAGATTTTTTTGATGATGGCCATTCTGACTGGTATGAGGTGATACCTCATTGAAGTTTTGATTTACATCATTCTCTAATGATTACTGATGTTGAGCATCCTTTCACGTGTTTGTTGGCAATCTGTATAACTTCTTTGGAGAAATGTCTATTTGGGTCTTCTGCCCATTTTTCGATTGGGTTGTTTGTTTTTTGATACTGAGCTGCATGAGCTGCTTGTAAATTTTGGAGATTAATCCTTTGTCAGCTGCTTCATTTGCAAATATTTTCTCCCAGTCTGAGGGTTGTCTTTTGGTCTTGTTTATGGTTTCCTTTGCTGTGCAAAAGCTTTGAAGTTTCATTAGGTCCCATTTGTTTATTTTTGTTTTTATTTCCATTTCTCTAGGAGGTGGGTCAAAAAGGATATTGCGGTGATTTATGTCATAGAGCATTCTGCCTGTGTTGTCCTCTAAGAGTTTTATAGTGTCTGGCCTTACATTTAGATCTTTAATCCATTTTGAGTTTATTTTTGTGTATGGTGTTAGGGAGTGTTCTAACTTCATTCTTTACATGTAGCTGTCAGGTTTTCCCAGCACCACTTATTGAAGAGGCTGTCTCCTTCAGTTTGTTAATATGGTGTATCACATTGATTGATTTGCGTATATTGAAGAATCCTTGCATTCCTGGAATAAACCCCACTTGATCATGGTGTATGATCCTTTTAATGTGCTTTTGGATTCTGTTTGCTAGTATTTTGTTGAGGATATTTGAATCTGTGTTCATCAGTGAAATTGGCCTGTAGTTTTCTATTTTTGTGACATTTTTGTCTGGTTTTGGTATCAGGATGATGGTGGCCTCGTAGAATGAGTTTAGGAGTGTTCCTCCCTTGGCCATATTTTGGAAGAGTTTGAGAAGGATAGGTGATAGCTCTTCTCTAAATGTTTGATAGAATTCAGTTGTGAAGCCATCTGGTCCTGGGCTTTTGTTTGTTGGATAATTTTTACTCACAATTTCATTTTCAGTGCTTGTGATTGAACTGTTTATATTTTGTATTTCGTCCTGGTTCAGTCTTGGAAGTTGAGCTTTTCTAAGAATTTGTCCATTTCTTCCAGGCTGTTCATTTTATTGGCATAGATTTGCTTGTAGTAATGTCTCATTATCCTTTGTATTTCTGCAGTGTCAGTGGTTACTTCTCCTTTTTCATTTCAAATTCTACAGATTTGGGTCTTCTCCCTTTTTTTCTTGATGAGTCTGGCTAATAGTTTATCATTATTTTTTATCTTCTCAAAGAACCAGCTTTTAGTTTTATTGATCTTTGCTATCGTTTCCTTCATTTCTTTTTCATTTATTTCTGATGTGATCTTTATGATTTCTTTCCTTCTGCTAACTTTGGAGTTTTTTGGTTCTTCTTTCTCTAATTGCTTTAGATGTAAGTTTAGGTTGTTTATTTCAGGTGTTTCTTGTTTTTTGAGGTAGGATTGTATTGCTATAAACTTCCCTCTTAGAACTGCTTTTGCTGCATCCCATAGGTTTTGGGTTGTCATATTTTCATTGTCATTTGTTTCTAGGTATTTTTTGATTTCCTCTTTGATTTCTTCAGTGATCTCTTGGTTATTAAGTAGTGTCTTGTTTAGCCTCCATGTGTTTGTATTTTTTACAGATTTTTTCCTGTAATTGATAATCTAGTCTCATAGCGTTGTGGTCAGAAAAGATACTTGATAGAATTTCAATTTTCTTAAATTTACTAAAGCTTGATTTGTGATCCAAGATATGATCTATCCTGGAGAATGTTACATGAGCTCTTGAGAAGAAAGTATATTCTGTTGTTTTTGGATGGAATGTCCTATAAATATCAATTAAGTCCATCTTGTTTAATGTATCATTTAAAGCTTGTGTTTCTTTATTTATTTTCATTTTGGATGAGCTGTCCCTTGATGAAAGTGGGGTGTTAAAGTCCCCTACTATGATTGTGTTACTGTCGATTTCCCCTTTCATGGCTGTTAGCTTTTGCCTTGAGGTGCTCTTATGTGGGGTACATAAATATTTACAATTGTTATATCTTCTTCTTGGATTGTTCCCTTGATCATTACGTAGTGTCCTTCTTTGTCTCTTCTAATAGTCTTTATTTTAAAGTCTACTTTGTCTGATATGAGAATTGCTACTCCAGCTTTTTTTGATTTCCATTTGCATGGAATATGTTTTTCCATCCCCTCACTTTCAGTCTGTATGTGTCCCTAGGTCTGAAGTGGGTCTCTTGTAGACAGCATATATGTGGGTCTTATTTTTGTATCCGTTCAGCCAGTCCATGTCCTTTGGTTGGAGCATTTAATCCACTTGTATTTAAGGTAGCTATTGATATGTATGTTCTTATTACCATTTTCTTAATTGTTTTGGGTTTGTTATTGTAGGTCTTTTCCTTCTCTTTTGTTTGCTGCCTAGAGAAGTTCCTTTAGCATTTGTTGTAAAGCTGGTTTGGTGGTGCTGAACTCTCTTACCTTTTGCTTGTCTGTAAAGGTTTTAATTTCTCCATCAAATCTCAATGAGATCCTTGCTGGGTAATCTTGGTTGTAGGTTTTTCCCTTTCATCACTTATAATATGTCCTGCCACTCCCTCCTGGCTTGCAGAGTTTCTGCTGAAAGATCAGCTATTTACTGTATGGGGATTCCCTTGTATGTTATTTCTTGTTTTTCCCTTGCTGCTTTTAATATTTTGTCTTTAATTTTTGAAAGTTTAATTAATATGTGTCTTGGCATGTTTCTCCTTGGATTTATCCTGTATGGGACTCTCTGTGCTTCCTGGAGTTCATTGACTATTTCCTTTTCCGTATTAGGGAAGTTTTCAGCTATAATCTCCTCAAATGTTTTCTCAGTCCCTTTCATTTTCTCTTCTTCTGAGACCCCTATAGTCTGAATTTTGGTGCATTTAATATTGTCCTAGAGGTCTCTGAGACTGTCCTCAGTTCTTTTCATTCTTTTTCTTCATTCTGCTCTGCAGTAGTTATTCCCAGTATTTTATCTTTTAGGTCACTTGTCCGTTTTTCTGCCTCATTTAGTCTGCTATTGATTCTGTCTAGAGAAGTTTTAATTGCATTTATTGTGTTGTTCATCATTGTTTGTTTGCTCTTTAGTTCTTCTAGCTTCTTGTGAAACGTTTTTTGTATTTTCTCCATTCTGTTCCCAAGAATTTGGATCACCTTTACTACCATTACTCTGAATTCTTTTTCAGGTAGACTTCTTATTTCCCTTTAATTTGTTTGGTCTGGTGGGTTTTTACATTGTTTCTTCATCTGCTGTGTGTGTTTCTGTGTCTTCTCATTTTGCTTTTCTTACTCTGTTTGGGATCTCCTTTTTGCAGGCTGCAGTTTCGTAGTTCCTGTTGTTTTTGATGTGTGCCCCCCTTGGCTAAGGTTGGTTGCTGGGTTGGGTAGGCTTCCTGGTGGAGGGGACTGGTGCCTCTGTTCTGGTGGTTGAGGTTGTATCTTGTCTTTCCGGTGTGCAGGACCACATCCGGTGGTGTATTTTGGGGTGTCTGTGACCTTATTATGATTTTAGACAGCCTCTCTGCTAATGGGTGGGGCTGTGTTCCTGTCTTGCTAGTTGTTTTGCATAGGGTATCCAGCAGTGTAGCTTTCTGGTTGCTGAGTGGAGCTGGGTCTTAGCATTGAGATAGAGATCTCTGGGAGAACTTTTGACATTTGATATTACGTGGAGCTGGGAGGTCTCTGGTGGACCAATATCCTGAACTCGGCTCTCCCACCTCAGAGGCACAGGCCTGACACCTGGCTGGGGCACCAAGACCCTGTCAACCACACGGCTCAGAAGAAAAGGGAGAAAAAAACACAAAGAAAGAGTGAAAAAATAAAATAAAGTTATTAAAATAAGAAATAAAAAAATTATTGAAAATAAAAAAAATTTTTAAAGTAATAAAAAATAAAAAAGAAAGAAAGAAGAGAGCAACCAAACCAAAAAAGAAATCCACCAATGATAACAAGCACTAAAAACTATACAAAATGAAAAAAAAACCAGACAGGCGGAACCCTAGGACAAATGGTAAAAGTGAAGCTATGCAGACAAAATCACACAAAGAAGCATACACATACATGGGCACAAAAAGAGAAAAAGGAAAAAATATGTATTATAAAAAGAAAAGAAAAAAGCAACCCAATCAATAAACAAATCTACCAGTGGTAATAAGCTGTATATACTAAACAAAAAAAAAACTTAAAACCAAAACCAAATTAGACGCATAAAGCAAACCCCAAGTCTACAGTTCCTACCAGAATCCACCGCCTCAATTTTGGAATGATTTGTTGTCTATTCAGGTATTCCAGAGATGCAGGGTATATCAAGTTGATTGTGGAGATTTAATCCGCTGCTCCTGACGCTGCTGGGAGATATTTCCCTTTCTCTTTGTTCGCACAGCTCCTTGGGTTTAGCTTTGGATTTGGCCCTGCTTCTGCGTGTAGGTCACCGGAGGGCTCTGTTCCCCACCCAGACAGGACGGGGTTAAAGTAGCAGCTGATTAGAGGACTCTGGCTCACTCATGTCGGGGGGAGGGAGGAATATGAAATGCAGGACGAGCCTGAGGCGGCAGGGGCAGGCATGACATTGCACCAGCCTGAGGTGTGCCGTGGTGTTCTCCCGGGGAAGTTGTCCCTGGATCATGGGACCCTGGCAGTGGCTGGCTGCAGAGGCTCCCGGTAGGGGAGGTGTGGATAGTGACCTGTGCTCGCACACAGGATTCTTGGTGGCTGCAGCAGCAGCCTTAGCATCTCATGCCATTCTCTGGTGTCTGTGCTTGTAGCCGTGGCTCATGCCCATCTCTGGAGCTCGTTTAGGCTGTGTTCTGAATCCCCTCTCCTCGCTCACCCCGAAACAATGGTCTCTGCCTCTTAGGCAGTTCCAGAGTTTTTCCCAGACTCCCTCCCAGCTAGCTGTGGCGCGCTAGCCCCCTTCAGGCTGTGTTCACACAGCCAACCCTAGTCTTCTCCCCGGGCTCTCACCTCTGAAGCCCCAGCCTCAGCTCCCAGCCCCCAACCGCCCTGGCAGGTGCGCAGACCAGCCTCTCAGGCTGGTGAGTGCTGGTCGGCACTGATCCACTGTACAGGAATCTCTCCGCTTTGCCCTCCGCACCCCTGTTGCTGTGCTCTCGTCCGTGGCTATGAAACTTCCCCCCTTCCCCCATCTCCGCCAATGAAGGGGCTTCCTCGTGTGGTGAAAGGTTTCCTCCTTCACAGCTCCCTCCCAGAGGTGCAGGTCCTGTCCCTATTCTTTTGTGTCTGTGTTTTCTTTTTTCTTTTCCCCTACCCAGGTACTTGGGAGTTTCTCACCTTTTGGGAAGTCTGAGGTCTTCTGCCAGCATTCAGTAGGTGTTCTGTAGGAGTTGTTCCACATGTAGGTGTATTTTTGATGTATTTGTGGGGAGGAAGGTGATCTCCACCTCTTACTCCTTTGCCATCTTGAAGGTCCCTCTCCTGATATTTAAATCAAGCAATTAACATTGATACAGTACTATTTAATCTATAGAAATTATTTAAAGTTTTCTGTGTTCTACTAATGTCTTTAATTTTTTGAAACCAACCTTTTTATTTTGAGATAGTTGTAGATTCACATGCAGTTGTAAATAATAATTCAGCGAGATCTTGTATATTCTCTATCTACTTTCCTTCAGTTGTAACATCTTGCAAAACTAAAGTACAATATCACAATCCCCAATTGACCTTGATCCAATCAAGGTGTAGAAGAGTTCCATCACTGCAAGCATCCCTAGTGTTGCTCTTTTATAGTCATGTCCACTTTTCTCTCTCTATTCCACTCCCTCTAATCCCTAACCATAGAAACCACTAATTTCTTTTCCAGCTGTATAATATTGTCATTTCAAGATTGTTATTTAAGTGGAATCATACAGTATTTAACTTTGGAGTTGACTTTTGTACTCAGCATCATTCCCTTAAGATTCATCCAAGCTGTTGCATGGGTCAATAGTTATTTTTCTTCCTAAGTAGTTGTTAATCCTTTTTTAAATATTTGGTAGAATTCTCCAAAGACCATCTGGGCCAGAAGATTTCTTTTTTGGGGGCTTTTAAATTACAAATTTAATCTTTTTAAGGATTATAGGGCTATTCAGATTATTTCATCTTAATTGAGTTTTGGTTGTGTTTTTTGAACTTGTTAAGTTTATGAGTATACAGTTGTTCATAACATTCCATTGTTATACTTTTAATAACTGTATGATCTATGGTGAGTTCCTCTATTCCAGTGTTTTGGACATTTGTTATTTGTATCTTTTGCCTTTTTATTTTTGTCAGTCTTGCTAGGTAGAATTTTATCAATTTTACTGACTTTTTAAAAAAAATGAACTACCTTTTTGTTTTGTGATTTTCTGAATTGTTTTCTTATTTTCAATGTCATTGATTTCTGCTTTTATCTGTATTATTTCTTTTATTCTTCCTCCAGCTTTGAGTTTCTTGTGCTCCTTTTTGAGTTATAAACTTAAATTATTAATTTGAGACATTTCTTCTTTTGTAATATAAGCATATAGTGCTATAAATAGCCCTCTCAACACTGCTTTAGCTGCATACCCCGTATCTTGATATATTATACTTTCATTTTCATTCAGTTCTATGTATTTTTATTTTTATTTTCTTTGAGACTTGCTCTTTGACCTTTGGATTATTTACAAGTGTGGTGTTTAATTTCCATGTGTTTTAGAGATTTTCCTGTTTTCTTTGTGGTACTGATTTCTAGTTTGATTTGATTATGGTAAGAGAATACATTACCTTTTGTTTCCAGGTTAGGGGTCAGACATGAGTCACCTTCTGTTCAGTAGGGAATGGTAAAATGTCCTACCACTATGCTCTTCCTTTCATCCTGGTATCTTGAACTATTAGTTTACATTCCTATTTCCCCCTTTCACAGTTCTGCTTTTATTGTGCCTTGCGTTATTTCCATGGTTTCTAGTTGTTCTTAGGGAAGAGGATGGGGAGAGTTAAGTCTACTCCATCTAGTCTCAATTGGATGTCTCATCATAAAAGTTTGCTTTCCAGTTGCAATATTGAAATTACCTTGAAATTGAAATTTTTATGTGGAGTGTAGTAGGAATCCAGTTTCACTTGGTTTCGCTCAGATAATTGCCTATTTCAGCACAATTTGTTATATGGTTCTTCTTTTTCCCAATGGTCTGCAAGTACCAGCTCTGTCATTTAACTGGTTTCTGTGTATACACTGGTTTGCTTTTGGACTTTCTTTTATGTTCCATTGGTGAATTTGTTTACTTCCTTGTCAGAACCATATTTTTTAAAATAAATTTGACATGTAACATTGTATAAGTTTAAGGTAGACAAAGTGTTACTTGTGTTACTTTGATACATTTATATATTATAAGCTGATTGTCAGTATAACGATATTTATCACATTACATTATTATAGTACAATATTATTGTCTATATTCATTATACTGTACATTAGATCTCTATGGCTATTTATTATTCATTACAAGTTTGTATTCTCAACACCATTACTTTCACTCCACCCTCCATCCCCTGGTAACCACCAGTTTACTCCCTTTTTCAAAAAAGTTTTAACTTGTTTAGATCCCACCTATAAGTGATATCATACAATACACTGTACTTTTAAATTATTATAGTTTTTAATAAGCTTGGATATATCTTAGGGCGATTGCCTCAACCTTATTCTTGTTCTTCAGAAGCGTATTCCTATTCTGTAGTTCTCCATAAATTTGAGACTTTTATTAGCATAGCTTTGGTTTTATAGATTGATGTAGAGATAACTGACATAATTATGATATTGAGTGTTTCAAAGCATGAATGGACATGGTTTATCTCCCCATATATTTGGTTTTTAAAAAAGTGTCTTTCAAAACATTTTTATACTTTTTTCCATACAGATCTTATACATGTTTTTGTTAAATATAAGTACCTAATAATTTTTGCTATTGTAAATGATATTTACAAGTAGTTAAAATAAATAACTTTTTCCTTCACTGGCCTTGAGGCCTCCAACAGAAATCAAGAGGGCGCCTGTGAGCTCAGTGCAAGATCAGCCCTCTGCCCAACTCCATGCCTCCATCATCAGGAGTGGAGAGGGAACTCTCAAACTTGGAATAAGATCACACCTCTTCAGGACATCTTTGGCAGGAGACAACAGAGTGCCCAAGCACTCAGAGTAAGACCACCCGTCTACAGGACATCATACCTCTGTCAGCAGGAGCCAAAGGGGAGATTCTGAGCAACACCTGTTTCTGGCCTCTTCTCCCCCAGACCTCTTTCTTCAACACCCATACCCTTTATCCTGTACTTTTTAGTCTTCATAAGGAGCCTAGGGCTCCCAGTTCATCATATATTCCAGAGCTCTAATCCTCCCTAAGGCTCCTTATGTCACTTTTTCTGACCCAATCTCTTCTTCTCCTTTCCTGACTCTCAAATCTTTTTCTGTGTACCCTCTGGAACTTAAGATCATTGACTAGCAAAATCCTCTATATTTTTAACTTGTACTGTGAATGTTCCCTTCACCTTCTGTGCTAATGGAAATTTAGCTTTTCTCTGCTTATAGTTTCTCCTGCAGCCAGGCAGGTTCTCTTCGGGGAAAAAAAGCCTTGATTTGTAGTATCTTTCAGGTTCTGTGCTATAAATACTCATGCCATAGCCGTTCAGGCTACCATCTTTTTTCATCAAATGTGGAGTTGAGAAGTGACATCCATAACCAGCTCTCCTGAGATACCTCCGGTCTGCCTTGACCTGTAGCAGTCTCAAAGGTGATTTCTCTCTACTCCCCGCTCAACCATAGCATTGGATCTGTAGGTGAGATAAATGTCCCCTTTGCTTCTCGTTGCTGTTTTCAGTCCCTTCTTCTGCCCTCATTCATGAATACACCTTGCCTTGAATCTCATATCATCATGTTATCCTACTCAATAATAACTCTTTATTACAGGTACTTCTCAGATCATTTTTTTTGTAAAATAAAAAAAAATTAATCACTGTGACATTGTCACTTTTGTAAAAAGATTACTCCCATAATTTTATTTAGATATTCACATGGATGATCCTCTGACACTCTGGACTTTCAGTTCCTCGATAGCCTCTTCTTTAAGTGATCCTGTTCTCCATCCATTCTCAGCCACTCACTTTTGGTCATTCCTCAGGCCTTGCTATTACCAATAACTGCCATACATTTTCATTTTCTTTGCTGTTTGCTCCTTATCTCCCCAACCTCTCTGTATGTTGAGGTTTTCCAGGGATCAATTCTGGGGCCTCTTCTCTTTGGTGTCATCACTCCCTAGGTGATCTCATCCAGTCTCGTGGCTTTAAATTACCTATATGTTAGTGACTCATTAAGTTTTATCTTCAACTGAGCTCTCTTTCCTGTCCTCTAATTTTATGTATCCAACTCAGCTGCATACTTGTCCTCCACAGTTAGATATCGAGTCCGCATTAAAGCTCTATCTCCTGCAGTTTTCTCCATCTTAATTAATGGAAGCTCTGTCCTTCCACTTCCTTAGCCAAAAACCTCTGGAGTTATCCTTGAGTCATTTCTCTCTTAGACATTTCGCATCAGATATGAAAAGAAATTATTTCGGTTCTATCTTTGAAACATATCCACACTTCCATCTTTTCTTACCACCAGCAGTGTTGCTCTGTTTTTCTTCCCCATTGTCTCTAGCCTGGATTACTGCAATAGCTTCCTAACTGATCTTTCTGTTTTTTGATTTCCTTTGCTTCAGTCTTCTTTGAAAACAGCAGCCAGAGTGATCCTCTTAAAACATAAATCTATCCATAACATTTCTCGGTTGAAAACTTTCTAGTGGCTTCCTATCTTTTTCAGCTATAGGAAAGTCATTATAGCCTCTGAGGCCCTACACAATCTGACCCCTTTGTAACCTCTCTGACCTCATCTACAGCTACTGGCCCATCTTTTACTCAATTGCAGCCACACTAGCCTCCTTCCTATTTGTAGAACACTCTAGTCAGGCCCTGCCTCCAGGCTTTTGCACTTGAGGTTTCTTCTGCCTGAGCTGTCTTCCTTCAGATATTTGAAAGGCTCATCCCTTCACTTCTTTTAAAGTTTTAGTTAAATGTCTCCTTTTAGAGAGACCTTCTATAGCTGCCCAATCTAAATTTTAATGCTGCCCCTCATTCCCTTTTCCTTCCTGGATCTCTTTCCTGCTTTTGTTTTGTTTTTTCTCCTTACACATCTTACATATCTTTCTCTTGCATTCTGTGTTGTACTTTTTAACTTGTTTATTGCATCTCTTCCCCACTAGAATGTAAGCTCCACAAGAGCAGGTATATTTATCTGCTTTATTCACTACTGTATTCTCAGTGCCAAAAACATGACTGGCCAATATTAAGTACTCCACAAATATTTGTGTTTAAATGAATGAATAACTGAGAAATATGTGTTCTGTTTGTTGCTGTTACATAGAAATGAAATTGATTACTCTAAGTTGATCTTAAATATAATGACCTTGCTAAACTCTCCATTGCAAGAGGTTTCTTTAAAAAAATTTCCTTGCAAATAATTATATCATCTATAAACAATGATAGTTGTGATTTTCCTTTTCTGATCCTGGAAAATTTTATGTATATTTCTTATTTTTGTGCATTGTTTAGGACCTCTAGAGAATGGTTAAATTGAAGAAATTGGAACAGGCATTCTTATCCTTTTTTTTATTTTAGAAGGAATGCTTCTTATGTTTCAGCACAAGAGATGATATTTGTTATGTCTTTGGTAGATATTCCTTATTAAGTTAAAAATGTTTACGTCTATATTTGCTAAGTTTATTTGTTTTTTATCACGAGTTAGTGTTAATTTTTTAATCATAAATGAATGATAAGTTTTTTATCATGTTTAAGTGTTTTTATTTTATCATGAGTGAATATTGAATTTTCTGCCTCTGAGATGATTTTCTCCATTAACATTTTAATGTGGTAAATGACATAATGGACTTTCTAATGTAACATTCTCTTTCATTCTTGGGATGAAACTAACTCATTCATCATGTGTTATATGATGTATATATCACTGGATCTAGTTCACTGTTTTTTCTTAGGATGCTTCTATTTTTTGAATAAAACTGGCCTTTAATTTTCCTTTTTAGTCACTGTCTTTTTATAATTTTGGTATCATTACATGAGTTGCCGAATATTCCCTCTTTTTCTCTTCTTTGAGTTTTTATATCTACCCTTAAATGTATGGGTAGAAGTCTTAGATGAAACTAATAGGAGCTACTATGTATTTATGGAAATATTTTATACTATGGATTCAGGTTTTTAATTTTTTTTTCAAGTCTTTTTTGAATTTGTTACAATATTGTTTCTGTTTTGTTTTGTTTTTTTACATCTTTATTGCAGTATAATTGCTTTACAATGTTGTGTTAGTTTCTGTTGTACAACAAAGTGAATCAGCTATATGTATACATATATCCCCATATACCCTCCCTCTTGGGCCTCCCTCCCAGCCTCTCTATCCCACCCCTCTAGGTTGTCGCAAAGCACTGAGCTGATCTCCCGGTGCAATGCTGCTGCTTCCCACTAGCTATCTATTTTACATTTGGTAGTGTATATATGTCAGTGATACTCTCACTTTGTCAGAGCTTACACTTCCCCCTCCCCCGTGTCCTCAAGTCCATTCTCTATGTCTGTATCTTTATTCCTGCCCTGCCACTAGGTTCATCAGTATCTTTTTTTTTAGATTCCTTATGTATGTGTTAGCATACGGTATTTGTTTTTCTCTTTCTGACTTACTTCACTCTGTATGACAGACTCTAGGTCCATCCACCTCACTACAAATAACTCAATTTCGTTTCTTTCTTTGACTGAGTAATATTCCATGTATATATGTGCCACATCTTCTTTATCCATTCATCTGTCTATGGACACTTAGGTTGCTTCCATGTCCTGGCTATTGTAAATAGTGCTGCAATGAATATTGTGGTACATGTCTCTTTTTGAATTATGGTTTTCTCAGGGTATATGCCCAGTAGTGGGATTGCTGGGTCATATGGTAGTTCTATTTTTAGTTTTTTAAGAAACCTCCATAGTGTTCCCCATAGTGGCTGTAACAATTTACATTCTCACCAACAGCGCAAGAGGGTCCCCTTTTCCCCACATCCTCTCCAGCATTTATTGTTTCTAGATTTTTTGATGATGGCCATTCTGACTGGTGTGAGGTGATACCTCATTGTAGTTTTGATTTGCATTTCTCTAATAATTAGTGATATTGAACATCTTTTCATGTGCTTCTTGGTGATCTGTATGTCTTCTTTGGTGAAATGTCTATTTAGGTCTTATGCCCATTTTTTAATTGGGTTGTTTGTTTTTTAGATATTGAGCTCCATGGGCTGTTTGTATATTTTGGAGTTTAATCCTTTGTCTGTTGTTTCATTTGCAAATATTTTCTCTCATTCTGAGGGTTGTCTTTTTGTCTTGTTTATGGTTTCCTTTGCTGTGCAAAAGCTTTTAAGTTTCATTAGGTTTCAGTTGTTTATTTTTGTTTTTATTTTCATTACTCTAGGAGGTGGGTCAAAAAAGATCTTGCTGTGGCTTATGTCAAAGAGTGTTCTCCCTCTGTCTTCCTGTAAGAGTTTTATAGTGTCTGATCTTACATTTAGGTCATTAATTCATCTGGAGTTTATTTCTGTGTATGGTGTTAGGTAGTGTTCTAATTTTATTCTTTTACTTGTAGCTCTCCAGATTTCCCAGCACCACTTATTGAAGAGGATGTCTTTTCTCTATTGTATATTTTTGCCTCCTTTGTCATAAATTAGGTGACCATATGTTCGTGGGTTTATCTCTGGGCTTTCTATCCTGTACCATTGATCTATATTTCTGTCTTTGTGCCAGTACCATACTGTCTTGATTACTGTAGCTGTTTAGTATAGTTTGACATCGGGGAACCTGATTCCTCCAGCTCAATTTTTCTTTCTCAAGTTTGCTTTGGCTATTTGGGGTCATTTGTGTTTCCATACAAATTGTAAGATGTTTTGTTCTAATTCTGTGAAGAATGCCATTGGTAGTTTGATAGGGATTGCATTGAATATGTAGATTGCTTTGGACTTCAGTTTTATGTTTTAGTTTACTGTCCCCAAAGCATGTGGGATCTTAGCTCCCCAACAAGGGATCAAACCCTCACCCCCTGCATTGGAAGGTGAAGACTTAACCACTGGACCGCCTAGGAAACCCCTGGATTTTTTAATATAATAGAATTCTAGCAGTTATCTCTTCTTGAATCAATTTTGGTAAATTATAAATTAATATATTTACATGAATATAACCATTTTGTCTAAGTTTTGAATTTACCAGCATAAAGGTATTTGTTGCATTTTTTATTTTTTGTCTCTAATAAATCCATAGTTATATTCTCTTTTTATATTTGATATCTATTTCCTCCCTTCTTAAAATTCCCCCCTCCCAGACTCTCCCCCATCTCTCATCTGTCTTCTTGGAGATTTATGAATTTTATTGGTATTTTCAAAGATCCAACTTTTGAGTTTTATGATTCTCTATTATATGCCTATTTTTTTCATTACTTTTGCTTTCATTGTTGTGATTTCCTTATGACTACACTTTTTGGGTTGCTTCTTTTTTTTTTTCCCATTTCTTAATTAGGATACATAGCTTATTAATTTTTGGCCTTTCCACTATTCTAAATATTTAATATTATAAATTTCCTCCTAAATACTACTATAACTGTATACTGCAGGTGTTTATATGTAGCAATTTAATTTTTGCTCAGTCTTAAGTATTCTAAGATTGCCATTATGATTTCTCCTTTGTCCCATGGTTATTTTAGAGGGCATTTTCAAATTTACATATGCATGATTTGGGGGTTATCTTTTTTTTTGGTTATTATATATTTCTAGTTAAAATAAATCATGGGGCTTCCCTAGTGGTGCAGTGGTTGAGAGTCCGCCTGCCGATGCAGGGGACATGGGTTCGTGCCCCGGTCTGGGAAGATCCCACATACCGCGGAGCGGCTAGGCCTGTAAGCCATGGCCGCTGGGCCTGCGCGTCCAGAGCCTGTGCTCTGCAACGGGAGAGGCCACAACAGTGAGAGGCCCGCATACCGCAAAAAAAAAAAAAAAAAAAAAAAATCATGGTCAGAGCACATAAGCTGTATAAAACCAGTTCTTAAAATATGTTGGGAGTTGTTGTGGTAGAGACTGCTAGTTCTCCACTGAAACATATTTTCTTTATTCCATGGTTTTCATGACATAGCTAGCCATGTAGTTAGCCCTTATATTTCTCAGTTTCCTTCACACCTGTGACCATAACAATAAATTTTGCCAATAGAATATGCACTTATTTGGTGTGTGCCTATGAAATTATTTTTTGGAAATACTTACACTTTGCCCTTATTTTCAAGGGAGGATGCTACTTTGATCACTAATGCAGAGCTTGATTATGTACTTATGTATGTTTTGGCCGATCATAACTTGATCCTCTGACACAGCAGAGGATTGGATGTGCTTGCACATTTTGGTTTGCTGTCCTGTACCTCTGCCATGGAATGAGAAGAGCATGTCTCAGCTAGCCTCTGGTTTAGTGAAAGACATGAGGATCAGTGCTGCCATAACTGGGCCCAGTCCATATCAGTTCATCTCCAGCTGACCCACAGTACATGAGCCAGATAAATCTTCTTGTTATGTACCACTGAGATATGATGGTTGCTTATTATATGACACTGACACAAGTGCCACTTCCATGGTCTGGTTCTTAAAGTAGCATCAGGTTCGAACTGCTTTATACTCATTTATCTTCAATTTATATGGATCAGGGAAGTGCCTGTAACCTATCTTTGACCATGCACACAGACCAAGACAGTGTCCTAAATAGATGAACAAAAAAAGAAAGGAAACCTGGACCATCATGCTCAGCTGTGCATCAGTTTGATCACTCACGTTGGGAGGATTACTTGTGAGAGGATTATTTTCTATTTCAGTCCACCCTTTTAGAGCTGTCTCGGTTTTAACAGCTTAACTTTTATCCGAATATACGAAGTCTTTATCAACTAGTATATGGTCCCTTTTTATAAGTCTGTATACTTGAGAAGAATGTGTATTTTCTAATTTTGGAGTTCAGAATTTCATATATATTTAATACAGTTTGATTTTCATAGATTCAGACCTTCTGTATCTGTATTATATTTTGGTCAATATCAGTACTTGAGTAAGTTGATGGATTTTCTAGTCTTTTCCTACAATTTAATCTGTTTTTTCATTACACATTTTTAAGCTATTTTATTAGATGCTTATAAGTTTAGAATTGTTATATCAACTAGATGAATTGAAGCATCATTTGTAGTAATCTTTTCTATTTCTTTTTTCTTTAAAATTTTTATAAATTTTAAACCAACTTTAATAATCAATACTGTCCTTTAAATTTTCTTTCAATGTTTTTATACACACATATACAGTATATATTTAAGAGAATATTGGAATGACTTTATGTACATTTTTTCAAGTAAAGGTGCTATATATATTTTTACACATTTTTATCTACTTTTGTACATTTATTTTTCTTCTAACAACATATAAGCATTTCTCATGACAATATATATTCTTCAGACACTCTAGATATGATGTCCTTATAATACTTCCTTATTTGTATATTACATAATGATTTTACCTCCTTACGTGTACTCAGTTTGGTTATTTCCATTATTTTATTGTTTTAAATAATTCCACGAGGTAAATCCTTACATGTAAAAGCTGTATTCATATCTCTGATTATTTTTTTAGGATAAAACTCAAGAATTGGCATTGTTGGGTCAAAGATTACAAAAAAGTGTTTATTCTAGATTTTTTGTTTTGAAAGTGAAATATAAAGAAATTCCTTTTAAAATCTGCTGCTCTCATTCATTTTTATTTTACACACTTTCTTCTTTACCTCAGACTTCTCTGTTTCTAGTAATGCTTTGCTTTTTTTATGAAATAGCTACTTCATCTTTCTTTGATTAGTATTTGCTTGGTACATTTTTAAAAATCTCTTTATTTTTAACATTTCTCTGTATATTTTTTATTTCTTTAAACATTCCTACAGTTCTGCTTCCATATCTTATGGATGACCTACAGTTTAGTCTCCAGATTGCAGTTCTCTTTTGGCATTTGTCATCGTGGGAACCCATTTTTTCCATGTGCTTACTGCTTATAGCTCATATGTTAACTCCACAATTTTCCCTTATTTTTTCCTCCTTTAACTTCTGTTGAGTGCAACAATGTAATAAAATTATGTTTTACTTGGGTTTTGGTTGTTTTTCAGTGGAAGAATCCTTCAGAGTATGTAGTTTAATATATTGCTGAGTCTGGTATTTAATTTTAGCAATTAAGATTCTCATTTGATATGTCTTCTGGGAGAATACAAGTGAATGACAATCCATTTTTAGTCTATGGAGGAAAATTATAACAAATTTTAAATGCTTCTGTTTTCACTTAAAATATTTTATACTTAGTGCATAAACCAAACTCTTGATTAGAATTGTCCTAGAATGGATGAGAGATGGGAAATGATAAGTTTGGGAAGTACATTTACTTGGTTAGTGTAGGAGTTGGAGGAATTGAAGTAATGTCAAAAAGGAGCTTTAGATTTGGATAACAATAAGGTGCCTAAGGTGAAATAAAATTATGAGTAATCAAAAAGGAGCTTTACTTAAGTTCAGCTTTTTTTTAACTGATAGCAAAAAGATAGTGGATTAATATATATAGTATATATTATTAGTATATATAGTATATTAATATATAGTAGATTACTATATATGCCATTTTTTTACCTTTTTGAATAGTTTTCTGTTTTCTAAATTCATTTCTACTTCTTATTATGAACCAGATAGTAGAGGCTTAATAGTAGAAGAAAAGGCATATAAACTGTGACTTTATTCTTGTATCCATTCTCATTGTGGGAGGATACAAAAGAAGAGGGAAGAATAGTGGTTTTGAGGATTTTACATTCTTGATCAAATAATTTTTATACTCAGGAAGAAAAAAATCATCTTATTTCACTTGATTCTAAACTTCTAACTTCGGAATATTAATGCATAACATTTTATTTAGCCATATATTAATGTTTATAATTTGTATTTAGGTAATTTATAGGACAATTTTATGAACCAAAATAATTCAAAGCATTGGCTTTTAATTAGTAAAAATACACAGTTATAATTCCCTTAATTTAGAATGAAGAGTGTTACCTTGATATATAGAAAAAGTTTGAGTTTAGAAATCTGATATACCTAGGCATTGTTACTCTAAGCACCTCACTTAACCTTTATGAAAATGTATTTATCATCTGTAGGCCCTTAATAAATCCTAGCATACTCCCTATGTTAACTTCTCTAAGTTACTTAGAGTGACATCTTGTACCACTCTTAATTATTTTTATTTTGGCTCTTTACTTTCCACTAGTTTATTCCCTTTCCCACCCTGCAGACTCACCCTTTTTTGGAGAAGGACTAAAGGTTTAAGTCTGAGACTGATGCTAGGTCACGATGAGATTATAGGGGAAAAATAAAAAAGGGACCACCATGGAATAAAATTTAGAAGAGTAGGAGAAGAATATCATAATAAGAGAACATAGATTCAAGAAGGACAGGTAAACAGTAGTGTCACAAAGAAGAAATTAAAAGTGAAAATTGGTAAATCATTAATTTCCTCATTCAAAATGGGTTATAAGGTTAAAACTAAAAGTTATTATTGGTATTTTTAAAGACCTAGAGTATTAGACTTATAGTACTGGATTCATATATACTATATCTGTAATATGAGGATCTTTTCAATCTATAATATCAGAACTCTTGGGTTATCTTGAATAATGCTATTAATTAATATGTTGATACAAGACTATAAATGGTTTTACTGAAGCATAAAAGAATGGGTTAATATTGTTACCATTCTTATTGCATTTTCTTAACATATGGCTTCTAGAAAAAATGCTATGCTGTTCCACAGAAGCTCATACATATAAACTATATTGAAGTGTTCATATATTTATAGTGGTATCCATAAGATTAGGTATTATTTAAAACATTTTTGGAGTATCAGGTTGTTGAGATATTCCTCAACAGTGGATAAAGAAATCCAGTAATAATTTTTGTTCCTAGAAAAATTATTGTTTTGTATGTGTGTCTATGTGTTTATGTGTGTGTATCTACATACTAATTAAAATAGTTGAACATCCCACTATGTGCTAGGCATTGTACTAGGTTTATTTTATATACGTTTCCTAATTTAAATGGACCTATTTAAAATTTATTAACTTTCTTAAAATTGTAGAGAAAATTACATATATTATTCAAAATTATTTACCTTCTTTTAAAAGTATGTTTTAAAAGGTTAGTTTCAAAACTAGGTGCTTATAGCAGCGAATTAGTTCATAGTCAAGGTTTCTAATAATGGTTTAAAAAAGAATGCTTAAGTTGATAGTGAGCTAAAAAGATGGCAGTGTAAATGAACACAACAAGAATGTGTGGTACTTTTCCACACATCGTCTCTTGGGATGATGGATCTGGTTACATATGATTACATTCGGCTATGACATCACAAGCCCAGAATTTTACTACTTTTCCATCTGATGGTGTTTAGTACCTCTTGTAACCACATTGTCAGTTCTCTGGGATACTTCACAGTGCAAACAAAGTTGTGATACGCTGATTGAGAGCCCTGGGTCTGGAGAAATACAAGTAAGTAAGTGATCAGTTTTTATCACAGTATCATTATTTGCCAAATATCTACAATCTTGATGTTTAACTCTATGCCTAAAAAATAAAGGAATAGTTAAATGGACTTTCCCATTTCATTCATATCTCCTCGAAGAACTGTAGGAATGTTTATAATTTATTTTAGCCACTCTCCTCAAATGTAAAAATTAGGAAACATTAAATGCAAAGTATATGTTGTAGATAGTCGCCAGGGATAAATCTGCCAGTGCACCATGCCTCCCCGTATTGACACCATAGTTTAGTCCTTCGTACAATGGATCTGGGTTAACCCTGTGTGACCAGTGGAATGTAGCTGACTTGATGATACAGGACTTCTGATACTAGGAGAAGTATCAATGAAAAGGATGAAAAGGATGGCAATTTCTTGGAAATGTCTCTTGAACACTCTGCTTGGGGGAAATGGCCACCTTGTAACAAATTTGACAATCCTGAGACCATTGTCCTGTGGGGAGGCTCACCATATGGAGAAGCCACATAGAGAAAAGAGATAAAGAGGCTTGGCTAGCTGTTCAGCCATCCCATCTGAGACACCAAACATGTGATTGAAGAAGCCATCTTGAACATCAAACCAGTCAAGGCCTCAGATGACTCCAGCCCCAAACACTGTCTGATTATAACTGTAGGAGACACACCACCTGAGAACCATCCACCTGAGCTCAGTCAACCATTAGCAATAGTAATACATGGTTGTTTTGAGCCAGTAAGTTTAGGGGGTTTCGTTAACACAGGAGATAACTATGAGTATATACAAAGTATTTTGTTAGCATTTGTGAGACAGAGAATCAGCCTCTATTTTATCACTTCAACCTAAAGCAGCATCCTTTCATTATGGTCATTTCCAAGGGCAGGGTGTTCACTATTCATGAGGCAACCCTGTTTGTTTTAGGGTAGAATGTCAGGCATCTGCTTTCTTCTATAGAGTCTGTTACTCAGCCCCCCTTAGATTTCTCTCTAAGATACATAGATTATGCCTACTACTGCTTTTTATTAAAGCTCTTTGAATATTTAAATATACATGCCATTATATGTGCATGTATATCATTTCAGCTTTATCTTTCAGCTTCTTCCTTTCTAAGTTCCTTCAATAGTTTCTCTACTCTCTGGAGTCTCATTAGGATACTCAAACAATAATACTGTTGGTTTGACAAGTACAAGCACATAATACAGGAACTCTAAGGTTCCAAATCAGTTTTTACTGGGTGCTTTGTTACGGGATTTTAGTGTACATTTTTTCTGTAATTGGCTCTAACCTAAATAATCATTAAAGCTGTGGTATGCTACAGACAGCTCTATTTCATTTAGATTCTGGAATTTCTGTACCTTAATATATTTTCTTTGAGCAAAGGCAATATTCTTTACTTAGTTGTTCTCTTAGGTATTAAACATTTTCATTGTTGTTATAATATATACAGATACTCTTAGAACTTTAAAGTTCTAAAAATATCACAGGAGAAAAAATATGCTTTCTTTTAGAATTAATTACCTGGAAATAATTTATAGTTTATTTTAAATCCAGTTTATCTAATTATATGAAAATTTCCTCATGATTTTAAGATTGGTTCTTGAATGAATTTTTTTTTTTACTGTAGAAAATGTAAAATCTCAGTTCTCTATAAATAAAATGTATTTATTTTTAGTTTAAATTATATTTTAAATATGAATTTCATTTTATGGTATTCTGATTTTAGATTATGAATTTGGGGGGTTTCAAATTCTTATTTTAAAACAGAAAAATTAATGTAAAATCAAGTGTTCAGGGACAATTCTTTTTCATCAAAACTATCACATAATTAGTTTGAAACGAAAGTGATTTTGTGTTACAAAAGTGATAAGTTTCCAGTCTTGTGATGTACTCCTAATGCAAAAATTTAAACACTGTGCCTTCAATAGGAAATCAGGGCAGTTTGATTTATGTTTAATCTCAAATAAATAAATAATAAGTAATAACTCTTGATAAACTATTTGACCTAGATCCCTCTAAATGATAAATGAGAACTTCAAGCTCTAATTTATTTGTACCTAATGTACTGTATTTGTATATAAGTAGCTGATGCCACTGCTCCATTCTTGGTGGAGTATTCTACATGATTTTGTGTGGCAGTAAAAAAGTACACTTGACTAAGAATCTGGTGACAGCTTTTGACTTTACTAAAAAGTGTTTATAGGTTTTGACAACAATCTCTTAGGAGCCTATGTCTTTGTAAAACAAAACATTTTTGTTTTGTATCTTTTTCTTAGATTTTAAATGATTCATTTTTCCCATAGTTACAAAATCTTAAAGAATAGTAATTAATAAGTTATATCTTAATTAAATTAATTATTTATCTTAATAATTTAATCAATACATTATCTTTTAATAGTGTATTAGATAAGTAAAACACCAAATTTAATATTCAAGTAACATCTACTCATAATATAGAAAAATGTTATAAATTAGCATACTGTCTAATAAAGTTTGGTGTCTATTTGATGACTCTAAGATAGATTTTCAATACTAAATATTTTTTAAGACTTTATTTTTTAGAGAAGTTTAGGTACACAGCAAAACTGAGAGGAAGGTATACAGATTTCCCATATAACCTTTGCATAGCCTTCTCTAATATCATCATCTCCCACCAGAGTGTACATTTGTTACAACTGATGAACCTACATTGACTCATTATAATCATCGAAGTCCATAGTTTACATTTGGTTCACTCTTGGTGTTATACATTACAGAGGTTGAAGAAATGTATAATATGTATCCATCATTATAGTATCATGCAGAATATTTTCACTGCCTTAAAAATCCTCTGTGTACCACCTATTCATCTCTCCCTAACCCCACCCCCAACTCCAGGCAACCAATGATCTTTTTACTGTCTCTATAGTTTTGCCTTTTCCAGAATGTCATATAGTTGCAACCATATAGTATATAGCCTTTTGAAGGCTATAAACCAGATAGCCTTTGAAGGCTATAAACCAGATGACTGGTTTCTTTCACTTAGTAATATGCATTTGTTTCCTCCATGTCTTTTCTTGGCTTGATAGCTTATTTATTTTTAGTTCTGAGTAATATTCCATTGTCTGGATATACCATAGTTTAGTTATCCATTCACTTACTGAAGGGTATCCTGGTTGCTTCCAAGTTTTGGCAATTATGAACAAAACTACTACAAACATTCCTGTGCAGGTTTTTGTGTGGATATAAGTTTTCAACTCCTTTGGGTAAATGTCCAAGGAACATGATCTTTGGATTGCTTGGTAAGACTGTGTTTAGCTTTGTGAGAAGATGCCAAAATATCTTACAAAGTGGCTGTACTATATTGCATTCCACCAGCATATAATGAGAGTATCTGTTGCTTCACAACCTCCCAGCGTTTGTTGTTGTCAGTGTTCTGGATTTTGACCTTTCTAATTATGTGTAGAAGTACCTCATTGTTGTTTTAATTTGCATTTTCCTGATGACAATATGTGGAGCTTCTTTTTCATATTTTTGTTTGCACTCTGTATATCTCATTTTGTGTGGGTTTGTTAAGGTCTTTGGTCAATTTTTTGATTGGGTTGTTGGATTTATTATTGTTAAGTTTTAAGAGTTCTTTGTATATTTTGGATAACAGTCTTTTATCAAATGTGTGCTTTTCAAATATTTTCTGCTAGTCTGTGGCTTGTCTTCTCATTTTCTTCACAGTGTCTTTTGCAGAGCAGAAGCTTTTACATTTAATGAAATCTAACTTATCAATTTTTTTCTTTCATGGATCATGCCTTTGTTTGTACATAAAAAGGAATCAACATACCCAAGATCATCTTATGTTTTCTCTTATGTTATTTTTTATGAGTTTTATAGTTTTGCTTTACATTTAGGTCTGTGATCCATTTTGAATTAAGTTTTCTGGAGGATGTAATGTGTGTCTAGTTTCATTTTTTGGTGGATGTTCAGTTGTTTCACCACCATTTGTTGAAAAGACTGTCTTTGCTCCATAGTATTGACTTTGCTGCTTTGTCAAAGATCAGTTAACTATATTCATGTGGGTCTATTTCTGGACTCTTTATTTTGTTCCATTGATTTATCTGTGTATATTTTTGTGAATACTATACTGTCTTGGGGAGTTTGTTAATCATAAAATCAGAAGAACCTGAGCACGCAGTGAGAAGGATTGATTAAACATGGAATGGTGTAAAGATGAGATAAATGGAGAGAGTCGGGGCAGACATCTTGAATTGTCACCTGCCTGAGCAGGACATCATGCACAGTGAGTTTACTGGCCTGAAGTTACCAAAAAACATCAGTACCAGAAGCCCTTTCTTGATGGGGGTTGGGGGAGGTTGGGAGAGACTTTAAGTCCTCACAGGAATCTTAATAGAGTATATTTCCAAAGTCCTAGTCTGTGGTAGAGGAAGAGACTTCAAATATAGCCTAATTCTGTCACCCACACACAAATTGTTTGTGAGCCACAGAGTGCTGTTTACACAGACTTGCAGAATACAGTAGGGGCCAGATCTCTGAGTGAGGAGGCTCAGAGGTATAGTCCCAGTAGTTATAAACTTGCTTTTAGGAGTGAAAAGTAGGTCATAGACCAAACTGGTTATTGGAAAACGAGATGAGCTTTAACCGTAAACACTATTCCAGCGATGGTGGCCTACTCTTGGTGTTATGAATACAGCATAGCACAACACTTGATGTTTTTCCACACCACAGCACTCTGATAAAGTATTTGTATGGCCTACTGAAGTAAATAGGCAAAGCTTTTCAGTGATACAGGAAACTAGACATTGGGCTCTGGCATCCCTACACCCCTCCTGGCTGCCCTAGGGGCTAAAAAGAATCAATATTTGGGGTGTGGCCATAACCCATTTGTGGCAAACCAGTTGGGAAGCTCTGTTTTGAGGAGTACAAAAATGAGTTAGAGGTAATATTTCTTCTGTCCTCAGGTTGCTTGGTGTTTTAGGGAAGGGAACATACCTGTGTAACACAATGATAAGAGGTAATGATTTCCAGGAGAAAGATGTTAATATAGTGCTATGACTCTTAAGAGAAGGAAAAGATATCCTCAAGTATTTCTAAAGTCCTTAGATGATAATCCTGTTTTCTCTACTCACGTTTGTAGAGCTGTAAGTCATGTGGGGCCCATGAATATCATGTCCTCATCATTTTTTTTTTTTTGCTTTATTTATTTATTTATGGCTGTGTTGGGTCCTTGTTTTCTGTGTGAGGGCTTTCTCTAGTTGTGGCAAGCAGGGACCACTCTTCATCGCGGTGCGCGGGCCTCTCACTATCGCGGCCTCTCTTGTTGCGGAGCACAGGCTCCAGACGCACAGGCTCAGTAATTGTGGCTCACGGGCCCAGTTGCTCCGCGGCGTGTGGGGTCTTCCCAGACCAGGGCTTGAACCCGTGTCCCCTGCATTGGCAGGCAGATTCTCAACCAGTGCACCACCACGGAAACCCAGTGTCCTCATCATTTCTGATTTGGGGTAAAGACTGTTGTAAATGTCAGGGGCTTCTGACAACTGCTTAGTGATTTTTGCTTCCACATATTCATGTAATTTGCTATCACAGTATCTCATATATAGAAGATGATATTATGTATCTAAGAAAATACAGTTGTGCAATATACATTACACAGTGAAATAGACATGGTTTTCTCCTTTTTGAACTCTAGAGTTCTCAGTGTGACATGGTCATATACAATATGGGTATAGCTTGCTTTATGAAAAACTATATACCTGCTGACATAGACGTAAATTAATTTTGGTGAATCATGACAGAGTATCTGTTTATAACTTAAACAGCTGTAGTTTTTATAATAGAAAATAATATACTGTATTTTCATTATAAAACATTCAGGCGTTATAGGAAATATAGAAAATCATAGTGAAGAAGCTAAAAATCATGTATAATCCTACTGTTCTGAGGTAGTCATTATTATCGTTTGAGAGAATAATTTTTAATTTTGTTGACAATAAACAGTTGTTTGTTGATAAAAATACACAGTTGACAAAAAATACACAAGTAACATATAGTTGTTTATGCATTTGCTTGTTTTGGCTTTACAAAAATGGGACCCTATTATGCATAATTTGGAAACTTGCCTTTTTCAGTTAACATATTTTCACATAAATAAACATATAGTTGATTCATCATTTAAATCAAAGATCTTTACTGCCTACTTAGTTTTTCTTTTCTAACAAAGATTGAACTTTGAAATTTCATCTTTCTTCAACTGTTGTTAGGAATTTATAAAGATAGGTGATGTAGAACAGTAAAATTTCTTATCACTTAGAGAAATATGACAGTATTATTTTAATTCTGATTTTCAGTGTTTTGTCTTTTGGAAGAATGCATTGGTAAAGCAGGCATGATAACGTTCTTCAACTTAAAATTTGATTTCTTGAATTTCTTATAGTGTTCATGTCTATTTTAAATTATTAAAATAATTGGGGGAAATGATTCACTTGAGTGGGAATTGTAGTTCTTACAGACATATGAAATGTAAGTTCAAATAACATTTTTGTGGTTATAGTGACACAGAGAGACAGTAATCTGCACAAATGACTTGAACAGTCACCTGCAAGTTGTACATTATGTTTTGTTTTGCTAAAGTTAAGTTACTTTATAATGCAGGCCTATCCTGTGGACTGTTACTGAGCATAGACAAGAAAGCAGTAACTAAGATTTTAATAGTTTGCCCTATGTTCATGAACTGAATTATCTTCTTAGCTTATATTATGTAATTTTAATTTTTGTAAACAACAATTTCTATTTTAGAAATAAGTTTCTTTATAAAGAATATAAAACTTAGTTGGAAATACATGTTTACGTGAACAGTAGCTCCCACAGTATGTGATTATTTTATCTAACTATATTATATATTTCTATAAAGTGTATATGTTTAGTTGGCTTCATAGACATATAATTTTATATATAAATATGAGCTGCTAATTACATTGTTAAATATAGATTACATTATTCACACACTGTTAAACATACATACACATATATGTATACATGTAAGTTTATCTGTAGATATATATATTTACATTTATCTATCTATCTAGATATACATACAACTATGTCAAGAGCATCGTGCTTTGTTGCAGGAACTGGAGCCCCTAAAGGGTGTTCCCAGCTTATTTTAGGGGATTTCCAGGGTGCAGTCTGAAGGGTTTCAGTAAGAGGTAAAGTGGATTTTTCCAACTTTCTTTGTGGCTTGTTCTTTTAAGTTTGCTGCTCTGCTTGGCATATGGGTTTTCTGCTGTTAAATATTTTTGAGCTTTCTACTTGCTTGTGGATTAAAAGCAAAGGAAAAAACAAATTGTACAAAAGGGCTTAACAACTGTCCTGCATCCCTTATAGCTACCTCGAATTTTGCTTTTGAGGGGCAGCTATCTCTAAAGATTTGTATTTGTGCTTCTTTTTGTAGTTAACTCCCATTTCTTACTAATATTTCCATTTTTATTTTTTGACTTATGACTTTAGATGTTATTTACTGACTTCCTGCTATGTTAGTTGAAAATTTAGGTCATTTACTAATTTAAATTGCTTGTTACTCTTTTGATATACTTGTATCACTATCTTTATTCTTCCTTGTAAATAGAATAAAATATTTAATAGTAATTAATATACTTAAACGTCTATGTTTAGATTCATGAACTGTAGTATCTCTTGTGTCTTTCCTTTGTAAGATCTACTACCTGAGCTTCTCTCCATCCCTTTACCTCTCATTTCCTCTTCCATTTCTTAAAATCTGTCAGCTGTGCTTTTACATTTTTCAGGATTGATTACATTTAATTAAATAACATTCTAATCTGCAACCAATTTTTAAATCTTTTGTGTTCTCTCTGTAGATTGTCTATACAAATTGAACACTAGTAAACTCCTTCATTACAGTGATAATGTAAATATTATTTCCTATACAGCCAAGTAGTGTTCTGTGAATATGTATTTTTTTTTATATCAGAGATTTGGGGCTACTCAAAAGAGACCATCCACACATAGTGTCCTGTTTTCACACTCTGCTACATACTCAAAATCGAGCTACGTATTGGTTTTCTTCATGTTTGTAACATGCTTTTCTTTTTTATAGCACAGATTTTTCCACTCAAATCTGTAATCACTTTTCTAGTTTCCTGTAGGAAGAAAAAATGTATGCTTGTTTTCTGTACTTCTAATACTTATTATGTCTATTGCCAGTAGTATATGACATTTTTGTTTGCATGGTTGTTGTTTTATTTTTTTTTTAACTTTTTATTTTATATTGGAGTATAGTTTATTAACAATGTTGTGTTAGTTTCTGGTGTACAGCAAAGTGATTCAGTTATGCATATACACGTATCTATTCTTTTTCAAATTCTTTTCCCATTTAGGTTGTTACCAAATACTGTGCTATACAGTAGGTCCTTGTTATAATTAGAGTTGGTTGCTTTATATTGAGATGGTAACTTTCCTATGCAGATTTTTATTTTATTTCTCTTTGCCTTTGCATTTTCTCATGTTCTGTTCCTTTATTATGTCCTAAAGTTTTTTCAAACTCTCAAACATTTCATATTATCTATTTAATGAAATCTACTTCCTCCCCACCCCCACCCCCTGCTTCAGCACTTTTCCTGGAGATCTTCCTTACAAATCTGTGAGTAGTGGTTACTCTTTAGGTCTGGTGCCTGAATGTCATTCTGACATTTCCATTCACTGCTTTCCTGGGTGGATGTTTTCTTTCCCTGTTACTGGGGTTCACTTTCATTTTGCTAACATACTTTCTTGAGTAACTTCCTAAGAAAATGTGCAATTGATACTAATCTATATTTTGACCAAGGATGAAATTCCAGATTGAAAAACTTTTGCCTCAGAACTTTAAATCAATTGATCTGTTTTGTTCCAGCATCCTACATTGCTAACTAATAGCAAGTCTGAAACCAACCTAATCATGTTTTCTTTTATGATTTTTGGTTTTTAAAAATTTCACTATGTAAGTCTAGATGCTAGTTTTTTAAACTCACAGTTCAGTGGGCAATTTGATTTTGGATCATGTGCTGAGAAATATATTGTATTGTTTAATCCGTTCTCTTTTTCTGGAACTCCTAGTTGTTGGTCTTCCTGTATTAATCCTCTGTTTCATTTATACTTTCTCTTGTTTTTCACGTCTTCATTTCTACTGAAAATTTTTATTGTTAGAATGATACATTTGATTTAAAATAGTTATTTCTTGTTTTGTAATTTTTTATGGCCTCTTGTTCTTGCTTAATCTTAATGTAATATATTTTTCAAGGGTAATTACTGGATTTTTATATTGTCTTTTGATCCTGGCACTACTCATTTATCTAGAATCTTTCTTTTATTTTTAAAATATGTTTTATCTTCTGTAATGGTGCAGGATTCTCTTAAATGACTTATTATTGATTTTATGTTTGCTTTTAAGAATGATTCAATATAAAATCTGAGTGGGAACTCCTCTTGAATTATTTGGGTTTGTCCTCTGGCAAGCTTGGTGTAGAATGAGTTAACAGGCAGCTGATCATTTCTCTGAGGCTTTTAAATACAAAAATTCAGGGGGTTTTGCTCCAGGGGTCAACACTTGTACTAATTATTAGTTGACTTAGTTCGTACTTTTCCCCAGCATGTTGATCAGTTTCTTCAGAAATGAACTTTTTTTTTTCCTTCAAGATCTAATTGCCTGGCTTGTGATCCTTCTGTGCTGTGGGACTAGTGTGGTAGACGTAAGGAGAGCAATGAAAACTGTGAGTGGAAGGGAGTCAGCTCTTCTGGGTGGATCAATGAATGCTCTATTTTAGCCCCTCTTCTCAGTGTTGCTCCAAAGAAAGCTTCCCAGCTTTTCCCTGGTCCCATTCTCTCTGTGGATATGCAGAGCAAGTTAGTTTGCTCTGAACTGTATGGCCTCCGTGAATATTCTAGCCTGGGGTTCCCTTTCCTTGCTTCCTTTGTCAGTATTTTCCAATCACTTTTCCCCTTTTTTCAATATTGCATTTTGTTTTCTTTATCATGGAATTATGCCTTTTAATTTTCCTTTATATTAAATATTTTAGCTATTGTCCTTCCCACTTGCTTTCTCATTCTACCACCATTTTTCCCTTTAATATGCTCATACAGGAGATTATTTTAGGAGCACTAATTAAGGTTAAATAAAAATAAGGGGTGATCCACCAGAACACAGGCACTAGACACCTCCACCAGGAAGCCTACACAACCCACTGAACCAACCTTAGCCACTGGGGACAGACACCAAAAACAACGGGAACTACAAACCTGCAGCCTGCAAAAAGGAGACCCCAAACACAGTAAGATAAGCAAAATGAGAAGACAGAAAAACACACAGCAGATGAAGGAGAAAGATAAAAACACACCAGACCTAACAAATGAAGAGGAAATAGGCACTCTACCTGAAAAAGAATTCAGAATAATGATAGTAAAGATGATCCAAAATCTTGGAAATAGACTAGACAAAATGCAAGAAACATTTAACAAGGACCTAGAAGAACTAAAGATGAAACAAACAATGATGAACAACACAATAAATGAAATGAAAGATACTCTAGATGGGATCAATAGCAGAATAACTGAGGCAGAAGAATGGATAAGTGACCTAGAAGATAAAATAGTAGAAATAACTACTGCAGAGCAGAATAAAGAAAAAAGAATGAAAAGAACGAGGACAGTCTCAGAGACCTCTGGGACAACATTAAATGCACCAACATTCGAATTATAGGGGTTCCAGAAGAAGAAGAGAAAAAGAAAGGGACTGAGAAAATATTTGAAGAGATTATAGTTGAAAACTTCCCTAATATGGGAAAGGAAATAGTTAATCAAGTCCAGGAAGCACAGAGAATCCCATACAGGATAAATCCAAGGAGAAATACGCAAAGACACGTATTAATCAAACTGTCAAAAATTAAATACAAAGAAAACATATTAAAAGCAGCAAGGGAAAAACAACAAATAACACACAACGGAATCCCCATAAGGTTAACAGCTGATCTCTCAGCAGAAACTCTGCAAGCCAGAAAGGAGTAGCAGGACATACTGAAAGTGATGAAGGAGAAAAACCTGCAACCAAGATTACTCTACCCAGCAAGGATCTCATTCAGATTTGATGGAGAAATTAAAACCTTTACAGACAAGCAAAAGCTGAGAGAGTTCACCACCACCAAACCAGCTTTACAACAAATGCTAAAAGAACTTCTCTAGGCAAGAAGCACAAGAGAAGGAAAAGACCTACAATAACAAACCCCAAACAATTAAGAAAATGGGAATAGGAACATACATATCGATAATTACCTTAAATGTAAATGGACTAAATGCTCCCAACAAAAGACACAGATTGGCTGAATGGATACAAAAACAAGACCCATATATTTGCTGTCTACAAGAGACCCACTTCAGACCTAGAGACACATACAGACTGAAAGTAAGGGGATGGAAAAAGATATTCCATGCAAATGGAAACCAAAAGAAAGCTGGAGTAGCAATTCTCATATCAGACAAAATGGACTTTAAAATAAAGAATATTAGAAGAGACAAAGAAGGACACTACATAATGATCAAGGGATCGATCCAAGAAGAAGATATAACAATTGTAAATATTTATGCACCCAACATAGGAGCACCTCAATACATAAGGCAAATACTAACAGCCATAAAAGGGGAAATCAACAGTAACACATGCATAGTAGGGGACTTCAACACCCCACTTTCACCCAGGACAGGTCATCCAAAATGAACATAAATAAGGAAACACAAGGTTTAAATGATACATTAAACAAGATGGACTTAATTGATATTTATAGGACACTCCATCCAAAAACAACAGAATACACATTTTTCTCAAGTGCTCATGGAACATTCTCCAGGATAGATCGTATCTTGGGTCACAAATCAAGCCTTGGTAAATTTAAGAAAATTGAAATCGTATCAAGTATCTTTTCTGACCACAATGCCATGAGACTAGATATCAATTATAGGAAAAGATCTGTAAAAAATACAAACACATGGAGGGTAAACAATACACTACTTAATAACGAAGTGATCACTGAAGTAATCAAAGAGGAAATAAAAAAATACCTAGAAACAATGACAATGAAAGCACGGTGGCCCCAAACCTACGGGATGCAGCAAAAGCAGTTCTAAGAGGGAAGTTTATAGCAATACAAGCCCACCTTAAGGAAGAGGAAACATCTCGAATAAACAACCTAACCTTGCACCTAAAGCAATTAGAGAAAGAAGAACAAAAAAATCCCAAAGTTAGCAGAAGGAAAGAAATCATAAAAATCAGATCAGAAATAAATGAAAAAGAAATGAAGGAAACAATAGCAAAGATCAATAAAACTAAAAGCTGGTTCTTTGAGAAGATAAACAAAATTGATAAACTATTAGCCAGACTCATCAAGAAAAAAAGGGAGAAGACTCAAATCAATAGAATTAGAAATGAAAAAGGAGAGGTAACAACTGACACTGCAGAAATACAAAAGATCATGAGAGATTACTACAAGCAACTCTATGCCAATAAAATGGACAACCTGGAAGAAATGGACAAATTCTTAGAAATGCACAACCTGCCAAGACTGAATCAGGAACAAATAGAAAATATGAACAGGCCAATCACAAGCACTGAAATTGAAACTGTGATTAAAAATCTTCCAACAAACAAAAGCCCAGGACCAGATGGCTTCACAGGCGAATTCTATCAAACATTTAGAGAAGAGCTATCACCTATCCTTCTTAAACTCTTCCAAAATATAGCAGAGGGAGGAACACTCCCAAGTTCATTCTACGAGGCCACCATCACCTTGATACCTAAACCTGACAAGGATGTCACAAAGAAAGAAAACTGCCAATATCACTGATGAACATAGATGCAAAAATCCTCAACAAAATACTAGCAAACAGAATCCAACAGCACATTAAAAGGATCATACACCATGATCAAGTGGGGTTTATTCCAGGAATGCAAGGATTCTTCAATATATGCAAATCAATCAATGTGATACACCATATTAACAAATTGAAGGAGAAAAACCATATGATCATCTCAATAGATGCAGAGAAAGCTTTTGACAAGAGTCAATACCCATTTATAATTAAAACCCTGAAGAAAGTGGCATAGAGGGAACTTTCCTCAACATAATAAAGGCCATATATGACAAACCCACAGCCAACATCATCCTCAATGGTGAAAAACTGAAAGCATTTCCACTAAGATCAGGAACAAGACAAGGTTGCCCACTCTCACCACTCTTATTCAATATAGTTTTGGAAGTTTTAGCCACAGCAATCAGAGAAGAAAAGGAAATAAAAGGAATCCAAATCGGAAAAGAAGAAGTAAAGCTGTCACTGTTTGCAGATGACATGATACTATACATAGAGAATCCTAAAGATGCTACCAGAAAACTACTAGAGCTAATCAATGAATTTGGTAAAGTTACAGGATACAAAATTAATGCACAGAAATCTCTTGCATTCCTGTACACTGATGATGAAAAATCTGAAAGTGAAATCAAGAAAACACTCCCATTTACCATTGCAACAAAAATAATTAAATATCTAGGAAAAAACCTACCTAAGGAGACAAAAGACCTGTATGTAGAAAGTTATAAGGCACTGATGAAAGAAATTACAGATGATACAAATAGATGGAGAGATATACCATGTTCTTGGATTGGAAGAATGAACATTGTGTAAATGACTCTACTACCAAAAGCAATCTATAGATTCAATGCAATCCCTATCAAACTACCACCGGCATTTTTCACAGAACTAGAACAAGGAATTTCACAATTTGTATGGAAACACAAAAAACCCCAAATAGCCAAAGCAGTCTTGAGAATGAAAAACGGAGCTGGAGGAATCAGGCTCCCTGACTTCAGACTATACTACAAAGCTACAGTAATCAAGACAGTATGGTACTGGCACAAAAACAGAAAGATAGATCAATGGAACAGGATAGAAAGCCCAGAGATAAACCCACGCACATATGGTCACCTTATCTTTGATAAAGGAGGCAGGAATGTACAGTGGAGAAGGCACAGCCTCTTCAATAAGTGGTGCTGGGAAAACTGGACAGCTACATGTAAAAGTATGAGATTAGATCAGTCCCTAACACCATACACAAAAATAAGCTCAAAATGGATTAAAGACCTAAATGTAAGGCCAGAAACTATCAAACTCTTAGAGGAAAACATAGGCAGAACACTCTATGACATAAATGACAGCAAGATCCTTTTTGACCCACCTCCTAGAGAAATGGAAATAAAAACAAAAGTAAACAAATGGGACCCAATGAAACTTCAAAGCTTTTGCACAGCAAAGGAAACCATAAACAGCACCAAAAGACAACCCTCAGAATGGGAGAAAATATTTGCAAATGAAGCAACTGACAAAGGATTCATCTCCAAAATTTACAAGCAGCTCATGCAGCTCAATAACAAAAAAACAAACAACCCAATCCAGAAATGGGCAGAAGACCTAAATAGACATTTCTCCAAAGAAGATATACAGACTGCCAACAAACACATGAAAGAATGCTCAACATCATTAATCATTAGAGAAATGCAAATCAAAACTACAATGAGATATCATCTCACACCAGTCAGAATGGCCATCATCAAAAAATCTAGAAACAATAAATACTGGAGAGGGTGTGGAGAAAAGAGAACACTCCTGCACTGCTGGTGGGAATGTGAATTGATACAGCCACTATGGAGAACAGTATGGAGGTTCCTTAAAAAACTACAAATAGAACTACCATATGACCCAGCAATCCCACTACTGGGCATAGACCCTGAGAAAACCATAATTCAAAAAGAGTCATGTGCCAAAATGTTCATTGCAGCTCTATTTACGATAGCCGGAGATGGAGACAACCTAAGTGCCTATCAACAGATGAATGGATAAAGAAGATGTGGCACATATATACAATGGAATATTACTCAGCCATAAAAAGAAACGAAATTGAGCTATTTGTAATGAGGTGGATAGACCTAGAGTCTGTCATACAGAGTGAAGTAAGTCAGAAAGAGAAAGACAAATACCGTATGCTAACACACATATATATGGAATCTAAAAAAAAAAAAAGTCATGAAGAACCTAGGGGTAAGACAGGAATAAAGACACAGACCTACTGGAGAATGGACTTGAGGATATGGGGAAGGGGAAGGGTGAGCTGTGACAAAGCGAGAGAGAGGCGTGGACATATATACACTACCGAACTTAAGGTAGATAGCTAGTGGGAAGCAGCCGCATAGCACAGGGATATCAGCTCGGTGCTTTGTGACCGCCTGGAGGGGTGGGATAGGGAGGATGGGAGGGAGGGAGACGCAAGAGAGAAGAGATATGGGAACATATGTATATGTATAACTGATTCACTTTGTTATAAAGCAGAAACTAACACACCATTGTAAAGCAATTATACCCCAATAAAGATGTTAAAAAAAAAATAAGGGGTGAGAAGGAAGATATTTATAAGAAAGGATCATATTCTGAACTTTGCAATATTGGTATGGCACTTATGACATGGCTGGCGTTTAAGAAATAACGAGGCACAGTAACATTTAAAAGGTGCACTTTTTTAAAAGGAGTATTGCTTTTTCCTTTACAATTGTTGTGCATTAAATGCATGCACTACTATTTTTTTCTTTGAAAAGAGCTCGTCAAATTACATATATGCTTCTTACAGTTATATGGACTACATTGTGATTGAGCAGATTAGGTTATAGGTTTTGAATCAAAAGTGTGACTTAAAAGAACATGTTGAACATCAAAATTAAGATAGTTTAATAATATAAGAGATCACTGTGAACGAGTCATGTTATGGGCACATCTTATTTCAGCTACTGCAGTAATTGGACTCTTGGCGGGACTTTCACATGCAAAAGGATGTATTAAGGGAACTAGTTAAATATACTTTTCTTCGTGTTCCTAAAGCAGGTTAACAAATGGCAGGTTGCATTTATAGTGATTTCTATGGATAATATTGCTTTCTCAGTTAATACAAGATAAAGTTAAATTATACATTTATTTTATCGAACATTTAACAACAGTAAAAGCAATATTCATTGGTTTACAATTTTCATTTATACCATATCTCAGTGGCGCTGTTGCCTAGAGTGTGACATCCCATTGACGTTTGTAATATATGTCAAAATGGTAGTGCTGTTTATTGCTTTCTTTTGGAACTTACTCGTCACAGAAAAATAAACCTTGGGTAGATGATGAATTTGATCTGATAATGAAGGATAAGAGCAGTGATAAGTATTGTTTGGATAATCTATCACAAGACACTGTCAGATAATCCCTAGAGAGTGCACTTATACTTTATATGCTGTATTTTTCTTCAGATACAGATATTACCCATTTTTGAGATGACAAAAAGAGAACAAAAGAAAATGTGTTGCTCTATGAAGCAAAGATGAGTGTATTATCACTCACAAAGAGTGTTATTACAAACTGGAAGGTACAGAGACACATTTTTATTTTAAAAGACAAAGGCCAAGAAGGTATTTAGAATTTACACAAGAATGAAGGTTGTGAACATAGAAGTCACACGAGTTGCCTTAATACTCTTGAGAGAATTAAAAATGTTTCCTGAGTTCATTCTGTGCAGCCATATATTGAATTATTCTGTGTTACATGAAGTTCTTAAAGTTCTTTTAATAACCTAAAATAACCTATAGTATTAGATAATTGCTATAGAAGAATGGCTTCTGTGTTAATTTTAATACCTTTTTGTCAGTTTTTAAAGAATTTTTGAAAAATTAATGTTGATTTCCCATAGGCACTTTAAACACAAGAAAAAAACATCTTAAGCATGCATGTTCACACATACACACACGCACACAGAACCACCAGGCTGTTTATTTGGTATGTAAATAGGAAAACCAGAACTGGTACCAGGTATCACAGAGCCACTTCCCTCTACTTCTGTTCTCATACCCCCAAGTATGCCATTCTCCAATGTCTGACCCAAGATAGAAGATTCCTGTAGGCTATGAATTTTGCTCCTTGGCTGACATGAAATTAATGGTTACTGTAGGTCGAAGTTTAGCCCTCTGGGTACCATCTTTCCCATCTCAGAGCCTTTGTCTCCAGAGGTGGATAGAATATCATCAACAGCAGCCTCAGTCTATGATAACAGCTCAGACTTTCCAAATACTTTCCCTCCCTGCCCCAGCTCTTATCCATCAAACTAAGGCTATCTTCTCCCTAGTACTTCTCTTACCTCAAACACTTGAGGCTTGTCTTTTATTGACTTATTTCTTCATGGGACTCAGGCAGAGGAGTAATGGTATGGCTACTATTGGTTTAACATCTTAAAAAAAAAATTAATTATTTATTTTTGGCTGTGTTTGGTCTTTGTTGCTCGTGCGGGCTTTCTCTAGTTGAGGTGAGCGGGGGCTACTCTTTGTTGCAGTGCATGGGTTTCTTATTGCGGTGGCTTCTCTTGCTGTGGAGCACGGGCTCTAGGCGTGCGGGCTTCAGTAGTTGTGGCACACGGGCTCAGTAGTTGTGGCTGGTGGGCTCTAGAGCGCAGGCTCAGTAGTTGTGGCGCATGGGCTTAGTTGCTCCGTGGCATGTGGGATCTTTCCGGACCAGGGCTCAAACCCATGTCCCCTGCATTGGCAGACGGATTCTTAACTACTGCACCGCCAGGGAAGTCCTTGGTTTAACCTCTTTATCTCATTTGGAATGATGGATTACTCTTCTTTCTGGGTTGTGTTGATTAGGACAAAATTATCTCTTACGGTACATTTTGACCAAAAACATTCTTGCTGCTTAAAACCTGAGCATTTCTCTGGCCTTACTTTCTATTTCTTTCTCCAAGGGTGTAACTATGCAAAAGAAAATTCCCATTCACAGACCAAAACTTGGTTTACTTTGTTCAACTCCCAATATTAGACATAAACAAATAAATGTTAAAAGTATTTTAATATAGGATTAAGTTATCTTAAAATTAATGACATAGTGTAGCAGGGTAATGAATATCAAAGACTGGAGAGAAGGATGATGCTTGTACTCAGATGCTAGGTTGGTCACATACTAGCTGTGTGACCTTGGTTCAATTAAGTTGATTATCTGTGTCCTAATCTATAAAAAGGGGCTAACAACTGTACCTCCCACATATGGTGGCTGTGAAGTTAAAAGTGTTTAGAACAGTTCCTGTCTCAATTGTTAGCTATTACCACTAATATTATAATGACATTAAATATTCAGTATTTAGTGATACTATTAATACACTTTAATTTTGGTTCTTTCAATAATCCTGTTTTGTAGGTAAGGATACTAAAGCCCAGGAAGTTTTATTAATTTGCAGCAGATCATCCAATTAGAGTGGGGTAAAGCTAAACTCAAATGCAAGACTGCCTTGAAATCCTTTGCCCTTTCCTCCATTACACAGTCTTCCTTCATTTGTTGATTTGTTATAATGAGGGTCTTTAGTGAAAACTGTATACTATAATATAGTATACTTATAATAGTATAGTAACTAGTATTATCAAAGACACCTTATTTTTACAGAGCATTTCAGTGGTGTACATATCCTATATTCATAGTCGGCCTTAAAATTTATTGAATTTTAAGGTATGATGCAGGAACTAGAAGGGTGCTTCCCATGGAAAACTTAATTTCCCTATATACCTATTCTAGAGACAGGAAAGGGGATGGAACTAGGGATTACCTTAGAGGAAATTAAGTACAGCCAGGATGCTATAGTGGATGCTTTGAGCCTTGAAGGGGTAGCATGAGAAAAGAATATTTTATTATGTTTATTGGCCATTTGCAACTCTCATTTAGTGAATTATCTGCATATGTCCTTTGTTTATTTCTTGCCTATGTGATTTATAAATGTTACCTATGTGATTTATAAAAGGGAATAAGGATACTTATTCCCTTTCTTCCATGTGCATTGCAAAGTGCATTGCAAATAATTTTGGCAGTTTCCTATTATCCTATTAAATTGGGTTATGATAATGTTCATCAAAGAAGCTTTTAACTTTTATTTTGTCAAATTCATCACTCTTCTTATTTTATTGGATGTTTTTCTTGACATTTTCATAAAAATTTTCCCTCATCCAAATATTATTATATTAATCACTAAAATTTTTTTCTAGTGCTTTTATGGCTTTATATGTTACATTTATATCCTTAATTTATCTGGAATTTATTTTGGCATATCTGGTATGAGGTTATAATCCAGCTCTATTTTTTCCTATCTCTAGTAAGTGATTTGTTTTTCTCCAATCTATACAGATTTTAAAAATCTACAATTTACACAGCCAAAAATGTTCTCAGAATTTGTATTATATATTAGCAATACTGATGAGTTTCAATAATGAAGGCAGATATTACAATCTTCTATTGTACTGCAGTCATCCCTGTAAATTTCCCCCATGAACTGTTCTTTAAAAGGTTAGAACTGGCATATATATATATATATATATATATATATATATATATTGCTTTAAAAGGCCATACTCAATGGGTTATTTTCTTTGATATTTTGCTCCTTGAATTGCCAAAGTATTTTTCTAATATAAGTGGTCTTAAGGATCAAATTATGATTCTTATTGGATTTGTGGCCCCAAAGCCATGAAAGCAAAGACAATGATGCTACTCTCCTGGGATAATTGCTGTATTAAATTCAAGGGATGTATTCCATGATATCTCAAATTTAGTTGTCAAAACGATATCTTATCTGCTTTATAATGATTGTTTAGGAAAGACTGACCTGGCAAATGGCTATCATTAAAATATTTAGTGCAAATTTAATTTCTTTTGCTGTATGTCAAATTCATCTAATAGTACATCTTTTTTTCTAGACAGTGATTTTTGAGTGGAGAATAAAAGCCCTTATCTCTTATTATGTAGTTAAATCAAACAAATAATCAAAAGCTGATATAGAAAAATAATGAGATAAAATGCATTTAATGATGATTATTTCGTTTAGTTATTTGAGCTTTTTTAATCCATGTGGAGCTCAATATAATTTAGTTTAATATTTATTAAATCTAAAAAGATTGGTAGAATTGTATCACATTGCACCAATTATTCAGGACTAAAAACAAATCTGAACTCACTTGATTACATCAAATTATATTTTTAATGGTTTTCATAAAATAAGAAAGTCATATAATATGTGTTTAGCGCCAGAGTTGGCCATCTTTAAGATGTGTGTTGGGGCTCTGTTTATAGCCCTAGTACAACTCACTAGTTCTGTAATCTTAGACAAGTAACTTAACCCTGGTCTTTGGAACCAGCTCACCTTTCATGTAGTTACCTTCTCTCCCTTGTATTAAAGGCAGATATGCCTTTATTCCCTCTATGCTTTATGTCTTTTAGTTACTATCTGATAATAAACTGAGATATCTGAGAATTATTTTAAGTCATTCTCAAATTTTAGCTCTGATGTAGCTGAAAGTACACTGGACTTAGAGTCATAAGCCCTGAGTTTTAGTCCGTGAACTATTATTTATCAGCTGTTTAATATTAAGTAAATCACTTAATCACATTTTGCTGCAGCTTTTCGTCAGTAATTGGTAGGATCATGAATAGGACTAAGTTGGGCAATTGAAAACAATTTTAGGGGTTTTCAAACTTGAGGGAGTGGGAGAAATCTCTGTGGCTAGTGGAGGCGTTAGGTAGAGAGGGAGATGACACAAAAGATCGGTGTGGCTTTTTTCTGAAGGCAGTCTAATTTATTTCAGCCCCATACATCAAGAAACAAAGATATTGGGCATTTAGAAAAACGCGTGGTACTGTAGACTTCTGATACTGTATCATTAAATCTATATAATTTAACACAAATAAAATTGCTTTTAACATAATTGTATTATCTAATTAGATTAATTTACTCTTTTTTTTTTTTCGGTACGTGGACCTCTCACTGCTGTGGCCTCTCCCGTTGCGGAGCACACGCTCCGGGCGCGCAGGCTCAGCGGCCATGGCTCACGGGCCCAGCCACTCTGCGGCATGTGGGATCCTCCCGGGCTGGGGCACGAACCCGTGTCGCCTGCATCGGCAGGCGGACTCTCAACCACTGCACTACCAGGGAAGCCCGATTAATTTACTCTTTCATGCCATTAAACTTGACTTAATGTCTCATCCAGTCAAGTAGTTAATGAGTTATTTAAGGGTCAGAAATACTAACTGTATTGTATTATGTACTGTATTTCTTCATGTTACCCACAACCAGCAAATCTTTATCTGAAATGATATTCCTTTCCTAATACCATTTAACTCCTTTTCAAATACCATTAAATCCCTTTTCTTTTATGGGAATATTTGCATTAATCGTCATTAGTGGCAACCCTGGACTAAATCTTTTACATGCAGTCTTTCCATTCTCAGTATATCATGTAATGCCACGCAATAATGAAAACCCTCTTTGTCTTTAAGCATTTTGATGAAAAGTATGAGGTTGAGAGTCGCATTGCTCATGCCTTGTTTCTTTCTAACTTTGAGACTTTGGGCAAATTAATTTTATCAATTTTATCATTTATAAAATCAGGTTTGTAAAACCCCCTTTAAAAATAACTTTTATTAGAATTAAATAATAAAATGTCTGTATAGAATTTAGTCAGGTGCTCAGCACATGGCAAGCCTTCATATTGTTACTGTTAATAAGAATCTTTCTATATTTTTAGGTTGTTTCTTAAAAATACTTTTCATTTTGTAAGCTTTGTGTTCTTACTTAAACCCAATTTATTCTACCACAAATACGGTCAAAATAAGGGTAACTTTAACACCCCCATAAACACCTCACTCAGTCTTATAGAACTTTGACATGTTCTGCTTCAATGAGCTTTAATTTTCTACTCCAATCTTATCATCATGTCCCAATATTTTATTTTACATGGTCAGAGAAATTTGAGTGCTTGAGTTAGGGAAATGCTTGATAAATCTTGATTTACTTTACCTTGATATCAAAGTGGTCTTTCCGCCTGTTACATTATCTTATTCTTCATGCCGTCCCTCCGCCCATTTTGTGTCTGGGCAGAACGTGTAGGTAGCTTCCATTAGTTAATGCGGTGTAAAGCTTGGGTCCCTGTTGCTTCAGATTCTTTTGGTTGCTGTTGACAGAAATCCATCTCAAGCTAGCGTAAGTCAAAACTCATCTCAAAGTAGCTTAGTTTTACCTAAAAGATGGGAAGTCATTGGTTAATGTAATTGAGAAGCCCATGTGCCAGTTCTGGATTTAGGGATGGTTGGATCGGAAGGGTTCAAGCAATGCTATTATGTTTTCTTTATTTCGCTTCCTCACTTCCACTCTTTGTCCCTCTCTCTTTGCCGTTCAATCTACCTCAAATTTTTGGCTCTTGGACTCAGGTTTTATTTTCAGATATGTGCTAGTAAGAAATTTTGGCACCTGCCATTTCAGGTGCTCTGATGTTTCACTGCCCCTCCTGTGACTGGGCCTTTGCATATGCCCTAACCCAGATTCAAATCACCTGTCTCTGAAAGTGGGGTACTGTATCAGTTAGACTAATAGAAATTATTCTCCAAATAATGATTTGTTTCTGTCATTATTAATATAACATAAAAAATAAACCACAGAAGCTTCCAGAGAGGCCACTGTTGTGGCCTCTCCCGTTGGGGAGCACAGGCTCCAGACGTGCAGGCCCAGCGGCCATGGCTCATGGGCCCAGCTGCTCCGCGGCATGTGGGATCTTCCCAGACCGGGGCACGAACCCGTGTCCCCTGCATCGGCAGGAGGACTCTCAACCACTGCGCCACCAGGGAAGCCCCATTCATATCCTTTTTAATGGCATGTCAGGAATGTGTAACCACAATTCTCCAGTGAAACTGAGGTAATGGATTATTATCTGCAACTTTTTCTCTCTTTACCATGAAGATTATAATATTTTTACATAATAGAAAATACAGAAGAATTTTGCTGTATTAATTTCAATGCTTTGTTTTTTTGATATTAACAAAATGTTGGTCTATTTTAAAAAAGCATGTATACTTCATTCCAAAATTCTAACACTTAAACATACTAAATACTATTTATTTCCTTTGGTTTTTAATATACATACTTATATATTAGTTTGTAGAATAGTATCAAGGTTATGTTTCCTCTGTTTGTCTTTCAATTTATAACTTTGATTCTTACATATTTAAAAGATAGTTAATAAGATTAAAGTTGACACTGTATTTATGTTCTATTAGATGTGGTGTCCTCAGAATATCTTTGAAAATATGACCCCAGATTAAAATCATAGATTAGACTTGCTTCTTTATCTCTATTCTTACTCAAAATTTCCCCAGAGTTAGAGCTATTTGGTTACCAGGTGGATAATTATATTGCTTAAGAATAACTTTATGAACAGCCTGAGGTTGCCTATTAACCAGAGATTCTGGCTGGGCTGCAGGATCCGTTGCTGCCAATATGTGAAGCAGTTTTTCTCATAACCCTGACATAAGGCTGAACTCCTCTTTCATAGTTTTTGTAATGCACACCCAAACCTAAAATTGGAGTGGTCAGGTTGCGTGTGCCCCTGGGTTTAAATCATATATCTTATTATCTTGTTTCTTTATTGCCTGATTAGAATGGATGAAATTTTGTAAACCAAGAACAAATTGCTTCACAAGATTGCATTCAACTAATCTAGTTATGTTTTCATTCTATTCTGAAGCGTACATATTCTTCCCATCTGTTAGACACACACTTCTTTTAGAGGCTTAAATTGTGTTTTGTCTGTCTCTGATGCTTTTGCCTGACTCTGTGTTGTAAACTTCCAAAGTCATTCTAAAGACTTTGAAAACATCTAAAGTTAATTCTAATTTAGTGGAAAAACAGTCAATTTAATGGGTTAGTTTTTGAAATCTAGGTTTAAAAATCACCTAATTATCAAATGCCAGTTAATAAAATCTGTCCAAAATTTGACCTTTTACCTATTTCTTTTATCCCATTAACGAGAGAGAGCCTTGAAGTTCTCTTACCATTAATTAAATTTCTTACAGAATATGGTAAAATTATTATTGTAATATAAAGTTTTACCTGAGGAAAAAGAAAAACTCAAATGTACTTTTTTGCATAAGGTACTTTAAAAAAGTTATATATTATATGTTAATAATAATATTGTTATAAAGATAAGATTTTTCATGTCTCCTATTGCTAGCAGTATGTTTAGAAGAGTTTGAATTCTATAATTAAAAACTTTCTTAATTATGCTCTTCGTGCATGTTCAAGTGCTATGAAAAGTCTTTACCTTGAACTCCATTTGTGACCTACAGCCTAGAAGAACACAAATAATTAATGGGATACACTTTAATTCTAGTCTATACTAAGGGAGCCCTATTCAGTATGTATGGCTGGGGGAAGAATATCAATGGCTAGGAAGGGAAATTAGTAGAAGGAAGAAGCGTGTATGTATATCTGAATGCATGTGATTGAGTCAGGGAAGGAATATGGGTTCCCAAAGTTAGAAGTCAGAAATGGGTTGGAGCCAAGTAATTTTATAGAAGGTACAATATCTTCAATCATACCTCACAGAGTCTGAAAGGGCATGTGAGTTTGATACCAGAAGAGTACAAAACAAAACGTCTTACTATTAGTGAATTAAGATTGCTTCTAGAAAATTGTGGATTTAAAAAAAAAATCCTTCCCTTCAAGTTAAACCACACTGATCAAGCCTGAAATGGGCAACAGGAAGTCCTTATTCAGTCTCTTTCCTGACCTACAAAACGCATATACACACCCTGACCAAGATTCTTGTTGGAAAGGCCATGGTAGATCACCATTGCTATCAGTTTGGGTAGGCTTAAGTCTTTTAGATTCTTCAAAGTTGAAATATCTGTAATCACATATACATACTTAAAAATTTTTCTCTCACTAATGTGGTATATGTAATTCTTGGCACAGTTTCCATGTATTGCTTTGTAATCAAAGTCTCTGACTTTTTAACAAAGACCCCCATATAAAAACAAAAACAACTTCCTGCTTCAGAAACTAAGGGAGAAATTCTGTGGAAAAAGAAAAGTGGCTGTATATGCCGAGATATAAGTTTAAAGAAAATGATCAAATTGAAAAAAGCAGAAAAGAATGAGTTAAAAAGATTCCATGGATAAGAAAGGAGGAAAAGTGAATTCCCAGAAGTAGGAGACTGAGCAAATCCAAGTATTTATGACACTACTTAACCACAATTTCAGTAATCTCTATTCCTGGACTGTTTTTCCCTTTTTTATAAACCTACTTTTAAAATGAAGTATAACATCCATTTAGAGCAATAGAACACAAAGTTGTAGCTAATCCCTCCTGGCACCTCCTCATTCTGTTCCCTCCCTTCTCCCCAGCACTAGCTACTATCCTGCCATCAAGCACTGTTGTCACATTTGCCTGTGTTCACAATGTATATGAATACATAGAGTGTGTATGCCTTTGTGTCTGGCTTCTCTTACTCAGAAATATGTTTGTGAAATTCCTCTATGTTTTATGTAACTATAGTACTTGCATTTCTATTGCAGTTTAGTATTTTGTTATATGAATAAATTAGAATTTATTTTTCTATTTCACTGTTTATAGGCATTTATACATTAGCTATTCACTCTTATCCAACTTTTATTTTAGTCTTAGACTTATATATATTAAAATGTTCTCATTCAGTCCTTTTGCAGAAGCATTTTCAGTCATCGCTTTGTTGAATAAAGCTCTAATAGATTCTGAAGAAGGGCATGGGGTACAGAATTCCCTAAATTCTTATATGTTTAAAGTTGTTTTTCTATAGCCTTGATATTTCCATAGCCTTGATATTTGGCTGTATTTAAAATTTTTGTTTCATACTCACTTTTATTGAACTTTTTTTTTTTTAACATGCTGTACCATTGATCTCTCTCTCTCTCTTCCCCCCTTTGTTTTTTGGTTTGTTTCTTAAAAGGAAAATGCCAGTATACTCTCTTTTTTTTCCCTTTGTAAGTTATTTGATCTTTTTGCCTGGGGACCTTGAAGATTTTTTTTTTTTTAAAGGTCTAGTAGTTTTACTAGGATATATCTTAGAGTTGATATTTTGGGTTAATATATTCCAATTGTCGTTGGACTCTTTTCAATATGTAGGTTGGAGCCTTCTTAAAATTTATCGAAAATGGTCTTGAAGTTCAGTTTTAACTATTATTTCTCTTTCATGGTTTTATTTTACTTCTCTAGATACTATGATTATGTGAATGTTATCCCTTCTTGTCCTGTGTTCCATTTCCCTCACATTCTTTGAAATTGTGTACTACTTTCTTATTTTTGTCCCCTTGGTTGTTTTCCTACCTTTCTTCATTACTCCTTAATAAATTTTAATTTGAATCCCTTTTCCCTTATTTTTCATTTCTGAGATAATTTTGTCTTTTTCTTCCATTTCCTTCTTGAGTTCAGTCAACTCTGTTTTTATTTCTTCCTTTTTTGGCCTATTTCTGTTTTTCACTATGGAATTTCCAATTGAAGATACTTCTTCTAGTGCTTCTTTGACTGCATTTAGTTGTTTTGAATTGTGTCATGCAGTTTTCTTCTGCTTCATGGTTGTTTTTGAAGGGGAATTTTCATCAGTTCAGATGTGACCAGTCTTTTTTTTTTGTTTGTTTTGTTTTTTTTGGTAATAACCCTGTATGTATTAAATTTTTTCTTCCGTTCATTTTTGTTGATTTGGGGCTGTTTCTACGATTCATAATTCACTGGTGCCCTTTTCTATCTGTATATCAAAGCTGGGTTTTTTTAGCGTATTTTTTAAAATTTGTGGGCAGAGTTATGTATCCTCCAATATTTGGTTCCCTTTGTGTTGTAGGATCTTAAATTTTTCGACTTGCATTTTTTCCTTTTCATTATTCATTTGCCAAAGACCACATCTTCCTCTCTTTGGCTTTTTCTTCCCAGAAACTATGCCTTTTGAAGACAACCACTTATGTGCACATTTTTCAAATTCCTCCCCCTGGAATCCCAATCATCTACTAGGAAACAATTTTATTATTTTATAATGTAGGATGGACTTACTCTTTGTGTAGATGGTTATGCCTTGCTAGCATTCCTTTTTCCTGGCTGTCTTTCTCAGTTTGCTCTTGCCCTCTAAGTTTTGCAGCAGGGGGAGGTATCAGAGGTTGTTTGCTGGAATTTGGTGTTTTTTTCTATTTACTTATATTTTTTTAAGTTTGGAAGATTATGCTGATGGTTTGATTTTTGTGGTTTCTTGTTCTTTGTGCTCTTCTGTATTATTTTGGAGGAAATTTTGTGAGATGCTGTGATGGGCATTATTGTTCTTTAAACAATTGAAGTTTGCATTTTAAGGCACTGTGCAGAAACCTTAGAATTTTTATATCTACCCAATGAATTAAATTTATTAATATCCTAGATGTCCCTTTTCACTTGTTTTAGGCATTTGTATTAAAGTCTGCTTGTATTATTTTAGCTGGGCCAGATTTCTTTTTGGTGTTTCCATGGTATCTATTTTTTTCTTATTTCTTTTTTACCGTTTTTGTTTCCATATATTTTAGTTTTGTATCTTTAGTTTTGTATCAGAAAGTTTTACTTTCTGTCTAGCCACTCATGTATTGGGCTAAATTTTACTATCTGATAATTTTCATTTTATTTGTCCCTCTTGTTTTATATTCCTTTCTTTCTTCTTTATGGCTTTATTTTTACTAATTTATTATTATAATAATTATTCCATTTTTTTCTGTCTACTAGCTTGGTAATGTTTAGTAGACATATTAGAGATTCTCCCTGAATCATCTTCTCATCAGATTCTAGTGCAAATTAGTACTTTTACCATGATCTTAGAATATTATTTATTCCCTTTACATACTTAATATTCCACTGTTGTCACATATCTACATATGTATATATTTTAAACTCTGTAAGACTTCATTGCTATTGTTAATACAGTCAATTTTTTAGGTATACTCAATTACTTACCAATTTCATTTCTAATCATTCCTTCATATATCCTTAAGTTTCCTTCTGAAATCATTTTCTTTCTAACTCAAGATTTAAAGAAAAATTTCTTTTAATGTAAACCTACTCATAAAAAAAATTCTCCCAGTTGATTTTGTCTGAAATGCCTTTATTTATTTTTTTCTTTGCGGCACGCGGGCCTCTCAGTGCTGTGGCCTCTCCTGTTGCAGAGCACAGGCTCCGGACGCGCAGGCTCAGCGGCCATGGCTCACAGGCCTAACCGCTCCACGGCATGTGGGATCTTCCCGGACCGGGGCACGAACCCGTGTCCCCTGCATCGGCAGGCGGACTCTCAACCACTGCGCCACCAGGGAAGCCCTGAAATGCCTTTATTTTATTTCCAGTTTTGAAAGATAATTTCACTGATTACACAGTTCTAGGAGAGCAAATATTTTCTTTCAGCACTTTTTATTTAAAAAAAAATTTATTTATTTATTTATTTTTGGGTGTTTTGGGTCTTCATTTATGTGCGAGGGCTTTCTCTAATTGTGGCGAGTGGGGGCCCCTCTTCATCGTGGTGCGCGGGCCTTCTCACTGTCGTGGCCTCTCTTGTTGCGGAGCACAGGCTTCAGACGCGCAGGCTCAGTAGTTGTGGCTGATGGGCCTAGTTGCTCCGCGGCATGTGGGATCTTCCCAGACCAGGGCTCAAACCCGTGTCCCCTGCATTGGCAGGCAGATTCTCAACCACTTCGCCACCAGGAAAGCCCTTTTCAGCACTTTTGAGATACTGGTCCATCATCTCTGGCTTCCTTTGTTCTGTTGAGAAGTTGGCTGTGATTCTCACTATTCCTCCTTCAAATGCAATATATCTGTATTTCCCTCTGGCTTCTTGAAAGATTTTCTCTTCATCTTTGGTTTGCTGCAGTTACATTATGATATATATAAGTATGTTTTTTTTTATTTTTACTGCATGTGGTTTGTCATGCTTTTTGAATTTATGGCTTGATGTTGTTTATCAGTTTTGAAAATTCTCAACCATTATCTTTTCAAGTATTGCTTCTTCACCATTTTCTCTCTATTTCTATCTGGGATACTAGTTTACATTTTTATAATTTTTTACCTTTTATTCCCTTTGTATCTTATGCTCTTTTCCATATTCTTAAGCTCTCCCTATATCAGCCAGGTCATTTCCTTTGGATCTATCTTCCAGTTCAGAAATTAACATCTGTGACTGATTTCTTCATCATCTCCAATTCTGGTAGGTACGTTTCTAATGTCCATCCTTTCTCCTGGGTTTTGGTCACATGGTCTTGAGTTTCTTTTGCCTGTTTTTGTTTATTTGTTTTGTTTTTGTTTTTTGAGTACCAGACAATGTTTCTTTAAAAACAGAAGTCTGATTTGAGGCCCAAGTGTGATATTATCTTTTTCCAAAGAGGTTCTGTGCTGGCATTTTGCAGGCAGCTATCTAGAAGCAATATCAATGGTATATCACCTTGTTCCAATTAGTGACTGAGATGATTCAAAGTTTAGCTTTGGTCTTTGGAAGGTCAAGTCTATTTCTAGCTCACTCTTATTCCTCAGATTCTCAATAAAAAGCCTGGAGTGTTTACAGAACCCATCCTTTGGCTGGGTTCTCAGCTTCAACTTTTGTCCTTCTTTCTCAATTTCTTAGCCTCCTCTATCAAAATTGTCTGACAAGCAGCCAAACTTCAGGAGAAAATGAACTCCAAATGCCAGGCTCACCTTCGTGTGTGTTCTTCTCTTGGATCTCGATTCCATTATTCTTCACTATATTTTTAAACACTCTGATGATTTTAGAGACATCTAAAAAATATTTTTGGATCGTATTTTCTCTTTTATTTCAACTGTTCCTTATATCATCATTCGTCATTACTGAAAATCACCTGCTTTGAGGAGAAATATATATAACCTTAAATTTTTATATTTATACATAGGATGTACCATGTATTGAATAATTTAAAAGAGTATATTTTTGTTGAATAATGTGATGTATTTTCTTGAATTGCATTTTTTGCCCAGAAATTTCAGTGCCTTCAGTGTCTGTAAAAGTCCAGTGTTTTATCTGGTCTTCCTGTTCCTTCATGGTCTTCTGCCATTCACCTTTTCAATATTTCCATCCTTACCTACTTACACCCTCTGTATGTTTTCAGTTGCATTTGGGTTTCTTATTTCCATACTCTCTCTGTGTCTAAAAATATCTGAGGTACTAGGTTTTGATTTTCCCAGAGTCCAAATTCTTTTTATATTAAAGCATGTTGTTTGTCACCATCTTATTCAAATGCCATTTTCTGTCTAGAAGACTGTGATTCCCTGGAGCTTGAAATTAATTGGTCTGTAGTCCTAGAACAAGCCTAATTATTGTATCAAGATGGATCCCTGTCAGAGACCTTGCTCCTTCCTGGTTGTCTGACTCTGCTGAAAATTATCTGGATGAATATGTTTCACTCCATAGTATGGGCCTGTTAATGTTGCAGGAACATTCACACAGGAATGAGGCCACCTTTTGGGAAAGTGATTGAGCTAATTTGGACCGGAAGACAAACATTCGAAATCACTGAAACACAGGTTATCTTGAATTATTGCTGCCTAACCTTTGATTTTGTTATGAATATATAGTAAATTTGGCCTATGTATGCATGGCTAGAAGTCAAAAGATAGAAGTTGAATCAGAATCTCTGAAAGGTATTATTAAAATATAAATGTATAATGGCTTTAAAAATCATATTTACTGAGTGCTACGGTTGGTCATTGTTAATCAGTAGGTGCATTTTCAGAGTCACTAAATCTTTAACACTCATTATCATTCCATAGTGCAGAAATGAATAATGTCTCTAGCTAACCTCAATAGGATTTACCACCTACTGATGGAATTAGGGAAATAAAATTCCTATGTATGTTCACACACAACAATATAAATTATAAAGTTATTTTTATACCATTTCTACCTCAGAGGAATATAATGAGTCTGTTCCATGAATGAGAGATGAACAACACGTCGACTTTTGGGAAGGCCATTCGTTCACTAAATAGGCATTTATGGAGTGCCTGTTATGTGTAAGATACTACACTAGGGAGACAAAAGTGAATAATATTCCATACTTGTTTTCTAATAGCTCATAGTTGAATGAGAGGACTATGCTATGACACAATTGCAATATTCTGTAATAAGTACGGCTCTACATTAATAACGGGTGGCACAAAGAAAGAGGTAATGTGACATGGCGTGTATTTAGGGAAGCAGTCAAAGATGAAATTAGAGAGACAGGCTGGGGTTATCCCCATGGCTGGGCTTGTTTCATAGGAGTTTAAACTTTAGCCTGTGCACAGCAGGGAGTCATTTGATGGTAATATACAGGGGAATGGTTTTTGACTATATATGCCGTTTAGTAACGCCATTTTATGTGGATGATTCCTTAAGCAGGGAGACACATTAAAGGCTGCAGCAACCTCTTGTGGAAAAGGATGAAGACTTATACTAAGAAAGGATCAAGTAAATGCAGAGACGTGAATTAATTTTAAAAATGTGGTTCAAGAATTATTAGAGGGCTTCCCTGGTGGCGTAGTGGTTGAGAGTCCGCCTGCCAATGCAGGCGACACAGGTTCGCGCCCCGGTCCGGGAAGATCCCACATGCCGCGGAGCGGCTGGGCCCGTGAACCATGGCCGCTGAGCCTGCGCGTCCGGAGCTTGTGCTCCGCAACGGGAGAGGCCACAACGGTGAGAGGGCCACGTACTAAAAAAAAAAAAAAATTATTAGAATGATGTCAAATTGCAGACCTGCAAATGAAAAGCAGTGCCATTAATCATGGTCATTATTTTAAAAAGTGAAACTGATTTGGGTGAAAGATAAGAAAAAATGTTTAGTATTAGAGAGTGAGGCACATATGGAACATCTAGGTAGAGTTAGATGAAGCCAGAAAAGATATTAGAGTAAACCTCAGTCATGGAGGAAAATGCTACAGGATTAGACATGAAATAAATTCTGAGAAGCTCATTGTTTAAGAGGCAGGTCTATATATGTAGCCTTCTGATGACTAAACTAAATATAGTGACAATGCCTGTCAGCAAAACTGATGGCTAACATTAGAACATCTATCATAAATGAGACTTTGGTAAATGTTGAAAAATATTAAAAACTTAGCATTCTGATTGTTACTTAAAGTGTTGATAGTGAGATCCACAGCAGATGAATAAGAGGGAAAGGGATTCTGTTGTGCATATTTTGAGACTGACTTGTTATCTTACCCCATGTTATCCAAGGCCACTTCTAAAGAATTGACAGACTTTGGGGATGGGGTATGGAATTCCTACAGTCAAAGGCAATCTTTTACATTAAACAGAATGCATAGATATACAGTGTAGATAGTATATGGAATTAATTTTCAGCTGAACAGATTGTAATCCATCATTCCTAATTGACACCCACAGCCATAAAAGAACCTCAGCACAATTCCTAGAAATTGAATGGCTTCCTGTTCTTGGCCTTAGTTAGATGTTGGATGCAAAATAAAACCCTCACTATATTTGGGGGAGATAACTTGTTAAGTGGGGTTATGTATCAGGAAACTTATAAAGATTAAAAATAAGCAAACAAGTACATTTTTGGTTTTGTGATTAGTTTAAATCAAGTCACTCTGACTCTAATTAAACAAATTGTTTGAGCTGTTTTTTTGTCTTAATTCTAGCCATATGGCAAAATAAAACACTATGTCAATGCAACATTATATGTGAGAGGACTTTGTAAACTCTGTAATGTCATAATTACAAGTACTGTTTTCATTACTAATAGAAAAATTGTTAGCAGTGTGGCTTGTTGGGACCTGTGAAAATGAAAATTATGATAGCTAGTATTTATAAAAGTATTCACTCCCTATTCTCTACTCCCAAGGATCATAATTCACTAGAGACAGTTTCTCTTTGGGTGCCTGTAAGCGCCTTGAGATCAGGAGTTATCTCCCATATCTCTGCAGTCCACTCACCTAGCATACTACTTGCACATTAATGCACTTTTATGAATGAATTAATAGAATCTGTAGTTTCTGCTTAATTTCCACTGTGCGAGTGGGGTGAAAAAACGTTAAGAAGGATTCATTTAACATGATTATCCATTCACCTTCTGAATACTCTTAGGAAACTTCAATGAAATCAAAATTTTAAACAATCCCGCCTAAAAAATGTTAGCAGTTTAATAAGTCATAGATCAGGGCTAGGGATAGAAAGTTGACAGTCCACAGATGTATTTTGTTTGGCCCTCCCAACACTGACATTTCTCAGGATTGAGTAATTATTATGTAAATTTGTTATCAATATTTGTAATTGATTCTAATTCACCTAAAAATATTTTCTTCTCTTTGTTTCTTCTTCACCCACGCTGGCCTCCTTTTTTGTTGGAGCATGCCATGTTCACTCCCCTCTTCAAGTCGTTGAACTGGCTTTTCCCTCTGCCTGGAATGCTCTTCTCCTAAATAGCTTCATTGTCAACTCCATCACTGCCTCCAAGTCTTTGCTCAGATGCCACCCAGGCTTGCATCAGCCGCTATATGTAAAATTTCACAGTCATCCCCCACAGCACACTCTCCTCCTGACCAATGTGCTCCCAGTCTCCCTTACTCTGCTTTTTTCTTTCTTTCTGTAGCAGTTTTTGTATTCTGACGTTTTATGTGGTTTACTTGTTGTTTGTTTATTTTATGTCTCCCCAATATATTGTAAACTACATGTGGGCTGGGATGTTTATTTTTCTGTTTGCTTACTAGTATATTTTGGGAAGTTGGAATAGTGTCTGGTATATTGGGACTATCAATACATATTTATTGAATGACTCAATGAAAACCTTCAATAACTGACCCCTTCTGAAAAAAAAAAGGGCTATATTTTAAGATTGGGGTTACATTCATACTACATTCCTTGCATTGGTTGGTGGCAACTGGTGCTTTAAGCAAGACATGCATGCATTTCTCAGCCTCTACAGTTATTACCCCAGTTGTCTTCCCAGTACCGAGTACTTATATACCTTGGAATTAGTGTTCATATTTTTGCTTTTGTTTTTCTTACAGAAGAGAGAAAAGTTAATTATGTCTTGTGCTCATGTCTTTACCAAAAGTGGGAACATGGGATCAAGAAAGAGCAAGAAAGTTATATGTTTACTAAAAAAAGGGGGAGAGCATATTTCTACATTGAAGTAAAGAATTTATCTGTGTATTAAACATACATCTTTCAATGCCTACTAAATTAATTCATTTGAATTATCTTCCTGGCTTTTGAATGTCTGAACCTGCTTTATATAGTCAAAACTGCAACCTTATTTAAAATTCAAAGATAAGAAGGACCACTGAAGCACATGTATTAACAAAAAGAAGATAAATATTGCAGAAGATCATGTTAATAGAAAATACCTTGAGTAACTCAGAGTATAAGTTAGCTATTTTACTGTGAAGTCTCATAAGGTTGTAAGTCACCAAGCCACAAGCAGATCATCCTTGTGGGTATCCATAGACAGTGAAAACTTCAACAGCTAAGATGATTATCACTTTAGGCACAGGCTTGCATTTCTATCTGGACATGTAAAACAAACAGATGCCATCCAGTTGGGGCAGAAGTATTAGGCATTTCCCCTTAGCCACTAATGTAGATAACTTTACCTTGCTTAAAAAAAGGCATTGCCTTTGAGGGATGGAAACAGATAAAACTGGTGAGGAGAGATGTCAATAATTATCCATACTTTCTATCCACAAAGCTAATCAGAAAATCCTTGACATTTACTCAGAGTAATGCCATAACTCAAATAAATGAAACTTGATTTGTTGAATTAGGAAATCTGTTGAAAACAAGTCCACCATTTTCAAAAGTTGCCCCATTTATTGACTTTTGCATAAAGCATTTTTTAGCACTGCTTCAATGCCTGTCACTGTGACAGAAATGGTCACCTGTGTCATCATTATGGTAGAATCCTCTGTGCTTTCTGTATATGTCTCTCCATTTCATTCACCCTTCCTTTGAATAATTTTGAGTCTGCAGCACCTTTATGTGATTGTAATAGTGTTAAACAAAAGCTATAATTTATTGTACAGGATTATTTTACATATAATATAAATTGAAACTTTTTATATATTTGCATTATTCCATAACAAGCTTTACCAAAATGAAAAATTGGATGACTTAATATTTTTTTTAATTACAATTCTTAATTTAACTGCATTAAAGTCAGGATAAGAAGGCTAAGTTAAATGTTGCAATTTCGGTTTCAAAAATGCATGATTATTCTTCATTTTGGAAGCCTGCCAACTAGAGAATATATTAGGCTGTGAATGCAACTAGACATGTCATACAATTCAGCAGTCTCTAGCTAGTCAAGATATATCTTTGGGCAAATTTAACCTTTATAAGACTAATTCTTGGTCTCTGTTTCATAGAGATTTTGCAGTTGTTTATTTTTTTATTTTTTTTAAATTTATTTATTTTTTTGTGGTACACGGGCCTCTCACTGTTGTGGCCTCTCCCGTTGCGGAGCACAGGCTCCGGACGCGCAGGCTCAGTGGCCATGGCTCACGGGCCCAGCAGCTCCAAGGCATGTGGGATCTTCCCAGACCGGGACACGAACCCGTGTCCCCTGCATCGGCAGGTGGACTCTCAACCACTGCGCCACCAGGGAAGCCCTGCAGTTGTTTATTTTAAATGAAAATTATAGTGAGAGGGATATAACCTAAAAGTCACTGAAAAGTCCAGGTCTATCAATTTTAGTTTACATGCTGCTAAGTGAGGGGAATTAATAAAGACAGAAAGTCTTCATTCATTTTCAAATAAAACTGCTAGTTGAGAATTGCCTTATTGTACAAACCTAAATATATTATGTCCTTTTCATAATGTCTAATTCATTGATTTTTGTCATCTTTCATTTAATTGCTTATATTTTTGGGTCAAATAGGATTAAAAATATGTTATAACCATTTTCTTACTATAGTGAACTGATCTGATTTAAAACCATTGAGAAAATAAACAGCTATGTTTAAATAGCTACGCATAAGCAATAACTAGATACTGTATGAGTGACCCTTTGACCTCTGTGGATCCTGCTTATATTTTGATTAGTGTCTGTTTAGGCTCCTGGTGACTATGGGAGCCACTAGGATGCCTTCCAGAGAAATAGAAGCATAAGCAACCCAGCTGTGTACTCTTTGTGCCAATAAGAGGACCTGTGCCAGCTGGCTGCCCTCCAGAAATGTGCAGTGGTAAACAGAAAGTTACCAACAGAAAGGTATTTATTGCTTTCCCAGAAGGGGAATTTTAGCTAAGAGAACACAAATGAATTGGATCATTATTCCCATTTCTCAGAAAAGGTCTGTGCACGAGAGGGGTGTAGACTTCATTCTTTGCTTTAAAAACTTAAGTTTATTAAGGCTGTCATAATGTGATTTTTATAAATGAAGAGTATTACTGAAATGGTTACTTTACTCAGGGATTAAAACAGAAATAGGTTATCTTGACTTGGTAATGGGTAGAAAAATTCAGACATTCCAAACTCTCAGTGTGTGTGGTCTTATATACACCAGTTTGAAATGTGGGTGTCTTTGCATACTCAAACACACACAGAAACCAACTCAAATATCTCAGTGGCTTAAAACAGAAAAACAAATATCTCATGTACACTACATGGCCATTGTGGGTCAGCAAAGGGGCTCTGCTCATCATAATCACTTTGGGAATGCAGGCCAATGAAGAAGCTCTTGTCATTGCTTTCGTAGTATCGGAGAAAGGGACCAAAGATGTGGACAAACATGTCCTGGCACTTCACGCTTGTTCCCAGAAGTACCACATGTGGCTTTTGCTCACATTTCATTGGTCAGGTAAATCACACAGCCACACCCAAGTTTAAGAGGGCAGAGATGTGTAATCCTAGCCTGTATTATTTTTACATCATACATATGTTTAATATCAAGCTTTTCCAAGTGTTAAGAGTAATCTCAGTTCCTTCTAGAAAAATTTGAAAATGCAGAAGTGAATATAAAATAAACAGCATACAGAGTTAGTTACCATTAATATTTTACACACTTTCTTTTAGTTGCACACACATATGCGTATGTAGATATATCATATATATGTCCTCTATATAATGTGGGTACTTTTGTATTCCATAAATTTTCTTTGTGGATATAATTATTAACAGCTAAATAGTGTCCCATCACCTGGATGCATGGTATTCTATAATTCAATTAACTAATCGTTTTGTTTTTTTTTTTGAATTTAGGTGTTTCTAGTACTTCACTATAATAAATAATGGTCCATGGATATCTTTATATATACATCCTAGCACATTAGTCTGAATATTTTCCTAGAATACATTTTTAGGAATAGGCTTACTGATAGAAGGTATTGGATCATTTCTTAATAAGTTTGATACATATTATTAAATTTCCTTCTAGAAATTAGTTTATATAAGTTTATATTATTACTTGCAGTATGTGAGAGTACCTCACCAATTTCTCATTTAAAAATATAGTTTTCCAATATGTAAATGAATAGCATCTCATTTGTTATTATGTATTTATTAAATTGTTAGTGAGACTGACCATTTTTACATGTTTACTGACTACTTTATGGGTGATTTTTGTATTCATAGACTGTACTATTTTCTTCAAGAGAGTCAAATTTTTTATGGTTGATTTAAAAATATTTTTATATGTAATTATATTATTACTTGTACATACCAACATTTTCCTTGCAGTTTTTCCTTTGATTTTTTTTTTTTTAATTTTAGAAGTTTAAAAAATTGCATAGGGCTTCCCTGGTGGCGCAGTGGTTGAGAGTCTGCCTGCCGATGCAGGGGACACGGGTTCGTGCCCCGGTCCGGGAAGGTCCCACATGCCGTGGAGCGGCTGGGTCCGTGAGCCATGGCCGCTGAGCCTGTGCGTCCGGAGCCTGTGCTCTGCAACGGGAGAGGCCACAGCAGTGAGAGTCCCGCGTAGCGCAAAAAAAAAAAAAAAAAAAAAAAATTGCATAATCATTATAACTGTTTTTACTTCACGATTTCTTCCTTAATGTTATGCTTAGATAGGGCTTTGTATTCCAAAATCATATAAATATTTACTTACATGTTATTTCTGGTTCTTTCATGATTTCTTTTTTTTTTTTTAACATTGAACTCTAATCCATCTGGAATTAATTTGGGAGCAGGATAAGATGCAATATTTTACCTTTTCTTCCCAAATAGTTAAATCAGTTTTCACAGCAACTTTTATTGATTAATCTATATTGAGTCTTCTGGAGACTCAGTCATCAAAAATGTAGACTTACACGTCAACAAAACCAACAGGGAGATCTCACCAGAGACAAAGATCTGCATTAAAAATCATTGTGCTACTATGTAGAAGGTCTTAATACAGAACCTTATTGTCATAGTTAAGAAGCTATTCTTAATTGATCTGGTTGTAGTATTTTGTGGCTTATAGCAGATTAGAAACCACACAAAAAGGGGATGAAGAAAAGGGTAGAAATTGCTGTAATCAATTAGAAGGAGACAGAAAAACTAGAAGGTAAACAAAGTTGTATTATTCAACAGTAGTTTTCATAATGATTACCAAGCCATTAAGGTAAAAAGGTTTCATTATCTTTACTCTTTCTGTTTAGGAAGCCCATTAAAAAAACAAAAAGGTTTAAATCAACAGGGCTTGATGAAAGAACTGGGAAAAAATATGGTAAAATGAAAAGGATTTTGGAGTCAGACAAACTTGGATTTCAATCTGAGGTTCTTAACCTAACAAATCCATGACATTGGGAAAGGGGTTAGATTATTTTAGACTGATTTTACCCATCAGTAAAATGAGGATGATAAACGATCCTTGTGTGGCCATGTTGTAATCAAAGTGATATACAGTCTCATCATGTTCATCCCTCATCTACCTCCTTGTAACTCCCAAGCCTGCTTCAAGATGAATTCTGAAAATTCCAAGTAGATATGGCATTCTCTTCAGCAACTTCAGGAGCTGTTTGTAGTTTATAGTTAAGCCAAATGATTCTTTTAAGCTAGAAGAAAAGTTAGGTCTTAAGTATTTTATCAATGTATCTTAGTTAATAGGGTCCAGCTGGAGACACAAGAATACTTACATAGATACTGGAGCTATAGGGCAAAGAAGAAATAACTGAGGCTTTGGGGCCAGGCAGATAGAATTTGATTCCTGGTCCTACCACTGATCAGTTAGCTGATCACTCCACTAATCAGCTCCTACCTGAGCTCTATTTTTGTCCATTGTAAAAGAGAGATGATATCCAACATGCAGAACTGTTGTGGGGATTTGGCACAAATACGTAGTTTAGTCTAGAAATATACTTTAAAAATATGACAAACTAGAGGAGTTCTCAAGTGATTGTTTATTGTTTGTACCTTTTGTTTTTGCTAGTCTTTTTACTTTAGTCTAATTTGATATGGGTCAAAGAATGATTCAGTGATAGCCTTAAAAATGTATCAAAACTATTTGCTTGATATAATCATATACAGCAGAAACTTTAAAGAATTATTAGATACTTTTAGGAGTATTAGATCAAAAATGCCTAAATGCATATGAAAACAGCATTTTGCGAGTATAATCCTCCCTACAATCTAAAGCCACAACAATGCAAACAAACCTAAAGGTCAAGCAATTGAACAAATACATAAGTGAAGAAGGAAGACTTATCCTGACTCATTCTCATTTTAATACTCAGACTGTGAATGTCAATTAGCTCAATCAAGTCTTAACAGGTAATGTCAGCTGTCAGTCGTTCCTAGGTAGCGATGTGTGAAGTTTGTCAGCAGGCAGTGGACTACTTGCATGATGAATGAAATAATGAGGGCACAGAAGCCTGAACAAAACTTCTCTTTTTCTGGTAAATTCCTCTCAACATGGGAATTTAGGACAAGGAGAGAAAAATCACTTTAAAATCTGTTTTAAGGCAGTGTTCATTTAATGCATTGTCTATTTTAAAACATTCCTCTTTTAACCTTGTATTTTTAAAAATTAATGTCAATGGCAAATGATTAAGCATCATCATTTTTAACTGTATAGGTCAGTGTAAACAACATTAGCTGCTACAAGAGATAAGCCTCCAAATTCAAAGTGCTTTTACAACTGAGGATCGTACTCACTGTGGATGGTGTGACTCCTCTGAGTTCATTCAGTGACTCAGGTGTATTGGCAGCCATAGTCCTCCAAATAGTCCATAGTCCTCCAAATAGTCCTCCAAAGTAGTCCATAGTCCTCCAAATAGCCATAGTCCTCCAAATAGTCCTCCAAAGTCATTGTGGCAGGTGAAGGGAAATGGTTAACTATGTTGGGAGGTTTAAGGGCTAGGACTTGAAGAGGCTTCCATCATTTCTACTCACATCCTGTTTTACAGAACCCAATAACTTTAACTCAGTTTAACTGTGAGAGAGGCAGGGAAATGTAGAAGAGCTCTTTAAAGTCTCTGTTATACCCTCCAAACTTGTTTTATTTGAACAGTCATTTAAATCTAAGTTTTTAACTGTATCATATCCCGTTAAACCATGGTTTGAAAATACTAGTTACAGGTTAGAAGGCATTTAATATGTGTAGACTAGATCTTTTATATACATTACTTTATTTGAAAACTTAAGAAAATGATACATTCATATGATAAAATATTCAAGCAGTAAAGAAAGGTATAATATTAAAAGTAATTAATTCTGTTCCCTTTGCTCTGATCTCTATTTACTGCATGCATTGGTGACAACTATTTTGTTTTTTCTTTAGTTTTGTTTTTTGGCTTAAAACAACACTTATTTATTAACTCACAGTTCTGAAAGGCAGAAATCTGAAAACAAGGCGTCAAGGCTGTGTTTCTTCTGGAGGCCCTAGGGGAGAATCCTTTCCTGGACTTTTCCAGCTGCTAGAGGCTGCTTGGATTCCTTGGATCATGGCCCCTTCCTCCATCTTCAGGGGACATCACTGCAAACTCTGTTTCTATAATCATATCCCACTCTCTGATCCTGAACCTCCTACCTCCTTTTTATTTTATTTTTTTAAGTTTTTCATGTTTTGTTGTTTTTTAATATAATATTTTTCCCTTTTAAAATTGAAGTATAGTTGATTTACAGTGTTTCAGGTGTACAGCAAACTGACTCAGATCGATCGATCTATCTATCTATCGATATCTATATATATATGTATATTCCTTTTCAGATTCTTTTCCATAGGTTATTACAAGGTATTGAGGATAGTTTGCTGTGCTATACAGTAGGTCCTTGTTGTTTATCTATTTTGTACATAGTAGTATGAATCTGTTAATCCCAAATTCCCAATTTATTCCTCTTCCCTCTTTCCCCTTTGGTAACCATAAGTTTGTTTTCTATGTCTGAGTCTATTTCTGTTTTATAAATAAGTTCATTTGTATCATTTTTTAATTCCACATATAAGTGATATCATCCGATATTTGTCTTTCTCTGTCTGACTTCGTTCACTTAGTATGATAATCTCTAGGTCCATCCAATAATGCTACAAATGGCATTATTTCATTCTTTTTTGTAGCTGAAAATTATTCCATTGTGTGTGTATGTGTATATATATATACCACATCTTCTTTATCCATCTGTCTGTCGATGGACATTTAAATTGCTTCCATGTCTTAGCTTCCATGTCTTGTAAATAGTGCCGCTATGAACATTCATAGCTACTGCCTCTGTTTAATTTTTTATATTTTTTATTGAAGTATAGTTCATTTGCAATATTATGTTAGTTTCAGGTATACACAGTAATTAAATATTTTTATCTATTATACTCCATTTAAAGTTATTATAGAGTTTTGGCTATATTCCCTATACAATACAACATATCCTTATAGCTTGTTTATTTTATACTGTAGTTTATGCCTCTTAATATTCAGCCCTTGTCTTTCCCCTCTACCCTTTCCTCTCCCCACTGGTAACCACTAGTTTCTTCTCTATATGTGAGTCTGTTTTGCCATATTCATTTGTTTTATTTTTTAGATTCCACATATAAGTGATAACAGAGTATTCATCTTTACCTGTGTGACTTATTTCACTAAGCATAATATTGATAACATCTGGATCCATCTGTGTTGTTGCAAATATTTCATTATTTTTTATGGAAATATTTCATTCTTTTTTATGGCCGAGTAATATTCTAGTGTGTGTGTGTGTGTGTGTGTGTGTCTCCATTCATCTATTGCTAGACAATTATCTATTCATCTATTGCTGGACAATTAAGTTGCTTCCATATCTCGGCTATTGTAAATAATGCTGTTATAAACATGGGGGTGCATGTATCTTTTTATTAGTGTTTTTTTTCTTTGGGTATATACCCCATAGTAGAAATGCTGGATCATATGGTAGTTCTATTTTCAGTTTTTTGAGGAACCTCCCTGTAATGTTTTCCATAGTGGCTACACCAATTTAGATTCCCACCAAGTGTACTAGGGTTCCCTTTTCTATACATCCTTGCCATTATTTATTATTTATAGACTTTTTGATGATAGCAATTCTGACAGATGTGAGGTGGTAGCTCTTTGAGGCTTTGATTTTCATTTATCTGATTATTAGCAATGTTGAGCATCTTTACATGTGCCTGTTGGCCATCTGTATATCTTAGAAAAATGACTGTTCAGGTCTTCTTCCCATTATTTAATTGTGTTGTTTGGTTTTTAGACATTGAGTTGTATGAGCTATTTATATATTTTGCATGTTAGCCCCTTATCAGTCATATCATTTGCAAATATTTTCTCTCATTCAGTAGGTTGTCTTTTTGTTTTGTTGATGTTTCCTTTGCTGTGCAAAAGGTCTAAAATTTAAATAGGTCCCATTTGTTTATTTTTGCTCATTTCTTTTGCCTTAGGAGACTAATCCAAAAAAACATTGCTACGATTTATGTCAGAGTATTTTGCCTATGTTCTCTTCTAGGAATTTTATGGTTTCAAGTCTTACATCTAGGTCTTTAATTCACTTTGAGTTTATTTTTCTATATGGTATGAGAATTTCATTCTTTTACATGTAGCTGTCCAGTTTTCCCAGCACCATTTATTGAATAGACTGTCTTTTTTCCATTATATATTCTTACCTCCTTTGTTGTAAATTAATTGTTCATAAGTGTGTGAATTTATTTATGGTTTCTCTATCCTGTTCCATTGATCTATGTGTCTGTTTTTGTGTCAGTACATACTATCTTGATTAGTGTACCTTTATGTTATAGTCTGAAGACAGGGAATGTGATATTTTCAGCTTTGTTCTTTTACTCAAGATTGCTTTGGCTATTTGGGGTCTTTTGTGGTTCCATGTAAATTTTAACATTATTTGTTCTAGTTCTGTGAAAAATGTCAGGGATTTTTTGATAGGGATTGCATAAAATCTGTAGATTGCTCTGGGTAGTATGGACATTTTAACAATATTAATTCTTCCAATCCATGAACAGAGGATACCTTATAATTTCTTTGTATCATCTTCAGTTTCCTTCATGAATGTCTTAAAATTTTCAGAGTATAAGTTTTCACCTCCTTGGCTAAGTTTATTCCAAGGTATTTATTCTTTTGGATGAGATTTTAAATGAGATTGTTTTCTTGCTTTCTCTTTCTGATATTTCATTATTAGTGTATAGAAAAGCAACAGATTTCTGTATATTAATCTGGTTTCCTGCAACTTTACTGTATTCGTTTATTAATTCTAATAGTTTTGTAGTGGAGACTTTCAGGTTTTTCTATATGTAGTGTCATATCATTTGCAAATAGTGAGTTTTATTTCTTCCCTTCCAATTTGGATGGCTTTTATTTCTTTTTGTTGTCTGATTACTGTGGCTAGAACTTCCACTACTACATTAAACAGAAGTGGCGAGAATGGTCATCCTTATCTTGTTCCTGATTTTAGATGAAAAGCTTTCAGGTTTTCAATGCTGAATATGATGTTTGCTGTGGGTCTGTTATAAATGGCCTTTATAATGTTGAGATATGTTTCCTCTGTACAAACGTTGATGAGCGTTTTTATCATGAATGGATGTTGAATTTTGCCAAATGCTTTTTCTGCATCTATTGAGATGATCAGGTGATTTTTTATCCTTTTGTTAATGTGATGTATTACATTGCTAGATTCTCAGATATATTCCATTCTTGCATCCCTGGAGTAAATCCCACTCGATTGTGGTGTATGATCCTTTTTATGTATCATTGAATTTGGTTTGCTAATACTTTGTTGAGGATTTTTGCATCTATATTCATCAGAGATATTGGCCTGTAGTTTCTTTTTATATTGTCTTTGTCTAGTTTTGGTGTCAGGGTAATGGTGGCTTTATAGAATGAACTTGGGTATGATTCCTTCTCTTCAATTTTTGGAACAGTTTGAGAAGATAGATATTAGCCCTTCTTAATATGTTTGGTAGAAGTCCCCTGTGAAGCCATTTGGTCCTAGACTTTTGTTTGCTGGGAGGTTTTGTTTTGTTTTTTTAATTACAAACTCAATTTCTCTTCTAGCTATTGGTCTGTACAGATTTTCTATTTCTTCCTGATTCAGTATTGGAAGATTGTTTCTAGAAATGTATTCATTTCTTCTAAGTTTTTCAGTTAGTTAGCGTATAACTGTTTGTAGTATTCTATTGATTTTTTTGTATTTCATGGTATCAGTTTTCATTTCTGCTCTTTCATTTCTTATTTTATTTATGTGGGTCCTCTTCTTGTTTTGAGGAGCATGCTAAAGGCTTATCAATTTTGTTTATATTTTAAAAAAACTAGCTCTTTGCTTCTTTGATCTTTTTTCTGATATGAGTATTGTTACCCCAACTTTCTTGTTATTTCCATCTGCATAAAATTTCTTTTTCCATCCCCTCACTTTCAGTCTGTGTGTCCTTAGCTTTTAAATGCATCTCTTATAAGCAGCTTATAAATGGGTCTTGTTTTTCTTTTTTTTTATCTAATCAGCCACCACATGGCATGTTTTTGATTAGAGCATTTAGTCTATTGACATTTAAAGTGAATATTGATGGATAAGTACTTATTCCAATTTTGTTACTTGTTTTCTGGTTGTTTCTGTGGTTCTTCTCTGTTCTTTTTTAATTTCTTCCCTTATGATTTTATGATCTTCCTTATTTGTATGTTTGTGTTCCTTTCTCTCTAGCTTTGTATATCCGTTGTAGGTTTTTGATTTGTGGTTACTATGGGGTTCATGTATGTTGACCTACATCTACTTGTTTTAAACTGGTAGTCATTTACTTCAAATACATTCTAAAAGATCTACATTTTTTTACTCCCCTCCCCAACATTTTCTGTTTTTGATGTCCTATTTTACATCTTCATGTTTTCCCCTTCACTGTTAAGACCCTTTAACATTTCTTTTAAGGTCAGTTTGGTATTCATTAACTCATTTAGTTTTTGTCTGTCTGAGAAGTTTTTTCCTCTACTTCCATTTTAAATGATAATCTTGCCTGGTGGAGTATCATAGTTTGTAGGTTTTTCTCTTTCAGCACGTAAATATATCATGCCCTTCTCTTTTGGCCTGCAAACTTTCTCCAGAAAAATCAACTGATAGCCATGTGGGGGTTCCCTTATACGTGACTCTTTGTTTTTCTCATAATGCCTTTAGGATTGTCTCTTTATGTTTAACTTTTGCCATTTCAATTATAATATGTCTTGCTGTGCTTCCTTTTGGAATCATCTTTTTTGGGGACTCTCTGTGCTTCTTGTACCTTGATACTGTTTCCTTCATCAGATTTGGGAAATTTTCATCCATAATTTCATCAAATACATTTTTGACCCTTTTCTCTCTCTCTTCTCCAGGGACCCCTATAATGTGAATGTTGGTCTGCTTGATATTGTCATAAAAGTTCCTTAAACTGTTCTCATTTTTAAAATTTATTTTTCTTTTTGCTGTTTTCATTGGGTGATTTTCATCATCCTATCTTCCAGATCACTTACGTGTTCTTCTCTATCACCTAGTCTACTTTTAATTCTTTCTAGTGTGTTTTTCATTTCAGTTATTGTATTTCTCAATTCTGACTAGTTTCTTATTAAAATCCTCACCATGTTCATCTATTCTTTTCTCTAGTTCATTTAGCATTCTTATTACTAATCCTTGGAACTTTTTACTCTGGTAAATTGTTTATGTCTGTTTCATTAATTGTTTTTTCAGGTTTTTGTTGTTCTTTCTTTTGAAAAAAAATTTCTCTGTTTTCTCATTTTGCTTAATTTCTCCATCTTTATGAAATTAGTTCAAACAGTTAGTTACATATTCCTGTCCTTCTGTGGGAATGTCCCTATATTGTCTGCATGTGTCCAATGGCTTTGGTGGCAGAGCTGAATCTGAAGTGAGCAGAAGTCATGTCATCAGTCAGTGTGTGCTAGCAGCCATCACATCGGTAGTAGGTAGGACTGGAGATGGAAGAGCTAGGACCAGAGCCAGATGTTAGCTGGGGCTTCTTTTCTGCTCCATAGCCAACACCACCATATCGGGGGTGGGTTGAATCCCATGTTGCTGGAGCAGAAGCCCTGGTGTTCATGTCTGATCTGGTTCTGTTCCCTCGAAGTGTGTGCTTTCTGCCCCAAGCATTGACATGTTCAGTCCAGAGAGGAGCATTGCTGAAACAAGAGGGGCTGGAGCAGGAGCTTGGCATGGGCCGACGTGCAGGCTGGGGTGGTCCCAGCACCAGTCAGAGCTCCAGAACACTCCTGATCTGCTGTCCCTCGCGAATGCCAGTAATGGCTTCTTTTGCCCCTTTCAGATGCTGTGTCAGGTCTGAGTCAACTCCTTCCCTCACAACTCCATACCTTCCTTAGAAGTAGCAGCCTCTGCCCTAGTGGGGAGCTGCGTTATAGAGCAAGAGGGGCCAGAGCAGGTGCTTAGCGTGGGCTGGGGCATGTGGTAGGGTGGTCCTGGAACCAGTCAGAGCTCCAGACCACTCCTCATCTCCTGCCCTTATGAACAGCAGTAATGTTTGCCCTCGCTCCATTTGGATGCTCTGTCAGGTCTGAGCTGGCTCCGTCCCCCACATCTGTGCACTCTCCTTGCCTGTGGCAGCCTTCAACCTAGTGTGCAGCTGCACCATGGAGCAAGAGGGATGGGAGCCAGTTCTCAGCTCAAGCTGAGGAGCCTGCTGGGGCGGTTGTGGGAAACTGGCCCAAGTCCTGGGCAGTTTCAGTCTGCTTCCTCTGCCTTGTTTTGGGAGTAAGCAAGCATGTGTGCACTTTTCACAAGCAGAGTCTCAGTTTCTTACAGTCCCACTGTCAGTCTCACTGGTTTTCAAACCAGCTAAGGGGACTTATCCTCTTGGCGTCATACCCCAGGGCTGGGACACCCAATACGGGGTTTCAACTGCCCACCCCCCAGGAAGGGTTGCCAAGCCTGTGTAATCTCGCTCCTCTTCTGTGTCCCCTCTTAGAGGCTCAGGTACCGATCTGATCACTTCCCTTACCTTCCTACCTGACTACATCTGGATCTTTCTTACAGTGTTGTTTGTGTAAGAGTCTTTCTGCCAGTCTCCAGTTTGTTTTCAATGAGAATTGCTCCACATGTTGATGAATTTTTGATGTGTTCATGGTGGTTGGTGAGCTCCACATCCTCCTGCTCTGCCATCTTGATCTCCTCCCGGTGACCACTGTTAAGATTCTTGCTCTCTCTGTCTCTCTCTAAAAATGTTTCAAAGATACATTAGCACTTACCTATGTAGAACCTTTTTTTATTTTATAAAAATGGAATGATTTTCCTTATATGCTATTCTATAAATGTTTTAAGTTAATAATATAGAGTTAATTTTGTATAAGTATATATAAATTTAGAGTGATATTCAAAATATTTGACAACCATTAGAGCATAAGCACTGACCAATCAGAATGGATGCTGGATGTAGGGTGGGAGAATGGTCCTGGAGCCCCAGGTGTGCCAGAAATGACCTTAATTAGGCAATAAAATGAATAAGTCAGGGGCAGGGGTTGTACCCATAGAAGGAGCTAGAATGTGGGGGTGAGAGGAATATGGAGTATGTGCTCAGGGTATCAGCTGTTTTCCAAGTAGTATGAATATCTTTCAGTATTTTAACAACTGACAGGGCCATACTGGTGTGCTAGGGTTATATCAGCACTTCATGTACCTCATTCTATTTAAAGGTAGTACACCAGAGTAGTACTATAATTTTTAAAGTAAATCAAGGTATTGATGCACAGTTAGATTGCTTTTAATATCTTATATTGTAAGAAATGCTGTGTATTAGAAAACAAAAGCAAATCACAAAAACAAATAAATAAAAAACATAAACAGAAAAGAAAACTTGTGTATGTAATCTGGTGAAACTTTGTGAGAATATCCACAAGGCAAATTCCTAGCTGTGGAATTACCAAGTCAATTTTTATTTCGATAGAAATTTCTTTGAAAAGTCAAATCAGTTTACACTCACCCCAAGTGAGAGAATATTTTTTTTCCGTATCTTGTCCAACAGTTTGCATTATTATATTATCAAAAATTATGTCTTTATTCAATTTGATAACTGAATGATTAAGGAAATATTCCATTCTTGTTTAGTAATCATTTTGTAATAGTTGAAAAATTGTTTGATTTGGAGTTATTTATACTTAAACTTTTTGTTTGTATTTGGATTAATTACTATGAGTTTGTTTTCTCAGCTGTAAAATGGAGATATTATAAATGTCAATGCAATTTTGCCTGGTTTGTTATTCCAGATTAATTTTAGAATAATTTTCTAAGACTCCTCAAAATTCACACTGAAGTTTTTATTTGAATTGAATTAAATATTTAAATCAAACTTCTGAAGTTCATTAATAGACTTTCTATCTTAGTCCATGGACTATCTATATTCAATCAGCCCTTGCTTTATATCTCTGAATAAAGTGTGTTTTTCTTTCTGTAGGTTTAGTAAATTTCTTATTAGTGTTCTGTGAGGTATTGTATATTTTATTGTTGCTAGATTTGATGAAATATTTTTCTTTTATATCTTCTGTTCATTCATTGCATGTATGAAGGTTGCTACTTTTATAATTTGTAGTACATTTGTAGTAATGTGGCCTCTTTATAATTCCTTTTTCCACTTGGCTTCATACACATTATCTATCTTTCTCTGTCATCTATCAATGTAATCACAATATATGCAACTTATGATAATTTCATCTACTTCGTTCCAATAGTTTCATTGCTTATTTCTTCACCTAAATATCCTCTGCATATTTCTACTCTAGCTTTTCTTTTCATTTATATTGTTTCTTCTTGAGACTGAGTCCTTGCAATGGAAGGAGTGTATTCTACTTATATTTGTGGTCTGGTAAACTACACTAATGCCCGACACAAAGGAAACACTCAAATGTTAAGTGAATGCCTGAGTGAATAATTTTGAGCTTCAGATTCAAGGTTGTTCTGGGCAATTCCCATGAATGTTAGCTCAATGGAAAACAATAAACAAGATAGAGAAGCAGACACAAGTCAAATGGCATAGATATGGAGCCTGGGTACCCAAGAGACTAATGTGGAAGGAGGCCAAAATAAATAATTGGCTTCCCAATCAGGATAGGTACAGGGGATGCCTAACTGATATATCACTGAAATGGAGAGAAAGTTACCCATCTGGTGTTTCATCCTATGAATATAAGCAGCAAGGCTGTATTTAACCTCAACTGGCTGGCCAATGAAGTAAGGACTCCTTTTATTATTGATCCTGGGACGAAGAGAGATAGCCAGCAGTTAACAGATATGAGACTGTATTCTGACAGGTTGGGTCATAGTAGAGTCTGCTGTAATCAGCATACCAGGAGAAATTAATCCTGGAATTTGATTAAGATAGAGTATTTTATAATAAGTAAAGTATGAAATAACTCAATGAATTTACTCACCTTTTACTCACCAGTTGAAATTAACATGTGCCACTAGTTGCAGCAATCATAAACACAGAAATAGCTAATGTTTATTAAGGATTTATTAGATGCCAAGCATATGATTAGTGCTCTACAGAGATTATCTCACTTAATCCTCATAGCAGTCTATGAATTCAGTATGATTTTGATTGTATTTTACAGGTGGGAGAATACAGCTTAGAAAGTTTGTTAAGTAGCTTGACTAAATTCACATACTAGTATGTAGTAAAGCTGAATTGTGAGGAAAAGCCAAGATTTTCAATCCTGACATTTATTTCACATGACGAGCTTTAAAATAAAATAAATACCAGTGTCAGAGCCTCTCTTTCAGAAATTATTACTTAATTGGTCTGGGGTGGGGCTTGGTGGTATTGGTATGGTTTAAAAAGCTACATGGTAATTTCAACATGTCCTTAGAGTTGAGACCATTGACCTGTCAAAGCACCTTACTGAGAGTTTAGCTTTGCCCTCAAATTGTACCTTGTCAGTACAAAGGAATGATAATGGTTATGTAGCTTGAAGAATAGTTTTAAGATTTATTTTCCTTCCTCTATGCACTGTCCTTATTTAGGTATCCTGTATTTACCTTTCTGATCGTGCCTGCCAATTTATTGGCTATTGTCTCCTGGAATGTTTCAGTATACAGGCTGGGTTATAAAGGGTCTTAACGTTTTGCCTCTGCAAGTGCATCTATATTTAGATAGGATTGCTGTTACTAGACCTTTACTGCTCTTGTAAATCTTCTTTTAAAATAGTTGTTCAGTTATTATTATATTTCCCTATATATCAAACAGGTTGTAGTTGATTAGGTTTATTAAATGCCTTGTATTAGTTTTATATAATGATCGGTTTAACAGTGGTTATACAAGTTGCTGTAGATAATAAGTTCATGGTTCTAGATATTTCCATGTAGTCAAAAAATTATACTCAGAATGGATCCTGCTCCACCTTGCTATGTTTTCCAACATAATAATTTATCCTACCTCCATTTCCAGCCCAAGCAATATTATTAAAATGAGGTACCATCACAACGATAGGAAAAGGGGCAAAAGGCATAAATATACAGTTGAGAGAAAATGAAGTACAAAAAGAAATACAAAAATAGTTAATCTAATCAATTCATTGGCAAAACACCAATGAAATAGCTTTATATATGAATTAGCAACAGTTTTTTCAGACTTTTTATCATGTAATTACATATTTATTATTTTATTGTTTATGGCGTCCTGATGCTAGAATGCAAGTTCCACAAGGTCTACTTTGGTCAGTGATATATTGTAAGAGCTGAAACCAGTGCCTGCCCTGAAATAGACACTCAATAATAAATATTCGTAAGAGAAAGAACTATGTGCATGTGTGAATGTGCCCATAGCAAAGATGTGGTACATTGTATGTATCACTATATAACTGGCAGGGGTGTGAATTCATGTAACAATTCTAAAGAGCAATCCATGAAGAGGTATCATGTTTTTTGTTAAATGTTAATTTTATTTGGATTATTATTTATTTATACTTCTAAATTGTGAGTGCAGATTTATAGACAGAAAACCTTGTTCACAGCATCGATAATCATGAGGCAAACAAATATAGCTGATGTTAAGTAAAATATGACATTTATCATTTTTTCAAAATAGACTAAATACTGTGAAAATGCAGTAATATAATGTTAAATGAAAACTGGAGGGTGGATAATAGAGCGTGGTTCCAGTTTTGGAAAAATTGAGAAAGAGAGGCAGACAAATTCTTAAACCAGAGTGATAATAGTAATTATACCAGGGTGGTAAGAATAATTTTAATTTTTTTCTTTGTAATATTATAAAATGCATAAAATTTCTCTAAGGATGTATATTACTTTCTTGATCACAAAAATACTTCAGTTATGAAAATTGGCTTTATCATTTTCCAACTCTGAGGATATAATAAAGAATCTGTTGCAATGTAACCTCCACAAGGGCAAATCTTTTTTTTTGCGATACGTGGGCCTCTCACTGTTGTGGCCGCTCCCATTGCGGAGCACAGGCTCTGGACGCGCAGGCTCAGTGGCCATGGCTCACGGGCCCAGCCGCTCCGCGGCATGTGGGATCTTCCCGGACCGGGGCACGAACCTGCGTCCGCTGCATCGGCAGGCGGACTCTCAACCACTGCACCACCAGGGAAGCCCAGGGCAAATCTTTTTATCTGCTTTGCTCATTGGTGGATTCCCTATGCCTAGAATAATGTTTGGGATAAAGTAGCACTCATAAATATTTTTTGAATAAATGAATGAGTGTGCAAATGAATAGTATGTCTCCCTCTTTTAAAGGCAGTTTTAAAGTGTTAAGGGTAAGCGGATTGATTACTTCCTTTTTGTGTAGAATTGAACCATTAATCCATCCATCATTAAGTGTTAATTAAGTGCTATTCATAGCATGTCTTCTTTCCACTGAGGAGAGACCACTTTGTCATGGGCTGAAAATGATCTTTTATCTCTCGTTAGAGTTTGCTGGGTGGGGAGGGAAATGAGCAACACATGGAAGATGTCGATTCTAATGTATGTGAGATTTAAAATGATTATGACAGAAATTTTTTATCTTTAGTAAGTACCTTTAATTTAGCCCTATGTCCTCAGATTTAAAGAAAACCGTAATTATCAATTAATAAATGTTATTTTGTTATCCAATTAAAATGTGTTTAGTTTCCCACTTATAGAGAACAAAAGGAGTATAAAAATAATCACAGATTTTGTTGATGTTATTGTTGGGGATGGAAACATTGCAAAAGGACAATAGACCAATAATATAAGACAATGCTATATTGTGCTTCATTGTAATTCAATAAGGGGATTTTTTTCAAGTAATTTTTACCGTGTAGTATGCAGTTTAGATTTATGCAAGTAGATATATGCCTTATTTAAAATTTTATGTTTTTTACATATTTTCTCAAAACTAAAATCAGGAATAAGGAATTTAAGGTAAATCCTGATGGATTATAATAGTAGCATTTATATTCTAATATAATATTAAATAAAACTGTATCAGTGTTTGCAATGAGTTGTCTATTTTACACAGAACTCTTGCTATATTTTTTTCTCTAGGATTCAGTGTTTCCCTCTGATATGCAACCAAATCCAAACCTGTGTTTATGCAAAGAAAATATTTGTCCAGCAAAATTTGACTACAAGCTGAATGACATATTTAGACTTCACGAACTTCCAGTGAGCTGGTAAGATTCTTGATGTTTTATTAATACCTTTGAGATTTTATTGTCATGTCTAAATTTTGATACTCTTATAGCTGTTTATGGTCAAAGTGTTTTGCTCTTAGCCTGTTTCTGAAATTGCTACTTATAGCACTGAAAGAATCCTCTTAAAGCTGTTGCAAGAGTCTCAAAACTAACTGGTTTAGGCACTTGGTGGCAGTACAGCCTAAGTGCACTACTGTGCATTTTTAATGTAGAGGTTGCAGTTCTGGCTTAAAATAAAGCACAGATTGTTTTTAGAGAGGTTTGTAGGATTTGTTTTAAAAATAGGATCTCAGCAGCTATGCATTTCGTTTGATTATTTTACTTAAAATTTTATCAGTGTATGTTTTTTTCCACATTAACGCATTATTTTGTTTTGTTTTGAGGACCATAGTTTTGTGAACCATAATCACATCAGTTTAAAAGCAAAACTTATTACTTGCTAATAAGTTTTATGAATCTGCATATTTACATTCATAGGAAACATTTTAAATCTTATAAAATTTATACTACTCCTATTCAGAGTGTTTGAGAAAAATATTTCTGTGGAGAATCAGTAAATATACATTCTACAGTAGATTTCTATGGTACTTTAAAATTTTACTAAGTGGTCAGCTTTTGTAAATAATCATGGATACATCATTTTAATTATGGTTTAGGTAAGTAATATTGTTTTCTTGTATTTGTTCATATAATCCCAAGTTTATATTATTGATTTTTAAGAAATTTGTACAAAGATGTATAGCAAACATTATGTAATTGCTCCTTTTATACTTAATGAGGAAAAATGTCTCAGAAGAGGATGTTAACCAACTCTAATAACCTACACTTAACTGTGGTGAGGTTTTTCTTGTTTTGTTTTGTTTTATTTTGCAAAGTTTACCTTGCTCTTGATGACTGTATGTATATTCACTTTCTAAGACCTATTTGTTTGATTATTTTCATGTAGCAAGACTCTGCCATGACCAAAACCAGTAGGTTAATGAATTGAAAAGATCTGTTAGTAAAAGGAACCATAATAATGATACATTCATACCTTAAGTATTCTATTTCAACTTAAAACAGTTCATTTGCATTCACATGACAGTCTTTTGATGTAAGGCCATGGCTTTTTCTTTCCTTAAGTGACTGTTGATTGGAATTCTACATCATATTTCTTGCATAAGCTATACCAATAATGTATCACTAACAATTTTATGATTTTCTTAATCTGAAACAAGAACTTCAGACGCTCAGAAGATGATCTCCTCACATTTCCATGGCATTAATTTAATTTTCATTGATAGCAATTCTTCTTATCACACTTATATTTCATCACCTTGATTAGTTTTTAATTACATTAGAGTAGCAAATGCAACTGGCTTATGAGGTTTAGTAACAAACTCCTCTGACTCTTTGTGATAGTGGACCTTAGCTGGTGGGAGTGGCTTGTGCTGGTCTGCTGGGGCATGGTCTGGAAGCTCTGAGCAGTCAGGGCACTGCTAGCACAGCCAGAGTGTTTTACAGAGAGAATGGGAAATGTTGACCAACGATTAGTGGAGGTTAAGGGAAAAGCATTTACTAAATGAAAATGTGGAGAAGAGAAAGAGGGAAACATTTGACTCTTAGTCAGAAACAAAGTCTGGATTCCAGATTAATTTATTTGCAGACTTTGGAAAGACAGTTGCCCTGATAACTACTACTGCAACCCAGGGAATAATTTCTCTGTCATAATCTTCACTAGTTAGCCCATGAGGAGAGAAGATTCTAGCATTATGAGTTAGGCAGTAAAAAAAAAGCAAAAAAAAAGAATTGTGAGTAGAAAACTAATCACTAATCTTCTAGTGTAACATACCTCAAAGGAAAATTAAGCTGTGACTTTGGGCCAACTCATTTACCTGGGCCTTTATTTGGCCTGTTTCTTCTTTTCCAATTTGTCTCAGTTTCGCTTCGTTATACCGCCATTTCTTCTTGGTCACAGGTTTGTTTTTCTCTCTCCCACCTATTTTATTCTACTACTTTCTCTGTACTCTCATTCTATACCACCAATCCTTAACTAGCCATAATATAAAATTCAACTGTAAATTTCTAGTGTTTCTCAGATAATTTCATATTCTCTGTTCTTAATTTAAAACTGAATCACCCCACTCCCACCACCCCATATACACACACAGAGGTTTGGTACTTTATAGGTCTTTAATAGTATAATGTTTATTGACTCAATTATGTTTCTTTAAAGAATAAAAAATGTTTTTTGTTTTATAAGTAACTGTGAATTTATTTATTTTGTTTTTCAATTATCATCAGTGGAAATAAAGTTCTTCCTCTATGGTATATAGGTTCCTTAACTTCATCAAAATAACAATGATAGTAATGACAATGATCATGAAAGAATATCAATAATAACAATAAACTGTTTTACAAAGCATCTTTCAATGCCAAGATTCAGCTATTTTTCCCCCAGCTCTCTCTCTCCATATATATATATATTTTTTCTTTTTTTCTCTCTCTCTTACACACACACACACACGCACACAGATGAGGCTCAGAGACCTTGAGAAACACAGAGAAAAATTTTGTATCAGGTCTGGTTAACTCAAAAGCAGACCATAAAACAGTGAATGAACCACAAGGTATTTTATAGAAAAAGCCCAAGGAAATAGTTTCTATTTTTACAATCAAGCATACAGGTATGTCAGTAACATACCACTATATAACCTATGAGTTTGGCCAAGATACTTTTTTCCCCTGACAAGCTTGACGTAGGATAATTGCTTTAAACTTAAGTATTAAAATAATTAATTAGATTGTGTTTAAGTGGAGAATTTAATTGTGCGTTCTTTCCCTGGAAAACACAGATTTACTAAAATGTATTTTAGTATATTTTTCCAACAAGGTCATAATAAAATAAATACATATTAAATTCCAGATAATTAAAAGAATTTTAATGTCTTACTAATTTGCATTTTTAATAGAGTGCAGTTTCATAGGTTGAAGAACCAGAAGGATTTTAAATCAGATTAGTTAACAGAGTTTTTAAGTTCTGAGATAGATGTCTTTCTCCTACTTTCACAGGATGGTTCCCATCAGCCTAGAAAATATACTCCAGTAACTCCTATTAGTTTAAAAAAAAGACTTTTCCTTGAACCTACAACCCCCCACCAAACCTATGCTGTTTTCCTAGAAGCTGCTCTGCTCACTTTCAGTAAAAAAGTTGACAGTACTGCTGACTGAGCTAACAGCTTCCACTTGCGCTTCCATTCTCCCCTCCAGTGGAGCTCCCTTCCTTTCCTCTGCTCTGGAAGTAACTCTTGTCAGTCATTCCCTGCTTCGGTGTCCACCGCCAGTGGCCACTTCTCCATTCTCATTTTCCTCTCCTCTCAGCTGCAGTCAATACAACCACCACCTCTGCGTTTACTCTCCTGACTCCCATTATTTGCATGGTCCTGGTCTTCCTGCTGAGTCCCAGGCTGTCCTACTCAGTGCCTTCTCAGCAGGCTGCTTCGCTTCTGCTAGACTTCCAGTTGATAAATTGCCCCAGGCTCAGCCTCAGAGCTTCATTTTTTCACTGTCTGCACCTTCTCAGGTGGCCTCTTCCAAGCTCAGACTTTAAACACTCTCCATATAGTGATAGATAATCACCTTGGGAATATCTCTACCATTGCCATCTCTCTTGAGTTTGAATATCGAATAGGCTTCTCCGAATTATCATGCTCAGGAAGAACTCTTATTTTCCCTCAGAAAAATGGGTCTCCTGATCTTCCCCATTTTTGCAAAAGCAAAATGTAAACTTGTATTAATTTACTAAAGCTAAAAGCCTAGGAGTAGTTTTAACTACTCATTCTCTCACCCTGCAATTCCCACCATTAAATCTAAGAGTAAGTCTGATAGGCTTTTCCTCCAGAACATATTTACATTTTCCCACTTCTCTCTATCTATATTACCATGACCATCTCTCTTGCTATTGCAAAAGCCTACTAATTCACCCCACGTTACCCAGTAATTCACTTACTTCACAATAGCCAAACTGATCTTTTAAAAATGTAAATCAGATAAGATTCGCTGCTTTTGGTACAATAATGTCTTCCCCTTGTTTTAAAGTAAGATCCAAACTTCTTACTGGGGCCTACAAGGCTCTGCAAGTTGGGACTCCTGCCCTCCTCCCATTGTGTTGACCACATGCTCTCCCCTGCTTCCTTGCCCAGGACTCTCAGCTACCCCATCTTCTCACTATTCTGCAAACATGCCTCACTTCTCTCTGCCCCCAGGTCTTTACACTAGCTCTTCCCTCTACTTGTGTTGTTACTTCTCCAGTTTGTGCACACCTGGCTCATTCTTATCTCTAAAATCTCAGTTCAAATAACACCTCCTTGGAGAGGCAGTTCCTGAAATATGTGACTAATGTTTTACTCCTCATTCCTCCAGTCACTGTCAGTCCTATCATTCTACTTAATTTCCACCATGGTTTTTAGTAGGCATGCAGCATAAATTTTAAAGTACTTTATAAAAATGAAAAAGTACATGAAATCTTAGTATTTTTCTAGTTTATGGGTGGCTAGAGACTAGCTAGATTCTCACCAATTCAGTTTCCTCCTCCCTGGGCCCACTGGAAGATCTTATCTCCCATTCTTCTGAAGTGTGTTAACCCTTAAGACCCCCATTGGGATTCTCTGCTGTCTCTGACTTCATCCTCATAGCTGGAATCAGAGGACTTTGGAAGTGACAAACTGTGTGCTAGAAGGCATGTGGATCTCTGAGTCATGTGTGCTTGGAGAGTTCTCCAACCTTCATCATGCTTTGTGTGAGGTACTGCTTTAATTGCCCTGACTAATGCACTATATTTTTGTGAAAATGGATGAGTTAGGCTCTATAAGATGAGTGGAATTTTAAAAAAAACAGACTGAAGGTACTTTCACATTCATTCTACAAAAATTTATTGAGCATTTATCAGACACTATTCTGGACAATTAATTAAATACATAGAAATCTGTTCCCAGGAAGCTTACATGTGTTACAGGGAACAAGTAATAAACAGTAGTGAACACGTATATGCTATAGTATGTTTGATGACCATAGTGCTATAGAGAAACACAAAGCAGACAGAGGGAAATGGAATAGAGGTTCCTGTTGGCTTGAGGTTAAACACAGAGGCCAGGGCTGTTCTGAGAAGGTGATGCATAGTGAAAACCTGAAGTGGGTGAGGAAGTGATACATGCAGAGAATAAGGAAGACGGTTAGAGGTGAGAGAACAACGAATGCAAAGCCCTTGAGGTGGGAACATGTCCAAAATGTTCCAACAAGGAGTCCAGTATAAACAGAGTAAGTGAGCTTGCAGAAGAGGAGGAGAAAACTAAGTTAGGTATTTGGGGACCAGAGAGAGTGTGACTTAGGGCCTTATAGATCATAGTAAGGAGGATTGTGAATTTTATTCTGAGAATGTTGGAAAGTTTTTAGAGGATTTTGAGAAGAATTATGCAATTTGGCTTATATAACAACAAGATGCTCTGACTACTGTATGGAAATTAGACTGTCAATGGGGGTTAAGGGTAGAAGCTGGCAGACTAGTTAGGAGCTATTTCAATAATTCAAGAGAACTGTAAAGATTTCCTGGCCTAGGATGATAGTGTTATAGAGGCTAAGTGGTAAGAATTTTTTTGATGAGAGAGTGAGCAGGAGTTTTGGGTTGGCAGGATGTCGGGTGAGAGAGAGGGCAATTAGGGTTGACTTCAAGGTTTATGGTCAGAGCCAGTGAAGACAGAGTGGCCGTTAATTTCAAGGCCAAGGGAGAGCCAGGTTTGGAATGTGGGGTTTGGCATGTTAAGTTTGGGAGGCCTATTAAACTTCCAAGTGGACTTAGATGTGGATGGGACCCTTAGATTCTCCTGTGAACACAGTTCATAGCTATGTGTGCTCCCTGGCAAGTGGTTAGGTTCATGTCAGTACTATTCCATGCACTTCCATGGAAGCAGTCACCAGAAATGGAAAAAGTGACTAAGTACCTTTTAATGCAAAAAAAATGGGTGTTATAGAAATGTAATTTTTTAGCATGGGTCAATATTTCTCATCTTGTTCTGGGTATAAATTATATATGTTTATAAAAACCACGATTATATTCTAAAATGTGAGCTTCCAAATTAAATATTAAATTCTTTTTATAACTATACATTTAACTGGCATTTTACAATGTATATTTATAATAAGCTTAAGTCGTAGTGTAATTTTTATGCTGTTTTTATCCCCAAACAGACAAGCAATATATTAGAGCAAAGTGTATATTTAAACTTTGAATTATCAAAGGAAAATAACTTATAGTTTCTTGAAGCATCAAAAAATTCTCCTTAGAAGGGTAATAATTATATTCAAATAAAAATATTTGTAATCATTTCTTACAAGTAGTGTACAGAATACTTTAAAACATTTTCTATAATATGAAGATATATTGTGCTGGTTTTGTAATTTACTGTCAAAGTACTAAGGTATTCAGTTAGCTTCCATTAAATAATGATAATATTTATGGCCTAAACTTTTAAGAAGGAAAAGGTACATGAATTTACAGTAAATGTAAACATATATTTTTATGACCCATTTATCTTTTTAGGTGTGTTCCATAAATAAATACATCATTTAATTAGGAGCTTAGATTTTCAATTTATTTCGGATCGTCTTTAGTGCCTTTGCACATATCTGTCTTCAGCTTTAAACTAAGTTTGTTTAGGCACTTTGGATTTGTTGAGCAGCTGTCATCTTCCAGAAGGTGCCCTGATTTGTTTTGTGGATCAACTTACAGCTAAAATTATGGAAAGGTCTTTTCATTGGTCACAGATGATGCACAAAGCATTTTCAGTTCCAGTGCTGCATAGACTCACAGAGATACTGACAGTTACCCTTCTGGGGCTATAACAGTTTTTCATTCTGTTTTAATTATCCATATCCATAATAATAACCACAGTGACCTACAAGAAGGTATTGTTGGGCATATTATAATTATATGTAGCAATTATATGTAGCACCAACAATGCATAAAAATCCCACTTATTAACTAAGGCTGGTAAAAATGAAATTATGCTAGTCTCCCTTAGGACATAGCTTCACTTTTTGCAAAAAAAACAAACAAACAACTAGTCCTTCAGTTTTTACATAAAACTTTTTCTGGAGTATATTATTATGATGAGGAAAGTCAAATTTCATGGAATGATAATGCAATAATAATTTTGCAATAAATATGGAAACTATCTCTCACTCTACTTTCTTGCTTAGCTGCTTACTAGTATTTCCTATTATCTACTGTGTAATAGAAAAAGAAATGGAAGTTAAAAGCAAAGGTTAATCTTTGTAATACAGAATGTCAGGCAAGATGGTTTAGGACAAGTATCAATATATTTCTTTTTCTTTTTAACAATTTATTTAGTGTTTCAAACTATATCATATTCACACATATACTAATAATTCAGTTTAAAAGTTAGAGATGACAAGATTTGATGAAGTACAAGTAATCAGTGGTTTCAGCAATTTTTGTCATTACTTGGGGTGTCTCACCTAAACTTGCCAAGACCTTGTCTTTAATCCGTACTAAATTGATGCACATGAAATGATATCCCATAATTTATTTTTTTCTTGCTGTTCATAGTTATATGGTGAATGAGCTGTAAATATCAGTGCTTGTGCCAGTAGGTTTAAATCTTAAACTAATTTTGGCAATTTTTTATGTGGCCACTATCAATAGTGTTTTATAATCTAAGGGACATAATAAAACTTTTTATTAGATGTATACATCCAACATATGTAATAATATTTGTACTTTGAATCCAACCTTAATTTAAAATTACTGACATCATCCCAAGGCAATCGCTAGTAACTCAGAGTACCTTATAAAATAGGACACTTCAACTTCTGTGTCTTGTGAGCACATCAAACTTAGTAGTTCTCAAAGCCAATTCCCTCTTCTACCATCCCCTCCCCTCCACCTTCACCTTCTTCTTTCTCCCATTTTGGTTTGTGTCATTCATTATCATCCATATAGTTACCTAAGATGATCTGTGAATCTTAGGTCCTCCTGACCACTTACTATCACATTCAATCAGTCACTTAAGTCTGTGTATTCTGTATCCAAAATGAGTTGTGCACTATTCATTTCTCACAGTCCATCAACTGTCACTTAGGCTCCCCCAACAGCCTCCTACTCATCTCTCTACCTCCAGTTGTTCCTTCAACTTTAATTTATCCTCTTTACTGTCATTATAGTAATCTTTCTAAAGTGATCTGATATCTTATTTCTGCTTTAAAATTTTTAATTATATTTTAAGCCCTCAAGACACACTTGGCTCTTCCCAATCTAGCTCCAGCCTATTTTTCTATCTCTTACTGTACTGCTAGCCTCTGTACCACTATGCTCTAGACTCAGTGAAGTCTTTTCAGATGTTCATGTCTTAGCCATGTTCCTTTGACTGGAATGCATTTCCCGCCTTTTTCTATTTGTAAATATCAAGAAACCTAAAGAAACCTCCACCTATAAATCAAACCTCCTTTCTACCCTCTTGGTACTAGATGCATAATATAATAAAGGGGCATATAGAACAGGTCCTATTAAATCCCAAAGATGATATATTTATATGTTTATGTCTCCCAAACCCTCAGCAAGGACTCTTGAGAAAACAGACCGTGTCTGATCATGAATAGCCCCTGACATACAGGAGGTGCCTGGTGTGTGTTGAAGGAATGAATGCATGGATTGAGTGAATATTTTGTGTGCAGTCATATTTCTAGAGCCAACTTTCATATTTTTATTATTTTTATTATTTTTTTAACGTCTTTACTGGAGTATAATTGCTTTACAATGGTGTGTTAGTTTCTGCTTTATAACAAAGTGAATCAGCTATACATATACATATATCCCCATATCTTCTCCCTCTTTCATTTCCCTCCAACCCTCCCTATCCCACCCCTCTAGGTGGACACAAAGTGCTGAGCTGATCTCCCTGTGCTATGCATATAGCCAACTTTTAAAATTATATTATCCACTTATAACATAGGTATCACTTGATGTCACCCTGTCAGTTTCTGCACTGGGACTCATTAAATAACTCTCCTGATGGCCATTTTGGAGACTACTTATCAACTGAGCCATGCTGAGATCCCATCTGCCACCAGTATAAGTTGGGAAACTTTATGTTGAAAGTGACTGAAAAATACAACATAAATTGGTTAAAAGATGAAAGGGAGTTATTGGATCAATAAACTGAGACGATCAGAAGTAGGAGTGGCTTCAGGTCAAGCTCAATTCAGTGTTTAAAAATATCACTAAGTACCTGATTTCACTGTTTTTTGTTTATTCTGCCTTTTGTATTAGCATTATCCTCAGACTCCAGGTTCTCCTTTCAGTGGAGCAAAATGGCTGAAGTGGTTCTAGACTTCATATTCTTTCACAACGCCATCTAGGGAAGGATCTCCTTCCATAGCTCTTAAAGAAAGAGAATGGAAGTTCTCTTTCCTGCAAGTTTAGGCAAGTACTACCCTGTGTCTCATTGACTGGTTGGATTAAGTGCCGTCCCATAGTTGAATATTGTGACGAGGAAAATGGTCACTATCCTGATATAAAAAAATCAGTACTTAAGATGGGGATGGTATCAATCCACATAGCTGATAATAAAGGGTGGGCGGCTCCAAAAAAAATAAAAAGCCTGGTTGTTGTTAAAAGGAATGGATGCTGAACAAGTCTCAACTACATGATGCAGTTTCCCATCTCTGCTAGGTTTCATGGTAATCAGTGCTAACCAGTCCCTTGTTCCCTAATTTGTAGTATATTCCCATGGGTTCCAACTAGTGTCTCTGGGTGTTTTCTCTGTTACTAGTTTTGAAGGTCCTCTTGTAATATTTAGCATTGTGTAGTAAAAAGAAAATTGCCACAGGTAATCATGCAAGCAGCCATTTATTTGGCAACACTTGTCAAATGTACTCAGGACATTGGTCTATGACCTGGACAGATCAAGAAAAAGAAAACACTTCCCAGGCTGTAAGGATTCAATGAAATGGTCTACATAATAGTACATGGCATTATTCCTGGAACATGATACATACTCAGTAGATGTTCTGCCCATCTGCTGTCTCTATCCTCTTCCTCTGACCGGGTCTCCTCTCACCAATGTAGTGACCTGAGACAGGGCCCCTTTTACATACAAAAATAGAGTTAAGCCATTCTTCAATTACTAACCTGGACCTGTAAGTATTGTACACCTATTGAGCTTCACCTTTGAATTCTGGTGCTGTTTGACTGAAAACTGGTAATTTGTGGTCAACATGACTTGCTGTGCCACCTGAATCTCTGTTGCCATCTGCTTAAGCTCTAACCTGTGATTCTAGAACTAAGTCTTTTTTCAGATCTGATCATTCTTTACTCCTTCATTTTTTTTAAAAAAGTTACAGTAACGCATTGTAAGAAATGACAGTTTTAGATAGAGAAGTAGATTACTCATTTGACTGGAGCAAGATCTTCAGGAAAAATAAACGATTTACACTTTAAGCTTACTAAATAGAAACAGTATCCATCACATTGTGTGCTTTTCTCCAGTAATTTAAATGATAAATGAAAGTAAATTCCCACAGCCTTTGACTGACTGTTGATATTTTCTATAAATATTTCTAGGTGGAGGAGACCAAAATATTTACCACATCATAAACATGGTTCATAAATATCTCTGAGGAATTCACTATGACTTATTAAACCTTTGCCTGAAATCTTTGGTGCAATTATAAGAATTAAGGTCAAAAACAGAGAAGAAAAAGAGATGAGCAGTTTTAGTATATATAGCCCTTTAATGGTTTATAGTTTTCTATTTGGTTATAACTTAAAAGATGTTCAGTGGAATTTGAGTGTATAATGGATATTTTAGATGTTGATGATATAACTATACCCTTATTCTTAGAAATGGTACATGCTCTTTGTTATATTGTCCTCTGTAAAACCTCAGAATGGGTTGTTGGTGGTGCATTTCACAGAGGACAAAGTTTGGGTGGAGGTGGTCAATGTGATACCTGTGAGCCTGTGAGTTGTATGTGCCTGTGAGACATCAAACTAATATGGATCTGGAGTTCAGAGGTGATAATAGACTGAAGATTAAAGATGTGATTCATCTTCATATATATATGACAGTAAGTGATCAGGATGGAGGAAATGTTTGAGGGTAAGAGGGAAAAGAGTAGAAGACCTTAAAATGGAGCTTGAATTACTCATTTAATGAGTAAGTCAAAAGGATGTGAAAGAAGAAAGTAAAAGGATAGGCAGATAGGACCACTGAAATCAGAAAGCAATATGTCATGGAAAACTAAATGGGAGACATGGTCAACAATCCTGAATGCCACTGCGAGGTCAAGTTGATTTGGTCTAAAAATATACCTGCAATATTACAAGTCACCTTAAATATTACAGAGTCACTTTTTCATGGGGATAGTGGTAAAACGAAATTGGCCTTAGTTAATTAGTGAATTGGAAATGAAAAATTGAATACAATGAGTTCAGTTAATCCATACATAATTCTCAGGTATGTTTCATACAGAAAGAACTTCTCTGATCCACTAGGGAATAATCCACATTATTCCCTTCATAGCACTGTGTTTCTTTTCTTCATAGTTTAAACCTCAAAGCTCAACTTATTTTTAATAATTTGTCTCTTTCATGCAAAGCTATCTTATTTGGTATTCAGATATTTACACATTGACTTATATTCAGACTGACTGGAGAGAACAATTTCATATGATGTTATTAGCTTTTTATGTCAACTAAACCAGGATGGACAGCTCAGGTAGGGACCTGGATTTTCGAGCAGGAATGAATTTCAAATGCCACTACTTTTGAAATATCAATCAAAAGCTAACATGATTTGAAGGCCAATTTCAGAGAAAATACCATTGTTTCCAGATTCAGAAAATAAATATATTTAAATAAATCACTTAGTGTCTTCTTAAACTATAATCCTGCATTTTTGGTTGTAGTGTTTTGAAGTAAACTAGTTCTAAAAGCAAAATTTGATTTAAGGAAACAAATGTAAGGTTCTTCTACTGTATAATTATTATTTCTTTTATTTAAAAATTTTTCTTTAAACCCAAAGCACATCGAAATGGATTGTTGCTGCTAGGAAGGGCCTTTATATCATGATTCATTTTTCCCTGGGATTTCTTATCCTTGACATAGTAATACTTTCCTAGTACTGTATTTTAAATTAAAATTTTTCTACCGTCAAGCTTAAATTATTCTGGAGATACTTCTTACCTTTCAAAAGTACAATGCTGTGTTTCCTTTAGGGTCTCATGTTCATTCTAGTCTCATCTTTGATAGACATAAAGTAATAGATTAGGGCTATATAAAATAGAGGAACTGATCTATAAATATAAAAATATAGTGTATTTTTTCCAAACTTTTATTTTTTATTAAAATATTTGTACTCACAATACTTTGATTCTAAGTTTTGTTTTATTTGTGAAGCCCAATAAAACATTATAGATGTGTAATTTTCCTTTCACGTTTAGGAGAAAAATGAAATAAAATACTATTATATTTTTGTTACAGAGAAGTACAGATTATATTTTAGCTTGATTAGCTAAAATGGCTTTTAATATATAAAAATCAGAGTTAAACTCTGTTATTGCGGGAATTACCTGATGGTCCAGTGGTTAGGACCCTGAGCTTTCACTGCTGTGGGCCTGGGTTCAATCCCTGGTTGGGGAACTAAGGTCCCACAAGCTGCATGGTGTGGCAAAAAAAGAAAAAAATCTGTTATTGCAATGATGAAACAAATTTTCAATGGCATCGAAAAGTCAATAATAGGCAGAAATGCATATAAAGGGGGTAGAGCGTAATTTAAACAAAAAACAAACTAAACTTTTGGATAAGCTGGTATATAAATGTACTGATTCTACTCCAAACATGTAGTATGGTAAATGTGGCTGAGTCATTCTCTACTCTGGATGTAGTACTTTGAGAAAGGGACCTCCAAGCTAGCTCTCCAGATATCTCTTTTATAACTCTGCCTCCAATCCATTCTTATACATGTCCTTAGGCAATTTTGAGCTTCATGGACTTATACAATAAAATTTTTTTTCTCACTAAAACCTGGACAATGGAGATTTTCCTATTTGGATAGCTTTTCTGGGCATCTTTTTTCCAAATGTTGACTCAGGAAATCTCAGCGAGTTAGGATTTACTTTTGTAACTCAGACATCTTTAACACATGACCTTTGAGGTTCTGAGAAGAGTTAAAAAAGAGTGAAATATCCCTGTGAGGGTTTCATGGCCAGCCCTGGGAGTATTACACATCTCCAGAACTTAGTCATATGGTATTGAATTAGCTGCAGTGGAGACTGGGCAACCTATGCTGAGGTTAGTAAGCACATAGAATCTCTGTCACATCATCTTTCTGTTTTATAATTAGGCTGATCCCCTTAATGTTTATGAAATGATTGCAGCAGCAAATGTATACACAATAGGAAAGAGAAAGAAATCCTCTCTTCCAACCATGGACTGTTGAGTTTTCCCTTATAGCTTTGGTCACAAAGCATATTGCTATATGGAGGAGAGTTCAATACCTGGACCAAAATCAGGATTCTATAAAGGAAGGTAGAAGTAGTGAATGAAGCCAAGCAGCTTGACTGTGAGTATGATAGAGAGCCAGGGCAGAATGGTATTGCAAAACCCAAGATAGAAGAGAGATTTGAAAAGATGGAGTGGCCGCTCTTTTGCAAAGAGTTCAATAATATGAGGATTTTAAAGAGGCTGATAGGAAAATTAGATGGTCCATAGTAAATTCAGTATAAGCAGTCCAAAAGAAACCAAGAGATTATTTCTCACATTGTGGTTTATTGAGGAGTGCATGGCTGCTGAGGAAATGTGCCCACGGTATTCACTTGTAATGCTGCCCTCCATGCAGTTGACTTTCCTAAATGAATATTTTATTCTCAATGAAGGTTTAGGCTAAATAATATAAAAATATTATAATTATGGTTTACTTCATTAAAAAAGTTCTATCGAAATTTAGCATAATGTCATTATTTTTAATTTTTAACTTTCTCAGTTCTCATAGATCTAAAGTGAAATATAATTTATAAAATTGAAATTATTTATGATAATACAGATACAAGTTTATGCTAATTGTGCTAATAACCCAGATAATTAATTATTATCCATTCCTAAAATGGAATCCCATTAAATTATTTTACTATGATGGATGTAATCTTTTTGATAATATAAGTAATCTACACATTTTTCTAGGTTAATCACAGATGCTGTTCTAAAGCTGTGTTAATGTGATAAATTATAATAGTTCCCTTATTATCAGCATCAAGGGTCTTTAAAGGCTCTTAATAATCATATTCAAATTTTATCACTTAGAAGTAAATTGATTTTTTATTCGAAGTAAATATCTAAGATGACTTATTTTCTGCAAAACATAACTTGTATATAATCATGAAATGAACTAAATAAATATCTAACCAATAAATAAGTAGTTTATATTTGTAGATATCCATGTTATTTGAATCATTGTAAAAGTTACTTAAATTAGGTCTTCCTGATTTCTTACCTGGACTCAGTAGCCTCCTACTGATTTCTCCTACTTCCAATTCATCCTCCAAAATCACTAAATTCTTTCAAAAGAGGAAAACCTACCATGTAGCATTTATATTTTACTATCATATTGACAACTTCCTGTTATGGAAAGATAAAAACTAAATTCCTCTGTACTTTGACCCCTACTTCCAACCCCTGCTTCCCTCAGTAGCTTCCTGTCCCCTTGCTCTCATACGGAGTGCTTCCTGAGCCATCCATGCTTGTGCATCTGCTCTGCCTAACACAAGCATAAGATGTGAATCAAAGAAATTATTGAAATATTAACTGATTTTTTTTACCATGGCAGTCCCTTTTTCCTGTTGCCATTATCACAGTTGGAATAGTTTGGTGCTGTACTTCTGCACAGTGGGGGAAAATATGACAGAGAATTAGAGAAAGAGGAAAAAGAGAATCTTTCTTACTTAGGAGAACTTTGGCCCTTAGGTGAGCAGAAAAGGTTCCTGGAATAGTTAAATCACAGTGGAGAAACATAATGTGTTAAGAGCAGGGCCTACTCCCTTTCCCTTACCTCCAACTAATTTTGCGTGGTCCAAGAACACAAGAAATCTGTGCCCCATTTCCTAAGTATAGCCCTAGGGATGTGACAAGATTCCAGAAAAGAAACTGCTGCATGGTGTGTCTAGACAGACAACATCACAGCTTCAGCCCTTCAGCATGGAGTAGGAATTGCCCAATGATTCCTGTGTTCCCGATAATGGAACAGAAGTAGCAGAAAGAGAGCTACTGAACCAAAATAGGCCACAGAACAGGAACCAAAAGTTTTTATTGAGACTTCTGTGAACTATTAATGAATTATTTTAATGATGCCAGAAGATATTTAGGTTCTTATGGTCTTATCTCCAGTGCTGTTATAAAATGGGACAACCTAAGAAATTTTGCTCAAAGAAACTCAGTTAAGACAGAGAAAGATAAAGAAGATACATTTCTTACTCACATGAAATTATACTCTGAAATTCACATCAGCTGTGAAAAGTTATACCTAGTTTTTTGTGTATTTAAGTAATGGCATAATAAAAATAATCAATTCATCACTAAGGCCCAATCATTTTTTTCTTTAATAGGTGCCCATACATTTTACTAAGGATTGATAACAAAATGAAGCCCAAGATCTTTTGTAACATTTCATTGTTTTCCTTGAAATATGAACTGACATTAAAGCTTTTTTACTTTTAAAGAAAATGATCTACATTTTTTACTTTCTGAGGAATGCCCCTGGGTTAAAAGTTGATTTATCATTACTCATAGGTCTTTCAATCATGGATTTATACACTCATTTATTAATTGATTCTAGAATATCTACTTAACTATTAATATGTGTCAGGCATTATTAAAGATGGTGGAATTACAGAAATAAGGAAGTCCCTGTCCTCAAAGAACTCAAAGTCTAGTTGGGTGACATACTTAAAAATACAATATAATAATCACATTAGGGGGGCCACTTAAAGCAAACTGTGAGGTAGTGTGGGATGTGAGAAAATCTCCCTTCGAGTTGACCTTTGAGTATAAGCATTGAGCAATGTTTATATTAGGTGGGGGAAATTTTTTTCAAGAAAATAAAATGGTTGCTTTTTCATTAAATGGGAAAAATAGAAAAAGTTTCAACATAATTGATTTTCATGTTTCTGAATTTATTTAGTGCATTCTAATCTACTATCACTTTTTACATTAGAAACATTCCTGAAATGTTGAATATAAAGCTTGTAATTTTATGCCAACTCATCCTCTTACAGTTTCTTATTGACTTAATATTTTGTCCTTGAGCTATAATTAAAACTATGTCTCAGAATTTTAACATTTACTTCTAGAAACAATCTCTCTTCACCTCTGTAGAATGTCTTTGTATTCAACTCTCCTGTAAAATCTATATAAGAAAATGAAATTAGAGCAAACATGTTTTTATAGAATAATGTTTGTTTCAGGTTGAATTGTGTCCCCCCAAAAGATATGTTAAAGTCCTAATTTCTGGTACCTGTGAATGTGGTCATATTTGGAAATAAAATCTTTGCAATTGTAATCAAATTGAAGTCATTCTGGATTAGGATGGGCCAAATCCAATGTGACTAGTGTCCTTATAAGAAGAGAAGAGATACACACACACACACACACACACACACACACACACACACACACACACACACACACACACACACACAGTCATACAGGGAGAACACAATGTGACAATGAGAACAGAGATTGGAGTTATGCTGCCTCAAGCCAAGTTATGAGAAGGACTGCAAACAACCACCAGAAGTTAGGAGAGAGTCAAAAGAGACGGTCACAGGACAGTTTCTCCTTCACAGCCTCCAGAAGGAACTGGCCTTGCCCACACCTTGATTTTAGACTTCCAGCCTCCAGCACTGTGAGAGAATAAGTTTCTTCTCTTTTAAGCCACCCACTTAGTGGTACTTTGTTAGAGCAGCCCTAGGAGACTGATACTGCCTTAATTCCCTTGGAAACAAAATTTTTCAAAACTACAACAACAAAGCAATCCACACAAATTTTGCCTTTATTAATAATTTAAACAACTTTTGATTATTCTACATAACTTCCCAGATAAATTATTCTCAAAGCAGTGTTGTCTGGAAGCAGTTACTCAAAAGGAGTTTTGGTATCTTTATTAAGGATCAGCAGCCAGTTTCACCCTTATCCTCAGACAAATTGGCCTCCTGCTCTTACCCTGAGCCTCAGAGGGTTCTACCATTTGGAGTGACTTTCTTGAGATTTTTAAGTCCTCCTTTGATATCTGAGAATGTCTGGGGCTGACAGTGCCATCTGCCGGACAACATGCTTGGCATCCCCATTTCTCCTTTTTGGGGGTCTTCTCTGATCCTCTCTCCTGAGTGTAGATTCAACCAGATGCCCTGAGGAGCTCCTGAATTTGTGCCTATGCGGTTTTTCAGGACCCCAATATCAGGATCCTGGTTCCAGGAAGGTGGCCTGGTCAGCAAATTGCTCTTGCTTACTGATATGGTAATTCTTCCATAGACAGCCCACAGGATTGGGCTGTCATAATGGTCCTGACATGCTGATTTGGGGTGACATCTCAATCTGGACATTGGACAATTTAGGGATCTGGGTGTAGGCTCTTGTCCATCTATGAATGTGTTCTCTCCTGTCCATCTTCCGATTTGCTGCGCTAATCCTAGTTTGTAACACCCAAGGATGGTCACCCATCTCCTCCTCAGGCTTGGAAGCATACTTTCAGGCAGTCTTCCAGGATGGTGGGGCCTGTCTCTTTTGAGGGCTTTTGAGACTGTGCTGCACAGAGCCGATGGGCTGTTCCAGTTGATGGCCTTTCTTTTGTCTAATCCATGTGGTTATATTATAGGCTTCTGAGTCAGCCTTAAGCCATGCCTGATAAAGGACAAACATTCCTTGCATGAGTAGCATGGTCATAGGCTCCCTGCCTGTCTTCTCTGCTAGTGGTGGTGTGTAGAAGTGATTATGACCTAATGAGTTCAACAGTAGTCATGTTTGAAAATGTATTGTTTTACATTTATGCTAATTCTATGGTGTAATGTGTTGCTTTACATTTATGTGTCACTATTCCAAGTGGTAAAGTTAGCATGACCACAAAATAAATTATTGTTCATGCTTTTCTGCATGCTCTGTGTAAGACTTTCATTTGTGGTCAATGTCAATGAAGCATCCCAGTATCGCTTGAGACTGTCATTGGAAGCCAGTATTCACGATGGATGATGTATTGTCATGAGCAATAATGTGGGCATCAAATAATAAACAGATTAGAGAACTGCAGAGCCAAGAATATCTATATTGTTCAAACAAGTTCTGAAGAGGGATGGCATTGTGAAGTCATAATAGTATAGCTATATTTTTTCCTATGACTGGATAAAAGAAATTAGCCATGAGTGGCACATTTGAAAGTAAAGAACAAGAAGATAGTTCCAGAATCTGAACATGAAGAGATGAAGCCAGTATCCAACTGAGACATGAGACAATGTATTTTAAATAAAATCTTTCGTTTAAACAATATATGGTATATTGTTAACATGTAAACATATATGTTTATAGGTTACATATATGCAACATATAAACAGGAGCCTCACAAAAAAATATTTGCTCTTGGCCGCATATCCCTAGAGGTGGTCCTGTCAATAGCTGTGAAAGAGAGAGATAAGGACTGGGCTCAGGGAAAAACTGACAAAGCCTCAGCCAACCCAGCGGGGTTATGCCCCTCACTGGACTAAAATGGTCTTGCCTTAAACCTCTGTCTCTCTCAGTTGCCGGCCCTTAGAAGGGTATGACCTTGGGCAAGGTGGCCCTCTGCAGCTGAGGCTGACACTGAAGAAGCTGATAGCTGGTAACATTCCCCCAGTGCTGGACATGGCTTGAAATGGGGATCTGGATGGCACATCTTTCTGTCTACCACAGTTATAATTCCAGATTCAAATTTTAGAGAGGTTTGTAAATAGAGCTTGAATATATTCTAAAACGCTTATAACAAACAGACAACAAAAATACATATAATTTTATATGCTTTCAAAATTATGGAGAAACAGAGAGTCAAATAATTATAATTAATTTAGTGCCTATTAATAGACCATTAACATTAAAAAAAACTGCCTAAAGGTAGATTTGCGAATTATCAATTCATCTTATTATGTTCTAATTTCCAAATGTCTGATTTTCTACGTCACTTTTTTCCCACCTTTGGGCTTTAAAGTGTTTTCTTAAATATATCGATACAGATATTCTTAATTTTTTTACTTGTTACAAATGTTATAATTAACCAGGTCATCCACATATATATTTTAAAATGAAGAATACTCCAGTTATAAAAATAATAAAATTGCATTTTTGTGTTCTAATCCTCCCCACCTCAAATATTCTCTGAAATCAAGCAGCTTTGCCTATTCCGTTATTTACCTCCACATTTTTAAATAACCTCCATTTAAAATTGATTTTTCTACTTTAAATTGTTTATTCATTTGTTAATATAGAAGAGCTACCTTGCTTAAATTGCCACTCTCTTCCTCCACCCACTCATTTTCTTTCCCTTCAGCCTACCAATTTATAATTATATCATAATTTTTCACTAATTCAATATTCAGTATTTACCTCCTATGATGAAATTCTGTTTTTAGCTGAAGCAAGTTGTGATAATATTTCTTTCTTTGTACAGTCTTCTTTCCTCTTGGAGACAGACATCATCCCTGCAGCCCTGGGTTCTCCTTTTCTAGTCTGGACCACTTGCTCTCTGGGTTGGCTGCACAGCTGCTGTCTCGAGCCTCCTTTTGGCAATTTCCTAGAAGATTTCTTGGCCCCTCTTTATTGAAACCCATTTCCTGGACACCATATTTTATTCTCTCTTGATTTATCCCGTCATTTTGGTGCTGCACGTTGTGGAGAGAAAAGACTTTTTCCTTTAACGCTCTAGGTTCAATAGCTAGGTCTATGAAATAAGCTGAAAACAGGCACATTAACATGAGAAAAGTTATACAAATTTATTCATTTTTTGATATTGCGTGCACAAGACATTACTGGGAAAAAAAGTGAATACCCTAAGATGCAGTAAGATTCGAGAGCTTATATATTGTCGTAATAGGGGAAAGGTAGGGGGAGTAGGCCACTTAGTAGAGAGAATAAATGATTTTTAGGAGCGATGAATGGGCCCTTAGAAGAATAGACGGGAGATATGGTAGTTTGTGAGAAAGTTTGTCTGGGTGTGGTTTTGATGTCTAGTCTATCCTGTGACAAGTCAATCTTCCCTTGTTGAGGAAATTCCTGGGGAGGGGATTTATGTCGGTTGAGTTCCTTTTGTAACATTCTTCTTTAGGCAGATACGGGGAATTCAGAGAAAGCCTCTCCCTGCATTTGCTGTTTTTAAGTGCCTTCAACTCAAAATAATCCTTATGCCAAAGAGGCATATAATATTTTAGGGTGGCATATTCTGCCATCCTCCAACATTGACTTTATGAGAAAGAAGGCAAACTGGAAGAAGGTTTTGAGAATTTGAAAATCTAAAAATGTCTTTATTCTTCATACTTGATTATTTGAGAAAACTCCTAGGTCAAAAATGACTTTTCCTCAGAATGTTAAAGTTTTACTACAGTGCCTTATAGCTAGAGAATATATAGGGGCTTGTCCAGAAGACCTCATCATGGGGGAAACTCAAAAGGTTAGTATCTACAGGTGTTTTCTTTATAGGCTGATTTGTGTCTTCTGGAGAAGCGTCCAGTGACCTGCTTTGGCTGAAGGGGGAAGGTGATTGAAGATTCTCACCCTTCCTCTCATCTGTGCCTGGAATCCTTGAGGCCGTGTCCATGATGGTTCAATGTCTTCAGAGTGTAAACATTTACCTTCTGCCAAGGAGGTTGCATATGCTGGGGAGGGACATCAGGGAGTCGAGAGAGTACCAATTTTCAGCTTTACTCAATGCTTCATAGTCACCATATTTCCAGGATCTGGGAGAAAGAACTGACTTGCTTCTTGTGCATGTTACTGCTGCAAGCTGTTTGGTTTCAGCCTTCTCTGGACTGTTAGATCAGATAGCATTCATATGCTTTGCACTTCCCAAAATTTCATCTTCTCTCCACTGCTATTGCTCTTGTCTATGACTTGGAGGGATTGTTGTCTGTTTATTTCTTACTATCATTCTGGTTGAAGTTTGAGGAGTTAAGCATGTACATTTAATGTGTCAGTGAAATTGCAACTTCTGATCAAGAACTTCAGTGACATTTCTGTCCTTTTTTGTCTCTCTGCTAAAATATTTCTCTTCCTGAAATTGCAAATATTGATATATATAAAAATTCTGCTCAAATATGGAAGACTGAATGTTTTATTTCATTTTCTATGCTAAAAGCAGTCCTAAAAACTAAAATGACACACACAAAACCATACAGACATAAAGTAAGCCACCAGTTATAATTAAATGAGAAATCAGCCACAACTCCCCCCAAAATACTATTAAGAATAGCTTAGGAAATATGGGAAATAGTACAGGAAAAAATGCAACAAATTGTGGAAGTGAGGGTGCACATACATTTTTAAATTTCTTGCAGTATACAGAATTTTCACAAGTAAATTCCCTCATAAGTTAAAGTCAAACTAGAAGCAGCAAAGTACATCATAAGCTCTGTTGAAATAAGTTCAGGGATATGGGTGAGAGGCTTAGACAAATAAAAGAAGTGAAGCATCATGATATTAGTATCAAGCAAGGTGATATATACTGATAGACTCTAGACTTGCAGAATATAACAGTATATGCAACCGATATGGGATTCTAATTCTTAACAGACCCAGATTTTCAAAGGGCTGACCATCATCTTAATCTCCTCCATGACCAAAGAATATTCTACATAGTAATTTCAGCAGAAGTTGAAACCCCAATGTTATGCTGGAAATTTAGAGAAAAATAGGATATCCTAAGATTTTAATACCTGGAAAAACTCATCTCTTTGAAGAAAAGGTAAAAATTGAGTCAAATTTGATGTTTCAAATACAATTATAGAGTATTTTAAGGTATCATTTGATTTTTAGAGTTGGAAACCTGTTTTGGTTTTACAACAGTAGCATTAACTTTTTAATATATAGGTGTATATATGATATTATATTTTCAGTTGCATACATTCTACACTTGCGTGCATAATCTTTTCATTTAATTGGTTTCTCAATACAGAAAAATACCACTAAAAATCATATACATAAATTCAAAAGTCACTTGCTGCTTCCCTGCAACAGCAAACCTGGCCTCATTCCTATATTTTTGCAGCCTGGGCAAGCTGGTTATCAGTCACATAGCCTTTCTTGCAACTAAATGAAATATTATTTTGAAATGATAGATATTTGGAAAATTCCCTTTCTTAGTAGACAAGAACTTTATGTAACATGTTACATTGTATGAAATTCTAATAATGAAGATACGTTTTAGAGTAGATTTAAATTGATCTTTAGATGTTCAGGCTGATAACATTTCTCTGTGGGATTTAATTTTTTTTTATTGACACATTAATAAAACTATTCTCTACTTTAGAGTAGTAGGAATGAAATAAATTTGCTATTCTAAACCTTAGGATGCTTAATAGGTTTTTTAACATGATAAATGCAGCCACCATGGATATTGTTCTTCATTATAAGACCACTTCAGAATAATTAGTGGTCTGCTGGTAAACCAGTCCTCCCCACCAGTATAAAGCCCTGATTGGCAACATTTGCTGATTTCTATGATGGAAGTTCTCCCATCATGGCTGACTTTGAGGTATCCATCTGATGTCACTGAAGGCAGAGTTGGGGAGGGAAGTTCACAATTGGCTCTCCTTGGCTGGGTGAGCCAGCTTCAGTGTGCCACTGGATTAATATACTCATTTTAAAATTTATTTTAATTTTCCTCTCAAAGTTAATACACTTAAAAAAAATAGAACAGAAGGGTTTATAATTAAAAATGATTCAAACCTCATTCTACCAACCTAATACTGCTTCCCAGAAGTTACTCCTTTGAACTGTTTCTGTTTGTAGTGCTGTTGGTTATTATTTTTCTTTAAGTCTAAAAAATTTACTAATATGGCTTTTTCTTGATTTGGCAACAATACAAACACTTGCAACTCTTTCAGCTAGGAAATTTTTCCATTATCTAGTAACTTTGTTCTCTCCATTTTCTCTGTTCTCCACAATTCCTATTAATTGGACATAATCATCTTGAATGATAGTGTCTTTTCTTTCATATTTTTCTCTTTTTTATTGAAGTATAGTTGATTTACAATGTTGTATTAGTTTCTGGTGTACAGCAAAGTGATTCAGCTATATATATATATATATATATATATATATATATATATATATATATATATATTATTTTTCATATTCTTTCCATTATGGTTTATTACAGGATATTGAATATAGTTCCCTGCATCTTTCATATTTTTAGTCATTTTTTTACTGTTTCATCTTTCTTTTGATTTTTTTAGTAATCATATAATTATACACTTATGTTTTTTCTATTTTTTCTTAGCATTATCCTGTTTAATGGATAAAGTATTATTACAATCTTATGATTCTAATTAAAGCTATTTATAATCTTTTCTAGTTTCTGAATCGTCAGTTTTTCTTTCAGTATTTTTTTTTTTTTTTGTCTTGAGCTTTATCGTTTGTACTGTTAGTTTCCACATAGCTGTTGACCTTTGGTTGTCTATTTGTATTCAGTAATGTGGGACTGGGTTGATTTATCTAATGGGTGATTTGAGTGTTCTCTCCAGTTCTGTATGAAGTGTTCTCACTATGACTTTCAGCAGGCCTGTCAGCACCTTTCGTAAGTTGGCAGGTCTTCACACTTCAATTTGGGATCATCCTGGGGTACTCCCAAATGTCAGAATGGACAAGGCTTGAACCCTAGCACATAATCTTAATCTTCCAGTCCTACTTCTGCTCATGCAACTGTTTCAATTTATTTAGAGAAGTGGTTTGTGTGGAGGGGGCGGGGGTGTTGTCGGAGGTGTATGGGTGTGATTCTCCTTGGCAGTATATGCCAGGTTGCCTGTACTCTGAAGGTGAGGAGTACAGGAGAGAGAAATATGGATGAGAAAGGGACATGTGGGAGAGCAGACTGGTGCAGTTGTTTCATAGACAGAAACCGCCACCAGTCCCTTCCTCCTGCTCTCACTGCCAGTCTTCCGGGCTTTTCGTGGTACCTTCAGATTCCAAACCCAGTACCTTTGTAGAGTTCTGCTAGGGCTATATGCATTTTTCTCTGGTACATACTGTATCCATACATTCTGGGTTATGGCTTCACTTTTTTGTTTCATCCAGTGAAGGTTTCAGTCTGCCTTAATATCCCCAGAAATGTTTGAAGTATCTTATCTTCCCTGTTAATAATTTGAATGTGAATTGGAACTTGAAATGAAAACTTCATCACACTGGGCCATTAAACAGTGAACCCATTTGGGATCCTGCCATCAGTGAACCATTTCAATACCCCCTTTGGGTGCTCTCCACATTATATCTGTTATATGTATATAGTAATATTTTTTGGATTTTGATATGAGCACTAGCTAAGTACTGAGCAATAGCATCAGGTTTTTTGTTTGTTTTTAAGAAAATATCAATATCAGGAAATTATTTTCCTCTAAAAGTGTACCCATTTATAAAAATTCTTATTCCAATTCTGGTTTTTAAAATTATAAGCATTATATATGAAGTTTGGAGTATATTTAGGAAGATCTCTTCATTTGGAAGAATAAAACAAAATCTTATAAATTATTATAATGTTGTGTTGCTGGATCTGGTTATATTTTTATCACAATCAAAATATAAATTTGCATTCGTTAAAGCTTCCTCTGTCAAATAATCTTAGAAAATGTTTTAGTCATATTATTTTAGCCCAAACTATAAGGATTATTTCTTAATACTCTATTATATATTCATATTCCAAAAAATAATTTGATTTTGAGAGGGGCTTGGGAACCCAAAGCAATTGACATTCTGAAGATAAATTCAATTTATGAACTAAGAGTTTCACTTTCTATTGACTCAATGGAATTTAGAAAAATTGAATATTATTTTATAATAAGATATCTTTTTTTCTAAGTATTTTAAAACAGAAAATATAACTCTTACTATGCTATCTTCTAACCATTCATAATTATTTAATAAACTAGTTATTTAAAGATTAACCCTGAATTTTAAAAATATTAAATAATTTAGGGAATTCCTTGGTGGTCCAGTGGTTAGGACTCCGTGCTTCTATTACAGGGGGCACGGGTTCGATCCCTGGTTGGGGAATTAAGATCCTGCATGCTGTGCAGTGTGGCCAAAAATAATAAAATAAAATAATAAAATAAAATAAAATTTAAAACCCCAATATATTCTAAAAAATAATAATTTATGCAAAAATACGTGTACATATATTCTAGTAAATTTTAGAACTAATACAACTGGACAATAATATAAGTATAATTGACCTCATTTATTTCCATGTATACTGCTATGAATTGAACTAATTATTCTTAGAATGTAGTTTTTCTACATCATAGAATAAATATCTACATAAGTATATATAGCTTTAATATATGTGTATGTAATACTAAATGTGAAAATTAACATATATGTGCATGCACAGAAATGACTGTGGTCACCTATGTTTCAGATATGCACAAAACATAAATATGGGTATAGGTAATGTATATACATCCTCTTTTTGTGTATGTGTGTGTGTATATATGTGTGTGTGTGTGTGTGTGTGTGTGTGTGTGTGTGTGTGTGTTTTAAAGGCCAAAATAAGCAGAATACTTAAAGTCTCCCCCACTTCTCCCATGCCTTATTATTCTGCACCACGCATTCACTCTTACTGAGTGGTTAGGGTTAGGCTGACACTTTTCAGGCTGAAAGGCAGAAACATTTATTTTTACTGACAAACAATTTGGGAGTACTTTCCTAGGGTCGCAAGACATTTGCTCTAACACAATTCTCATTCTATTCTATTATGAAGCCCTGGCAACATTTGGCATCTTCCTACTGAATTTGCATGTAATGAGCCAAATGACACCAGAGGTTGACTGTAATATATGTTATAAAGTTCATGGAAAATTTTCTGTCTTTGAAATTTAAAAAGTAATATAGGAATTCTTTTGCATACATATTTTGAGGAGGAAACATTATTATTTTTTCTCTGAATATAAATGTAATATGCGTTTCTATTAGAAACTATTAAAATATTAGAAAATACCAGGAAGAAATAATAATATCTACAATCCTATTAGTCAAATATAATTGTTATTGATATTTTATGTATGGCCTTAATCATATTTATGTATAATCATGCATTATATATATATATTTGTTAGGTGTATTTGGAATCATGCAGTTTATATTTACAGACTTTTTAACTTAATTTTCAAAAATATATGTCATTAAAATATGTTAAACAGCTTGATAGTTTGGTTTTTAATGGATGCATGATATTCATTCTATGAACATTATAACATGTAATCATCCTATATTGTTGGATATTTGTTATTTTCAATTTTTGCTCTTATAAATTATACGATGATAAAATACCTTTATAAATTATCATGCACATCTACGATGGCTTTGTTATTTATTTATTTTGTGTAATCTGATCATGCTGTTAACATTTTTGATATCTAAATATGTGTGTTTTTAACTGATTTTGAAGAACCTTTTTTTTTCTATAATGGTATTAATCTTTGGCCTATCCTATATGCTGCAAATTATTTTTTTTTTACTTTTTTGATAGCTTTATTATGCATTTTAGTTAAAAATGTCTACTTTAGTACAGTCTTTGTGGGGAAGACATTGGCATTTTCTTAAAAAGCTAAACACATAGTACTTTATTATCCAGCAACTTTTCTTCTAGGGATTTACCCCAAATAATTAAAAACATATGTCCACAAAACACTTGTAAAAGTGTTCGTTATAAAACTCTTCATAATACCAAACTGTTGGAAACAACTTAAATTTACACCAAAAAAGAATAGATTAAAAAAATTGTGATGTATTCATAAAATGCTAAGAATTAAAGAAATAAACTCTAGATTCACACAAAAACATAGAAGAATCCTAAAAGCATGCTCATTGAAAGAATCAAGACACAAAATAATATGTATTTTGTAATTCTATTTCTAAGATGTTCAATAACAGGTATAAATGATCTGTAGTGTTAGAAATCAGGAGAATGGTTACCTTCATGAATGGGGAAGGGAAAAAGAATGGAAAGGGACACACTGGAATTTTCAGAAGTTTTGGTAATGTCTATTTCTCATTTGTTACATTAGTTACATGGGTTTATATTAGTCACAACTCTAAGAAACTCTACTGTTATAGACTGAATTGTGTTCCCTCAAAATTTATATGTTGAAGTCCTAACCCCCACTACTTAGAATGTGACCGTATTTGGAGATAGAGCCTTTAAAGAGGTAATTAAAGAATACAGGTCATATAGGTGGACCCTAATGCTCTATGACTGGTGTCCTTATAAGAGGAGAAGATTAGGACACAGGCATACACAGTTGAAAGACCACGTGAAGACACAGAAAGAAGGCAGCCATCTACAAGCTGAGGAGACAGACCTCAGAAGAAACCAACCCTTCCAACACCTTGGTGTCAGACTTCTGGCCTCCAGAATTGTGAGAAAATTAACTTCTATTATTTAAGCCACCCAGTCTGTGGCATTTATTATGGTAGCCATAGAAAACTAATACATCTATTTTCTAGATTTGTGCAGATTACTGCAGGTTATTATACTCAATAAAAATGCAAAATTTTGATTATTAGACAATTCTGGCCAAGCCAAAGTAACAGGGCAAGAATTGCTCTCCTGACTGAAATAATGAGTAAAGAACAGACAAAGCATATGAGTAGATGGTTTTCAATAAATTCAGAATTAGCCAATGGAGATGGTTATCACTGAGGAACAAGAAATAAATGAGGTGAGCTCTCGAGTAATTTTCTGATTCCTGCCTGAAGAAAATTCCAGATTATTTCACAGTTTGGGGGAATTCAGGTGGATTCCAGTGGTCTTCCAGAGTTGAGGAGATGGAGCTCAGAATTCAGAGAGTCCAAGGCAAGCTAGAGTTTTTCAAGACAGAGTATTAGAGAGTAGAGAGCTGTGTAGATAGAAAACTTCAAATAGCTACATAAGGTCTCTGAATTATCTAGCTGAGTACTTATCAATGCATGTGTATACAGGAACTACTTGAGGCTGGTGAAAGAACCACACGAAGTGATCAGAGTAAAAAGTCCCTAGAGTTTCACATAGGGCTGAGAAGATTCCTCTTGTCACCAGCCAGAATGGAAAATCTTATCTTTCACAGGACATGTAATCAGAAAGGTTTTGTTTTAGTAGTTGGGCCAAATTATCCATATACTACTTACTGTCCATCTAACAAAGCTTCAAAATAAGTTCTAAAAGGTAAAACTGTCCCAAAGTGATGTAACCATATCCCAGAACTAAGATCAAGAATATTTATTTAATATTAATTAATATTTAAAAATATCCAGAACCGAATAAGATAAAATTACAGTGTTGGGCATCCAAACAAAAATTGCCATCCATGAAAAGAAGCAGAAAAGCATGATGCCAAATGAGTACAGAAACATCAATCAATGGAAAGTGATCTAGAAATGACTCAGATAAAATAATTATTAGACAAGGACATTAAAACATTTATTATAACTGCATTCTGTATGTTCAAGTACCTAAAAAGCTTAAGCATATTAAGTAGAGACATGGAATATAACAAAAAATATACAAATGCAACTTCCAGCAATGCTGATTACACTGTCTGAGATGAAAAATATCAATTATGTCTATGCTTTCCTTTGCATTTTTGCTGTGCCTATGTCCCACTTTGAGATAAAATATTTACCCAAACTTTCTTTTAATTTCTTTGCAGTTTCAATTACATAGTAAAGTAAGTCTAATTTATTTTTCTATATTATTAGACAATGCTCAGAACATTAATTTTCTATTATTGTATCATTGGTTTAAAATGCTAGTTTTTAAAATTTATGAGTGCTAGTACGTATTACTGTCAGTCACGGTTTTTTGGTTTTCTGATGTCTCTATTTGGCAAAGCTATTTTTCTGTATCTGTAGATAGGTTAACACCTTTCCTTCTCAAACCATTCTAAAAAACTGCAAAGGAAAGCATACTTCCAAACTCATTCTACCCAAATCAAACAATGTAACACACCACATTAACAAATTGAAGAATAAAAATCATAAAACCATTTCAACAGATGCAGAAAAAACTTTTGACAAAAATCCAGCATCCATTTATTATAAGAACTCCCTCACAAAGTTGGTATGTGAGACCATAACTCAACATAATAAAGGCCATATATGATAGACCCACAGCTCACATCATACTCAACAGTGAAAAGCTGAAAGCATTTTCTCTAAGATCAGGAAAAAGACAAGGATGTCCACTCTTGCCACTTTTATTCAACAAAATACTGGAAGTCTTGGCCACAACAATTGGACAAGAAAAAGAAATAAAATGAATCCAAATTGGAAAAGAAGTAGTAGAATGGCCGCTATTTGCAGGTGACATGCTACTATACCTAGAAGATCCTAAAGACACCACCCAAAAACTATTAGAGGTCATCAATGAATTTTGTAAAGTCACAGGATACAAAATTAATGTACAGAAATCTGTTACATTTCTATACACTAAAAATGAACTATGAGAAAGAGAAGTTAAGAAAACAGTCGCATTTACAATTGCATCAAAAAGAATAAAATACCTAGGAATAAATCTAACTAAGGAAGTACAAGACCTGTACTTTGAAAACTATCAGACACTTACGAAAGAAATTGAAGATGACACAAACAGGTGGAAATATATATTGTGTTCATAGATTAGAAGAATTAATATTGTTAAAATGACCATACTAAAATGACCAAGGCAATCTACAGATTCAGTGCAATCTCTATGAAAATACCAATGGCATTCTTCACAGAACTAGAATAAATAATCTGAAAATTTATATGCACCCCAAAAGACCCTGAATAGCCAAAACAATCTTAAGAAAGAGTAACAAAACAGTAGTATCACACTCTCTAATTTCAATATAAACTACAAAGCTACAGTATTCAAAACAGTATGGAATTGGCACATAGATCAATGGAACAAAGTAGAGGGTCCAGAAACAAATCCACACTTTTATGAGAAATTAATCTATGACAAAGGAGGCAAGAATATACAATGAGGAAAAGACAGCCTTTTCAATAAATGGTGTTGGGAAAATTGGACAGCTACATCCAAAAGAATCAAACTGGACTAGTCTCTTACACCATACACAAAAATAAATTCAAAATGGATTAAAGGCTTAAATGTAAGGCCTGAAACTGTAAAATATCTACAAGAAAACATAGGCAGTACACCCTTTGACATTGGTCTTAGTAATATTCTTTTGGATAAGACTCCTCAGACAAAGGAAACAACAGCAAAAATAAACAAATAGGACTACATTGAACTAAAAAGCTTATGCACAGCAAAGGAAACTATCAACAAAACAAAAAGGATATCTACTGAATGAGAGAAGTATTTGCAAATGATATATCTGATAAGGGATTAATATACAAAATATATAAACAGCTCATATAACTCAGCATCAAAAAACAAACAACATAATTAAAAAATGGGCAGAGAATTTGAATAGACATTTCTCCAAAGAAGACATAGATGGCCAACAGGCCCATGAAAATATGCTCAACATCACTAATCATCAGGGAAATACAAAGCAAAAGCACAATGAGATACCATCTCACACCTGTCAGAATGGCTGTTATACAAAAGACAGCAAATAACGTGTGTTAGTAAAGATGTAGAGAAAAGGGAACATTCATACACTGTTGTTTGGAATGTAAATTGGTGCAGCAACTATGGAAAGCGGTATGGAGATTCCTCAGAAAATTACAAATAAAACTCCATACAATCTAGCCATTCTACTCCTGGGTATTTAAATAAAGAAAATGAAACCACTAATTAGAAAAGGTATATGCACCCCTATGTTCACTGCAGCATTATTTACAATAGCCAAGATATGGAAGCAACCTAAATGTTCACCAATAGATGAATGGGTAAAGGATTTTTGAGATATGTGTGTGTGTGTATATATATATGCACACACACATATATATATATATATATATATATATATATATATATACTCAGCCATAAAAAAGAATGAAATCTTGCCATTTGTGACAACATGGATAGACCTAGAGGGTATTATGCTAAGTGAAATAAATCAAAGAAATATAAATACAGTATGATTTCATTTATATGTGGAATCTAAAAAACAAATGAACAAACGTAACTAAACAGAAACAGAGTTATATATAGAACAAACAGGTGGTTGCCAGAGGAGAGGGAGGTTTGGGGAGTAAAGAAATAGGTGAGGGAGATTAAGAGGTACAAACTTCCAGTTGCAAAATAAATGAGTCACAGATATGAAATGTACAGTGTGGGGAATATCATCAGTAACTATGTAATATCTTTTTATGGTGACAGATCATAACTAGAATATTAATGGTGATCATTTTGAAATGTATAGAAATATTGAATCACTCTGTTATGTAACAGGAACTAATATAGTGTTGTAGGAAAATTATACTTCAAAAACAAACTCATAGAAAAAGACATCAGATTTGTGGTTACTATGGGTGGGGGAATTGGTTAAAGGCAGTCAAAAAGCACAAATTCCAGTTGTAAGATAAATGATTACTAGGTTTGTAATGTACAACGTGATAAATATAATTAACACTACTGTATGTTCTATATGAAAATGGTGAAGATAAGTAAATCCTGAGTTCTCATCACAAGAAAAAATATTTTTTCTATTTTTAAAATTTTGTTATCTATATGAGATGATGGATGTTCACTAGAGTTATTGTGATAATCATTTCATGATGCATGTAAGTCAAATCATTATGCTGCACACTTTAAACATACACAGGGGCTTCCCTGGTGGCGCAGTGGTTAAGAGTCTGCCTGCCGATGCAGGGGACACGGGTTCATGCCCCGGTCCGGGAAGATCCCACATGCCGCGGAGTGGCTGGGCCCGTGAGCCATGGCCGCTGAGCCTGAGCGTCCGGAGCCTGTGCTCCGCAACGGGAGAGGCCACAACAGTGAGAGGCCCGCTTACCGCAAAAAAAACCCCCCAAAAACAAAAACAAAACTTATACAGTGCTATATGTCAATTATATCTCAATAAAACTAGAAGGAAAAGAAAGATGGAAAAGGCATTAAATTTGTACAATAAGATATTTTGAGAAAGAGACCACATTCACATAACTTTTATTACAATATATTGTTATAATTGTTCTACTTTATTATTAGTTATTGTCATTACTCTCTTATTGTATCTAATTTATAAGTTAAACTTTATCATAAGTATGTATGTATAAGAAAAAAACATAGCATGTATCTGTTTTGGTATTATCTGTGGTTTCAGCAATCCACTGGGGTCTCGGAACATATCTCTGCAGAACAAAGGAGGTCTATTGTATTTATTATTTTTATTGTCAGAGACTGAAGTCCTATTAATCTAAACATGGCTGGCCCAATTAAAAAAAAATTAAAATTTTTAATTTTTCAAAATCAGTACTCAAGTGGAAAAGTATTTGATATTTTGAAAGTTTGTGTTTCAAGTTTGTGTTCTTAAATATTAGGTCCTAGTGGAGTGAATCATTATCTATTTATCTATTTTTTACTCCTTAAAGATGTAGCGTAAATTTTTGGAAGTCATGTTCCAGGACTTCCTCAAATACCTCTACCACACATGACCCTATTAGGTCATATTTACAGAGATAGTGATTTCTGACTTTGGGGAGTCACTTTTATAATTTAAAATAGAAAGTTATTCAGAAAGTGCAATATTTATAGTGTGATAATCTGTAATCATTTGTATTATCTTCTCTTTTGGATCAAAGTAATTAAAGTGTTAGAAATCACCTGTTAATTTCTTCCAGTCATCCTTTCTTTCAGCTAAACTTGGCAACTCTTGGTATCTCCCCAACTCATAAAGTTTTCCTGGAATGCTAAAAAAAGGTATCATTTTCTTGTTCGAATGCAGTGGTTCCCTGGTCTACCCAGGAGTCAAGAGATTGAGGGAGATAGCAGTCCTAAGATGAAAATGAAACTATACTTCACCACTTTGTAAGACCATCTGATGACCCAACATGGATGCAAATGAACATTATTGTACCTGGGGATAATTTTGCCAACTAAAGAAGGAAGTGTGAAGTAGAAAATAGGAAGAAGAAAACTGGAGGAGTAGGTTCTGGATCTCCAGTGTAAAAATGGAGTTTTGGAATGCATCAGCAAGTAGTTTACATCTCCCTAGTTTTTCATATTCTCAATTTGTATGTATAATGCTCACTGAGTTACAAGTAAAGACTAGATGTGTCTTACCTCTGCATAGCTTATTGCATATGTGCTATTTCTACTATTGATTCAGTCAGTATTATAAACATCATGATCTTCCTGTTCTCGAATTTGACACCTCCATGTTGGTTTCACTTATAGATAATGAAAAGTAAAGGCTGAGAATGGAGGCCATGAAGAAACATAAGTCGAAGTAGTGATAGGGCAGCGGGGTGATTGAAGGGAATTTTGGGGAGACAGCTCCTAATCTTCAGAGGAAAATCCCTCAAAAACTTATAGTGAGGGTATAGAGAGAACACATGAACATATGACAAAATAAATTTTAAAAAGAGAATGTAAAAGTTATCCTGGAGAATTGCACAGTTAACTGCCAGATTTGTGTTATAGATGATATTACTGCTTTTTCCTTCATAGGAAGTGAAGATTGCTGAGAGTTATGGCTCCTGAAATTTCTTAAAGGGTGGTGAGGATTTGGCTAGATACAGAAGAGTGAGAAGGAATCTTACAGCATGTATAATAAACATAAAAAGCAAAACTATCAGACCCCTGTCAACACACAGCTAAAAAGGGAAACAATAGTTTTTTTTCCCCTTTAGTGAAAACTGGCAATGTTTTATTTTGTCTAGATAAATGAATGTTTTTTAATAGATGAGAATTATTTTCCCTCAACTTAAATTATATGCAAAGAATCCTTCTTGAATGAGGGTGGAAGTATAATAGGACTGAAGAACTGATAGAGACTCTACCTTTATGGCTACCTCATTACTCCTGAAAATCACCCAGGTGCTATTGCCCGCAAGTGTGACAAATTCAGGCTTAGGTTAATCCAGAAAAAAAAGTTGATTTTCATAGTTAAGTCCTCAATATTAAACCTGAGCTATACTTGATCTTTTAATCTACTTTGATGAGAATTTTCATTTTGATTTAAAAATAAAAATAAATAATATATATTTTATTTTGGCAACTGTCTCAGTAAAAAATAAGGAATTTTTAAATCTTTGCTATTATGTAATTTAAACTAAGTTAATGCATACTAAATTCCTTTGAAGATAATGGTAGTTATGATCATCTATTCCCTTCATTCTTGTTTTTTGTTACATGAAACCAGGCAAATATAATTATTTTAATAAAGCTTTACTTTATGGTTTTATTATTCATTAGGAAGAAAGCATTATTTTTACAACATTACAGTTTATGAGATAAAAACCTGCCCAGTCCAAGTTTAAAATAAAGAAAAAAATAAGGAACAAAATATTGAGTTGCTGTTGCTACTTAGTTTTTGTTTACGTATTTTGTTGTCGTAAAATCCCACCAATAAGATATTGCATTAGTACAACTTCCTCAATTACTTTTCCTCACTGATGTCACTAATTGTGACTCATTAATCATGAGATTGTTAGTAGAGGACCAGAAAAATAAAAACAACCTATACTAAGTATAAATATTTTTAATTATAAGATGAGGTGTATTTCCATTGCCACTATGCAAAGGCAAAGGGGAAAAAACGAGGTGATTCAGTTATGTTTTTCTCTGATAATGGACTTAATATTACTGAATATAATTCTTTTTTTTGTTAACATAATATATTTTTATAAAAAAGTATAATTCCAAATCTAATTCTTAACTTTAATTTTTCCATTTCCTCAGTGCTATGCTTTTTCTTGAAACATGGAAATATTTGTGTCAGAGAAGAAGTTAAACCTAAGTAAGCAGAAGGGAGGAAATAAAATGAATCAATGAAATAGAAAATAGAGAAAGAATAGAGACATCAATGAAATGAAAAGCTGATTCTTGAGGAAGATCAGTAGAATTGATAAATGTCTAGCCAGACTGATCAGAATAAAAGGAGAAAAGATTCAATTAACAAATATTAGGAATGAGAGGGGATCCATCAGTACAGATTCTACAAACATTTAAAGAAAAGTCAGGGAATATTAAGAACAATTTTATAGCTGATAATCAAATTAGATGAAATAAACAAATTCCTTGAAAGACATAAACTACTAAATCTCACTCAAGAAGAAATAGATGACCTGAATAACTTTTTATCTAGTAAAGAAACTGGTGAGGTGGAGCATCTCATTTTAAGTTTATTGCTTTTTTATGAATGCCCTTTACATATCTTTTGCAGATTTTCTGTTCAAATCTCAAAATTTTCTTTTTAACTGTTGAATTTTATATGTTATTTTATACATTGATCCCTTGTTAGTTTTAGACATTGCAAGTAACTTCTCCCTATTTTCTATTGGTTAATTTCATCTATGGTGTCTGTTATTGAATTAAAAATACTTAATTTTCATGCATTTAAATTCATTAAATTCACCCCTTATGAATTTCAATATTGGGGTTTTATTTAATTCTTCCTACCCCTAGATGGAAAATATACTCATACATTTTCATTTACTGACATTATACCTTTCCATTCAGATTTATGTCTTTAATTCCTGTGAATTCCACTTTGAGATTTAATATAACAATCCATCTTCATATTGGTAATTTTCTGAGCTCTCTATCCTGTTCTGTTGGTCAGTTTGTTCTTGACCAAACAGCTTTATTATTATGGCTGTTTAATATATTTTAATAGTTTAATGAACCTCCCTACTTCCTTTACTTTTTTCTTCAAACTTGGTGCAAGCTTTACATAGACTATTATTTTCCTATATACACTTTTGATTAAACATGCTAACTTCCTCAAAAAAACCCACATGGAATTCTTATTGAAATCGTGTTGAATTTACAGGTTAATTTGTAGATAATTGAAAGTTGCAGTGCTAAATGGTTTTATCCATACACATGGTATACATTTTTAAACATCTTTCAGATCTTTTAATGCAAGGTTTTCATATTTCTCAGTGAAAGTCTTGTGCATTTTAATTTCTTTAATAAGTTCCTCACAATTTTCTTGCCTTCTCTTTCAAGAATGCATATTAGTCAAATATTGAACATATTGAATTGGCTTTCTGTTTTTATGTTTTTCTATCCTGTTCAGTCAACCTTTTTTTTTTTTTCAAACTGTTCCACTCAATAATTTCTTTGACATTGTTTTTCAAGCACTTAATTAGCATTTTAGTTTTCATTAATATATATTTAATTTGAAAGATCTTTCTTTTTTTTGGAGTGTTCTTTATAGTATTCCTGTTTATAGTACGTGAATATTTTATGTCTCAGAGAAAATTATGGAACTTCTGAAGTATTTTTCTGCTTGTAGCAACTCCATCTATTCTGAGTTGTTTGTTATTTGTTCATTTGATTTGGGCCCTGTTTTTCATGTAGGAGGGTATCCTTTGATATCTGGTGATAACTGGCTGACCATCAGTGATTAAGAATGAAGAAGCACTTCATGCGTGGGAGGCGTTTGTGTGATCTGTTAGCCAGCCATCATTTTAATTGGGGCTTCCCAAATGTTGATGTCTCTAGGTCTTTACTCTCTGCAGAGAATGAGCTATGATATATGAACTTCCAGGGATATAAGCCTGGTTTCTGTGTTCCAGAGCATATTTGAAGAAAAGGGCTTGTGAGGGCTGGGGGGAGGGGGTCTCTACCATTCAATTTGTAGAATGTTACTTAATCCCTTTGTTTGTAGTATGGCACCTCACCTTTGCCCTAATCGATAATGGGGTCCCTGAGTTAGAGCCTCTACTGTTGAATTTCTTTAGACAATATATCTTACAATTTTTCTATTCATGAGAAGAAAGTGGGACCAAGAACCCTCAGACCTAACTGCTCCTTAAACAAACTGAGTAGATTCCTTGTATAAAGTTTCCTGCCTTTGCTTGACTCTTACTTGACTCTCTCGCCTCTTTGTTATGCCTCTCTGTAAACACTTAGGTTTGCACTTTTCTCCTCTGCTAAGTCACTACTATTTTTCCATCTGTTTCCTGTTTCTTATATTGCAGGTTGGAATTACAGAGGCCTCCTGCTTTCATTAAGCATAACGTATGTTATTGTTCTGATTGTTTTTTGATATGTCTTTACCTTGCTGTGTTAAATTAAAAGTCATAAACATATATTTTGTGTTATGCATTTGTTCAGAGGGGTCATATTAGCTTCTGTGCATAGGAAGAATTCCGTAAATGTTTTAGATCAAATGTGTATCTGTTGTAACGTATACAAACATGTAGTGATAATGATTTAATTTAACAAATATTTTACTAAGTTTCAATCACTTTGCTAGGTAACTGGGAGCTACATTCTTGTGAGTAAGAAATAATAAATAAGAACTGTATGACAGTTAAGGTTAGAGGTAAATGCTACAGAAAAATATACAGCAGATAAGGTGATAGCAACAGATTTGAAGAATGTTTTAAACATGTAGTTCAAGGAAGCCTCTTCTCCTTTTCCTTATTGCTTAACATTAAAAAATATATATTTATATATATTTAATATATTAAATATATATTTTAGTGTATTTATATATATTAAAAATATATATTTTATTTACACAAGGATCAAATGAAACTAAAAAATTCACTTAGAAATAAAAATGATACTTGTAATGGTTGGTAGCAGTTATAATTACTTTGCAAGAAGTATTTCTCTCTTCCTTGTTTTCCCTGCCTTGGGAGAATTGGAAAAATAAAGCTATTTAATGAACTGTGGTTTAAATATCCTTTGAAAATCTAAGTTGCTTTTGAAAAAGATGTATAATGCAGTTATATTCCTTTGTTTATGGAGGAGAGAAGGAAAGAAACCTGAGGCTAATAGAAATAGATTACATCTCACTTATGGAACATAGATTAAAATAATATATTTTATTGTGGACCTCCCTTCAGAATTCAAACTAAATATCATTTACTTTTTCTATTTAAGTAATAGCCTCAGGGCTTTTTTAAAAATATCATTATCAGAAGATGACCTAATATATTACTGATATAGTTTCTTCCAATCACAGTATCATTGACAAAATGTCATGTTAGCAATATCACATTTTATAGTCTTGAAATGATAAAATAGAAAAGGGCTCCCCCAATACATTTTTTCCAGTAAAAGTAGTCCTGGTATATTCTCTATTGTCTTGCTTTTTTTTTTTTTTATTAAAAGAGAAGCAATATAAAATACTTCCCTGTTCATTGCTTTGAAAGTGAACATTTATTTGGCCTGTTTAAATTCATAATTTATTTTCTTTTGAATATCTTGCAGATATTTATTATACAGTAGTGATTTAATTTAAAAGTTCTGTAGTATCAGTACTTTTCTACTAAAATTATTAAATATAAACATTTAAATTATTTTAACCTCATTTATTTTTTTTTCTACTTATTTTCAAATAACAGTGTATTTGGTATATAGAATGAGTGTTTTTTTTAAAGTGTGGAGTACTTTTAAGTTTGGGATTAAATCAGACATATGGTTCCAAAATTGAATATGTAAAAGTAGGTACATAGTGAAGTTCCCCCTCCCACCATGGTCCTGCCTCCACCCAGTCTCCATACCCTCTGTGGAAGTAAATGTTTACTGTGTATATTTCCAAAGTTCTTATTCATATATAAACAGGCTTGAATATATATTCTTGCTTGCCCTTATTTATCTAAAATTTAGCATATTTAAAAATTGTTCTGTACATTCTTTTTGTCACTTGTGTCATGGAGGTATTTCTATATTGGTATTATAAAGAGCATTCTCATACAGTTGACCATTGAAAAACATGGGTTTAAACTGCATGGATCCACTTATATGTGGGTTTTTTTCAATGAATGTATACTACACGATCCTCTGTTGGTTGAATCTTTGGCACTGAGGATATAGAGGGAAAGCTGTAAGGTTATGTGTGGATTTTCCAATGCAGGGAAGGTCGGTGCCCCTAATCCCTGCATTGTTCAAAGGGCAACTGTACTTATGTTGTTTTGCACATGTAAATCTGTAGAGAATGGCCCAGAAGTGGAATTACTGAATACAAAGATCTAAACTTTTGTAATTTTGATGAATAGTAATGTTAATAAATTTCCCCCATTGTATTAGTTTATATTTTCCACATCAAAAATTTAGAGAGGTGTTTCCCTTACAATATCTTTTCAAGCTTTTTGGTTTGTACCAATATGATAGGTGAAGAATAATACCTCAGGGCAGTTTTAATTTTTACTTTTCATATTATAAGTGAGGATGAGAATCATTTTAACAACTACTATTGTATTTCTTTTTCTGCAAGACTATATATTTTCACCATTTTTCTTTAGGGTTAGTTTTATCAATTTCTAGGGGTTCTTTATGAGAGAATTTATTTATCTTTACTGTGTTATAAATTTCAAATATTTTCCCAGTTCTTTGTGTTTTGCTTATGGTCTTAATTTTTAAATTTTGTATCAAAAATCTAAAAGCCTTTCCCATTCAAAGTTTGAAGGGTTATTCTCATGACTTCTGATATTTTTATGATTGTATATTTTACCTTGTAATATTTTATACATTTAGAATTTATCCTGGTTTTTCAGATAAAGTATGTATGCCACTTAATTTTTTTCCAGATGCCACTGAGTTCTTCTGATACTATTTATATAATCATTCTTTAATTGATATATTTAAGATGTCACCCTAATTATATGCTATATTCTTGAATGTTTTGTGTTTCTACCTAGGGTCAATGGAACTCAAAGTAAAACTCAATTTTTTTTTTGCTTTTAAAAATTACTTTGAGGAAAGATCCATAATATAATATTCAAATAGGAATTTTTACATGATAGGTTTTATTTTTCCTATTATTTATTTTTAACTTTTTATTATACCTTTTACTCTAAATATTAAGGTACAAATTTTATTTGATGCATTATTAACAAAATCTCAAATTGATGGGTTATTTTAAGATGTTTAAATAGTTAATTTGACAGATACTCAAGTCAACTTCTCTAAAACTGAATTTATTATTCTCTCTTAATCCTACCAGTGTCGAGACTCATATCTGGGTGTCATCCTTGTCTCCTGCTTCTCACTCCCTGGTCTTATTAATTCTTACTCTTACCAGTCTCTTCTCTCCAACTTCTTTCCCAAACCAATCTTACTGTCTCCTTCTTGAAGAAAATTGCCATTATCATTCACCTATGTTAGGTCAACAAGTCCTGCTTAAAGCTATCTGAGTAAGTTCATTCTCCATATAGAAGCTAGGTTTTTTAAAAAAAATTTATTTGACAAAAAGATGCTTTTAGGTTTTTTATTTGTTCAAATCCATTATCTTCTGGGGGACCTCCCTGGTGGTCCAGTGGTTAAGAATCCGCCTTTCCGATGCAGGGGAAGTGGCTTCGATCCTTGGTTGGGGAACTGAAATCCCACATGCTGCAGGGCAACTAAGCCCGGATGCTGCAACTACTGAGCCCACATGCCGCAACTATTGAGCCCACGTGCTGTAGAGCCTGCGTGCTGCAAAGAAATCCTGCGTGCCACAATGAAGGTCCTGCATGCTGCAACTAAGATCCAACGGAGCCAAAAAACAAAAAAATCTTTATTAGATGTTTGAGTGTGTGTGTGTGCACATGTGTGTTTCAGCTTTGTTGAGATATTATTGACATATTACATTGTGTAAGTTTGTGGTTCAACATGTTGATTTGATACACATATATTTCAGAGTAATTACTACCATAGCCTTAGGTAAATCTACATTGTCACATAATTACCATTTCTTTTTTGTGGTGAGAACATTTAAGGTCTACTCTCTAAGCAACTTTCAAGTATAAAATACCATATATTAACTATTATAACTATGCGTACATTAGAACCCCAGCACTTATTTATCTTATAACTGGACTTTTTGACAAATATCTCCCCTTTCCCCTGACTGCTGAGGCCCTGGTAACCACCATTCTAATCTCTATTTCTGTGAGTTTGGCTTTTTTAGATTCCACGTATAAGTGAGATCATACACCATTTGTCTTTCATTGTCTGAATCATTTCACTTAGCATAATGCCCTCAAGGTCCATACATGTTGTTGCAAGTAGCAGTATGTCCTACTTTCACATGGCTGAATGATATTCCATTATGTATAAAACATCTTTATCCATTCATCCATCAATAGACACGTAGGTTATTTCTATATCTTAGTTATTGTGAATAATGCTGGAGTGAACATGGGAGTGCAGATATCTCTTTAATACCCTGTTTTCCTTTCCACTGGATATATACCAGAGTGGGATGGCTGCATCATATGGTAGTTCTATTTTAATTTATTTTCTGAAACCTGCATACTGTTTTCCATAGTGGCTGCATCAATTTACATTCCCACCAACAGTGTATAAGGGTTCCCTTGTCTCCTCATCCTTGCAAAAACTTACTCTTGTCTTCAATAATAGCCATTCTGAAAGGTATGAGTTAATATCTCACTGTGTTTTTGGTTTGCATTTTCCGAATGATTAGTAACGTTGAGCACCTTTTCATGTACCTGCTGGCTGTTTGTATGTCTTTGGAAAAAAAATGTCTATTCTGTTCCTCTGCTCATTTTTTAATCAGATTTTTGGTTTTTTTTTTTTTTAACAATTGAGGTATATGAATTATTGATATAATTTGGATATTAACCCCTTATCAGATACATGATTTATCAATATTTTCTCTTATTCCCCCAAAGGTTGCCTTTTCATTTGTTGATAGTTTTCTTTGCTGTTTAGAAGCTTTTTAGTTTGATATACCTGAAGTCCCACTTTTTTATTTTAACTTTTGTTGCCTTTGCTTTGTCAGATTAAAAAATCATCACCAAGAACAATGTCAAGGAACTCACTCCCTATGTTTTCTTCCAGTTTTAGTTTCAAGTCTTAGGTTCAAGTCCTTAATCCATTTTGAGTTGAATTTTGTGTGTAATGTAAGGTAGGGGTCTAGTTTGATTCTTTTGCATGTCGCTGTCCAGCTTTCCCAACACCATATTTTGAAGAGATTATCCTTTACCCATTGTATATTCTTGGTTCCTTTGTCAGAAATTAATTGACCATATATGCATGGGTTTAGTTCGGTGTTCACTCTTTTGTTCCATTGATCTATGTGTTTGTTTTTATGCTAGTATCATAGTGTTTTAATTACTATGGCTTTGTAATATAGTTTGAAATCAAAAAGTGTGATGCCTCCAGCTTTGTTCTTTCTCAACATTACTTTGGCTATTTGGGGTCTTTTGTGGTTCCACTCAAATTTTAGGAATCTATTTCTGTGGGAAATGCCATTGTAATTTTCAGAGGGAATGCATTCAACTGTAGATCAATTTGGGTCATGTGAATTATCTGTAATTATCCAAGCTACCCTCTTTGTTACTGGTACCTCCCAGTAGTTAAGAGTGTGCCAAGTCCTGGCTGTGTCCTACAGGGGATGATCACAGTCAGCACATAGATGTAGTTTGATTGGAAGCCAGAACCTCAGACAGCAGCTGGGAAAATACATAGTTCCTGTCCAGAGAGGAACTGGGAAATGGGCATTTTTCCTGTTCCTTTTGCATTTGGCCTAGCTTTATAGCTGCCAAGAGTGGTGGGGATATGGAGGCTGTGTGTCTTGCACCTGTCAAGAACTACTGCTTCGTTTGCTGCAGTCTGTGAGATTCATGAAAGCAAACACCATTGGCTACCTGAGCCAGGTGATCCAGAAGCCCATCTCTTGGGCAGCAGCTCCAGAATCTTGTATACCAGAGATGTGTACAAATTCCTTCCAGGGAGATTCTGGAGACTTGGAGTGGCCTAGAGGGAGAGGGCAAGGCAGGTGTGCATAGTTTTCCCTGGTCTTAGGGGAAGATCTCAGTCAGTCCCTAAGATTTGTATGTATTAGAATCTTGACCCCAGGCAACAGCTCTTAAGGTATGCAAATATAACTGTTTCTGGGAAGGACTGGAAGATGGGTGTTTCTGCTTGTTCCCTCTGTTCTGAGCCCTGGGAGGATAGCTGGTTAAGAATTATTTATTTATTTGCTACATGCAAGACAGTTGTCTATGAGAGCCAGGAAATCCAGGGAGCTATCCCTCAGGTGGAAGCTAGTACAGCTGGGGCACAAGTTTCTTCCATGGAGACACTGGCAATTTGGGGCAGGCTAGTGGGAGAAGGTAGAGGAGGTATCTGCTGACTTCCCTGGTCTCCAGGATGGATGACAGTCAGCCCCTACATGCGTGCTAAATTAGAAGCCTACCCTCAGGCAGCAGCTTTTAAAAAGTATGCAAATAGGCCCTTCAAGGGAAAGACAGATCTGGGTGTTTTCTGCCTGTCCCCTCAGATCTGAGACAAGGGGGTAGGTAGTCAAGGGCACAAGCCCCATTGGCTTTCAGAGCTAGGCAGAACTAGGTGTTTTGGTGTCCTTTTCCTTAGATGGGGGTCTTAAAAGTTAGAGCTATAGATGTGGGGTCTAAACCCTTGCTCTTCAGACAGAAGCTGGGAGTTGGGTGTTTTCTCTGGATGGCATGGATTGTATGGAACTGTGCCTGTGGGTGTGGCGTGGATGGGGGTGTATGGGTGGTGTTGTTTTATGGTGAGAATGTGTCTCAGCCTCTTCTACCATTTCAGTGAGGGTATTTTTTCTTGTTTGACCAATGTGTAGGAGTCACTCAGCTAGTTTCTGGATTTTTTTTTTTAATTGGAGTATAATTGCTTTACAATGGTGTGTTAATTTCTGCTTCACAACAAAATGAATCAGTTATACATATACATATGTTCCCATATCCCCTCCCTCTTGCGTCTCCCTCCCTCCCACCCTCCCCATCCCACCCCTCCAGGCGGTCACAAAGCACCGAGCTGATCTCCCTGTGCTATGCGGCTGCTTACCACTAGCTATCTACCTTACGTTTGGTAGTGTATACATGTCCATGCCTCTCTCTCGCTTTGTCACAGCTTACCCTTCCCCTTACCCATATCCTCAAGTCCATTCTCTAGTAAGTCTGTGTCTTTATTCCTGTTTTACCCCTAGGATCTTCATGACATTTTTTTTTTCTTAAATTCCATATATATGTGTTAGCATACAGTATTTGTCTCTCTCTTTCTGACTTACTTCACTCTGTATGACAGACTCTAGGTCCATCCACCTCATTACAAATAGCTCAATTTCGTTTCTTTTTATGGCTGAGTAATATTCCATTGTATATATGTGCCACATCTTCTTTATCCATTCATCCGATGATGGACGCTTAGGTTGTTACCATCTCCAGGCTATTGTAAATAGAGCTGCAATGAACATTTTGGTACATGACTCTTTTTGAATTATGGTTTTCTCAGGGTTTATGCCCAGTAGTAGGATTGCTGGGTCATATGGTAGTTCTATTTTTAGTTTTTTAAGGAACCTCCATACTGTTCTCCACAGTGGCTGTATCAATTTACATTCCCACCAGCAGTACAAGAGGGTTCCCTTTTCTCCACACCCTCTCCAGCATTTGTTGTTTCTAGATTTTCTGATGATGGCCATTCTGACTGGTGTGAGATGATATCTCATTGTAGTTTTGATTTGCATTTCTCTAATGATTAGTGATGTTGAGCATTCTTTCATGTGTTTGTTGGCAGTCTGTATATCTTCTTTGGAGAAATGTCTATTTAGGTCTTCTGCCCATTTCTGGATTGGGTTGTTTGTTTTTTTTGTTATTGAGCTGCATGAGCTGCTTATAAATTTTGGAGATTAATCCTTTGTCAGTTGCTTCATTTGCAAATATTTTCTCCCATTCTGAGGGTTGTCTTTTGGTCTTGTTTATGGTTTCCTTTGCTGTGCAAAAGCTTTGAAGTTTCATTAGGTCCCATTTGTTTATTTTTGTTTTTATTTCCATTTCTCTAGGAGGTGGGTCAAAAAGGACCTTGCTGTGATTTATGTCATAGAGTGTCCTGCCTATGTTTTCCTCTAAGAGTTTGATAATTTCTGGCCTTACATTTAGGTCTTTAATCCATTTTTGTTTTTTTTAATCCATTTTGAGCTTATTTTTGTGTATGGTGTTAGGAAGTGATCTAATCTCATACTTTTACATGTAGCTGTCCAGTTTTCCCAGCACCACTTATTGAAGAGGCTGTCCTCTCTCCACTGTACATTCAGAGGAAATTTTTATTTTCAGAGGAAATTGTTACATGTTTAGCTGTAGATTTGGTTTGTCCCTGGGAGCTTACTATGTGGTTATCTTGGACTGGAACATGGGCCTGTGTGTGTGTGCTCAGGGGTAAATATTCACCTGTTCTTATACCATGTTTATATTGTGCCCTTCCTACTCTTAAATTTTCTTCTGGAATTCGTTTCTATATAAGATTTCAATTAGGAATATAACATAGTTGTTTTTCTAAATAGCCAGTTGAACAGTCTCATTTATTGAATAATGGTACTTTTCCACTAATATATAAATGCTGGAATTACCATGTTCTAAATTTTAGTCTTCTTTTTGTTATATTATGACATTATTTTTCACTATTCAAATTATGTCATAACTTTTAATATATATTTACATATTTATTTCTCTTTTATCTTAGAATTTTCATCTTCCAGATAAACTTTAGCAGTTCATTTCCTTAACAAAACATGCTGCTGAGATTTTGATTTAAAGTACATTTTATTTTAAAAATACACTTTTTTAAAAGATAATTTATAGTTTTCAATATTGAGTAATCCCATTGAAGAATATGTTATATCACTCCACTCCATTTATTCAAGTATTCTTTTATATTGCTCAAGAAACTCTTGCCATTTTTATCATATGATGTCTCCAAAATTCCTGTTAAATTTATTTTTACTTATATTCACTGTTGTGTATAGTATGTTTCAACATTTATACCTCTGATTTCACTTACCCATCTAATTGTATTTGCTATAACTTCCATAAAAATATCTTTATGAAAATAATGGAGCTAACAGTGAGCCCCTTTGTATTATTGCTGACTTTGATGGGAATGCCCTTCGAGTTTTAATAGTAAGTGTTATACTGTGTGTTTAGAATAGATATTTAAAATATACTTTGGTTGATATTTGGAAGGAAATAAATTTAAATGTGTATGCTAGACATACCATTTTAAAACCAAAAATTTCCAATTGATATTTTTAATTCTTAAAGTTTTTTGATTTTATATGTTTATTTCAAAATTATGCCAGGAATATTGAAGGTAATCTATAATTTTGTGGATGTCTTGACATAAAAATTTAATGTAATTCTTAAACACTTGCATTGAAATCTTTTACTCTATCCCAGTCTTGCTATTTAAATAAATTTTTTATCATCTAAATCTCTAATTTCCTTTTTCCCCCGATATGTCTTCATATAACTTATGTTAGTACATGTCATTAAACAAAGAATGTGACTCTTTGAGGGTTCTGATTATTTATATTTATATCCGATGGGACATCAGATGTCTTTTTCTATCATTCCTCAACCAGATGCCCCATCCAACTCTAAATTAGTGAAAGCCTTGCCTATATTTATTTATTCATTGACTATGGCCTTAAGATTCTTTTCTTGCTATTGCCTAGAGTAAAACCTCACTTCAGTGAGATCATGTTTTCATTTGACATGGATGTTTATTTAATTGTTTCATACCCTAAGGGGAACAGACACAAACCTATTTACAACATAGATTTCTGCTTGTGCTTGTTTTCTTTCTTCCTTTATTTCTCAATTTATTCATCTGCCTGATGCAAAATAATATCATTTGTTAATGTTACATCAGGAAGTCAAAAAAATATTCCACTGAAATAAAATATTTGACTAAGCATCATGATTGAAATATACTAAAATTAGTATAGCTTGATCTGAAAAGTCATACTTATGTTATTTGTGGTTTTCCCTCAGTAAATGGATTTCATTTGCTCAGGTGACTGAATAATGAACAGTATTAGAATGGTACCCCTTTTAGAGCTCTTGAAATCTGCCAGCTAAGATAGTATCTTCATAATAACGATCTAACCACTTCCCTTTTTAACTTTTTAGTTGCCCTTTGCTTTTCTCAGTCTGTTTTTGTTGTTTCTTTCTAAACGCATGTGTGTACACACACATATTCAACCTCCATTCCCTTTAATTTTATATATTTTGGGACAATTTTGAATAGTTGGAAAATTTTAAACCTTTCAACTATTTTGTCCTATTTCCTACATTTTTATGAAGTAAATGATATTTCCATGAGACAATATTAATCATTAAGAATGAAATATTTTGAAAATTTAAAAATTGCTAGTTCTTCCCAGGATATGGTATATGGAGAAATCAGGATGATAAAAAAGGACAAAGAAAGTTATAAATGGAAAACTTATAATAAAAAGCAGATAGATTATACATCTTTAAGGAGTTTGCATTTTTTTTTTTTTTGAGTTTGCATTTTTTAAAAAAACTTTTTCAAATTCAAAAAATCTTTGTACTGACTGGTCTAAAATTAATTTTCTTCTCAAGCAGAAATACATTTGAAATGCATTCTTTTGATTTGTATTCACAAGCATAATCCTATTATCTCTTTGCAAAGATATTTTATTTTAATGAGGAAGAAGTCAGGAGAATAGAATAAAGTGTTCTTTAGAAGTGTTTTGTGAGATTTCACTTCTAAAAGATACATGTTACCTACTTGAAATGTAAGAAATTTTCTTTTAAAAACATTCCAGAGTAAGAGATTTAATAGTGATCCAATAACTTAATAATTCTTTATCAATCATGTCTTTGTAAAATGTATTAGTTTTTTATAAATATATTAGTACTTAAATGAATATAGATATATTGATGACTGATAAAATTACCATGTGAAAATCAGTTCCACAGTTAAATTTCCTTTCACCTCCCATAAATCATTATAAAAAGTTCTAGAAATTAAAAACATGAAACAGATGAACTCATAATGACATATTTAAGTATGGGATGTCTTTTAAATATCACCAAAAATTTGGTAAAAAAACACATGATTTTATGATGAAAAGAACAAGTTAGAAACTTTTTATGACACCAATATTATTAAATGTTAATAAAATGTTTTATTTATAAATGTTGATTTAGCTTTATTCATTCTGCTAGCATTTTATTAAACACTTTCTGCATGTTAGTTATATACTAGGGATGTGGAGATAAAAACAATGTAAAAGATAGTCTTTATCCTTTATAATATATATTTAAGAATATTCACAATATTTTCTGTCATAGAAGTGTAAATCATAGACAGGTATAATAGTTTTGATTCTTTGAGCTCTTTTGCTATGTTCAGAATATCTTTTTAGTTAATTTTATGTTTTAATTATAGAAAATTTCAAACACCCATAAAAACAGAATGGTACAAGGAACCTCCATATACCATTACTCAACTTCAAAAGCCATCAGTTTTATATCCTTTAAAGTTTCTGTTTTTCTGTTTTTTCTTTTCTGAAATATTTTAAAGCAAATCCTGATATCATATCATTTCACTCATAAATACTTCAGTATGTTTCTCTAATAGATAAAAACTTAAAAAACCTTAATATCATTATTACATTAACAATATTGACAATAATTCCTTATATTATCTAAGACCTAGTCCTCATTCAATTTCCTTCAGTTGCATAGAATTCATTTTAACCATACAAGCTGTGACTGAAATATAGAAGAAATAAGACTATTAATTTTATCCTTTCATCAAAATAAGATTAAAATCATGAGTATTAGTTTTCTATGCCTTTATCTTCTAAAGCAAAATAACAATTGTCATCCTAGAGATCTGCTCTGAATTATCTGTACAATTTACAAAAGGAATGGCTGTGTTTATTATCATTTCAACTTAGAAGGTCAGCAAGAGAAGGTCAGCAAGTGCATAAACTTCTTGCTTTGTGATGACATGTGATGTCAGGCAGGTTTTCAGAGAAAGAATGCAATTAGTGTCAGGTGCATCAAATCACTGCAGGTAATTGCAATCATTTTTAAGGAGAAAGAAGAGGAAAGAGAAATCTCACAGACTGAAAAAAAAAGTTAACAGCTATATGGCAGCTTTTGTGAGCCCTTGTTATTCAACAACCGAATTACAGTGGAAAGATCATGACATAAATTCAAATTACATTACATATCTAAAAGTCATATTATAATTTAAAAAGAAATGTTTGCTTGTCTGAATACTTGCATATTTAATCTAAACCATAAGTTATGTTTTAGTCATTGAATGTTGGTTATATTTTAAAAGATTTCCTCAGTATATTTGTAAAATTATAGTACACATATTTTAATTTTAATTACTCTCACAATGAGAGATGTGGAAATGCCACAAAATATCCAAAACTTTGTAAAATTTTATTCACTATCTTTTTCTAAAGATTTAATTTCCCAGTGGGTTATTAGATTAAGAATTTATAGAGATGATCTTTCTCTAATTATAAAATATGTAAATACATGTACACTTACTTTGAAGAGCAAAAACTGGCTAATGATTAACAGGGGACCACTCTGAATTGTTCCTACATTGCTTTATGAGTGATAATCAGTATTTTAAATACAGTATTCTTCTAGAATGTGTATAAAATACACATAGGTATTTTCTTGCATTTTTTTCCCTTTTATTAGGTCTATGCACATAAAAATCAACTATAAAAGTCAAGTGAGATTCAAAGGTAAAGATGCAAACTGTTCTCTACCTCACCCAGCCTGGATATGGACACATATTGCTCATATACTGCTTATATATTATAAATGTTGAATTGTGTATACAGTGTTCACTCAGGAAACAAACGTGTGAAATTATGTCATGTTTACTCTAAGTACCCTCTTATTTGTAATTTTCCTTTTATTATTAAACTTCCATAAGAGAAAAGGAACCTATTCAATTTTGTGAATCCCAGAAAAAGAATCTAGAACATAATGAAGTGTTAGGATATGGAGGGTCATAAGCAAGTGTGGACTGTTTACTTTTTGGAGACAAATAAACCTAGAAACCATGATTTGAAAGTTTCTGTCTAACTACTTGAACTAATAAAACCAATAATGTGTCATTTGTCTTTAACAGGAAAAATAAATCCACATATATTTCAAGCAATTCTAGGAGGACAAATAGAATCTACTTAGGTTTATAAGTAATGTTAGTGGACTGTTTCAGCACACCTCAAAAATACAATTTTATAATTTTAATACTCCATGACAAGGAAATAAAAATTCAAAAAGTATTGAAGAAGAAAAATAAATAGTAAAAGACTCCCTCTTAATCCATATTCTCAGTTCTTTTTTTTAATGTAGCTCCTTTTACCATCTCTGTAATTAGTTCTCCTGGTATAAGTTATATGCTTGTGTATTTCTTGATATATCACCTCTAAGCAAAATCTACTGTTTCTGTAAAATGGAAGGTGAGAACTAGTTCTTTTCACTCTTTGTAATTCCTATACCTTAAGCGTTCTTTTTGTTTTATCAATTGGATATGTTTATACATTGAATTAATAGAAGTTAACCTTTATTTCTGTATCCATCTATTTTGAACAGTTATCTTTGACTTCACACAATGAACGATGAATGAATTTAGCATCTATTAATTTTCCTCCAGTATCCCTCCACATCTCAAATTCTGTCTCATATGCTAGTACTTTAATAATTTCCGGCATTAATATATATTTTAGGCATAAAGATCTTTAATTTTTTACTATAGATTCATTCTTAAAATAGATTTCAATAAATAGTATTTATAATATTATGATTATGTAGCTACTATTGACTAGGTAATGTGGTTGGATTTGTGCATAAAAGAGTGTAAATTTTTTACCTCTAACAAAACTTTTCTGCCTGAAGGAGTATAGTCATGTGTGCAGAACAATAGGATCCTCTTTTCTTAAATTTAATTTCTTGCTTAGAATCACACCATATTTTCATTTGCTGTATTTGAACAAGGACTTTGAAAAACAATATTCTGTTTATCCAAGAATTTTCAACTACATTTGTTTTTATTCTTTCTGACAGGCAAAAAGAAGTTTGCCTTTTGTTGTATTACTAATATGCTCTAGCTCACTGAACACATTATATCTTGAAAGTGCTACTCAGTAATAATTTCTTACTAGATCCCTTGGTCAGCTGTCATTCTGAAATCTCTTCTTACTGTAGTTCTCTCATACATACAGAGTGTCTTGAATTTCAATTTATGCCTGTCAATTTCTCTTTCTTAACCTCCTCGTTCATTTTGTTTGAGTAAAAATGTCTTCCAGTAATTAAAAAGCAAAACATGGAGATACTTTCTGAATTTTTACGTGTCTGAAATGTCTTTTTTTTGCTTTCATATTTTATTGATAATTTTGTTGCCAGAGAATTCAATATTGAAAATCATTTCCTACAGGATGTTGAAGACATTTCCCCATTGTCTCTCAGAATTCAGAGTTGATAACAAGGAATCGAACACTAACTGACATTTTCTTGGCAGGGTGGGGAGAGGAAGGTTCTGTATGTTTTGGGGATCTTCTAGTGATCCTTGTTGTGAGATTTAATGAGATATGTCTAAGTATGTGCAGTTTTCTTTTGCCCAGTGACATCTTGCATTCTGGAGATACCTATCTTTAGCTATGAAACAGTTCCTGCTGTTAATTATTCCTTTCTACTCTCTTATCCTTTTCCCTTTTTCTAGAAAGTATGTTTATTGATGTTGACCTTCTTGAATTGATCTTCTATGTCTTTCTTTCTCTTCATATGTTCCATCATTTTAATGTTTTCCTTTACATGGAGGAATTAAAAATTTTTTTCTTTTAGTACTTAATATTGATTTTGCTTTTATTTTCACATTTATAGCTTTAATTTCTATGAACACTTTCTAACTCCCTGATGGCTTCTTTTAAATGATAGTTTTTTTCCATCTATGCAGGATGTATTTTTGAATCTCTCTGAGAGTGCCAATTATAATTGGTTTCTAGACTTTGAATTATTTCTGTTTTCTCTGTTACCAATATGTTGTCTTTCTTTTTTCTCTTGCTTTTGTTCTATTCATCGTCCTTGGTGTTTATTATTTGCACATATTTATCAATGAAGGACTAAATGGATTAATATAGGTGACTTGTTTTGGTTTTCTCTGCTATTACATTACTCTCCTCTGAGTGATTGTGCTGACTACAGCGCCATATATGTGGAAGGACATGTTCATTGGCAAATCCACTCTGTCTTTTGCTCTCCTTACCTGCCAGTTAGGAAGAGAGAGGAGGAATGGGAGCTATGTCATTATAAAGGAAGCAGCATCCACCTTTGTGAAGGCTTCTTAGGTGCTGACCTAAGCTATGACTCCCACTGTTTGAGTTAACCTGCTTGTGCAATCCCATTCACCTCCTCTGCATTTCTGTAGATGTCTTTTGTCCTTGCTATTATTTCAATGATTGACTGAAAAATAGAAGGAGGTGGCAGAGGACAATACATGTGCCCTGTCTATCATCTTGAGCCACACATTTAAGAGGAATTTGAGAGTATTATTAACTTTCTAAATTATAAAGTTCTGCAAAGTAACTTAATTTGTGGGTAAAATATTTAAATATTTTAAGTGAAGATACTTGAGAATTACTATGGTGACAACTTGTAATACATGCCTTGCAGCACATAAAACAATTACAGAAATAGTTTGTGATAAAACTACCACTTCCTAACATTTACTGAACATGGCTCATGTCAAGCACTGTTTTGAGTATCTTATATTTATTAACTTCATTCATACACACAAGAATCCTGTGAGTTTTATACCACTATTAACTACATTTTACACATTAGGAAACTGAACCTAGAATGATTAAGAGACTTGTCCACGGTGAAACAGCTACTAAACAACCAAACCAAGATTCAGTCCTACAGTCCCTAAGCCTACAAGTTAAATTATGTCACTACTGTGATGAAAATGTTAAAAATCACAAAAATAAGATTATATGTGAAAATTCAAAAATGTATTCGTTGTATTATGGTCCCTAATATCAAAATATTTATTTTTAACAAATATAGTAATATATTTTTTTAGAAGAGTTGTTCAAAGTAATGTGTCAGTGTTACTTTCAGTGGCAAGAATACCAGGCCTCCAATTCTAGATGTACTGCACATCCTAGTTCTGCAACTAGTATTGATTTATTTACCTTCTCTGCTCTTCAGTTTTCTTTTCTGTTACATGCTCATTTCATTTCTCATGAAATATGTATTAAATGCTACATTCCAGGCTCTATTCTAGAAGTGTGAGACACAGCAATGAATAGAAGAAGATTCTTCAGGAAATTTATATTCTTGTGGGAAAAACAATCCACGAGTAACTACAAACTCAAAATGGACTTCTTCTTCCAGCAATGAAACTAGCTTGTTTCTGAGTTCTTCTATTCAAAACTAGAAACCTGAGCAAAGTATAAAATATCATCTGTTAAAAGGCATGGGAGGGCTACGTGCTAGCAGGAGGATTTGCGGGAGCCCAAATCTTGGAAAGAAGACAAACCTAAATAGGTGAACCTGACAGTTGAAGGTGCTTTTCCCATCACTGGTGTCAATTCCAAAACATTGTTGAGAAGCTGAGTAGCTGAGTAGGAAGTGAAGCTAAGAGGCTGAGAAATAGGGCTTCCCTGGTAGAGCAGTGGTTGGGAGTCCGCCTAACGATGCAGGGGACACGAGTTCGTGCCCCGGTCCGGGAAGATCCTACGTGCCGCGGAGCGGCTGGGCCCGTGAGCTACGGCCGCTGGGCCTGCGCGTCCGGAGCCTGTGCTCCACGACGGGAGAGGCCATGACAGTGAGAGGCCTGCGTACCACAAAAAAAAAAAAAAAAAAAAAGAGGCTGAGAAATAGGCTGGGTTTTGAACAACACAAGTTGGAAATAATCAGGGTCTACATAGTAACAAGCTCCCTTGAAAAATCCCTGACTGTTAGTTGAGACCCTGAAAGGCTACAGCCTAGGACTAAGAATCAATCAGTAATGTCCCAGACCTCATTAGGACTGAAGACCAGTTTTGAAACAGCTCAGGGCCTTGAAGATTATCTTTTTAGCTAATTGACTACCTGAGCAACAGGGAACATATTGATGGTTCTAAGCAATGATGGAGGTGTTTTGGTAAAATAGAGAGTAGGGAGGAAAATGCTGGTCCTGCTGAGGGCATGTTGAATTAAATGATTATGGGGTCTGTATTGAATTGGGGAGGGAGGAAAAGAAAGAGAGGATTTACAGGCTGGGAGAAAGGAATGGCTTTAAAGCTGGAGGTCATGGTGATTGGACACAGGAAGTTGTGAACAAAAGCTAGTTTTTCCCGTTGAACACTTCACAGACTGAGTGATGACAAACTTCAGAGATGGTAAAGTGGTTACTGGAGTGAAAGAGAAGGTAATTGATAAGAAGAAACCAGGAAACTGCACAGCTAGGTAGTTGGAGGAATTATCTGAATTGGATGGTGCATTTGCATGGAATACTGGCAGGAATTAAATTGAGAGGAAGTCAAGACCTCTCAGAATAAGAAGTACTAGAAAAGTTATGTAACTAATATTTTCTCTAAGGAGATTTCAACTTTAACAGGAGAAATATTCAGAAGGAAAAAAAACCCACAAACCTTTATTCTTTGGCTAAGCATCATTTTTCTCTCTTCCTCTTCAATGTTTTATTCTTCAATCCATAATTTAAGAAAAAATATGTAATTTGAGGAAGGATTTTTTTTAATTTATTTGAAAATTCAGTTAAGTATTGAGAGGAAAAAACCTTAAATTTCATAGCTATTATTTTATTATACTCATATAATTTACTCATAAGTAAATTGCTATTCTTCACAGTAATTTTTGACAACAGATTAATGACCTAAGCTCACTGTGTAACATCTGGTATACCTTCTGTGGACTAAAAATCAATTAGAATTTTTAATTATTTTTGTGCAACATCTGCAAGACAGTCTAATTCAAAGGCAAATTAAATGGTCTCTCTGGTGATGGTGTAGTAAGATACATTCATGGCTTAAGAAACTGCCCTTTCCTAGAGTGTACAATTTGAAAATATTTGGCTTGTCTTTTCTCATTTGGTTATTAGATTTAATTTATGTGGTTAATAGCATACACTATTGTATATTAATAGGTTTTGAGACCAATATCAGAAAGCATTGTTTAATTTTCTGAGTACTTCTAACTCTAGCACTTGATTTCTTATCAAACTTTTTTTTCAGAGTTGGAAAACAGTTTCAAATAATCCCCATATAATTAATTGATGATGATAGGCTTTCATCCTCTGGCTTATCTTGAGCCATTGCCAGTGCTGTTTAAATCTTCTGATTAGGAAAGTCAGATGCAAACAGAAATACAATAGAGTGACCAAAAGCTCTGGAGACAAAGTTGAATGCTCTTTTCCAATCAACACAGATTCTAATCAATTCAGATGTCAGTTTTTAATCCTTGATTAATTATAATCATCTATAAAAATCATATTTGTTATTCTGTGATAATATTTGACATCTTTGTTCTTCAACAGGGTGCTATTATGCAAAGAGAAAAGTAAATAAAACTCTTTCAACAAAGTTGACATTAAACTGCAGATGATTGGTGCATTCTATTGACCTCTATCTCTAGTATTCGAAATATAATTGATCTTCGTTAATAGTAGCCATTTCTCAATGCTAAAAGCTCAGCCATTAATTTTATACTTGTATAAAATTCTCTTGAAATATTTTACTTTGTTTCTTTCTTAAAAATTTTATTATTATTATTTTTTACACCTTTATTGGAGTATAATTGCTTTACAATGTTGTATTAGTTTCTGCTGTATAACAAAGTGAATCAGGCGTATGTATACATATATCCCCATATCCTCTCCCTCTTGAGCCTGCCTCCCACCCTCCCTATCCCACCCCTCTAGGTGGTCACAAAGCACTGAGCTGATCTCCCTGTGCTATGCAGCTGTTTCCTACTATCTATTTTACATTTGGTCGTGTATATATGTCAATGCTACTGTCTCACTTTTTCCCAGCTTCCCCTTCCCCCGGCCCCCATGTCCTCAAATCCATTCTCTACGAATGTGTCTTTATTCCTGTCCTGCCACTATGTTCATCAGAATTTTTTTTTCTTTTTAGATTTCATATATATGTGTTAGCATACGGTATTTGTTTTTGTCTTTCTGACTTACTTCACTCTGTATGACAGACTCTAGGTCCATCCACCTTACTACAAATGACTCAGTTTTGTTTCCTTTTATGGCTGAGTAATATTCCATTGTATATATGTGCCTCATCTTCTATATCCATTCATCTGTTGATGGACATTTAGGTTGATTCCATGCCCTGGCTATTGTAAATAGTGCTGCAATGAACATTGTGGTGCATGACTCTTTTTGAATTATGGTTTTCTCAGGGTCTATGCCCAGTAGTGGGATTGCTGGGTCATATGGTAGTTCTAGTTTTAGTTTTGTAAAGAACCTCCATACTGTTCTCCATAGTAGCTGTATCAATCTGGATTCCCACCAACAGTGCAAGAGGGTTCCCTTTTCTCCACACCCTCTCCAGCATTTATTGTTTCTAGATTTTTTGATGATGGCCATTCTGACCGGTATGAGATGATACCTCATTGTCGTTTTGATTTGCATTTCTCTAACGATTAGTGATGTTGAGCATCCTTTCCTGTGTTTGTTGGCAATCTGTATATCTTCTTTGGAGAAATGTCTATTTACGTCTTCTGCCCATTTTTGGATTGGATTGTTTGTTTATTTGACATTGAGCTGCATGCGCTGCTTGTATGTTTTGGAGATTAATCCTTTGTCAGTTGCTTCATTGGTAAATATTTTCTCCCATCCTGAGGGTTGTCTTTTCATCTTGTTTATGGTTTCCTTTGCTGTGCAAAAGCTTTGAAGTTTCATTAGGTCCCATTTGTTTATTTTTGTTTTTATTTCCATTTCTCTAGGAGGTGAGTCAAAAAGGATCTTGCTGTTATTTATGTCATAGAGTGTTCTGCCTATGTTTTCCTCTAAGAGTTTAATAGTGTCTGGCCTTACATTTAGGTCTTTACTCCATTTTGAGTTTATTTTTGTGTATGGTGTTAGACAGTGTTCTAATTCCATTCTTTTACATGTAGCTGTCCAATTTTCCCAGCACCACTTATTGAAGAGGCTGTCTTTTCTCCATTGTATATTCTTGCCTCCTTTATCAAAGATAAGGTGACCATATGTGCATGGGTTTATCTCTGGGCTTTCTATTCTGTTCCATTGATATATATTTCTGTTTTTGTGCCAGTAGCATACTGTCTTGATTACTGTAGCTTTGTAGTATAGTCTAAAGTCCAGGAGCCAGATTCCTCCAGCTCCGTTTTTCTTTCTCAAGATTGCTTTGGCTATTTGGGGTCTTTTGTGTTTCCATACAAATTGTAAAATTCTTTGTTCTAGTTCTGTGAAAAATGCCACTGGTAGTTTGATCAGGATTGCATTGAATCTGTAGATTGCTTTGGGTATTATAGTCATTTTCACAATGTTGAATCTTCCAATCCAAGAACATGGTATATCTCTCCATCCGTTTGTATCGTCTTTGATTTCTTTCATCAGTGTCTATAGTTTTCTGCATACAGGTCTTTTGTCTCCTTAGGTAGGTTTATTCCTAGGTATTTTATTCTTTTAGTTGCAGTGGTAAATGGGAGTGTTTCCTTGATTTCTCTTTCAGATATTTTGTTGATATTGTATAGGAATGCAAGAGATTTCTGTGCATTAATTTTGTATCCTGCTACTTTATCAAATTCATTGATTAGCTCTAGTAGTTTTCTGGTAGCATCTTTAGTATTCTCTATGTATAGTGTCATGTCATCTGCAAACAGTGACAGTTTTACTTCTTCTTTCCTGTTTTGGATTCCTTTTATTTCTTTTTCTTTTCTGATTGCCATGGCTAAAACTTCCAAAAGGGTGTTGAATAATAGTGGTGAGAGTGGGCAACCTTGTCTTGTTCCTGATCTTAGAGGGAATGCTTTCAGGTTTTCACCAATGAGAATGATGTTGGCTGTGGGTTTGTCATATATGGCCTTTATTATGTTGAGATAGGTTCCCTCTGTGCCCACTTTCTGGAGAGTTTTTATCATAAATGGGTGTTGAATTTTTTCAAAAGCTTTTTCTGCATCTATTGAGATGATCATATGGTTTTTCTCCTTCAGTTTGTTAATATGGTTTATCACATTGATTGATTTGCATATATTGAAGAATCCTTACATTCCTGGGATAAACCCCACTTGATCATGGTGTATGATCCTTTTAATGTGCTGTTGGATTCTGTTTGCTAGTATTTTGTTGAGGATTTTTGCATCTATGTTCATCAGTGAAATTGGCCTGTAGTTTTCTTTCTTTGTGACATCTTTGTCTGGTTTTGGTATCAGGGTGATGGTGGCCTAATAGAATGTGTTTGGGAGTGTTCCTCCCTGTGCTATATTTTGGAAGCGTTTGAAAAGGATAGGTGATAGCTCTTCTCTAAGTGTTTGATAGAATTCACCTGTGAAGCCATCTGGTCCTGGGCTTTTGTTTGTTGGAAGATTTTCAATCACAGTTTCAATTTCAGTGCTTGTGATTGGTCTGTTTATATTTTCTATTTCTTCCTGGTACAATCTTGGAAGGTTGTACTTTTCTAAGAATTTGTCCGTTTCTTCCACTTTGTCAATTTTATTGACATATAGTTGCTTGTAGTACTTTCTGTTTCTTGTTGCAATAATTGCTTTGGGAATTTTTTTTTCATGTATATATATATATATATTTTTGTGTGTGTGTGTGGTACGCGGGCCTCTCACCTCTGTGGCCTCTCCCATTGCAGAGCACGGGCTCTGGACGCGCAGTCTCAGCGGCCATGGCTCACGGGCCCAGCTGCTCCGCGGCATGTGGGATCTTCCCGGACCGGGGCACGAACCCGTGTCCCTTGCATCGGCAGGCAGATTCTCAACCACTGCGCCACCAGGGAAGCCCTCCATGTATAATTTTACATAACATTTCTATGGTCTGTGATTTCTTCTCTTCTTTTCAGAATTTTAATTCTTTTAATTTTGTCATAAATATCTATGCATATTTGTTTTGCTGGTACAAAAAAGTTTTGATGATTTTCTAAACATTTCTAGAGACTTTGATTAGCTAACTTTGATAATAATGTGAACATATTTTTGGAATATATTAAACTCTGAACTTTAGGCTAATCTAAACCAGTGTGTCTCAAAATTTAATGTGCATACTTGTCGCCTGGGGATCTTTTCAAAAGGTCAGGTTCAGATTTACCAGGAATGAAGTCCGCATTTCTAATAAGCTCTCGGGTGATGCCTATGCTGCCAGTCCTCGGACCATAATGTGAGAAACAAAGATATAAATAACTATATGTTTTAATATGTTTGAACATTTTTCATCAAGTAAAACTTTGAAGTTTATTGAGGATATTAATTGTCTTTAGTTGTAGATGATATACTATTCTTCTATCCTTTCACTATAAAACTCCTTAGAAAAGCAGTCTAATGTTGTTTATCCAGTTTTTCATCAACCTGCTGGGACCAGTTACAATCAAATTTATGCCCACATCAGTTTCCATGACCGTTCTTTTAATGTTCTGTATCAACCTACTCATCTCCAAACCAAGTTTATTTATGCTCATTGCTTATAACAAATTAGTGTGTGGAGAGCAAAACCAAACTTTCAAGGAAACAAGGAACAGCCTATATCACAGTAATTGTGACAAGGGAATCTGGGGGCTAGAGGTATTGGTACTTAAGGAGCTGAGTATGGTGTTTGGGAGGAGAGGAAATCCTGTATGCCAGGATGAATATCTTGGAACCAGCACCACCAGTTACACATCAGTATGTTCTTAGGCTGCTAGGTAATGTTAACCACACTAGTTGTGTTCTTGTTAATACCTCACCTTACTTGTGAGGATTACCATATACACATCAGATATGTATATATTATACATGCACATATGTCTCAATAATTTATAAGCTGTGTCAGGTCATCCTTATTGCCCTCTTGGTCTGTCGTGAACCAGAGGACAAATTATGATGTTTGGCATAGATTAGCATCTAGTCAATATCTTTTTACACACACAAATACAAATAATATTTGTATTTATATAATACACATGTACACACAAACCCTTAATAATGGCTGACAGTGTCTGCAGTTCGCTTTCACATTTGATCCTGGAAGTCAATATATGAGCAAGTTTTGGGCCATTTCCTTTATTTTCCCTATGCCCTCTCCATCTTATTAGTCCTGAGATCCTTTTCCATCAAAAAAGGACCTAACCAGTGTAACCTCTTTTCTGCTTCTCCCATAAGCAAAACCCCATGAACCATCAACCATCAACATAATGCTACACTAGTCTCTAAAATCCTTGAGTTACAACTGCTTATTTATAAAATTAGTGAGGAGAAGAGACTGGCAAGTAATTCCCCTATGCCAGATTGAATGAATTAGTTTATATTTAAAGATATTACCTTCGAATTTTTATTCTCTCAAATAGCCTACAGTGTTACTTATACTTTTATAGGATTTTGTGGGGGACATAAGTATGCTGATACCTTGAATATAACCTTAAAAACATTAAAATAGGGGCTTCCCTGGTGGCACAGTGGTTGAGAGTCTGCCTGCGGATGCAGGGAACATGGGTTTCTGCCCCGGTCCGGGAAGATCCCACATGCCGCGGAGCGGCTAGGTCCGTGATGCATGGCCGCTGAACCTGTGCATCTGGAGCCTGTGCTCTGCAACGGGAGAAGCCACAACAGTGAGAGGCCCGCGTACCACAAAAAAAAAAAAAAAAAAAAAAAAAGCATTAAAATAATAGGATAGTATTTTTATAAACTAATGGGTATTTATTATTTTCTTTTGTATTTTTCTTAACCTTTCTTTATCTATTAGAGAGCCTTCTTATTTTCATTTCAATTGATTATTATGTTTTAATAAATCATATTGGAAGTGAACTATTATAGCTTCAAAAGAAATTTATCAGTTTTTTGTTTTATGTATGTCTTTTTTCCCATAATTTTCACTGGAAGTCCAGGCTATTTAATAAAACATTGACACATTAGTAGTCTATGAATTGCCATGCCCGTTTCTAATCGCTAGATTTCAAAATAATTCCATATTATATTTTTATTAATTCAATTGTTCATTGAATGAGTTGTTCAGAAATTCAAACCAACATTACATTTGATTTCCGTTAGTCGATACACTCTGAATGGTTGTAACTCACTTGCCTTGCAATCTTCATCTTATGAGGTTTAAAGTCATTGTGCACCATGCTCATTTTTTACAAATATAGTTACAAATGGTCGTTAATCATTTATCAATCTCTGTTTTTTTTTCCCAAATAGTTCTTGTATTATAAAATGGAGTTTCTGATAGTGAGCATATACCAGAAGCCCATAAAACTACTCAATTGATTCCTATGTTTTTCATACTCCATTTTAATTTTCTTTTACTTTTTATTTGGAAATCCATTTTTTCAAAGGTAAAAAAAATATGCAATCCAATTTTTCTCCTTCTCCTCTTTAGTTAAATATAATCATAAACGTGTAGTTAATAGATGCTGTAAAGGGTACATTTCAATACAGAGATCAGCATTATATGCTCCTCGTGGAAAGGAAAGGGAATTTTTAAATTACAAAAGAAAATCTTCCCTGGCAACACGATCCCAGATGGCTAGAAGTACACCCTTATTCTAAACACCCTACCTGACTTGAGCGTTATTATCTGCTTCCTGTACCATCATTCCCTTGAGTTCTACAGTCCAAATTAGACCTTGTGTGGCAGGCAGATGGTTTTCTTCCTCACACCAGAATTTATACTCCCCTTCCAGACCTGTGCTTTGTACTTGACATACCTGCTCTTGCTTAAGCAAAGACTGTGACCATGTGTGTTTTCCCAGTCTCCGTTTCTGTTTTCCAGTGGGCTTGTCTTTCTGTCTGTCTTGTCTCTTTCCTCATGACCCCATCTCACAACTATCTGTTTCTGCTCAGATGGTACATACCTGTTTGCAGGTCTGCTCTAGAACTTCCAACAGATACTGTTCAATTTACGAAAGGATGCAGTCCTGAAACTTAGGAAAATTCTGGTAGTGGTAATAACTGTATTTTCCCTTATAGTATTTTGAATTTAGTCATGAAAATATTCACCAAGCATGTTTTAATCATCTTCACTTTATTCAAAGCTCTTTGGTTCCAAGAAACAGAAACCCACCCAAAGCAGCTTAAATGTTTAAGGATACAAAAATGTTGTGGAAATGCATGAAATACAATTGGGCATTCTGGAGACAGACACTGAGATGTTGGAAGCCACTGAGGACAGAGATAATGACTCTTTGCCTTCCACTCTTCCTCTGGAACCACCGGCTCCAGAGGAAGATAGTTATCATAACTATTATAGTTACCATAACTATTATAATAATATATGGTATCTGCTCTATTGAACATCTTTTATCAGATGCCTGGTAACCCTTTTCCCTCTTGCTTTTTAAAGGCCTTGATTGTTCTTTAGCAAGCAACACTTTTTAGCCATGTATTGTTGATCTCACTCCCAAGTCCAAATTGATATTGATTGGATTAAGCTAGTCATCACATCTTACTTCTTGCCCATTTGGAGTCAGTGGAATTCTAGGAAATGTTGCAGTGGGAGTGGGGAAGTAGCAAAAAAGAAGGCTTTCCGTGTTCCTCTTTTGTGGTGCTAAGATGTAAAGCATCTTCTGCCACCTTGTTATGACAATGGAAGCCAACTTTTGGATCTGATATTCAAAAGAATTATAGCTCAGACATAGAGGCTGTGATATGTGAAGTGTGAATCAAGCCCTACCCAAAGCTAGCCCTGTCAATGGACCTTTCAGTTAAGGAACTAAACAATTCCTTTAAACATTAAGCCATTTTCAAATGAGTCCTCTTCTCTCCTCTGTACATCATAAAAAGTCATCAAAGACATTCCCTAATTTTGGAAAATGTGAACTATGGAATGGAGACTCTCTTGCTTAAATGTTCTAACACAATCTGTCTTTTGAGTTTTCTTAATCTAAATTATATTATTATGTTTTATTTACAATATAAAAATCTTACCTTTTACTCTTAAAATAGTTTCAAAGAGAGAATAGGTGCTATGTACAGTCTATATATGGTACCTTTGATACTATCCAGAGAGTTGTCTAAGTCTTTCAACTTTATAGCTTAGATAATATGACTTTTCCTTCTCTACTGTATCCTCTTAACTTATTATTTTTAACATCATCGTAAATCAAATGAATATGTCTTACCTTAATGCATAGGCTTATTTTTTAAATGGCCAAGTGTGCTGGGAAGAAAAAATTAGTTATTTTTAACAATTGTCCCAAATTCTTCTTTATACAAAAGCATTCTCTAATTAGAAGGTTCCTGAGTATAGTCATCTCTCAATATCCACAGGGGATCCAGGACCTTCTGAGGAAACCAAAATCGGCAGATGCTGAAGTTCCTTATATAAATGGTGTAGTATTTGCATATAACCTATGTGCGTTCTCGCATATACTTTATATCATCTCGACTACTTATAATAACTAATACAATATAAATGCTATGTAAATAACTGTAAATACAACGTAAATGTTATGCAAATAGTCTCCAGTGAGTGGCAAATTCAACTTTTGGCTTTTGGAACTTCCTGGAATTTTTTTCCCTAATATTTTCCATCAGAGTTTGGTTGACTCTGTGGATGTGGAACTTGAGGAGACGGAGGGCTGACTGCACAACTTTAGCCATGGCACATGAGGCCTGGAGGTCATGAACTGAAAGGGACAGGAGAACAAAGAGAGAGGTGAAACTGTGCTGTATCATAAGTTATAGTGATTGGAGATTGGGTTCAGGACCAAGAGAGAAGTGGAAAACAGGGAACCTTAAACAGGAGTTTTTGATAATCAGTTTCAAGTTGTTTTCTGTGCTAGATGAATGTATTTTGGAAAGGGCACTGGGTCCATAGAATGGCATGTTCAATGTATTGAAGTAAACTCAGTTGCAGGAGGTCATACGTGATTCCTGATAATATTGAAAATTATTTTTTCAGTGGAAGAGTAGGAACTTAGGTTACTTTCTGCTTACATTTTGGTAGGAGGGAACAGTGTTCTGCAATGAGTAAAATGTTCATTTTTATTTAGAAGTTCTTTCTTTAGGTACCAGGGACTAACTACATAAATAGGCAGAACTTCAATTTCTGGAAGCAATACTGTAAACATTATAACACTTAAATTTTAAAAAAATAGCATGAAACTATAAATGGAAAAGGTACATTAACATTTATTAAACGTTATTTAGTTTATTATTTATGTTGAATGAATAGCTATGGTTATTTTAGCAAATTAAGCCATTGTTTCTATATTTTATTTCTGTTATTTTAAGTATGAGTATTGTATATGCAACATAAAGTAGAGTGTGTTTTAAAATAAAAACCCAATATAGTGTATAGATATATAAATTAAATTGACTGTGCTATTTATTTACCAATAGTACATCTTCTCTGGAAAAACAGGCTTCTTTCCAGATGAGAAGAATCACATATCAACTTGTCAGTGAATGAAAAGTCTATATCTAGTTTTGAAAATAATTAGTTACACTGAATCTAAAACAAAAGTATATGACATACTGCTTAATATTTTCTCAAGTGTTTAACACTGTTGTCAATTTTCCTTCAAATGTTCATTGCAACTGCTCTTAGAAATATCAGTTGTGCTACAGTATTTCTCCAAATTCCTATTAAACCTTTTGGCCTTCTTTAGAAATAACAGATGGTAGAAAACCATGTTGCATTTTGTCCCTCAACTGCTTGTGTAGTGCTTTATATCTTGCTAAACCTTTATGCAAGACTGAAAATAAAAGGATTATGTCAGAGAAAACTAAGGAGTAAATGTTAATATTTTTTCAAATAGCTGAGGAGGAAAACACCATCTTGCCTGAAGTTTTGGTAACTAAATGTTAAAATACCTTCCCTACTGCCTTTTGCAAAGAAATAAATGGGTTTCTCTGTAAAGTTTTTTCCCTCAAAATTGATACTCCTTATGATCACTTGATTTCTTTTTTAAAGAATTCAAGTCAACAGTGAAAGAAGAAATTCTGTTGGAAAATCTGGATTTCTCTGCTTTTTTTTTTAAATGATGTGAAATATTTTGTAGAAACTATCAGATGTTAGCAATAATTTTAGGTTTAAAATGTGGCAGTAGATTATAAACAAGATGAGTACAGACAGTTCCACACACCATTTGGCTAATTAAAGAAAAAAAAACAACACCTGGCACTCTGACATTTTATGAAATATCATGGACTAATCTAATTGTAGAAATGTACATTTTAGTAAGATTATAATATTCTTGAAGCTAGGGATTATGTAATAGCCAAGTTCTGCTACCCCCGGTCACCCAGCCGAGTGCCCAGTCATCTAACATAGTTATTGACTAAATCTATTTGAATTGTTTTTATCCTGCTAGTAACTTACTCTTCATTGGAGTTTTTATATGATCAACATTTGAAGCCAACTTCTGGGAGATGAGGTTGGGTTACTGACCTGGGATCCTTCCAGCTGCAGTGGGAACAAACTTTGACTTGAATAGAAAATGGGAAAACAGCGATGAGGTTCAGAAGGAAATTGAGGTTGGGCTCAGAGCTGCCCAGGAAATCATATTTTAACAAATGATAAAGAAGAGAGAGCCCAAAGAGTCTTAGAGCAGAGAAAACTGCAGAATTCTTTGCTTATTATAGAAAGAAAGAAAAACCAACTAGACATGGGTGCAGAGCAGGCCTTTGAAGGGAGGATTGGGAAAAGGATATGATAAATCTAGGTGATATATTCATAGAGGAAGAAACCTGGCCATTTCAATAACTCATACATCAGGATTATTCACTGATGTCTTCACTTTAAGAATTTATTGGCAGCTAAGAAATATATTTTAATTGTAATGAGTCCAAATAGCATGTGTTTGGGTATGTTGGAGGAGGCATGGCTAAAAGAAGTTCTTCTTGTTTTTTTTAATTTCTTAACTGATTAACAATAGCCTTTAAAGGACTTTTAAAATCCCCTGACTTTTATTTGTGAATGATGAAATAATTTTCAGAAGTATAAAGGCTTTGAAGACAACCAAATATGACCATATATTTCTTGCTAAACATATTAGTTTTATCCATTTAACTTATAGCATGTTTGGGGTTTTTTCCCCATTTTTAAGTGCATAATCTCTAAAATATAGCAAAGTTTATATTCTTGAAGAGGTAAAATACAATATCTGTCAAATCAATAATTTGCATAAGTTTAACCTTAACAAACAATTTTTGGAAGTGACAAAATTGTCAGAACTTAAACTTTGAGTTATGACTCTTGTCCATGATAAGGAAATAGTACCAAGCAAGATTGAAAAGGGCTTTTGAAACATTTATTACCTGCCCCCTATGTGTTCCATTGCTAGCTTCTAGGTATTCAAATATCAAAGGCTTGGTCCTTGACCTCCAGGAATTCATAGTAAGGGAAGATACTAACAACACAATTAAATGTTAAAGGCTATAAATGCAAATACAGGGGAGGAATTCCTACATCAGCCCCGGGGTGGAGTTAATCAGAGATAGTGTTTTGACAGGGTTGATTATTGAACTGATTATTTATAATTTAGTCCAGGATTTGTGGGTGGGTAGGGTGGTGGGAAGAAAGTGGATGATGATGAAAGGATGAAAATAAAAAGGGCTCTGTTTTAGAAAAACCTAAAAATGTAGAAAATCATATGTTATAGGAGAATTGCAAGAAACTGAATATGTTGAAACAAATCTTAGTTGTGGAAAAGATCCGAAAGAAATTAAATATTGTTAGAACAAAGTGTAAATGTTATAGATGAGGTTAAAGTGGTGGGCAGAGGCCAAATCACAATTGATGCTGTATGCTGTCCATAAAAAGGAGTTTGAACTTTGTAAATTTAACTTGGAGTTACTGATGGATTTTAAGAAAGGAACTGATGTGATGGCATACACTTTAGAAATGGGGATGGGTTAGAAATTGTTAATATTGGAGGCAAAGAGACAAGATGTAACAGAAATTCTAGTGAAAAGAAAGGAGGTCCTTCACTAGGGTAACTGCTTTGGGGATGGAAGGGCCTAGACCAATTACAAAGGATTTGGTGGAGTAGAATCTAGATTCCATACGTAGAGTGAAGAAGAGGGAGAAGTCTTGGCATCCAGCTTGTTTCATTGAGTGGATGGTAGTTTCATTCCTTAAAATTAGGAGCATAATGAGGAAGACTGGACGGTGGGAGTGGGAGGACATATAATGAATTTAATGCCTGAAAAGTGACGATTACTAATAGAAAATTGGATGTACATCTGAAGGTGAGGAAGAATCAGCTTTGAAGATGTAAATTTGGGAGTCATGAAGTGTTCTTATGTTTATTCCTGTGTATTTCTGTTATTAGATTGGGAAAATTATTCTCCTGGGGGATTTTAAAATCGTCCCCTGAGTAGTATGTGAAAGGGATTTTTTTGTTATTTGAGCAATATATTAAACATCAAAGGCACATGAATAATTTAAAATGGTTTCAGATAGTCCATTTTCTCCTTTTTATCTTTTTTAATAGAATATGTATATGTTGCCCATTACTTATCAGTCAAAAAGACACATCTTCATATGCTTATATTAACAGGAAATTGAATATGAACCAGTATAATGAAGGCCTATAGTAATTTAATATGACAATGACTTAAACTGTTGGAAAACTTTAAAATTATTTTTAAGCAAAACACCAGCCACCTCATATATTTGTGATTTTTTTTGCAAGAAAATTCAAAAATACAACAGAAGGACATTGTGCTATCCATTCTGAGAAACTACAATTGAATAGGAAAGTATCAGAAAGTACAATCAGGTTTATATCGAAGTTCTTACATGGTATAAAAATGATGGTTTAGAAAAATAAGTTCAAATTTAAATGATAAGCTAATCAAATATTTCTTGAAATGGAAAGCCTGATTGCTGATAATGATTTTTCTCAAATATTATTTATTAGGTTTTATAGAAAAATAAACAAAAAGTATAGTAAATTGTTTACCAGATTTAACCATACCCTTGTGAACCAAAAGGAAAGAATAACATAGAATACTTACTTGATTATGTTCATGTGTAAAGTTTCCTCAGTTGTGTTGGGCTAATGCAGATTGACCAAACTTCTCCAAAATAGCAGAAAATTAGATCACAGTGTGGATGAGCAAACAAATATCTCTGCATTATGACTTTATATAACCAATAGCATAAATGTACCCTCATAGTTGAAATAATTTGTCTACAATTCACTTGGCTAAATATTTGTAGGTATTGGTAAACAAATGGAAGATACTAATTTTTCAATTCAGTTAAAAGATTTATAAATTTTAATTAACTATCAAAGTTCACTCCTATTTCCTTCCAATATTGCACCTTGTAAATTGCTCCAGATTTCGTACACAAATTGGAGCAGATGGGACCATGACTGTAGCTCTGACTGTGGCAAATCAAGTTTCTTTAGCCATTTCCTGTGCCAGGATAGGCCCCACTTTCCATCTTTCCTTCCCCAAAGAGCTCTACCACAGCTTCATCATTCCCTGAGAATGATGAGAATAATTTCCCTTGAACATGGGGAGTGCTGGGTGCTCTTTTGAGTTTACAAATTCTGTCATCTGTACTTTAGGAGTGATAGTATTTCCTCCCAATCTTTTTCAGATCTGCACAGTTATGAATCATCTGAAAGTATCAATGTTCCTATGCTAATCTTCAACCCAAATTGATAGTCAAAAAAAAAAAATATATATATATATAAAACATGTAAAAAGGTCAAGGAATTTGCTATGAAAACATGCTGGAAAATGGCTCGTTTCTTTACAAGCTAAAACACCTAAATTCTAACAATTTTTCAATATAACTGTACTTTTTTTTTCTGCGTCTGGTCATCTTTATCTTCCAGGCTTAGGAAACTATAAGATCTGTCACGTCAGCTGTATTACATTCTAGAGCACATGCTTTAAAATCAAATCACTGGTGCTTCCCTGGTGGCACAGTGGTTAAGAATCCACCTGCCAATGCAGGGGACTCAGGTTCGAGCCCTGGTCAGGGAAAATCCCACATGCCGCAGAGCAACTAAGCCCATGCGCCACAACTACTGAGCCTGCGCTCTAGAGCCTGCGAGCCACTACTACTGAAGCCCGCGGGCCTAGAGCCCATGCTGCGCAACAAGAGAAGCCACCGCAGTGAGAAGACCCTGCTGGATGCGATTAGAGAAAGCCTGCACGCAGCAACAAAGACACAATACAGCCAAAAATAAATAAATAAAATAAATAAATTTATTTAAAAAATAAAATCAATTCACTATCTGCTTATTTTAAGGAAAGATCATTTAATTCTCTCAAATGACCCTGTTTTAAAAATTTAGAGTCACTGATACTTTTAGGTATACTTCCTTTTTTTTAAAATAGATTTTTATTGGAGTATAATTGCTTCACAATACTCTGTTACTTTCTGTTGTACACCAAAGTGAATCAGCCATATGCATACATATGTCCCCATATCCCCTTCCTCTTGAGCCTCCCTCCCATCCTCCCTATCCCACCCCTCTAGGTCATTGCAAAGCACTGAGCTGATCTCCCTGTGCTATGCCACAGCTTCCCACTAGCTAACTATTTTACGTTCGGCAGTATATATATGTCGATGCTACTCTCACTTCACTCCAGCTTCCCCCTCCCACCCCGTGTACTCAAGACCATTCTCTATGTCTACATCTTTATTCCTGCCCTGCAATTAGGTTCATCAGTACCATTTTTTTTTTTTTAGATTCCATACATATGTGCTAGCATACGGTATTTTTTTTTTCTTTTTCTGACTTACTTCACTCTGTATGACAGACTCTAGGTCCATCCACCTCACTACAAATAATTCAATTTCATTTCTTTTTATGGCTGAGTAATATTCCATTGTATATATATATGCTACATCTTCTTTGTCCATTCATCTGTCGATGGATGTTTAGTTTGCTTCCATGTCCTGGCTATTCTAAACAGTGCTGCAATGAACATTGTGGTACATGTCTCTTTTTGAATTATGTTCTCAGGGTATATGCCCAGTAGTGAGATTGCTGGGTCATATGGTAATTCTATTTTTAGTTTTTAAGGAACCTTCATACTGTTTTCCATAGTGGTTGTATCAATTTACATTCCCACCAACAGTGCAGGGGGGGTTCCCTTCTCACCACACCCTTTCCAGCATTTATTTTTTCTAGATTTTTTGATAATGGCCATTCTGACCAGCATGAGGTGATACCTCATTGTGGTTTTGATTTGAATTTCACTAATAATTAGTGATGTTGAGCATCTTTTCACGTGCCTCTTGGACATCTTTATGTCTTCCTTGGTGAAATGTCTATTTAGGTCTTCCTCCCATTTTTTAACTGGATTGTTTGTTTTTTTGATATTGAGCTCCATGGGCTGTTTGTATATTTTGGAGATTAATCCTTTGTCTGTTGTTTCATTTGCACATATTTTCTCCCATTCTGAGGGTTGTCTTTTTTATGGTTTCCTTTGCTGTGCAAAAACTTTTAAGTCTCATTTGTTTACTTTTATTTTTATTTCCATTACTCTAGGAGGTGGGTCTAAAAAGATCTTGCTGTGGTTTGTGTCAGAGTGTTTTTTCCTCTAAGAGTTTTATAGTGTCTTGTCTTATATTTAAGTCATTAATCCATTTTGAGTTTATTTTTGTATATGGTGTTAGGGAGTGTTCTAATTTCATTCTTTTACATGTAGCTGTTCAGTTTTCCCAGCACCACTTATTGAAGAGGCTGTCTCTTGTCCATTGTATGTTCTTGCCTCTTTTGTCATAAATTAGGTGTCCACATGTGTGTGGGTTTATCTCTGGGCATTCTATCCTGTACCATTGATGTATATTTCTGTTTTTGTGCCAGTACCATACTGTCTTGATTTCTGTAGTTTCGTGGTATAGTTTGAAGTCGGGGAGCCTGATTCCTTCAGCTCCGTTTTTCTTTCTCAAGATTGTTTTGGCTATTCAGGGTCTTTTGTGTTTCCATTCGAATTACAAAATTTTTTGTTCTAATTTTGTGAAGAATGCCATTCATAGTTTGATGAGGATTGTATTGAATCTATAGATTGCTTTGGGTAGCATAGTCATTTTCACAATATTGATTCTTCCAAGAACATTGTATATTTCTCCATCTGTTTATGTCATCTTTGTTTTCTTTCATCAGTGTTTTAGAATTTTCTGAGTACAAGTCTTTGACCCTCTTAGACAGGTTTGTTCCTAGGTATTTTATTCTTTTCGTTGCAGTGGTAAATGGCAGTGTTGCCTTAATTTCTCTTTCTGATATTTTGTTGATAGTGTATAGGAATGCCAGAGATTTCTGTGCATTAACTTTGTATCCTGCAACATTACCAAATACATTGATTAGCTCTAGTAGTTTTCTGGTAGCATCTTTAGGATTCTCCATGTATAGTATCATGTCATCTGCAAACTGTGACAGTTTTTCTTCTTTTTTTTTCCAATTTGTATTCCTTTTATTTCTTTTTCTTGTCTGATTGCCATGGCTAAAACTTCCAAAACTATGTTGAATAAGAGTGGCAAGAGTGGACATCCTTGTCTTCTTCCTGATCTTAGTGGAAATGCTTTCAGTTTTTCACCATTGAGTATGATGCTTGATGTGTGTTTGTCATATATGGCCTTTATTGTGTTGAGGTAAGTTTCCTCTATTTCCCCCATTTTCTGGAGAGTTTTTATCATAAATGGGTGTTGAATTTTGTCAAAAACTTTTTCTGCATCTATGGAAATGATCATATGGTTTTTATTCCTTAATTTGTTAATGTGGTGTGTCACATTGATTGATTTTCATATATTGAAGAATCCTTGCATCCCTGGGATAAATCCCACTGATCATGGTGTGTGATCCTCTTAATGTGTTGCTGGATTCTGTTTGCTAGTATTTTGTTGAGGATTTTTGCATCTATGTTCATCAGTGATATTGGTCTATAATTTTCTTTTTTTTGTGATATCTTTTTCTAGTTTTGGTTATCAGGGTGATGGTGGCTTCGTAGATGATTTTGGGAGTATTTCTCCCTCTGCAATATTTTGGAAGAATTTGAGAAGGATCGGTGTTGGCTCTTCTCTAAATGTTTGATAGAATTTGCCTGTGAAGCCATCTGGTCCTGGACTTTTGTTTGTTGGAAGATTTTTAATTACTGTTCCAATTTCATTACTTGTGGTTGGTCTGTTTATATTTTGTAATTCTTCCTGGTTTAGTCTTGGAAAATTGTACCATTCCAAGAATTTGTTCATTTCTTTGTTGTTGTCCAATTTATTGGCATATAGTTGTTTGTAGTAGTCTCTTATAATCCTTTGTATTTTTGCAGTGTCAGTTGTGATTTCTCCTTTTTCATTTCCAATTTTATTGATTTCTGTCCTCTCCCTTTTTTTTCTTGATGAGTCTGGCTAAGGGTTTATCAATTTTGTTTATCTTGTCAAAGAACCAGCTTTTAGATATATTGATCTTTGCTATTGTTTTCTTCATTTCTATTTCATTTATTTCTGCTCTGATCTTTATGATTTCTTTCCTTCTACTGACTTTGGGTTTTCTTTGTTCTTCTTTCTCTAGTTGTTTTAAGTGTAGGGTTAGATTGTTTATTTGAGATTTTTCTTATTTCTCGAGGTAAGATTGAATTGCTATAAACTTCCCTCTTAGAACTGCTTTTGCTGTGTCCTGTAGGCTTTGGGTCATTGTGTTTTCATTGTCATTTGTTTATATGTATTTTTTTGTTTCTTCTTTGATTACTTCAGTGATCTCTTAGTTATTTAGTAGCACACTGTTTAGACTCCATGTACTTGTGTTTTTTACAGTTTTTTTTTTTTCCTGTAATTGATTTCCAATCTTATAGTATTGTGGTCAGAAAAGATGCTTGATACAATTTCAGTTTTCTTAAATTTTCCGAGGCTTGACTTGTGACCCAAGATGTGATCTATCCTGGAGAATGTTCCATGTGCACTTGAGAAGAAAGTGTATTCTGCCACTTTTGGGTAGAATGTTATATAAATATCAATTAAATATATCTGATATATTGTGTCATTTAAAGCTTGTGTTTCTTTATTTATTTTCTGTTTGGATGATCTGTCCATTGGTGTAAGTGGGGTGTTAAAGTTCCTTACTATTACTGTGTTACAGTCAATTTCTCCTTTCATGGTTGTTAGCATTTGCCATATGTGTGGAGGTGCTCCTATGCTGGGTGCATAAACATTTATAATTGTTATATCTTCTTCTTGGATTGATCCTTTGTTCATTATGTAGTGTCCCTCCTTATCTCTTGTAACAGTCTTTATTTTAAAGTCTATTTTATCTGATACAAGTATTGCTACCCCAGCTTTCTTTTGATTTCCATTTACATGGAATATCTCTTTCCGTCCCTTCACTTGCAGTCTGTATGTGTCCCTAGGTCTGAAATGGGTCTCTTGTTGACAACATATATATGGGTCTTCTTTTTGTATCCATTCAGCCAGTCTGTGTCTTTTGGTTGGGGCATTTAACCCATTTACATTCAAGGTTATTACTGATATGTATGTTCCTATTACCATTTTATTAATCATTTTGGGTTTGGTTTCATAGGTCCTTTTCTTCTCTTATATTTCCCACTTAGAGAAATTTCTTTAGCATTTGTTGTAAAGCTGGTTTCGTGGTGCTGAATTCTCTAAGCTTTTGCTTGTCTGAAAATCTTTTGACTTCTCCATCGAATCTGAATGAGATCCTTGCTGGGTAGAGTAATCTTGATTGTAGGCTTTTTCTCTTTCATCACTTTAAGTATATCGTGCTGCTCCCTTCTGGCCTGCAGAGTTTCCACTGAAAAATCAGCTGATAACTTTCTGGGGATTCCTTTGTATGTTTTTTTTTTCCCCTTGCTGTTTTTAATATTTTTTCTTTGAATTTAATTTTTGTTAGTTTGATTAATATGTGTCTTGGTGTGTTTTTCCTAGGGTTTATCCTGTATGGGACTCTCTGTGCTTCCTGGACTTGGGTGATTATTTCCTTTCCCATGTTAGGGAAGTTTTTGACTATAATCTCTTCAAATATTTTCTCAGACCCTTTCTTTTTCTCTTCTTCTGGGACCCCTATAATTTGAATGTTGGTGAATTTAGTGCTGTCCCACTAAGAATCCCACTGAGATTGTCTTGAATTCTTTTCATTCTTTTTCCTTTTATCTGCTCCTTGGCAGTTATTTCCACCATTTTGTCTTCCAGCTCACTTATTCATTCTTCTGCCTCAGTTTTTCTGTTATTGATTCTTTCTAGTGTATTTTTCATTTCAGTTATTGTGTTGTTCATCTCTGTTTGTTTGTTCTTTAGTTCTTCTAGACCTTTGTTAAACATTTCTTGTATTTTCTCAGTCCGTGCCTCCATTCTATTTCTGAGATTCTGATCATCTTTACTGTCATTACTCTGAATTCTTTTTCAGGTAGATTGCCTATTTCCTCTTCATTTATTTAGCCTTGTAAGTTTTTACCTTGTTCCTTCATCTGTGACATATTTTTTTGCTGTCTCTTTTTTTTTTAGTGAGTGGGATTGTGTTCCTGTGTTACTGGTTGTTTGGCCTAAGGCTTCCAGCACTGGAGTTTGTAGGCTGTTGGGAAGAGCTGGGTCTTGGTCCTGAGACGAGGAGCTCTGTGAGACCTCACTCTGATGAATATTCCTTGGGGTCTGAGGTTCTTTATTAGTCCAGAGGTTTGGACTCAGAGCTCCCACCTCAAGAACTTCGGTCCAACCCCTGGCTTGTGAACCAAGATCCCGCAAGCCGCATGGGGTGGCAAAAAAATAAAAAGAGAACAATAACAAAGTAAAAAATAAAATTAGACTAGGAAACTGACAGATATGTTAGAAAGAATATCAAAATAAAAATATAGATGAATCAACAACCAGAAGGTACATCAGTACCACAATAGTAAAAAAAAAGGAGGAGGGAAAAGGAAAAAAAAAACAACAGTGGGGAGGAAAAGGCCTTGGCTGTGGAGAGCTGGGCCTAAGCAAGGGTGAGGTTTGGGTGGTGGTCAGGACCTGTGCTTAGGACCTACATTGCTGTAAAAGGCCCTGGGGGCTGTGGTGGGTCGGGTGTAGGCTCAAGGAACAGAGGGGGCCCAGTCGTGACCCCACCCCTGGTCTCAGAGGGCAGGGGACCTCACCTGGGAGCCCAGCAGGCTTCCTGGGTTCCAGTGGGTGGGACAATCGCCCTCTGCTCTCCTGCTCCTCCCAGAGGGCCCCTCCTGCCTGCCTCTCTCGATCTTCCCATCCTCCCTCTTATGCCCCCAAGGACTCACTCAGCCTGGGGGGACTTTGGTGGGGGTGGGTACCTCCCGGGAGCTCAGCAGGCTCCCCGTGCCCTTGCCTGAGTGGGAGGGGCAAACGCCTTCCACTCCTCTTCCTCTTCTCCTGGAGGGCCCCTCGCACCTGCCTCTCCTGGTCTCCCCAGCCTCCCTCCTATGCCCCCAAGGACCCACGCAGCGGGGGAGGAGGGTTCTTGGAAGGCAGGGGACCAGCCTGAGAGCTCATCAAGCTCCCCGGCCAGAGTGGGTGGGGCAATCGTCCACTCCTCTCCAGCTCCTGCCGGAGGACCCCTTTAACCTGCGTCTTCTGATCTCCCTGGCCTCCCTTCTATGCCCCCAGGATGCACATGGGCTGGAGAGGGCTTTGGAGGGGCAGTATCGGCCTGGGAGCTCAGCAGGCTCCCCAGCCCGAGTGGGCCTGGTGATCGCCTCTGCTCCTCTCTCGCTCTTCACAGAGGGTCCCTCCCATCCGTCTCTCCTGATCCCCCTGGTCTCAGGGGCGCAGATCCTGTCTGGCCTCCACTTCTCCTCCCCTCTCAGTACGTCCTACCGGTTCACTTGGGGGTTCCTCTCATCTCCTTGGGTATCAGGGTCCCCCATCAGTGGCCGACAGGTGCCCTAGTTGTGGGGAGTTGCTGACTCTGCGTCTCCCACACCGCAGGAGACTCCACCCTCTTAGGAATATTTCTGCCCAAATTCTTGTTTCTGTGTTCCTTGCCAGTATCAATAAGTAATAAGAATTATATAATTTTTTTTTTTTTTTGCCGTACACGGGCCTCTCACTGTTGTGGCCTCTCCCGTTGCAGAGCACAGGCTCCGGATGCGCAGGCTCAGCGGCCATGGCTCACGGGCCTAGCCGCTCCTCAGCATGTGGGATCTTCCCAGACCAGGGCATGAACCCATGTCCCCTGCATCGGCAGGCGGACTCTCAACCACTGTGCCACCAGGGAAGCCCCAGAATTATATAATTTTTAGTGATATGTTCCAAGGAAGAAAATGCCGCTAACATAATAAACCATGAGGGTCAAAATTAGGGATGGAATTCTAATATATATTATAAAATTTAACAGTTAATCAATTTCTATTGTTTTTACATTTAATATGCAATTTCAAAAGATTAGCACATTTAAAATTGCTTGCTCCATATCTCTCATTTATGTGTGAAATTTTATTTATATTAAAGAAATTAATGCAAAGAAAAAGGTTCCATCTTTACAATATTGGGACCTAAAAATAAAAAAAAGAAAGGATCTCTAGTTCCAGAAGTATGAAATGGATCTATGCTTTCCTCTGGATACTGAAGTGTCACTATATAAAATCTATAAACAATCACATGCACACATATACATAAATACATAATCATTAAAATGGGTCTACCTGCTTTACTCATGTGTAAAATGAATACCCTTACAAAGGACCTCTGATTGAATCTAGTCTAGTATTTTAACTTTCTATTAGGAAAAGTTAAGACATTTATAATTCCATATACTAATATTTGTTCTGAAGTATTTGCTTTAAAATAAAACATTTTATAATAAAGCTACATACTCAATAAGTCACTATTGGTTGAAAAATGCAAATACATTTAACAAATTAAATAATTAAATATATATGTCTTTGCCCTGTCCCCTGATGTTCAATATTCTGGAAAGCATCTGGCAATCTTAACAATGAGGATAAATAGACTAGATGACTCCTTAGTCCCTTTTAGCTTTAACGTTTTTATGGAGGCCTGTGTGAAGTCCCTCTTCAAAGAAGGATCTTCAGTGCAGATTAGAAATGATGTCCGTGTCTGATCTACAAGAAGGGAGGAAGTTCAGAGTTTGAATGGGGCCAATGAAGCTCCTTGCTGGGCAACACAGAGCAAGCAATTTGAGGTTGTTGATGTGAGTGAATCTCTAAAATGGAGTAACCACTTTGTCACTCTGAGTGTACTGTTCTTATAACAGAGACCCTTTCTCCCTTTTCTTCTTCCTGATAGAAGGCAGTTCTTCTAACAGACAAGTATAATATATTGTAATTTATGTTAATGATTTCAAAAACTATATTAATCTTCACTTTAATAATTACCACTCCCATCACCACCTCCATGTTTTTCTGAATTTTCTGTATCCCTGCTTTGATCTGACTAGAGGAAAGCAGTTTCAGTCCAATTTTCTTCTACTTCTAGAAAGCACCTAATTTACCCATTTTTCCTTCAAAGATTAGCTAGCCAGTGCCTTTTCTTGGAAGCCTCCTCAGAAATAAGAAAACCTGTTGTAATGCATTTGGAGCCCTATTTCATGGCATACGTGCTTCTGGTTATTTTAGTGTGTGACTCCTAATACCCCTCTCAGATATAACACTGTGTTTTCCTCTGGGTCCATGTCCTTTCCTCACCCCTAACCAGATCCCGCATACTAAGATGCAGTGTCGACCTCAGTCAAATTCATGGAATCACAATCACAACTTTGATAATTTTGGAAACTGCCTTTTTCCTTCTTCCTTTATTTTCCTTCGTATCATCTATATCTCACTTCTGCTCATGAACTCTTAACATGACTTGGCTTTTAAGTTAACAATATACTTTAAAATATTGCAGCATTTTAAGTATTTGTGACATTTTTACTTTCAAAATTCAAATAATGTGAATTTTGTTTATAGTTGTATATTTCTTGAAGATTTGCCTCAATGTTTAAGTCCTCTTATTTGCCAGGGAAAAAAGTTTTCTCTGGAATTCTTCAGAATGATTTCCTTCTCTTTTCTAGATCAGCTTATTTTTCTGCATGCCCAATTAGCTAATGGTTGTGCGCTAACCAGAGAATCAAAGTAGACTTCACTTACTTCAGCACTTCCTCTACATCTTATCAAATACCAATTCCCGTGCCTTTGATTCATACACATTTTTTAACGCATCACCTTCTTTCTGTCTCTACTGGCACTGCTGCAGGTCAGACCCTCATGTCATATCTATCTCACACAGATTATTTCAGAGAGTCTTTTATCTCTTCACCTTCAACCTTTCTCCTTCTTCTTCAGTCTAATCTCTGCTTTCCATGTAGTGGTATCTATCTCATGGATCTTTCTTCTAAGTAAAATCTCTTGGAGTACTCCGTGATCTACAGGTTTAAGTCCAGATTCCCCAGAATCACGTACAAAGCCTTCTGTGACCTGGAGATGAGCTAATACAAGATGGCTCCTCCCTATACTTTGTGCTTCATTACAAGCCTCATGTTTCATTACAAGAAAAGTCCTTCCCAATGATCATGTTGTTTCATGCTTTTGTGTATTTTCTCTATTCATCTTGTAAATCTCAAATATCATTGCTTCCTGAAAATTTTCCCATGTCCCTTTGGGTTCACTAAGTGATCCCTCTTCTGGGCCCCCAATAAATATTACTGTAATTAATTATTTTACATTTCTGTATGCTTCAGTCCTTGAAGCAGGGACTTGCAGGTATGTATCTGGGACCTGATAGGACCAGACACATAGGAGATAATCAACAGAATGTTTGTTAAAATGAACCAAATTGAACTTTTCCATTCAATACTTAAAACCTTCATTTTGAATATATATGTTGTTTTAAAGTATGTTCTCCAGTGTTTTAATGTACATCTTTGTGTCTGAATAGAATAACATAAAGATTGTAATGATTTTGGAATTCACTTAATAGTGTAATAACCATAGCCATGTCTGTCTGTCTGTTTATCTGTGTATGTATGTATGTATCTATCTGTGTAATTAGTTCAAGGCTTTAGAGGACTCTGGACTTTTGACAGTCAATGTTTGACAAATTATAAATGTAAATCTACTGTTGAATAAAGGTAATACATGAGTTTCCTGAGGGGGAAAATACATTTTAGATGATAATTTAGAAACATATATAATTTACCTTTTGAAGTGTGCAAATAATAAGCTGCTATTCCATCAAAAATAAGAATAACAAACTCAAAAGAATTCACATTCTCGCCTATGAACTTCTCTTATTCATTCAACATCATTCAATTAATTAAAACTCACTGGGATATTGTGGTGAAAAATTTAACATTATGTGGTTACTTCCATTAATAATATCATTGTTTTTTGTCAAGTTTAATAACAATTGAGTTTATCCAGCTGGAAAAATTTAGACAAAGACAAATAGACAGGTAACTCCTTATTGTCAATTAGCTTAAGAAGAAATGCAGTTTTTCTTTCATCGTATATCAAACTTGACATATTTTTTACTTTTAATTTTACTTTAAAATGTTTTATGTGATAGCTGTGAGAAGTTTAGATAATTTAAATTTAAGGTAGTTATAGAGCTAATAGCTTTAGAATTTTCCTGTTACACCACATAAAGTTTTTGTACTATCTATAAAGTCATACAACACTTGAGTAGAAACAAGTATTTCTAGGCATTGAATAAATTATATTGCTGTTTCAAGTAACATAGTGGACTTAAAATTCCAACTAGGCCAACAAATATTAGAATTTAAACATTCTGAGGTTTGTTTTACTACATTCCCTGGAAATATTAATCAAGTAATCCTTATATGTAAATGGCAGAAATGTGTCATGCAAATTAGATGGCAATTTTTATTAAAATTAACAGTATTTATTCTGCAAGTTATTGCATTCATTATTCAATAATATATTAAAATATACTCTGATCACCATTGTGTACTTCATCAATGTGCTTTTGTGCTTCATTAATTAGCAGCTGACTGAAAGTTAATGTTCATCAGTCTCCTCAAGAAAAATCATTTGTTATTCAATGCCAAATCACAAAATATTATAAATTACCAGCAACATTTCTTTATTTTACTTCTTCTTATAGCACATTCAAAGATCAAACTGGTAGTACATCAGATAAATAGAATAATACATTTTAATTTAATAAGCAAAAGGCCAGGCACATTTCTCTATGGGGAATAATATCTCCTTGATTGAGAGCAGAAGGAGGTTGTAAGCTTTTGGGTAATGGTACAGAGTTTTTTAGGCTGATTTGAACCCTGAATAATTGTGTATTCTTGTCTCTCTTGGGAAATCTAACTTATTTTAAAATTTTGGTTTCTTTAGGGCACTTAAGGATGAAATTTTATTAAATAGCATTTTACGTTTCCATTTATGCAGACGAGTCGGTTGTAATGTTTACTTCAGATCACACTACTGCTACTTCAGAACATACTCACTTTTGAGTAAAATCCTGAAAATATGAGATTGAAATCCTTTAACTCTGAGACCTCTCTCTGACCTAAATTTCAGATCATGTTTTTAGGACTGACAATTAAGAATATGATTAAACAAATTTTCAAATGAAAACAACTGAAGTGCAAAATTTTAGTAATATTTGGATGCTCACTTACATATTTTTAAATTTTTTAATAAAATTTTTATTGGAGTATAGTTAATTTAAATAAAATGTTATATTAATTTCTGCTGTACAGCAAAGTGAATCAGTTATACATATACATATATCCACTCTTTTTTAGATTCTTTTCCCATATAGGCCATTACAGAGTACTGAGAAGAGTTCCCTGTGCTATATGGTAGGTCCTTATTAGTTTTCTATTTTATACATAGTAGTGCATATATGTCAGTCCCATTAAGGATTCTAAGAGGTACCAGTAATCCTAATGGGTTGTTTAGTATTGGAAGCTAAGGAAAAGGAGATTTATGAAAGTCAGAGGTACAGAGTGAGCTTTGAGATAGGTGTACACCAATTGTGGAAGCAGTGCAGCTTGATATACTAGTTAATGTTATCAGACCTTTGAAATTAAATACATTTCCATCAATCTGATTCCATCATCACTAAGCAAACTTCTGATTATTTGACACCCCTCTTAATTTCTTTCCTTGCAGAGAGAATGTGTGGTCAGCTAAACAATGGCTAGCCAGTCTTCCCTGTTATGAAAGGGCTGGAGGTTGCAAAAGCATTTTGCTGAGACTTGTGAAAATAAAATGGCCAGAATGGAAATACGAGATATTACTTTTCAGCACTCAAATAGTTGACTTTTTAAAGAGGCAAAAACTGATATGAGAATCTGCCTCAGCAGTAAGCAATGTTGCCCTAGGTTTTCCAAACTGAAGATGGCAATTCAGTAGAACCTTACTCACTGAAGAAATTTTGGTACCCAAATTCTGATTTGTATTGAAGAGATTCATTCATTCATCCATATGTTTATTCATTTGTTAATTTAACACATAATTACTGCATACATTTTTGATCAAGGCACTTTGCTTGTCACTGGGGATACTGTGTTAGCTATACATTCCAGATCTCTGTCCTTATGGAGCTTATAGTCTACTTATAACATATGTAGATATAGTTGCCATATATTTTTATGACTTTCTCTATATCCTTAATTTACCTGAGTCCTTGTTCTTGCTAGCTACAGTTCTACAAACATGAGAATATTTTTAAGAACTTATTTCACACAGTTATAAAAGGTACACTGAATCGCATTGCTAAAATCACGTGTTACACAGTTTCTAAATTCTAGAAATTTGCTACATGTTGACATTTTAATTAAAAATTTTATTTTGATCTATTAGAATTTCTCTTTTCTTTTTCTAAAGTTAATTTACTTCAGTATTACTTTTGGCCAATTATATGTAGTAACTAAAGTCCATGAGCTTTGTTTCTCTGAAATTTTGACAAATATTACTATTTTATTTAATAAACAGAAAGGTATTATTACATGTTATGTAAATTATTTTCATCAAATAGTTTTCAAATACTAGTACTAATAACAATATTTTATGTACACTGAGTGGCTCTAAATGCCTTTTGAGATAATCAAATTAATCTTTGTCAATAATGCATCAAGCAATATGGTATTGGTTACAGGAACAAGGCTGCCTGATGCCAGGTTCACTGGAGTATAAAATTCAGAATACTCAGCATCACTGGGAAGAATTCCAAATGATTGGAAACTGTGAACCCAATTGACTTCTGAGACTTAAATGAAAGGTTATAAGAATGAGCTGAACTATTCTAATGAATTACTTCTTTTATGTTCTATACTAAAATTTTTGTTCAAAGGAAAATTTTCAGACTAAAGTCAATCAAGATCTCAAATGAACTAAGAAAGGCAGAGTTTCACATACTTTCTGTTGTTTTGTTTTGTGTAGGGGTGTGCTGACATGTTTTGGTAATGTGTCCTAAATTGAAACATAACATGTCATCATGTTACATAAACTTTGATGGGAAAACAAACTCTGTAGACAACCTGCTTACTTATTGCCTTTGAATATGAAATATTTGAGTCAAAAAGTTGACCTTTAGAAAGTATTATCTTTATGTTATCTAAATTGAGCAAATGTGTATTAGGAAAGGTTATGTCTCTTCAGTGTCATTCTTTTATATTCTCAAATACTTATGATCTACTTATTTGTTCTTTAAGAAGATATGGCCCCAAGTAAAATATTAATTTCAGAATTTAAAGACTCAGTTAACAAATATAATTTTAAAGCTCAGTTTACTTGTAATAAGGTGAAAACGTAAATAGCCTGATGATTACAGAATGAAGGAAAGGTGGAACAGTTATTAAGAAAATATTTCTGAAAGGCTGTATAAGAATTGTATACTTCTTCTTGTCTTCTCTCTTAAATATCTACTGTAGATTACTTATAATTCCAAACTGTTCGTAGGCTCATTGAAGTAGATTATTGGCGAACAGTTTATGCTTAAATTTTCTTTCTCTTTTATATTTTTCCTTTAATTTTCGATATGATCTTACATAAAACATTACAATAACTGGATAATCTTCATAGTTTCTTAGCCAGTTCCCCTTTCCCCAACTCTCCATCCCAAGAGTCATGTGTTATAGTTATGGTTCTCTGGAGAATCAGAACCCATTGAAGATACCTGTATATAGTTTATTTATAAGGAATCAAGATCCACATTCAGCAAGCTGGAGAGCCAATGCTATAATTCCAGTCTGAGTCTAAAGGTCTGAGAAACAGGTGAACCTATAGTAGAAGTTCTAATATGGGTCTAAGACTGAAGGCAGTATAAGATCCATGACTGATCTCAAGGATAGTTAGGCAGAGAGAGCTAAAAGCCTTTTGTTCTAGTCAGGCATTCAATAGACTGGATGAGGCCCAACCATGTTGAAGTGGGCAATCTGTTTTATTCAATCTAGAAATTTAAATGTTAACCTCATGCAGAAACCAGATATAATGGCTAACCAAACAGACATTTAACCCAGTCAAATGATGCATAGGATTAACTATTACAAGTCCTACGTATACACATGGACACACAGACACACACATACACACACACACACACACAGACACACACACAGACACACACACACACACGCTGCAGTTTGAATTTGCAATATTCTATTCTAGTTTCTTCTTCTTCCCCAAGGAAGGCTATAGAATCTTGAGGATTTTCCAAATTTTCAGTTATGAATCCCTGCACCTTCTTTTATCACTTCCTTTTTCCTAAGTGATGCAAAACCATCAAGATTAGAATTAATACTATTCTGACTTCAATGAACATGTGTTAGTTTCGCCTTTATGAACGTTAAATGAATGTAATTGAATAGTGTCCTTGTGGTATATGGTTTCCTTCACTTAACACAGTGTTTCTGAGATTTATCCATGTTGTTATATGGACATTGATAATTATTTTTAGTGTTCGGTAGCTTTCCATTATATAAATATACCACAATTCTATCAAAAGGCATTTATGTTCTTTTTAGTTTTTATAATGCATAAAGCTGCTGTGAACATTCATGTATGTGTGTTTTTGGTGAAAATATGCTAGATAATAGGGGAGATATATGTTCAGGTTTAGTAGATATTACTAAACTGTTTTCCAAAACGGTTGAACAAATTTATAATCCCAGAAACAATGTAACAGAACTCTATTTACTTCACATTTTTTGCCAGAAGTTGATATTGTTATTCCTCTTGATTATAGATTTTTTGTTAATGTATATTGATATTTTAATTGAGATTTTCTGATAATGATTTGAGCACCCTTTTATACGTTTCTTGGATATCATTTCCATTTTTACTAATTGTAAATAATGTGACCATGAACATTCTTATATAGGTCTCCTTACTTGGTCTAGTTACTGAATGTCCATCTGACTGTGTCTATTAATTTGCAGCTGGACCCACTAAAGATATTGAACCCTAGTCTCATCTTCAAACCCGGATTTCATTATCTACCTCTAATCCTAAGCCTCTCTTGTTTAGCTTACTGATTTCAGCTGATTTCTCTGTCACTCCATCCATGTTTAGCAATGACTACTTCCCTAATTCTGCTGTCACTCATGCACTCAGTGAGAGATAAATCTTCATTTGCCCTTCAGTCATACTATCTTACCTTCATCGGAACAGAGACAGTGATGAATGAATTAATCCACAGAATATTATAGGAATCATCAGATGAAAACAAAGGTTAGAGAAGGTGTTGATAGAGAAGGGCAGAATATTCTCAGGGAAGAAAATAGCAGAAGCATGTAAGAGAGTAAAAATCAGTCGATGTTTATAGTGCGTGTGTCTGACTCATCAGGAAGGTGTATTTTGGTTAGGTGAAGGAAGAGATGGTAAAATACCTTGAAGTATGGTCAAATAGTTTCAATTTGATTTAATAGGAAATAGGGAGCAACCAGCCATAACAGTTCTCAAATTATATTTCTTCCATGGGTATATTTTACATTACAGATTTTTAAAAGGACATATTTGATTATTTAAAAATTAATATAGCTATAAACACATATTCTAGTTAAATATTTCTTTACTTCTTTTTTTATTGAACTTTTCTATAAAAAAAGACGGGGTATATATTCCTCAGTGCTTAAGTAATAAATTAGGTATACGAGTTAACTTTCTAGATTAATATTGATTGATGTTTTGCACCTGCACCTGTGAAATTTAGAATGATCAAGTCTGTTTACTCACAGCATCTATGTTAGTGAGAACATATCAAAATTTTCTCATGTACAGTCTAATTTAATAATTTACTTTTTAATGAGAGAGTTCTAGAAGACAATATTAGTGTCATTTTATACCTAACAAATTACTAAAATTGACTTAGCCAGTAAGGGCAGAGATTTGACAGACACCTGAGTCTAATGATTTGAAGCCCATTCCTCTGTCTATCTTGAGTTGTCTGTTCTATTTACTATGTGAACTACACGTATATACATTTAAAAATCTATCTAAGATACAGTTGATATTTTGACCAGGAGGTATTCATTTTCCTTTGCCCACAGATTACAGGGAATATTTACATTTTCCTCTGGAGAAAGTTGGTAATTTGCAGGTGCAGCTGCATCTGATTTCAGGAAGTTATTTAATTTCCCTTCCACTGAGGCTAATAAGCACCTTCCATAGTTGTTTAATTTTTTATTTTCCGGATCTCAATTCACTTGTAATATTTTTTAAGGTACTAAATTTAACTATGGTTCTTTATAGTGTGAAGGATAATACATTTTTTTCAACAAGAAGTTATCTCTGATTCTTGAGACCACAGATGCAAATCCATGCCCATCAACCCTTGCTAATTTTGTTTTATCTAAGTGTGTGTGTGTGTGTGTGTGTGCGCGTGCGTGTTGTGTGTGTTTGTGTGTGTGTGTGAGAGAGAGAGAGTGAGCTAGAGAGAGATAGGAAAGGAGCAAGGAGGTGGGGTTCATAAACATGATAGATATTGCACTTTCAAATAGAAAACAAAATCTACCAATAAATAAAAGCAGGCAAATTTTTAAAAGAACAGTCGTTTTAAAATATTATATATTGTGTCATTTTACAAAGGTGATAATGCAACTGGTTATTCATTGATCTCAGAGGCTTGACTTTACAGCAAAAATCAAGAGCCTGAATTTGTCCAGTGATTTTGTCCATTTTAAAAATAAAAGCCAGAAAACCCCCAGATTTTTAGAAGCCTCCCAGGAACGTTTTTGCATCTATTAGCTTGATTCTCTACATTTGTTCTAAATTACTGGAACAATGGTTTATATTGACCATTCTAACCCCTTTCTTACTGTTCACTAAATTCACTTTAAAGAAATAGTAACCTCTTTTATTCTACATTTATACATTTTGTTTACACCAATTCTTTTCTGCCACTGTTGCCATCTTAATTTTCCAGGCTTTTGTTTTCTTCTCTGGATATTTTTAATACATCCCTCTCTGTTTTTCTATGTGTGGCCTTTTAAATTTATTCTGAATGCTGCATCTTCCATTTGCTAAGTTAGTTTTCTTACACCCCATAGTGACTAACCAGTTCCCCTTAGGACTCATCAATGACAGTCTATCGACTTCCATATCTCAGTAAGCCTCTTTCCAAGTCCTACGCTAATCAAATTCAGGTTATACTACCTCTCTTCTTATTTGAGGCCCATTTTTTTCTGCCCATTTCCCCATCATTTCATTTTCGGTCCAAACTGTCATTTTACATGATTCTCATCATTAAAAATGCAGATTAGGGCTTCCCTGGTGGCGCAGTGGTTGAGAGTCCGCCTGCCGATGCAGGGGACACGGGTTCGTGCCCCAGTCCGGGAAGATCCCACATGCCTCGGAGCGGCTGGGCCCATGAGCCATGGCCACTGAGCCTGCGCGTCCGGAGCCTGTGCTCCGCAACAGGAGAGGCCACAACAGTGAGAGGCCCGCGTACCGCAAAAAAAAAAAAAAAAAAAAAAAAAAAATGCAGATTAATTCTTATTTTCTCTCAGACTTTTCAGACTAAGAAAATTGAGTGTTGATCTTTAATTCAGCTTTTAATGATAGTAGTGATGGTTGTGTTCTGGTGGTGTCTGTGTGTATTTTTTATTCATAGTATTTTTATTTTCTAATCCTCTAAACAAAATTTACTCTACCTATTCAAAGTCCAGCCAATGTAACCACCGCAGGCACAGAGAAAGCAATTCACAAGTAAGACTTAGGCCCAGTCATGGTTGGCTGAGGCTCCTGGCTGGAACTCCTGCTAGTCCCTCTGTTATTGCCTCAGTGTTGTAATTATGGACACTTTTATTTCAATATTCTTGACAGTTTTATTTCAAAGTTTGTTGACTGTTTTGTCCTCATTTTTTCCTATTTTAATGATAGCATTCTTGAATTTTTTACTATCAGGTATATTATTGGTTAAAACAAAATAGTCAAGGACATTGATTAAAATGAAGATCAATAATTATATATTAATAGCATATCTTTATATGCAGGAATCTGTACAAATGCTATAACTTCTTGAAAAATAAATCTAACTGTTACCATGCTGAATGAAAAACATTTAAATATCTTGATAAGCTATATTAGATACAGTATAAAGGATTTCAATCCATTTTTATGGCTTTATTTGGCTTAAATGGAATGTTTAGTTAATAATACATAATGAATTATGTCGTCTATTTTATTTACTTCACAGATAGCTACACTGTTAGCTACCCCAGTTTTTAGGAGATATGCTATGTAAACTAGTAATAGAATTCCCACAAGAAATAGAATTTTTCACTAAGAAACACATTTTTGTAATTCATACATATCCTATTATTGCATTAGGTAATGGTATCTGATAACATATGCAAGTCTATAAATGATGAAGCACTAGGCTTCATTTTGGAGATGTAGAGAGACCTTTTGTTTCATATTTGTAACATTTTACCTTTTACAATTGAAACCATGGATTTCTTTTTTTTAATTTTTCTTCTTTTTTTTTAAATTTAAAAGCAAGCTTCCCTACTTTGGTTTCACAGAAAGCTACCCATTTTTAATACTGCTTTTAGAATGTTCTCCACAATTAATATATTGTATGCATGGAAATCTAAAAGCAAAGAAGCGATAGTTTGATGATATAATAATGACAGTAATAATAAAAGTTGCAGTGCTTTATATAAATACAGTGACATTTATGTATCTCAAAACTATGTTTGTGTGTATGTTATAATTTTGGCCAATTTGTATACATTAAACACCTGCAGCAAAAGTAGAGTGAGAGTTTGAAGCAATGGGTGTATACTTCCATCTGAAATGTTAATGTCTCTCATTTTTAGTTTAGATATAGATAATTTGCCCTTATTTTTCTTAATTAACAAACATACATTGAGTAACTAAGTATAGGTATTCAAATAATATTCAGAGAGAAAATATAAAGATTAATATATTTTTTACATAAATAAACATCTAAAATTTTAAGTGCCCCAGGATCAATAATTGCAATTTTTCTTGTTCTCTTAGAATTATGTCTAGTGGTAACTTGTTAATTTCCAAATGTTTATCTTCAGCCATGACAACTCCTCTGAATTCCAGCTGCTTATTGCATCATCACTTGGATATCTAAAAGGCATTTCCCACTTAACATGGCAGATATAACCCTCTGAACCTACTGCTTTCTGATTTCAGTTACTTCCCTTACTGCATTCTCATAGTTACTAGGTTAAAAAAGCTTAAAATCATTCTTGAATCCTCTCTTTCTTCCATACCATATATTCTATTATGAAAATCTATTGATTTTCCTTTAGATTATACCCAGTATCTGACCACCCCATAACCATCTTTATTTTTAACCCCTTATAATCCAAGCCACCATTACATATCACCTAGATTATTACTGCAACCTCCAAACTGGTGTCTCTGTGTATACCTTTGTTCCCCTTCACTCCTAGCCAAGTCTGTTCTCAACAAAGTAGCCAGAGTGAACCCATTAAAATATAATCAGATCATGTTACCCTTCTGCTCACAAAACCCATTGTCTAATTAACTTGAAACAGAAGTCAAAATCCTTCTCAAAAGTCAAAGACCTTACATGATTTGTAGCCCTGTTACTCCCTGATCTCACCTCCTGATACTCTACTCCTTGCTTACTCTACCCAGCCATACTAGTCTCCTTGACTTGCTTTGAATAGACCAGGTAATTCCTTACTTAGGGCCTTTGAAAATTGCCATTCCTGCTGCCTGAAATAATCTTTCCTCAAGTATCTACTTATGTTTTTCCTTCACCTACCTTAGGTCTTATCCATATGACAGTTCAATGAGACTTTTCCTAGCTAAATAATATGAACATTCTCTGACACTTTCCATCTACCTTTTCCACTTTTGTTTTCTCCTTAACTCATATGTCTATTTAGATTTTTATTTTCTGCCTCTCTTCTAAAATACATTTTCTAGGAAGGCAGAGATTTTTTTCCTTTTTATTTTCAATACTGTATCACGAATATTTGACATGTGGTAGATGCTCAACAATATCTGATGGTTGCATGAATAGTTTACTCTAATTCTCTTCCTATAGGGAGCAAAGTTTGGAAGTGGGTGAGAAAGGATTGCTTTGTATAAACTGAGAGTAGAAGTACTCAGCTCAAAGGTTTTAAATAGAAACTCTGATGTTATGATGAATCCCACCTCTCAATCTCTTTTTCATACAGTGTGCTCAGGTAGAAAGAACTCCTCTAGCTTTGGGAACAGGATAGCAACCCATTTTAAAATCCCATCCTCATGTCTTGCTGGGAGAATATTCTGAATAGAGGGTATGGTAAATAGTGTTTCCAAAACAACTTACTCATTGAAATCTTGTTGATTTGGGTGTATCCATGAGTGGGAGAATGGGAGTCCTGGAATTACACAAAGCTAGGTTTGTTTTGTGAATGTAAACTGAAAGTTTTCATCATTCACTAGAATTGTTAACACCCTGCAAGGGGTTGATTAAATTAAGCTCTCATAATATCTGGATTTTTATAACAAATTTTATTTAGACGGATGCAAAGGTCATAAGATACCTGGCATATCTCTTCCTTTTCCCATCTTACCCTGCACCTCTTAGTGCTAGCACCAGAAGATAATCATTGATGGAATCAGCAGGTTTCAGTCAATCTAAAGCAGAAAGAGTAGAGGCAATTAACTTAAAATTTTTCTCACTTCAACCTTTGATGCCTGGCCTATTGCAGAAGCCTGTCCCTTCTGTCTTCAGTGGTCTGGAGGCATCAATGAATACCCATCACAACAACCCTGTTATTTTCCTTGGAACCTGTATGCCCATTTCTTGAAATTAGGGTATGCCATCTATTCATCTGCTTGGTCACAAAAGTTGGCAACAGTCCCAGGTAGGTCATTACTTAAATTTGACATTTACGTTTTGGAAAGCTTTACTCTTCTTTTAGCTCATCTGTGAAACTTCCTTATTATGCTTTCATAAGGCATTATGGGGCATTAATATATGGAGATTGGTTAATATTGTACTGTCAATGTGCAACTTATGCTTAAAACAAAGATAACTTCTGATTGAAATTATGTTTGAAAAGACCAATACAGGAATGATTGGCTGTGAGTTCTATAACTTTTACCCACTCATGGAATAAAGCAGCAGTCCCCAACCTTTCTGGCACCAGGGACCGGTTTCGTGGAAGACAATTTTTCCACGGACGTGGGTTGGGGGTGATGGTTCAGGCAGTAATGGGAGCGATGGGGAGCGATGGGGTGTGGCAGTAAAGGGTAGAGAAGGGAATCGATGTTTCCTTTGATCTTCTCATTGCTGAGGAATATGCTAAGTACTTATATACATTTACATTAAGTTTGAAATAATCCTTCAACTTTTATATTATTAGAAACATTTTGCTGATATGTAACCTGAGAGTGTGAGAATATTTGAGTTCCCCAAGATCAAGTTGATACTCAGACGATTAATCCACAGATATGTATTGAATACCTACTAAAGGCACAGTTATTCTAGAGAGGTGATGCAGATTACATTTGTAATTGTCATGATTTACTAGGTGAGAAAAACCCACCAATGAGAATACCAGAATTGTTATTAAGAGTGAATAGTGTGTTTGGATCCTTGGCTCACTAGAGCTATCTTTTAAAATGACTTCATTTTGCAAGTATAGACATGAAGTTAATATTGCATTTTGCAAGCATCCTCCATAAGGAGTAGCCTGGAAGGGGCTTCCACTTATAGAAACAATGAGACCAAATACCTGTTATGAACTCTAATGTCATCAGTGACAAAGTGCTAGAGGTTTAAAAGTCCTCAGTCCAGCCTACCTCAGCCCTTTGGTGGTGCTTCATGTCCTAAAAGCTTTGCCTTGTGCACACCTAATTATTACCTTATCCTCACTATAAGAGGGTCTGGCAAGCTTTAGTCTGTAGCTCCTTAGTTTTGATTAATTCAATAATGTTTTATTGTGAAAAAATAGTAGAGATAAATCACTTTTTTCTATGGAGTATTTCCCACTTCAGTTAGTTGCTGGGTAAAGTTTAACTTTCATATAACTATAGTATTCATGCCATTAAGTTTCCATTGTCTGTCCTCTGCCTTAACAGTCCCTCTACTTAGAACATTCCTCCAGATCATCATATTTGGACTCCTTATCAGCATCCATACTCAATGAATGGACTCAAATGAAATTTTCTCAAAGAGTCCTTTGCAACCATCAAATCTCCATAAACTTCCCCACCACTGACCCTGCCTTTCACTCTGCCTTCACTGCCTGATCACTCCCTAATCCATTACAATGTGTTTCCTTCATGCACTCATCATTATCTGAAATCATTTATTTGTACATTGGTTTACTTGTTTGATACATGTTAGAATATTAACCCACTGTTCCTGCCACACACACACACACACACACAGAGGAAAGTGTTTGCTTCCTTCGCCGTGGCACACTTAAGAATGTCACTTATTTTGAATGAGACATAACACATTTATATTTCTTACTTGAATACATAGTTCTCATAATGCCATTCTCCTTAGCAGGGGCATAGAAAACCCTTCTTTTCCTTCCTATCTTCAACCAAGTCTCATCATTCACCCCATGGCTTAAACATACTACTATACTTTAGAGTTTGCTGAATATGCTACACTCTTCCATTCTCCATCAGGATTTCTATTTTCTTTGCCTCCACAAAGAATACCAAAAAATAGAGAGAAAAGTCACAGAGTGGATTGGATTGCTAGACCTTGTGACATCCCCTGATTACTTTGCTTCTTTTATCTTCTTTTTATTGCTAAATTTTCTCTCCAGATTTCCTTGCCCATTTTTTTAGTAAGAGTTTAACTGTGCCTTGTACAAATCAGTAATTTAAATATAAATATATTCTTAGTAACTAGTTCTAATAAAAAGGTGAGATACTTGGCTCACATTAACAAACTTAAGCATTTTCTTTTTAAATTTAGCATGGCTGCTTCCTTAATTTCTCTTTCTGATAGTTTATTCTTAGTGTATAGAAAGCAATATGCAGATTTCTGTGTATTAATTTTGTATTCTGCAACTTTACCAAATTCACTTATGAGCTCTAGTAGTTTTGTGGTGGCACCTTTAGTGTTTTCTATGTAAAGTATCATGTCATCTGCAAATAGTGACAGTTTTACTTTTGCTTTCCAATTTTCATGGCTTTTATTTCTTTTTCTTGTCTAACTGGACTTCTAATATTATGTTGAATAACAGTGGTGAGACTGGGCATCCTTGTCTTGTTCCTGATCTTAGAAGAAATGCTTTCAGCTCTTCACTGTTAAGTATGATGTTAGCTGTGGGCTTATCATATATGGTCTTTATTATGTTGAGACATATTTCCACTCTTCCAACTTTCTGGAGAGGTTTTTTTTTATAAATAGATGTTGAATTTTGTCAAAACCTTTTTCTGCGTCTATTGAGATGATCATATGATTTTTATCTTTAATTTGTTAATGTGGTGTATCACACTAATTGATTTGTAGATATTGAACCATCCTTGCATTCCTGAGATAGAGCCCACTTGATTATGGTGTATGATCCTTTTAATGTATTGTTGGATTGGTTTGCTAATATTTTGTTCAGGATTTTTGTATCTATGTTCATCAGTGATTTTGGCCTGTAATTTTCTTTTTCTGTGATATCTTTGCCTTCTTTTACTATCATGGTGATGCTGCCCACACAGAGTTCAAAAGAGTTCCTTCCTCTGCAATTTTTAGAATAGTTTGAAATGGATAGGTTTTAACTCTTCTCTAAATGTTTGGTAGAATTCACCTTTGAAGCCATCTGGTCCTGCACTTTGTTCATTGAACATTTTTTTTTTTACCTACTATTTCAACTTCATTACTGGTAATTGGTCTGTCCATATTTTCTATTTCTTCCTGGTTCAGTCTTGAGAAGTTGTACATTTCTAGGAATTTGTCCATTTCTTCTAGGTTATCCATTTTATTGGCGTATAGTTTTTCATAGTAAGCTTTTATGACACTTTGTATTTCTGTGTTGTTGTTTGTAGTTTCTCCTTATTCATTTCTGATTTAATTGATTTAGGCCTTCTCTCTTTTTATCTTGATGAGTCTGGCTAAAGGTTTATTTATTTAAAGATAAATTTTATTTATCTTTTGAAGAACCAGCTCATAGTTTCATTGATCGTCTCTATTTTTTTTTTTGTCAGTCTCTATTTCACTTATTTATGCTCTGATTTTTATGTTTTCTTTTCTTTTACTAACTTTGAGTTTTGTTTGTTCTTCTTTTCCTAGTTCTTTTAGTTGTAAGGTTAGGTTGTTTATTTGAGACTTTTTTGTTTTTTTTCTGAGGCAAGCTTTATGGTAACTAATTAAACTTGAAAGCTTTTGTACAGCAAAGGAAACCATTGAAGAAATGAAAAGACAACTTACTAAATAAGGAAAATATTTCTAAATGATATGATCCATAAGGGGTTAGTATCCAAAATATATAAACAGCTCATACAACTCAGTATCAAAAAACAAACAACCTGATTAAAAAATGAGTACAAGACCTGAACAGACATTTGCCAAAGAAGGCATACAGATGGCCAACAGGCACATGAAAAGATGGTCAACATTGTTAATCATCAGAGAAATGCAAATCAAAACCACGACATATCACGTCACATCTGTAAGAATGGCTATCATTAAAAAGACCACAAATAACAAATGTTGGTGAGAATGTGGAGAAAAGGGACCCTAGTAGATTTCCAGTAGGAATTTAAATTGGTGCAGCTACTTTTTAAAACAGTATGGAGGTTCCTCAGAAACCTAAAAATAGAATTACCACATGATCCAGCAATTCCACTGCTAGATATCTATCTGCAAAAAAAGAAAACACAAATTCAAAAAGATACATGCACTCAAGTGGTCATAGCAGCATTATTTACAATATATAACCAATATATGGATGCAACGTAAGTGTCCATCAATAGATGAACGGATAAATAATATGTGGTGTATATATACAATGGAATACTACTCAGCCGTAAAAAGGAATGAAATTTTGCAATTTGTAACAACCTGGATGGACTTGGAGGGTACTATGCGTATTGAAATGAATCAGACAAAGACAAATACTGTATGATATCTCCTATATGTGGAATGTAAAAAATAAAGCAAACTAGTGAATATAACAAAAAAGACTCACAGATATAGAGAAAAAACTAGTGGTTTCCAGTGGGGAGATGAAAGGTGGGAGGAGAAAGATGGTTTAAGGGATTATACATACTAACTACTATGTATAAAATAAATAAGCTACAACAATTTATTGTACATCACAGGGAATATAGCCAGTATTTTATAATAACTGTAAATGGAGTTTAATCTTTAAAAATTGTGAATCACTATTTTGTACACTTGAAACTTATATAATATTGTAAATCAACTATAACTCAATAAATAAATAAATGAATAAAATGAGCATTATTTTCTGAATTTAGTCATTTAGAAATAGCTTGTGTACCTTTAAACCATAAATGGAAAACTTATTACAGCTGTAAAGCACAATATAAGTTAGTTTCAACACAAGTATGAGTGTTTAAATTTAGGCAATGATTAGGAAAGATGAGAGGTGTTAGACCTGAAACATTAATAAACTGTGTTGATTACAGTAGCATTTACAATTTTGCTCTCAAATACAATTATATGTTTTATATGATTATATATAATATATATATTATATATAATATACATATGTTAGATATAACAGATAATCAATTTTATTCAATTAAATATATATTTAATTTGATATATATTTAATTTAATTTTACTTTATTTTATTTTTGCTTAGTATAGGACCTTTAGAACCTGCAGTTAGATTCTAATGCCTATGAAATTCAGATACAACAGGGTTTTTACTTTCAGATGCATGGGTCGTCCTTCAAGGGACTCTGTAAACTCATTCTTAACTATGTGCACTCTTCAATAAGTCACTCTCTATTGATTTATACCAAGTTTGATTTGTCTTTTTTAAATTAAATTCTAGTGTTATGATTTACCTATAATTTCACAAAGAAAGCTAGTAAGCTTGTTTAGATAACTTTATTGAAGTATAATTTGTTATGAAGTCAGGATTTGATAGAAAAAATGAAAGATCTTAGATTTTATTATTTTTTTAAAATTAAATTAATGGTAAATATTTAAAATAACCTTTATTTGTGAGTCAATGAATGATCATGATCTTCCAGTGGAGATATTATAATGATATTATTGCTTTCTTAAAAAAAAGTTATATAAATCTTTTATGATGCTATGCATTTATAGAATTTGAGAGAGAGATGAATGAGCATATTTAAGTAGGCTGAATTATTTTTATATTTCTAGTTAATGACATAATCAATATTTAAATTTTAATTATCAATTTGAAAAGATAACTGTATCAAATTTTATTACATTTTCAATATAATTACTACTTTTCTCAGAGAATAATATGAAGTATATTATCATTTATCTTTCACACACATATGAAGTATATTGTCATTTATCTTTCACACACATTTATCTTAATGTTCTTGGAAGTGAAACAATTAATATAGAAAATGCAGACTTCAGTTCATGGGATGGGAACACTGTAGTGAAAATAGAGTACTATGACATTTCCTATTATTATAAAGAAATATACATATTAAAATTAAAGTAATTATCACAGTCAGGAACAACAAAGCTGAGGACATTTTTGGCTAATTATGGGTCAGTGCATAATCAAATGTGTTAATTTTATCCATTTAAAATACAAATTTTCATGTGTAATGTGTGTGTATTAGTGTATTTGATTTATAATGTATAAATATATTTTTATTAATTAGCAATCTAATATTTGAAGAGCTTTATTTTTATATTTAAGGCATTCAAATTACACAAAAATGCTTTGGAATCATAAGCCCTTAGATACTATATATTTGGGCAACTGCAACACCTTCTGAAAAGATAAATAACAATGCAAACAATATACTTCATAAGTAAGGCAAAATATTATATATAAAGGTCAATCTACTTTTAGAAAGGAGGTGCTGTGCTATTAGAAGAGGTTACTGTTAGTTTGGCTAGTGTGAAAAACTTCATGATAGAGGATTTTTAATGGGTATAGAAAATTGATATCAGGAGGCAGAATATTGATGGATGAGTCTTTCAAGAAAGAGTTGATGGAGATAGAAAAGGAAATAGAAATGGTTCATGGGACAGAGGGGATGTGAAATGACCAGAGAGGATTAATTGTGTATAGAATAGGGAGCTATATTTGAAAAACTAGTTTAGGAAAGATTGTAGGGAATTCTGAAGAGTTAAGTATTGGAATTGTATACTTTACCAATGGTGGATTAACGGGTTTTTAATCTTTGGAAGATTTCTTAGAGAGGAAGATTAGATATATGTCATTTTCAAAGTGTGTCTACAGATGGACCACCTGATAGAATTATCTGGGGTGTTTCTAAAAATGCATATTCAAGGTAGCTAAACCTCAGCCTTCTGATACAATAAGTCTCAGTGGGATCCAAAACTGCATTTTTAGCAAGGTCTCCTATATCTTATTTCACAATGAAGTCCCAGAACCACTGGAAGAGAGACCATAGCCAGTGAAACTCTACTTTGAGGTTGCTAAAGCCTCAGTATCTAATGCCCCTCTCCAGGGCTTGTCTTCAAATGAAGAACATCTCAAACATTCTTTCAACAATACACCTACATAGTTGAAGATGAATGCTTTTTATGCTAAATCTGAAATTATCAGAAATTGTGATTCTCTCCCAATCTGTGTTCAGAGCCAAGGCCCTCAGAGAACATTACTTGTTACCTTTATTAAATTGCCATCATATTAATCAGGACTCTCTTGGTTGAATGAAATAGAATCCATAGAATATGCAAACTCAGCAATTCCATTTCTGTAACTATGATAGGGGAAAATTTACTTTTTTGTGAATGAGTTAAATTCACTTAGGATTTTGTTTTTAGGGTTTTTAAAATTTGCATTTTATGAAAAATTCAAGTCTAAAACAGCATTTAAGAAAAGAAATACAATTCCATACCTTTGTATAATGGTGTTTGTTAATCTGTCAGACACATGAAATGTGTGTGAAGAGTAATGAAGGATTCAATTCTTTGTTCAAGTACCTGTAAATGTTTTTCCTTTACTCCTTCCCCTTTGAAAAATCAAATCAGCACTCCTTGGTGTTTCTTTAAAAGAGTTGAATACTTATGTCCACACAAAAACCTACACATAGATGTTTATAGTAACTTTATTTATAATTGCCCAAACTTGGAAGCAACCAAGATGTCCTTCAGTAGACGAATGGATTAATAAATTTTGGTGCATCCAGACAATGGAATATTATTCAACCCTAAAAAGATTAAAGAGCTATCAAGCCATGAAAAGATGTTGAGAAGCTTTTAATACACATCATTAAGTGAAAGGAGCTAATCTGAAAAGCCTACATACTGTACAATTCCAACAATACATTGTAGAAAAGGTAAATCTATGGAGACAGTAAAAAGATCAGTGGTTGCCAAGGGTTGGGGGGGTGATGTTGTTTGGGAAGGGATGAATAGGTGGAGCATAGAGGATTATTAGGACAGTGAAAATACATTATATGATAGTATAATGATGGATAAATGTCATTATAGATTTGTCCAAACCCATAGAATGTACAACACCAAGAGTGAACCACAATGTAAGTTACGGACTTTGGTGATTGTGATGTGTCAATGCAGATTTATCAGTGGTTACAAATGTACCGCTGTGGTGGGGAATGCTGATAATACGGAAGGCTATGCATGTGAGGGGCAGGGGATATATGGGGAATTTTTGTACTTCCTCTTAATTTTAATGCAAACCTAAACTGCTCTAAAAACTAAAGTCTTAAACAATTAAACCAACCATTCCCAGGTCTTCCATTTGCTAGGTGTTGGTATTCAATAGTCACAGTTTCTGTACCCTGTGACTGAAGAGTGTAAGGCTGTCGTGAGAGATGCCATGTGAAGTTAAGTGCTGAATTTTTCCTGTATAAATTGATTGCTCAGGTAAAATCAGTTTTTATTGCTGCTGATATTTAAGACATAAACCCATCTGAACTGCTTTTATTCACAACACTCCTGACACCAAACACGTGCTTTCGTTTATACACCAACAACCAGTTTTCCAGCTCTCTGGATACCACTGGTTGTCCTGCCATTCAGTTCCATTCACTAACTACCCAGAGTTCGCATGGACCTCACAGATTAAGGGCTCATTTTACAAGACTGTCCCCACTTCAGATGTCAGTCACAAGCCTCATGTTGCCACCTGTAGTTCTGACTAACTGGCCATAAACTCAGAGGGTTCCTGCAGTCCCCTCCCCAGGTTTGATAATCTGCTGGAACAACTCATAGAACTTAGGAAAGTGCTGTACATACTGTTATGACTTACTCTTATGGTTTATTGTAAAGGATAAAACTCAGGAACAGCTAAATGGAAGAGATGCAGATGGCACGGTATGGGGGAAGTGGCATGGAGCTTCCATACCCTCTTCAGGTGTGCCACCCTTCTCCTGCCTGATGTGTTCATCAACCAGGAGCTCTCTGAACATCATCATTTAGAAGTTTTCATGGAGGTTTCATTATGTAGGCATAATTGATTAAATCATTAGTCATTGGTGATTGACTCAATTTCCAGCCTCCCCACTCCACAGAGATTAGGAGCAGGGCTAAAAGTTCCAGTCCTCTAATCATGGTGACCAGAACCCATCCAGAAACTATCTGGGGCCTCCAGGTACCAGTCATCTCATTAGCATATAAAATATGATAATATAAAACTCAGCACTCTGGAGATTCCAGGAGTTTTAGGAGCAGTGTGCCAGGAACTGGGGACAAAGACCAAATATATATTTCTTATTGTATCACAATCCACTACTTACTTTTCTTTAAAAAGTGAAACAGTTACTGGTTTATCATGTGTTTAAAACTTTTTTGCTATGCTGTCACTAAATTGAAGGTAAAATTTTATGGTTTTTGCCTGGACTGTATATTTTCTGTCTCCCTTGCAATAGATGAAGATAGACAAGTAACATATTAGAAGACTTGAAAATATTCATGAAGCATCCACCTTTAGGCTTATCTGAAGTAGTCAGGGTTTTCTTAGTAGTATTCTACTTTTATATTATGTGCCCATTTTATGCCATGTTCTTTTGTTCTCTCTAAAGAAATGGAAGCATTCTACCTAGCAACTAAACTAGTCTCCCCTTTTTTTTAAATGAAGAATAATGTGCACTTATTTGATCTGCTTTGAAAAATAATAATTTAAATGGAGAGGCAGATTATTCTAGTAATAAATATTTAACTAGGAATGGGTTAGGCACTTTTAAAAGCATATAATGCATTTAAGCCATATTGGTTAACATTAAAAAACTGACATTAAAAAATCATAAAGATATATATATATGTATATATATATATATATTTTTTTTTTTTTTCGGTACACGGGCCTCTCACTGTTGTGACCTCTCCCGTTGCAGAGCACAGGCTCCGGACGCGCAGGCACAGTGGCCATGGCTCACAGGCCCAGCCGCTCCGCGACATGTGGGATCTTCCCGGACCGGGACACGAACCCGTGTCCCCTGCATTGGCAGACAGACTATCAACCACTGCACCACTAGGGAAGCCCGCATAAAGACATATATTAATCATAATCCAAACATACCAGAATAAACATCAATGGATCTACCCCTCTATCAACTTTAACTCTTTCCTCAATATCCAAATTCTGTACAATGAATGTACTCTCAAGGGTCAAACAGACATTTATCCCATTTATATACGGGAAGATTATATGGCATTATTCTTTATGGTACCTGTTTAATAGAGGAATAAATTAAATAAATTAAGAAAATTAAAAGGCACTTTATTAGATCAATTCCATAAGGTTTAATTAGTAATTAGATAAACTATGGTATAAAGAATTTACACCAATTTAAGGAAAATACCTTTTTCTGTATCTTTGATTTATTTTTAATATCTCAAAATCTTGTAGAATATAAGCTAGAGGGAAAATATATCTGCATTCTGGGTTTTGATTATCAGTATTTTAAATTACAAATGCTTATACTAGAGCAAATTATATTATGGTAATTTTTTCCTTTAAAGGGGGAATATCAGTACTTGAAGAATAATTTAAGCTATTTATCATCATCTTTGAAAAAGTAAAATAACAATAAAGCCCATTTAGGAGATACATTAATCTCTGTTGTGACTCCAGAAACATGCTTTAAAAAGCATGTTCAAAAATTATTTGGAACATATCATTTCTATTCTCTAAGAATATATCTCTAATATTCTTTTTAAAAGTTAAGACATATAGGCTAATGCAATGCTAGAGGCTGATGCTTCAGGAAGTGACAAAGGCAAGTTTTGAAGACATGTCCTTCCTGGGGCCTTGAAAGAAAAGACTGAAAAATATCAGTAGAGGAGTAGTTAATTACAATGACAAAAACGATGTCTTCTTTTTGCACGCTGTTATGTTACGTCAGTGACAGAGCTGGGATTTGAACCCAGGTTTGTCTGAATCAACTCTCCACGCCTTTGACCGCAATACCTTGACATAGTGCTTAAGAAGGTTATCTGTTGAGCCAGATAACCTGGGTTCAAACCACTGCTCTATGTTAACAGCTGTATCATCTTGGGCATGTTAAGCCCCGTGTTTCAGTTTTTCAGCTCTAAATGGATATAATAATAATAACAGTGCTTACTTCATAAGGTGGTTATGAGGATTAAATGGATTTGAACATTTAAAACACTCATAATGGTCAATGGAACATAATCAGTGCTCAAGCAGTTTAGCAAGTGGAATAATGTACCTAGGGGTATGTTTGCTATCAATTTTAGAGTGTTTTCTGGGAATTTATATTGTTCACAGTTACATATTCCATTTTCTTAATAAATTAATTGCTACTTGAGTGCAAGTGCAAGTGGGTTTTTTCCAGTACTTCTGTACTTTTTGCCGTTTGAGAAACTAGAAAGTACAAGTTTCTGATTCAGAAACGAGTTTGTCTTTCTAGTTCTCAGAACAGGCCAAATTTGTTCTGCTCTGGGCCTTGGCACTTACTGTGGCTTTGTCAATAGTGTTCTCACTGGATTTTCATAAAATCAGCTCCATGTCATCCTTCAGGCCTCAGCTTCATAGCACCTCTTTAGCCTTCCCTGACAGTCCAATCTAATATTCTATCACCACCACAGCAACCCTGTCTCATCACTCTTTATCTCATTGCTATATTATTTTCTTCTATTATTTACCCCAAATCGCATTCTTTTTCATTCATTTGTTTCTTTGCTACTTGGTTATTATCTAATTTCCCTGCTTGAATGTAAGCTCCTTGGGAGCAGAGGTCATGTCCTGGGGGTACCCTATTGGTTGCTGATTTTACTCCAGTGCTACTGACTTGTGAGGAGTATGGCAGTGCTCTTAATGGTCTTCTAGGTACTAGTTAGAAACACATACTCTCTGCTCTTTACTACTTACCTAAAACTTGGTTGAGAGGAAAAATATATTTTTGGAGGTCTCTGAATTGTTTGTAACTTTATCCATTCTTCTAGATATTCTTTGTTTTATTCAGAATTTTTAACCAGGTATCATCAAGCTGGGTATCTGGCATCATTTTGCTCCTGGTACAACTGCAGAATTACTTTTATTGAACTGTGTATACATTATGCCGTAGCCCACACTGAGGAATGTTGTAAGACATAGAGTTGTAAAACTTACCATTATTATTTTGGAAGTGGTATAATTGAGGATTTGACTTATGCCTTCAGTATCAGTTGACAAAAACAGAAACAACTTTAAGTAGTTAAAATAGAGGAGAGGGAATTTAAAGCAGGAGAGTGGTTATGTGGGTGATGGAAGCACTGAGCAACCAAATGAGAGAAGAGGAAAATGAGAAAATAGTGACAGACTAGCTACCATTGCTAAGCTGGAGGGACAAAGCGAGTAGGTGACATTCCTGAATTCAGGGGGTCAGGATTCCTGGAAGGAGGAAGTGCCACCTGAGCAGTGAGAGCCAGAGACACAGCACCTTCCAGAGGTTCATGTTAGAGAGGTTAGGGAAGAAATACCCTGGCTGCTCCCTTTCTGTCCCCCTCCAATCTCCAGTTAATAATTTCCATTGGCTGAAGCCAGATGGAAGTCAGCTGGTAGGGGACCCTGGGGGGAAGTGGCTTTCATATCAGCCCCTGCAGCATCAAGCAAAGGAGTAGAGAAGTGAGGAATAGAACTGAAGGCAAACTGGCCCAGGGCTGGTATACTACTCCATGAGGAAGTATAAGTGCAAATTGTACTAAGTCCACAGGATAGGAAATAGGCATGGCCCTTCATGGCAATTGAGTTGTTCATTTATAATGGGCACTAAAATATGACACCAATCATGATTCTCTCCTTGTGTTGGTTTCTAAAGAATGTAAAGTCAATTTTATGGCTCTCTTTTGGCAATGTGCACAGGGATCTTCTGGAATATATTTTGAGTTGTACTTTACTCCCAGATTTATTTTTTAAATGTTATTAGTCACTTGACTAGGTGCTACGGCTACAGCTGTGGGTTAGTAACACATGTAGTCCTTGGTGGCAACGACTCTGAGAAAGTGGCTACTGTGATTCTTGGTGCCATTCATCCTGACCAATTTGTCCATTGCTCTTATAGTTAAGGCTGTTGAAGGGACAACGTCAGCCATTGTGACCTACTAACTGAGTTTGTCTTAAAATTCTGGATTTCTGACTCTAAAACTTATGCTCCTTCAACTATGCTGACATCTTAATACTCCTTTCAAAATTGTTTTTTCAATCCTTAGTTTATGTGTTACTTCATCTGAGAAAGTTATTGCCTTACCTCTATCATAGCATTTAGAACACTGTAATAGGGTATTCAGCTTGCTCCTTCTCTTTCTCTTAGATACTTTGAGGATAGGTGCACTGTTATTTATATCTTTATTTTCACCACCTTCCATAGTGTTTGACACATACAACATGATCAGTAGACACTTTGAATGAATGAATGAATAAGGGAATGAATGAGTAAATAAAAGGAGTACCTTGGTTAGGTCAATCCATTTTCCTTATTGATGAGGTAAATAGGATATTTAATACTTTTACAGTTGGCATTTAGGTAAAGATAGATATTACCAAAATTCAAAGTGACCCAAACCATTTGAAGAAGTGTAATGTCACGCAAAAAACTGAATTCAATTAAGACTAGTTATGGGCTGTAAACTTTGCAAAGCAACCAAGTCAAGAAACAGAAGATGGAAATTGCAAGTAAAACACAAGTGTGTCTATCTGTAAGTCGTAATGATATGCAAAATAAATGAGTCCATGGTGCAATGTCCTATGATCAGGCATTAGGAACTTATATTTCCTTAACCAATTTTCTAAATCTGGCACATACCTCTTCTTTGGTGAAATTGTACACTGCTTTGAATAATGACCATCTAGATGAGTAATAAGACTCTTCATGAGAGTTAAATATACAGATAATAAATAGACTAAATCCACTCAGTGCATAAAAATTCCAAAGGACCGGGTCCCAGCAGCTCGGGCGGCGGGAGGAGCGGCAGCGGCCAGGCAGCCCAGGTTCGCGAAGGCTCTCGGCGCGCCGCGGCCCGCAGGCACCCGGCACGCGCCCGCCCTGCCGCGACGATGCCCAAGAGGAAGGTCAGCTCCGCCGAGGGGGCGGCGAAGGAGGAGCCCAAGAGGAGATCGGCGAGGTTGTCCGCTAAACCGGTTCCTGCAAAAGTGGAAACGAAGCCAAAAAAGGCGACAGGAAAGGATAAATCTTCCGACAAAAAAGTGCAAACAAAAGGGAAAAGGGGAGCAAAGGGAAAGCAGGCTGAAGTGGCTAACTAAGAGACTAAAGAAGACTTACCTGCAGAAAATGGAGAAACTAAAAATGAGGAGAGCCCAGCTTCTGATGAAGCAGGAGAGAAAGAAGCCAAGTCTGATTAATATCACACACCTGGTCCTATCAGTGGTCCCTGTTTCCCTTCTTGTACAATCCAGAGGAATATTTTTATCAACTATTTTGTAAATGCAAGTTTTTTAGTAGCTCTAGAAACATTTTTAAAAAGGAAGGAATCCCACCTCATCCCATTTTTTAAGTGTAAATGCTTTTTTTTAAGAGGTGAAATCATTTGCTGGTTGTTTATTTTTTGGTACAACCAGAAAATAGTGGGATATTGAATATGGGAGGCTTTGATTGTCTTGGGTGTCAGCTTAACATTCCACAGATGGAGGGTAGCTTTTATATCCTATAATACAAAGCATACTACATGGCAGTTTGGAGTCAGTTGCGCATTTAATGTCTTAAACACTTTAAATTACTTCTCTTCCCACGTTGTTTTTGGTAGAATTGTTTCCTAAAGCAAACCACTCACCCCTTGATCTTGGCTCTCCTGGGCAGAGTTTTGTGCACTCTGTAACATCTTTGGTCATGGTAGTCCAGTTCTTCTAGTAACTGTTAATGTGCTGTGAACGATTGACAATTTGAGTATGTAGTGTATGTGATATTAAATTGTGAATTAGTGGGACTTACGATGTAACAGCATATCAATATTTGAAGATATTGGTACTTGATATCCTGTGAAGTAAAATTTGCCCCCAAATTTTAAGCTGGAAAGTCACTGGAATAACTGTTCAGAAAAGAATCACAACTACATGATTTTTTAGGTTTTTGGTACGTATGTTGAGAATTGTGTACAAATTGAAATGTCTGTGTACTGATCCTCAAAACAACAAATAAAATCTCAATTATGAAAGAAAAAAAAAATTCCAAAGGACCAGCTGTATTTTTAGGTGCACAGAAGTGTCATAATAGGTAGAATTTACTGTGTGCTTTACTAGACTCCTGGGAGAAATCAGGAGCCTGATTCAGCTCCTGGGGCTACTTGTAAAACTGGAAACATTTGCATCTTATGAAACACTCAGGATTTTCCTGACCTCACAAAAAATAGGCTGGAAACTTAGTTGCTGAGAAAACTTGATCTCATGATTGAACCATAACTAGATATTTACAAATTTGTGAAAAGTTGACTGTAGTAACACTGGTAAGTGAAATTTCAATCTAGTGTTAAAAGAGCACAGCCTTGTTCACTGGCTTTTTAAGCAATGCAGGACATATGAACATAGGTGAGGCAGTGCTAAGGTCTATATTATTCTCTCTGAATAGAATTGTGTAGACAAAGTATTACACTCTTAAAAATGCTGTAAGTTTTCCATGGTGACATTTCTGGATTGAGGGGGCAGAGAAATACTACTTTGGACTTTGGTGATTTAAAGACTGGCGGAGACTAGTGACAGTGATGTTGCTCTGTGAAATGCTAGCTGGGCCAGAGAGCTTGACTTCAAGGTAAAGATGGGCTATGCCTGGTAAAGAGCTTTAAGGTATTTATACTATGGGTACATTTACTTTGTGGAATGTTCCATTGGTATACTGTTTTTGTTTGTATGTCTGAGATCTCAGGACTGTTTTATCATTTAGCTCATTTGTCAATTTATTCATTCCTTCTCATTCTTCCAATAGTCAATTATTAAGTTCTTTTAATTTTTCAGTACTGAAAATAAAATGACAGGATGCTGTAAGTGTTCATGGTGTGGTAAAGGAGGAAGACACCTAAAATAATACGTTGAAATTGCTAAAACAGTGCATAAAACTGCTTTGAGAGGAAAAAGGAGGAAATGATTAGTAGGGAATTTTAGAAGTAAAGGGAGACTTTGTTAGAAATGATTCTATTTGAGTACAGTCTTACATGATGAGTAGAATTCCTCCAGTTATTTAAAGAAAGCCTTGTAGGCGAGAAGAAATTATTACCGTGTGGTTTAGAAAAATAGTATTTCAGAGTTCAGATCCTTGGTAATTGGCGTTGAGAGCACTGAGTCACGTAGGCTGATTTTCATGTAAAGCACCTCTAACCCCATTGCAACCATCTCCCCAACCATGTGAAGAAGATCCTCTACGAAGCATGATCTTATATCACTTGCAATTCCTTCAATGGTATGGAAGTCTCTTATACTCTATCTTGTGTGACAATTAGGTCTGTACTGGTATTACACTAAATTTTAAGTCTCTGCATTACCTTTTCCCCAACTGTGTCTTGCACAGATGGTGCCTGATACATGGTGGTTTCCTGAGTACGACAGTCTGGCTGTAACTTCATAGGAAGTGCAGAGGATCGGAGTTGGGATACAAAGATCAATGGAATGTTTTTGTGTCCCTGTCAATGGTTACTTTGGTCTAAAAGGAGAAAAATTATCCCAATACATACTACTACTACTACTACTACTACTACTTAGTATGTTATGCAGTCTTATACTTGTCAAAGCACATGGATTAATATAGCAATCATTCTATAGCAAGATTTTCTAAACTTAAATTTGTAAACATTTGTTGATTTCAACTGTTGAACTAACTGGGCAAATTATACTTTCTTAGAAATGCAGAGCTTATATTGGCATCCAAAGATCTATGCAGTTTTAATACCTCTTTACTTACATTTTTATTTAAAAGAGACAAAATTAGTTCCAATGATATCAGTTCTTGCATTGAATTATTTAGTAAGTAAGTAGATTTAACCCATTTGAGTTTTACAGCATTGTATTGGAAAAGGAGGAAAACATAGATGTATATATTTTAGTTTCTAGATTCTTTTTTCTAGAAGAGAGAATAGTCTTTTTTTTTTTTTTGGTACCTGTGTCTTATGTAGGAGAATTTCATAAATTATTTTATTAATTCTAGTGGTTTATGGGAACATCTTAGATTATCTAGGTTTAAAATCATGTTAGCAAAAAAAGTTTTGTATTATTTAATTTTCTTTTCTTATTGCTCAAAACTCCAATGTTAAATAATAATGTTGATATCACTATAAGCTTCCTGATTTTAATTAAAATAATTTTAAAGTTTTGTTTTTAAAGTGATATTTTCTGTTGATTATGGTAAATAATATTTATCATATTTAAGTTATTTTTGCTTATTCATATTTTACAAAGTTCATGTGATGACTGCATCTGTTAACATGAGTATTAATATCAATATTTTCCTGGGTGGTTAATTTTTTTTTGTTTAACTTTTCCTCCTCTTTTATCTGTTATGCTGGAAATTTATAAGGTTCTTTGTTTTGTGTTTTTTTGGTAACATTTGGAGTTCAGTAATTTAGCAAGAATATACCTAATGTTATGATTTTTCTCATTATTTATGCCTCCATTGCTGATCATTTTAATCTAGAGACTTCATTATTTTTGAGCAAGTGAGATTTTCTTTGTTTAGTTATTGCCTCCTATATGCATGCTTCCATTGATTTGCAAATCATATGCTTCCATAGCAGGAGGGTAGCTGAATATAGTGGAATAGACTGTTACAAAGCAGTACAATAAATAAACTACAATGGTTTGGTGATTAATTTTATGTGTCAGTTTGTCTGGGTGAAAGGATGCCCAGATAGCTGGTAAAACATTATTTCTGAATTTTCTGAGGGTGTTTCTGGAAGAGATTATTATTTGAATTGGTAGACTGAGGAAAGAAGATTGCCTTTATCCATGTAGGTGGGCATCATCCAACCCAGTGAGGGCCTGAATAGAACAAAAACATTGGAAGAAGGATGAATTTCATCTCTCTGCTTGACAGGGATATCAATCCTTTCTTGCCTTCAGACATCAATGCTTCTGGTTCTTGGACCTTCAGAATTGGACAGGGACTTACACCATCAGTTCCCCTGGGTCTCAGACTTCCCTTCTGTACTTGAATTCCACCACTGGCTTTCCTCATTCTCCAGCTTGTAGATGACAGATGGTCAGACTCCATGAGCCAATTACATGAGTCAATTCCTATAATAAATCTTCTCTTAAATATATCTTTCTATATTTTATTGGATCTGTCCTCTGGAGAACCCTGACTTAATACAAATGGTATACAATGGTATGAATGAATTCTAACAATATAAACCTGAGCAAATTAAACATAATACAGTTGAAATGAAAGTAAGTTTTTATTAATGATAAAGATGAGGTAAAACTATATGAAAATAAAAGAAAGGGAATGGCAAACACAAGCCTCAGAAGGAGCTTGGGAGAGGGGAGAGAGGGAATAGAATGAGGGAAGACCCATAAATAGATATAAATGATTGGTGAATCCTACTTTCTGCATTGTGTATGGTGGACTCTTAGTTGCTTATTATACTACTCAAAAAGGATGAATTCACAAATACAAAGGGCCATGTATGGACCAGTTATGAAAATGTTACATGCCACGGTCTATGAGTGATCACATTCTGTATACCATGGTGTGGAACAAAGAGTGCTATTTGTTTTTCTAGACTGTTATTTTTCTAGGGACCAGTTCTTTCTTCTCTGTTTTGAGCCCTTCTTAGGAGTAAGCTATTACTTTTCTCCTTTGTTCAGGACTCAAGGCTAGCTGCTGGCATAACATATATTGGGGTGATCCCTAGAGTGGTGAATGGTGCATTTGCTCTGCTCCTTTGGGTCTTTGATTTAGCAACAGGAAGATTTAGAGTTCCTGTTGAGGTCCCAGAAGGAAAACATCTCTGCTCACCAGTCTCCTTGTAGAGCCCTAGACTTAGTTGTGTAGAGAACCTTGTAGCTCTTCTTCCAAGCTCTGAAGGCCAGCCAGACTAGAAACATCAATGAAACATATGGCACTGTTCCCCAACTCTGAGGATCTGTTTCAGCCTAATCTAAACCATCAGTCTTTTCATCCCCAGGCCCCAGGCTCTATCTGCCTGACCAGATATAAGTCATGTCCCAAGGATCTTCATCAGGACCAAAGGAGACTTGAAGGCTCAGCTGCCTCCTGTAATTAATTCCTCCCTTTTGGCCACAGCAGCCTCTTGGCTTATAGAAGGTAGACGTGTTGGACTTGAGAATGAAGGGGAGCCAGGAGATTTAAAAATTGCTATTTACCCAGAAATGTCTAACCTCTGAAATAATTTCTTTAGCTTGGCTACTGTTTTTATTTTCATAGGATTACCAGCTCAGAATTTCAGAAATTTTCTACTTTACCTCTCTATCTATCCATTCACTCATTCATTAATCATTTGTATTCTCCTTCATTTGATAGACTTGAGTATTTTTCAATTTAGACTTTGCAAAATAAAGGAAAGAAAAATCTCCAAGAATAGCAAGTAAAGTTTTAACATTTATAGCTGGCAGAGCAAGTTTCAGAATAATCTAACTTTGTGAATGATTACAAAGGGTGTTAATTAAGTAGCAGATATTTTATCACCTATGTCTGTTTGAAAAAAAGTGTAGCACAGATGTAGAAAGCTTAAGTACATCTATAGTTTGTATAACAAAACTCTATATTCATTGGATTCCATCTGCCACACTAACCTCAAACCACACTTAGTGGCAGCCAATTAACACCTTGATTGAGCTATAGACCACCTGCAGCTTCAGCAATGTAATGAATTCTCACTCTCACATAAAAACTCATTGTAATGTCTAGATTAAAGCAGCATAGTGAAAAGGGGAAAAATTTCACACTTCAGTTTTGGCATGTAACAGGTGCACGCACACACACACAGAGGCATGCACAGTAGTTGTCTCATCTCTGCTTCTCTCTTCATTTCTTCATTCTCTCAGTCATAGGATATTTGGTCAAAGGCCTTGCAGGCTCATAAACACACAAACTGCAATCAGAAAAGAAATTATATCCTATTCCCTCAACTCAAATTTAAAAAATCTCAGGCGAGTACTCAGATTTGCCTAGCTCAGGTCAGATGCTGTTCTGAACAGGACTGAGTACCCTAGTTGATCCAGTTGAGGTTAGTTGCCTAATCCTGTGGCCACAAGAACAAGAGTCCATCATAACCACATGAGAGGAACAGATGAATAAAGTATTTTGGGGGTTGGAAAGAAAATAACCTAAATGAAAATGTAGGACAATTGATGCATGTATGTGTTGTTAGATATACAATATAAATTCCTTATTGTCACGTTTTAAAATAAAATCTGCATTGCTCACTTATAAATTGTAAAGTAAATTTTCCTTTCATACTAGGAACAAAATCACAGACAACTAAGGTACCAGTTAAATTATTTTTAAGCAGAAAAATGATGTTTTGAACAGTGAGTTTCATGACACCTTACCTAATAGCAACTTGCAGAATTGATCAGAGAAGAGTGAGCTAGAAAAATAAGACACTATCACTATTGTGGTTATCCGGATGCAATGTTATAAAGGGAGTAGAGTTAGAGGATGAGGATAGTTTTGTGTTTCTACAGGAAGTTTCACAATGAGGGGGTAGAGACTAGTCTATTCATTCTGCCTCATTGGTTGCAATAGTTATGAATGGATTTTTTTTTCTCAACTCATCATGAAAAATCATGCAGAATTCTGGAAGATGAGAAAAATAAAAGCAGCAAAATAAACTAGGGTAAAATAGATTTGATTTTGCACAGCTCATTTTATTAAGAAGATCATTGCAGAGTTTGTTATTCATCCAATTATTCAGGACTCAACATCAGAGAACATTCTTAATAAAAGGGCCCAAACACTGTCATGACGTTAAGTATGATCATTCCATACCGATCCATCTGTAAAAAGGAAGAAAAGGAAGTTCCTGACTTTTATTATATTCTATTCTCAAGGAGAAGAAAGGCAGTTTTTAATTTATTTCAAGTCTAATAAAAATTAGCTTAAAAATCTTTTACTTACCATGAAATTGTGTTTGGATAAATGTAAAAGACCAATAAATATTCCCTGAAAGGTAATGGAATAAAGAATTTGTAACAGAGGTTTGACTGTGCAATTTGTGGAGCTGATTAATCTCTATTAGTTGGGAAGGGAAGATGGATGTAAACTGAGGGAGAGCAAAGACAAGATGGAACCCATGGGCAGGTGTTGGAACCCATAAGAATGGACTGAACATGTGTTCGTTCTCATTGCCCCCAGCCTTGATGTTATAGATGTCCTGCAAGAGAAGCTGGCACCGTTTGTCTCAGAGCTAAACACACACCTGGCTCAGAAATTGGAGGAGAATCCTAGGGAAGGTGGATCAGTTTTGTGCTTGGGGGCTATTCATGCCAAAGAGATGAGCAGACAGATCGATGATAATGTGTATGAGCTACAAAAGCACCTGGGGCCCTGCCCTGACATACTGAGGGTAACAATTCATATGTCTACTGCTTTACTTCTGTCCTCAAAATCTTATGGGAAAAAATACCTCTTGCAGTCTGTCTTAACTGGAAATATACAGAGAAGGGAATTCTGGGAAACATAGTTCAACCTGGCCCAGTTGACACATTATAAAGTCACTACAGTTTACTGTTTTCAACCTGAAAGCTTAGGTTGAAAACAGTAAACTGTTTTTAGCCATATTTAATCTATAGGTAAACAAAGTCATGCTTTTGTTTAATACGAAAATATAACAATTATCTTGCCTTATAAACAAATATACACTCATTTTTTTCTCACAAGCAGCATGCAAAGTTCCATTTTTAAAAAGTGTCTTTTCTTCTTTTTGCTGATTCACACTCCCCCCTTTGATATCCTATAACTTAAATAGTGAGACATATTTTGTTAACTATTAACACATTGTATGTTACATGATAGGTGAGTGGGAAGCGGATAAAACAGTATTTGTCATATTTGCTTTAAATACATATATATGTATTTAAGCATGCATGCACATACATGACATTCATTTGTATCAAAATAAGGAAAGAAAACTCAACAATTATAGCCTTAATTTCTGCAGTTTGTCATGTGATTGCTCTTGAGAGAATTTAGGAGTTCGGTGTCCCAATTTTATCTAAGTTTGCCAATATGTTCTCATCCTAATTTTCAGGGTCCCATTCCTTTCCAAGTGCCCTAATTTTATCAAAAATGATCATGTGAGTTTGGGAAATCAATTTTCATTGTAATTCAGCCATTGTGATTAGGTTTTGGGTTTGGTTTCAGATCTATCAGACCTGAGGTTACAGGTGATAAGGACTTCTTTTAGGGTAGGCTTGAAAGTTATTAGGCCCCTTATGTGGACTTCAGCTAGGAATGTAAAGCCCTGAAATCATTTCCTTTGATATTTACCAAGTACTGTATCAATTAGATCAGAATCGCTCAAAAGTTGCATGTGCCTGCACATTTGTTACAATTTGTTACAAGGATTTGACCATATGCATTATGGAAGCTGGTTACAACAGCCTGTGTAAGCCTATTGATTTTGCATCTGATGCTGGAGCTTGAAGTGTGTAGGGCAGGCAGTTAGGAAAGAAAAAGAAGAAGGGTATAAAGTGAGAGAGACCAAAGGCAAGCTGAAACCCACACGTGTGAGCTGGAGCCCATGAGGACAGTCTGGAGCATGTGTCAGTTCTCACTCTCCCCAACCCACAGGAGAAACTGGTACTTCCTTCTTGAAGGTAAGCAGAAACGTGTCCCAAGGATTTGAGATGCTGAAGGAAGATCCAGGGGATGGTGGAGAAGTCATAGGCCCAGCTGCTGCCCCATGCCAATCAGTGGAGTCAGCAGATGAATGACAACAGGTATGAGCTACAGAAGCACCTCTTGAGTCTGCCGCAGCCTCCTTCTGAGCATAAGAAATATGGCTGCTGCTTCACCTGTTTGCTCCGAATCACAAGTCAAAATTGTCTCTTGTGGCCCACCCTAATCTGAAACAGAGAGGGAAGGAAATTCCAGAAAATGTAATGTAATTTAAGCAAGTCCACACATTACTAAGCCACCACAAGGTATCTTTAGGCTGTCTCTATATTGTTTGTGTACTGTGTATATAAAATTAATTAATATTTCTACGTTTGGTTTAGAAAATTAATTTTTATCAAGATTAATTTCTTATCAGGTCAAACATGTAGAAATACAAGTAAGTTTTGGGACGAATGCTTGTCATTGGCTGTTTGAAATATTAAACCTATGACTTTAATCACATTTCATCATTGCTCTAAGCTCTTCAGTTGGCATTTGAGTTTCCTTCCTCTTCCCTATTTTATCACACCCTCCCTCTATACACAGATAGTAATTACTTTTGAAGATATAATTCAATTTAGATAATTTGTGGTAATATTTAAATTTTTCATTCTACTTTACACAGACCAATCCTTTTTTATGATTTTAAGCCTTAAGCATAGCCTTGGTGTTTTATGAATTGCTGTTTATTGAGCAAAACATACCTTTAAGAAGAAAATGTACATAGTGGCAAATTCTAAGATTTATCCATCTGTCAAAGTTACACAAAAAAAAAAAGTACAGTAACTTTGTACTCCAAAATAGACCCAATTTCTCAAATTGGCAACCAGTGAATTGTTTTTCTTTCTTTGGAGAAAATAAAAGATAACCCCTTCTAATTTCTGTCATATAAAGTGTATTCTCTATGTTTTCCATTAATTTCCTTGATATATTCTATAAATAAAATATACAGTTCTAATGTAGTTACCACTTCTTTTCCATGCAATAATTAAATGTGTACTTGATATTAAAATATACTAAAGTCTTACTTAAATGAATCTTACATTTTTATAATATTCATTTTAATAGACCTCCTTGATAATTTGAAACGGGATGTGAGAAAAATGAAATTTCTCATTTTGTAAATATAGAAATTAGTATACTTCACAGTAGATAATGGAAGTTTTTTTTCATTTTTTAATTTAAGTACAGTTGATGTACATTATTACCTAAGTTACAGGTGTACAACATGTTGATTCACAATTTTTAAAGGTTATATTTCATTTATTGTTACTATAAAGTACTGGCTATATTCCCTGTGTTGTATGATATATTCTTGTAGCTTATTTATTTTGTATGTAATAGTTCTTACTTTTTTAATCCCCTACCGCCATCTTGCCCCTCCCCCTTCCCTCTCCCCACTTACCACTAGTTTGTTCTCTATCTGTGAGTCTGTTTCTTTTTTTGTTATAGATACTAGTTTGTTTACGTTTTTAGATTCCACATATAAGTGATAATGTACATTATTTGTCTGTTGCTGTCTGACTTATTTTGCTTAGCACAAGTCCATCCACGTTATTGCAAATGGCAAATTTTCATTCTTTTTTTATGGCTGAGTAGTATTTCATGTATATAGATAGATATCTATATCTATATCATCTATCTATCTATATCTATATATTTAGATATATATCTTCTATATCCGTTTTTCTGTTAATGTACACTTAGGTTGTTTCCATGTCTTGGCAATTGTAAATAATGCTGCTGTGAACACTAGGATGCATGTATCTTTTTGAATTAGTGTTTTTGTTTTTTTTGGATATATACTTAAGAACGGAATTGCTGGGTCATATGGTAGTTCTATTTTTAGTTTTTTGAGAAACCTCTATACTGTTTTACACAGGGGCTGCACCAATTTACATTCCTACCAAAAGTGTACAAGGAGGGTTTCCTTTTCTCCACGTCCTTGCCAACATTTGTTATTTGTGTTCCTTTTGGTGATAACTGATAATGGCAGATTTGTAGTTAAATTAGAAAGTCTGCTTCATATTCTATGCATATCTGTGATAATCAATATTAAGTCAACAACTTGAGTAATATAAACCTCCAAAATTGATTTAATCCATATATTCACTTATTCAGATATCACTAGCCTGAATCTTAAATTATGCAGAACCTAACAAAAACTCAGTATGTCAATATAAAGGACTCTGAATGTCTAAATAACATATTTCAAAACCCACTGAATAATAAAACCCATTGAATCATTCTCAAGAGAATCACTCAAATAACCTGCAAATCTAATGGACACTTACATGTCTGTTTTTCTAATGTGAGCAAATTAGAAGTTACAATGTAAAGACAGAGGAGGCTTTAAAAACAAATCTTCTTATAAGTGGCACCACTATATTTATTATATTATATTTGATGAAGGGCAAAAAAAAAGAGTAACAAAATCATTGAAAATAAGAACTTTAACAGTTATGGGTAATTTAGTTTAAACAGAAAATAAACAAGGACGCAGGGAATGAAAGTGAGGAGCATAGTAGACTAAAATATTTAATGGTCATAGTGTCATTACAAAACATAGAGTCATTACAAAACACACAATGAACATGAAATTCTGATTTAAAAAACCTTGAATGACAGATGAATGGATAAATAAGACAGATAATACATATACAATGAAATATTACTCAGCCATTAAAAAGAATGAAATAATGCCATTTACAGCAACATGGATGGACCTGGAGATTATCATCCTACGTGAAGTAAGTCAGACAGAGAAAGGCAAATATCATATGATATTGCTTATATATGGAATGTAAAAAAAAAATGATACAAATGAACTTACTTACAAAGCAGAAATAGACCCACAGACATGGAAAGCAAACTTATGGTTACCAGGAGGGAAGGGGCAGGGGGAGGGATAGATTAGGAGTTTGGGATTGACATGTACAAACTGTTTTATAATAATTTTAATATGCTAAATAGGTGAAAAGCTACATAAATTTACCATAGAACTAGAGCTTTAAAACATCAAATGGAAATACTATAACTAAAAATAATAATAACTGAAATTAAAAATTCAATAGATTAGTTTGAGAGAAAATTGGATGAAGCAAAAGGAAAGCTAAATGAACTGGGACAGAGGTCAACAGAAAAAATTCAGACTAAAGCACAATGATTAAAAATGATAGATAGTACCCCTTTCTAAATAAGAGAATATAAGACATCTAGGGCATATGTGGAAGGTCTAACATATGTGCAATTGGAGCTCCCAAGAAGAGAAGAAATAAAAAATGAGGCAGAAACAGGACTTGAAGATTCCAACACCAGAGAGTCCAAAACTGGCAAAATACATTTAACATAACAATATATAATAAAGACAGTAATGTTATATAACATCATACAATAAAGGTTATATGTAGCATACAGTATGAATGTAATATATAATGTACATTACATGTTATATGTGTGTATATATGTATATATATGTACACACATATCTATATCTATTGCTGTCACACACAAATATATATATATATATGTACGTATATGTATGTATTCCTGTCAGCATAATGCAGACACATGTTCCTGATGTCATCTATAACTATATAAAATGTATTGTTGTTGAAAGGATGAGATAAGATCTGAGTTCATAATCCAGATCCATGATTTCCCAGATGTATTATTTTACTTCATTTATTTATATTCTCTAGTCCTAAACATTTTAGTATTTTAAGGAATACCTTGTCTAATGTAATACAATGTAATGTAATATAATATATAATGATCCCAAAGTTTGGTTGATACACAGAAAATAATAAATATAATAATGAGCACAGAAATAATACTATTGCTTGAAACTGTTCAGGTTGGATATCAGAGGCAAGAAGAAAAATAAAATGGTTTATCTTGAAACCTTGGTCTCTAGCTCTAGAATATATATACCTAAAACCAAAACAAACATTAGCTGCTCAGACTGCAATATCTGCATTCATAGTACTCCACAATTGTACCTAGTAATGCTGGGTGCAAACTAGCTTCACGTGTGTGTAACTCAGTGCTATGCTGGCGTGGTATGGGATGCTGTTGGGATTTAGGACAGCGGCTACACTTTCAGGGTCAGTAACTTAAAGTGGGGCTTTGGGATGATGGTAACATTCTGTTTCCTTGATCCAGACCTGGGGCTGGCACATCAGTCTTTTCAATTTTGGAATGAGTCTTACCTCAAAATCAATTTCTTATTGACTCCCCTTTGTTGACTAAATCCCATCAGCCGCTTCAGGAAAGTATACATTAAATTAACATTTAAGTGCACCTAATATTTACAAATGTGAAATAAGTGGAAAGAACTTTGATCTGAGCCAAGTTCCAATTTCACAAATGAAAAAGAAATTGATTTAGTTAATGTTAGTTTTATGTTAATAAATACAAAAACCACTAGTTTGAGGCTCTTCTGGAATCTCCTGGGCATCTCTGTAAACTATTTCTGGTAGTTTTTGAAATGAAATGTGGTTATGAGGCAGTATTTTGGTCTGTGTAATCCTTTATTTCTATTTGCTAGTCATCTTCATTCCAGATAAAATATCTTGGATGATTGTAAACTTTCTTTTCCATCCTAATATGCTACCGTAGACTAAAGTGAATATATTTAGGAAAATACCCTTCTTTTAAAAGCATGTCCTGCTATTATTTTATGAAAATATTAATCGTTTTGGTCTATGCCATTTTTATTATGACTAGAATCACTTATTGGACAGATTTGCACAGTACTGTACCCCTATGATTGTGGGTCAGGCTTTGCAGTGTGTTTGTGTTCACCCGTGTTCATATATGACATTTTGATTTTGTTTGCCCAGAGGGCAAAGAAAGATCTGTGGCTTTACTCACTAACAGGAGAGCCTATGTGAATTACCCACAGGAGCTGGTTTGGTTACAGTTCATTTACAACTAAGTAATACATTCTTTTTTTAACAATATAAATGTTCTATGATTTGAAGAATCTCAATACATTATATGATTCAAAATTGACAGTTTAATTTCAGGAATTTGTATATTTTTTTTTTAACATCTTTATTGGGGTATAATTGCTTTACAATGGTTGTTAGTTTCTGCTTTATAACAAAGTGAATCAGTCATACATAAACATATGTTCCCATATGTCTTCCCTGTTGCGTCTCCCTCCCTCCCACCCTCCCTATCCCACCCCTCCAGGCTGTCACAAAGCACCGAGCCAATATCCCTGTGCCATGTGGCTGCTTCCCACTAGCTATCTACCTTACTACGTTTGTTAGTGTGTATATGCCCATGACTCTTAGGAATTTGTATTTTAAATGTTATGTGTTAGACTCTATGACATAAATCACAGCAAGATCCTTTTTGACCCACCTCCTAGAGAAATGGAAATAAAACCAAAAATAAACAAATGGGACCTAATGAAACTTCAAAGCTTTTACACAGCAAAGGAAACCATAAACAAGACCAAAAGACAACCCTCAGAATGGGAGAAAATATTTGCAAATGAAGCAACTGACAAAGGATTAATCTCCAAAATTTACAAGCAGCTCATGCAGCTCAATATTAAAAATATAAACAACCCAATCCAAAAATGGGCAGAAGACCTAAATAGACATTTCTCCAAAGAAGATATACAGATTGCCAACAAACACGTGAAAGAATGCTCAACATCATTAATCATTAGAGAAATGCAAATCAAAACTACAATGAGATATCATCTCACACCAGTCAGAATGGCAATCATCAAAAAATCTACAAACAATACAATGCAATAAATGCTGAAGAGTGTGTGGAGAAAAGGGAACCCTCTTGCACTGTTGGTGGGAATGTAAATTGATACAGCCACTATGGAGAACAGTATGGAGGTTCTTTAAAAAACTAAAAATAGAACTACCATATGAACCAGCAATCCCACTACTGGGCATATACCCTGAGAAAATCATAATTCAAAAAGAGTCATGTACCAAAATGTTCTTTGCAGCTCTATTTACTATAGCCAGAACATGGAAGCAACCTAAGTGTCCATCAACAGATGAATGGATAAAGAAGATGTGGCACATATATACAATGGAATATTACTCCGCCATAAAAAGAAACGAAATTGAGTTATTTGTAGTGAGGTGGATGGACCTAGAGACTGTCATACAGAGTGAAGTAAGTCAGAGAGAGAAAAACAAATACCGTACGCTAACACATATATATGGAATCTAAAAAACAACCAAAAAAAAAAATAGTCATGAAGAACCTAGGAGCAAGACGGGAATAAAGACGCAGACTTACTAGAGAATGGACTTGAGGATACGGGGAGGGAGAAGGGTAAGCTGGGACAAAGTGAGAGAGTGGCATGGACATATATACACTACCAAATGTAAAACAGATAGCTAGTGGGAAGCAGCCGAATAGCACAGGGAGATCAGCTCAGTGCTTTGTGAACACCTAGAGGGGTGGGATAGGGAGGGTGGGAGGGAGCGAGATGCAAGAGGGAAGAGATATGGGGATATATGTATATGTATAACTGACTCACTTTGTTATAAAGCAGAAACTAACACACATTGTAAAGCAATTATACTCCAATAAAGATGTTAAAAAAAATGTTATGTGTTAGAAAGAAGTTTGAATAGTCCTTGGAAAATCTCTGAATTCTCAAAAAGTGTTCCATATAAAACAGAATAAGTAGCAGATGCTGTTTTAAATTAAATTTAAATAAGACCTTTCCCATACCTGTCTGGACTGTTTCCCACAGATCTTGACATCACTGGAGTGAAAATATTCTCCAACTCCTTCTTCATCATTTCATTGAAATTCCCTAGTACTTGACAGGATAAAATTCTTTCTTTTTGTTTCTTTAAATATTTTGATGACCTACGAAGTTTCTTTTATTTTTACCAAGGCTGAAACAGAGTTTTTTAGGTTTTCCATTTTTATATCATGTTTTCTCCATAGTAATACATTGACTCTATAAAGTGATAAGTACAGATACACTACTGAGTATATTATGTAACTAGTTGTATTTGTAAATATACACAAATATGTATTTTTAAAACAACATTTTAAAATCCTAACAATATTGAGGGTTTTTTTTAAAATTGTGAACTCTAGAATCATAGGTCAAAGATTCAAATATCAATTTAGCCTCTTATGAGTGGTAGACTTGATCAAGTTACTTAATTTCCCTCTTACTTAGTTCCCTTGTCTATAAGGCGGAGGATACAGTAATATTCACTTTATAGGGGGTTAAATGAGGTAACATATTTAAAATTTTAACACAGTGTCTGACACATAATAAGTGCTCATTGAAGATTAACTATATTGTTAATTTGCAGTGTTTTACAGTGATATTGCATATTTGACTATGTTATGTGACAGCTTTCAAAAATATATTTTCAGTAAACAGATATCACAATAGTCATGATAAGTTGAAGTAAAATAATAAATGTTGATCTCTTTATTTTTATAATTTTATGCAAGCTTGGTTGCTTTTACCAACTTTCAAAATCCTTTCAGCAGCATGTGCCTATAGAGTTATTACTTTCAGCATCTTGAAATCTCTTCCTCGGAAAAATCTTTACAGAAAGAAAGGCAATGATCATAGAAAATTTGCAATCCCAAATCTCTTAAAACCAAAGTTCCCCTTGCTAATGGTTTCCTATCATGATCTAATCTCTGTAAAGAGAGAAAAGATACAGACTTGTATTCATACTAGCTTCTCTATAAATATTTTAGAAGGAGAAAGAAGCAGAGGAAGGGTTGGTAGAGGTTTCAGTATTCTATTAATAAAGATCAAGAATGAGTCCTTTCACCCAATTTCTCCTATAATTTTTTTAGAAAAGAAAAAATGATAATACCTCGTGAATTAGCTACTCAAAATGCATTCACAATTTTTCCTCCTTTGTCTTTCATTACTTTACGGTGTGAAAAGCTTAAACTATTGATTTCCCAGGGTTTCTTATATCCCAGGGTTACTCCTGCAACACAATTTTGGGCATGAGGAGGGATTTTCTTCCTGTTTAAAAAGGCTTCAATTCATCAGGAGAAACTCTTTTGCCCTTCATCCCTCTCTTGGTGTAAAATCTTACAAGCCTGCTTCCCCAGTCTCAACTTGAGCCCTCTTGTCTCTCCGGACCACAGGGTACTGCTTTCACTTGCTTAAGACACACCCTGTGGGCAGAACATCCTCCTTAGTAATCCCCTCCTTTTAGTATCAGTTTGTTACTTTCTTCCTTATGAAACAGCACCCCGCCTTCTTCCCCAACTCCTCCAGTATAGATCAGGCTCCTTTTTTCATATATTTCTATGTAGTCTTCATCGTACTTTTATGTATGTAATGGAATACCTGGCTACAAGCCACAAGGAGCAGGACCATCAGTCTTGTTTATCCCTGTGCCGTAAAGAGCCAACATCTAATGAGCCAAGCACTATGGGGTAAGCACTGTTCTAACCACTGTACATGTACTAACTTATGCTATGCTCATTGCAACATCCTGTTTTACAGGTAGGCAACTGAGGTAGAGAAAGGTTAGATAGTGGGTGGGTGGCAGAGTCTGAGTCAGATGCAAGTAGTTTTCTCCCGAGCCTCTGTGCTTGACCACTGTGATCCACTCCCTTTCTAGAAATGTGCTGAAGAGTGGAGCTAGGATATTTTATGTGAAAAAGAACACTAACAGCTACTCTGTTGTGTAATTAGAGCAAGTTTTAACTGATGTTTAAAACTTTTTCTGCACTATATTCATGCACTTTTCAATATAACTCGTCTGAATACATACTGATTTTATAATTTTCTTTTGCTACATCTCTTTGTTATGTTTGAAAGCAGTTGTTCTCAAGTATTAAGGTACTTGATGATGAGAAAGGCTACAAAAACCTTTAAAAAGTATATATTCTCCAGGCTGTCTCCCAGGTATTCTGATTCAGCAGTATTCAGGTGAGGGTCCAGTAAGCTTAAAGAAAATTCAACGGACTAACCGATAAAGTGGGTTCACTGATAAACATTTATATAAGAAGTACTGCATTAATGAATATGCTAAATGTAAACATATTTGTATTAATAATAATAATAATAATTCTATAATTATAAAGTTAGGATATTCACATTATAAAATTTTTAAAATATAGAACCCTTTCTTAAAACATCCCAATGGCCAGAGTTATTATCTTTATTTTTAGATTTCTTCTGGATGATACAACTATAAATGGTACCATAAGTACTAAAAACCAAAGTGAACTAATTAAGCCTCCTAGGAATTGATTTTTGATTCACAAAGCAACCTGCTGGGCTTTTTAAATACAGTTCAGCGCAATAAACAATGCCATTTCAAAATGAGACAGATGGATTTTTTTCCTATTCCAATAACAGCATATTACAGTTGGCTTTTTATCCATTACACTTATTTTATTGATGTGCTCTTGATTATATTTAACTATATGAATAAGAAATAAATTAAACAAAACTAATTGTTTCTTGCTATTTATTTATGTGTTTGTGTTTTGCATTCATGCATGTACATAGGCATGTATGCATGCATGTAGGTCTGCATATATGTACTTATATATGTGTGTATGTAATTAGGTGGTCTTAGGTTCATAATGGTGTTTGGTCTCTGGTTGGTGTTTCACCGTGTGTCTATATAATATTAAACACCTATAAACACCTATATGATGGGCATATAGGTTACCTAGTTATGAAAATAAAAATTGGAAAATCTTTGTGGAATGCCTTGATAGACCTTAAATCAAAGTGTTTATAGGTGTTAATAAATATTTCTCTTGGTTCTCAGTGAAATCATAGATTGTTTTCTCACTGAATAGAATTTTTTTCAGATTGGATAAAAACAAAATAAATATATATATTCTAATAATTATTGTGATATATCTTAATTAAGATTTACATTAAATTGGATAATCAAATTGACTAAATATTTGTCTGTCTCTAGCATGAATATAATTCTAGAAATAAATTAATTGGATTTCCCTATGATACCTCAATTTATTCTCAGTTTTAAATAGATTGATTAATATTTAATGTGCCCTAATATGTGAAAATAGGATATTCTAATTTCTTTTGAGTTAAAAACAATGGATTCTGAAAACCTAATGCCTAGTGTAGGCTTAAGGTTCTACTGCCACTTTAACCCAAAAATATTCTTCATAACTCAATTTTGTCTTATGTTTAAAAGGTCATTTTAGAAAGCAATGACATTTTAATGACAGTGTAATTATTTTTCTCTGAAGGCTAATGCTAATTAATTAAAATCTTCAAAATATTGTAGTTTGTGGGAAAATTTGTATTATTTTTGTTCAGTCATCAATGAATAAAATATAGATAATAATTCCTGAATTAATCCACATTGTAATTACCCAAGAGAATTTGGTTTCCGTATGAAGATGTGTACCATCCTTCCTCCTCCTCCTCAAAGATGGTGCTATTGCTATACCAATATAATGGCTATGGTTATCTATTATTCTGGGTTATTTTCCTAGGATTTATAATAAATACATAACGCGTATGTCTTTGCATATATATTATATATAAAATTATTTTCCCTAGAAGCTGTCTCAATCTATAATATGCAATAACAATAAACTTTATTCAAAACCTTCTCAAGGAGAAACATTACTCTAGGTGCTTAGGTTCAATGGTGCTCAAATCAAATTACCTTTTCACTCGTCCACTTTACAGAATTGTGGGGTGGGCAGGAAGATAGACACCAATCATTACAAGATTAAATATAGACCTGAGATGTGAAGTATGAATAGCAGTTAACAAGTTGTAGGAATTGTGAGGGGGAGATTAAGATCTCCCCAGACAAAAGAATTAGCCTACAAAAGACCTGAAAATCATGCGGAGAATGAGCCTTGAGCATTCTAGGAATTGAAAAAAAGACAGTATGGACTTTTTCAAGAAGCCAAATACCAAGTGGGAAAGGGATGAGAGATGAAATTGGAGTGTTTGACAGAGGCCACGCTATGCAGTTTCAAATACTATGTTAAGGATTTTGGTTACTATCTCAAGAGCGGAAAAAAAAAAAAAAAAAAGCTAGTTAGCAGTACAATTAAAATCTATGTACTATCTAATAGGAATATGATGATGGCAGATATGCTTACCCATATAACAAGTTCTAAATAAGGAGGCATCATTTGAAGTTTGAAGACAACACTTAGGGCTACCTAATTAATAATTTATATGTTCTTTTCATGGCACTCAGTCATATTCCTTTTCTTAAGGATCTTTTAGTTTCATTGGATAAGCAATATACAAATAAATGTTATTTAACAATAGTGAACAAATAAGAAATATTAAAAATTAGCATCAAATAAGTGTAACAGATTATGAGTTGTTGAATGCTCTAAAGAGGATTTGGAAATGAAATAATAGAATTGAGTATTCCAAGAAGTTGTACAACCTATACTACAGATGGCTTCAAGATGACAGGATGATTCTGAGAAGGTGGTAGAGTAGAAAGTACCTGGAATCTGTGTCCCTATCTAGACAACAATTACACTGATAGAAACTGTATGATGTAACTATGCGTCTATTGAAGGCTTGCAACTTCCAGGGCAAGGCTTAGAAGATAACTTGCAGTTAATTTTAGCCAATTTTAGATCTTAACATAGTAGCAGCTACCTATCCTCCACTCCCCAGCCCCATGGCAGACAGTTGTGCATAAATTATTTCTATATGGAAAAAAATAAAGAACTTTTATAGTGTGTTCTTAATCCCTCCTGTACACTATGACTATGTTCCTGTAATTTTTTTCAAGTATGGTTGTGAGTTTTTATGCAGTCTCAGTTTAGATGTGTAAGAATGTACAAAAATTTTGTTAATATGATAGCATTCAACAATCCATGCTTTTCAAGTAATTTAAATAGTAAGTGAAATTTAAAGATATAACCAAATAATGTAAATTAAACTGATGCATTTTATATATAAAATTAGCCAATATGTTTAAAAAATGAGATCGGGGCTTTTTTTCATTTTAAACCTCATGCTTAGGTATATTGTGATTGCTAAAAATTTTATGGAAAGCAATTCGATAATGTATCTACCAAGGATCCTAAAAACATCTATCCTATTTGTCCTAATAATTACATTCTGACAGTCTTCCACAAGAAACATTAAAACATTCTGACAATTTATTAGTGAATATACATTGTGAATTATTTGTATTTCTTAAATAATATTTAACAAACCAAGTGTCTAAAAACAGAGTTGGTTAAGAAAATTAGGGTTCATATATTCAATAATATTATTTGATCCCTAAAAGTAGTATGTACAAAGACTTAAATGGTATAAGAAAAGGTTCACGATGTTATGTTAGTGGAAGAAAGTAGGAAATTAAAAACTCTATGGTATGCATAGTGTATCAGTTTTCTATTATCACTGTAACAAGTTTCCTCAAACTTAATAGCTTAAAACAACACATGTTTATTATCTTACATTTATGAAAGTCAGATGCCTAAAATCAATCTCAGTGGGTTGATGAAATCAAGGTGTTGGTAGGGCTGGTTCCCTCTGCAGGCTCTAGAGAAGAATCTGTTTCCTTGCCTTTACAGTTTTTAGAGGCTGTCCTCATTCCTTGACTCATAGCCGTTCATCACAATGCATTTTATCCCTCTGCTTCTGTTGTCAAATCCTCCATCACTGACCCTTCAGCCTCCTTTTTATAGGACCCTTGTGATTACACTGTGGTGGATTATTATCCAGATAATCCAGGATTATCACATCTCAAGATTCTTAATCACATCTGCAAGTTGCTTGTGCCTTGTAAGGTAACGTGTTTACAGGTTCTGGGACTTAGGATGTGGACGTCTTTGGGAGGACATAATTCTGCCCACCACACATAGAGTGACCATATTTATCATTTAAAACAGGATACTGTTGAGTGTAAAAGACGACACTATTAATAATTATTTCAGGATAGCAGAGGTAAACAGGAGCTGTTCTTGAAAAACCTAGATGAGTGGTCATCTAGTATACCACCAGATTGATGAGAAATGACAAACTGTTTGAGTTCATTCAGATTTACATTTTTGAAAGGGGTCTGTTTTTGTTATCTTAGGAAAGTTTGATTTTTTTTCTCCTCTTCTTTATAGTTCTGGGATATTACTGTTATGTATCTAGATGTGGAACTTTTTATTCATTATATTCAAGGATTCTTGGTCTTTAATCTCAAGATAAATTCTTTTCTTAGATACAGGAAACTTTCCTTTTATTATTACTCTGATTTTTTCCCCTCTAATATTTTTTTCTCTTCCATCTTTGTGAAACTCTCTCTCTATGTATTGAACCTTCGGAGTAGGTTCTCCATGTCTTTTACATTCTCTCATGTTTTCTATCTCTATCTTTTTGAAATTTTGAGGTTTATTCCATTTTATCTTCCTATTTACTTTGGCTAACGTGGCTGCCATCTGGATCTGTGTGATTTTGAAACATCTCACATGTTTTGCACAGTATTTCCTCTGCTCTGAGTTCTCTTTCAGTATATCATTCCACATTTCAACTTCCTAAAATTTATAAAAATTTCTGATTCCCTGATGGTACTCTTTTCTATTCTCATTGCTAATAAGTATTAATTAATTTTTAACTTTTCTACTGTAATTTAAAGGGAATTTGAGGAGCTTATTTGACATTTCTATTAACTTTCTAACTTGAAGGTAATCTATGGCTGCATTTTATTTCACTGTATGAAGAAGTTATGATTCAATTTACCATTACACTTATTATAAATTGTTTGAACTTTCTTAGCTGTTATGATGCAAATATATATATATATATATATTTGCCCATCATGGAATACTTCATTACACACACACACACACACACACACACACACACACACACACACACACAAATGCTGAGGCATATCTGTGATTATGCACTTATATTAAATGTCAAGAATACATCAACTTTAAGCCTTTCTTTTCCACAGGAAAGGTTGTACATTTTAAATTTCTATTAACTTGCTATGAAAATGCCTATACAGTTGATTCTCATTAGCCACGGCAGTTAAGTTCTATAAACTTAGGGGAAGTACAGAGTTATGTTCCTGAGGGCCTTCGGTCACAATATTTTCATGAACCAATCAACACATACCTTGTTTTATGTGTTTCTGCTTAAAGATATCTTAATTAATATGTAGGGTTGATTCAGTAACATTGAACTCACCATTGACAGCACTGTAACTCATGCCTGAACAAAGATCATCTAACATATTTTTTTGTAAGGTACATCACAGCCTTTTTGCACTTAGGAACACTAATCAGCACTTTATTACTATGCCTGGGGGCTGAAATCAAACCATTTAAAACAGAGAAATCAACAACAAAAAACAAAACAATGTACAAGTATAGCCCTAAAAAGACCATGAAAAGAACATGTGTTTACAGTATTAGAACTGAAATAAGGGAGAGCATTACCCTGGACTTCAGCTGGGACCATGTAGGTTTGGCAACTCAAAACTTTAGCTGCTTTGAAAATGTCCATGAATAACCATGAAAGCACTGAGAATATTAATTTGGAGGTGACAAAAAACTTTTAGTGAGTAGGCAAATTCACAAATACAGAATCCCTAATAATATAGACTGTGTTTTCTTTCTACATATTCCATGAGACAAATTAATTTGACAAAACAAAAATGAATCCCCAAATACCTAGTTGTTTTTCAGGAAATAGACTACTTTCTGGGAGATCTCAAATTTCCTGTGGCTCTATTCACCAATCATTGAATTTCCGTTTCTTGGTCAATCATATAAAATCTGGAGTTAATACAATACTATTTTGGGATCTCCCATTTGTAATAAAAGTACTGTGTAATAATTTCTTCCCAATAAGTATAGTTATATACAAAACAACAATTTCTGCCTCTTGTATCAGTAATAATAATTGTTACTATTTGATGAGTGCTTTCTAAATTTTCTCATATGTATATAAGAGGAGAAAATTGATTCCATTTTACAAATGTAGAAACTAAGGAATAGATACAGTAAATAACATATCCAAGTTCACCCCTTGGTAAATAATGAAGCAGAACTCTAATCCAAGTAGTTTGATTCCACGATGCACCTTTCTTAAATTATCACTTTCTTAAAGTATCACTGCTATCTCTCCACTATAGAGCCAATTGAACTATTACTTTTTTTTTTTTTTTTTTTTCGGTACGTGGACCTCTCACTGTTGTGGCCTCTCCCGTTGCGGAGCACAGGCTCCAGACACGCGGGCTCAGCGGCCATGGCTCATGGGCCCAGCCACTCCGCGGCATGTGGGATCTTCCCAGACCGGGGCACGAACTCATGTCCCCTGAATCGGCAGGCGGACTCTCAACCACTGCGCCACCAGGGAAGCCCGAACTATTACTTTTTAAAATGTCTGTTTTCTGCCTTTATTTTCAGAGGAAAACATTCTTTTTTAAGTTTTCAGGTTTCTTCGTTTTCTTGCTGAACATCTTAAAACATATATGAAAGAACTAAACATCTGTCTCATCTTTCCATTAGGACATCTATTTGGTTTTTCTGTTTACTACTTGTTTTTCTAGTAAAGGTAATCTGGGTTAGGGAAGAAAAGGGAATGAAAGCAATATCTATTAAAATTTTATTTTGCAATAGATAACTGGGGTAAGGGCTTTATGAAATTATTTAATCCTCATGATAAATTTGTGACATTGTTATTATGATTCAATTTATGAAATAGGAAACTGAGGTTTTGGGAACTGTTATAAAATACCTCACTTCACTCAGATAATAAGTGAGGGGAGGCGGCTAGAGGCAGGACTGCACATGAGCCAAGGCTCCAAGCCTTTTGAACATACTTTTGTCCAACCTGATTTCACTTACAAAATAATTCAAAAACAACATTATTAAGAATTTCAAGATGGCAACCATAGATCGTTAACCCCAAGTACAGGACTCTTCTGAGTATGGGACCCTGTGTGAGTTTGCTATTTGGATGCTCATGAAGCTAGCCCTGAGTAATAAGTCTACTCTTTTGACTTCTCCTATCTGTGGAAAGTCTTTTGTCTTTAGGGAAGGATACACTACTGAAGGTGCAATGTATCTTTCTACTTCCATTTTTAAAATCATCTACCACAGGACTGGCACAGTATCCTGCTTTCTAGTTTCCATCAATCATCTGATGGGACAGGGTGTTATTTCTGAGTGGAAATAGTGAGGAGCTCAGCAGTGTGGCCTTTATGGCCTCTGATTGAGGACATCCCTAAGACCTTTAAAGTTGCTTCTCTAAGAATGGGTCCTGTAAATATTCTATAACAAGACTTACCTGTCAATAAACAAGGTGTATGTAGATAACAAGATGCATGTAGATAACAAGATGTATGTAGATGCAGACCTAAATGTATTAGCATTTATTTATTTATTCCTTCATCCTTCAAATATTCTTAAGTACTATATTAGGTGCTAGATATGTAATTGTTTAAAAAAGACAATTCTATATCATATTAATACTGAAAAATATGATTGAAACAAGTATACAAGTACATGTATACTGTAATTACACATTGCTATGAAAGAAAAATAAAACAGTGTTTCATGTAATGAAAAAGTGGAATGATGACTTGCATTTGGTTAGTGTTGGGGCTTGCTGAGAAAATACTGTTTTAGTTTAAAAGGATGAGAAGGCTCTAGTTGCAGAAAGAGTTAGGAAAAGAAGTATTCCAGGTACAAAAAACAGAATGTTTAAGTTCTAGGTAAAAAGGAACTCAAGTTTGTTTAAGAAATTAAAAGAAAGAAAACCAAGGTTAGATGGAACATCATGAACAATGGGGAAAATGGTGAGAAACCATTTTGGAAAGTAGAGAAGGGTCAGAACAGCTGGTCCATGTTATGGAAATTGGATTCATTCGAAGTTCAATAGAAAGGCACCAAAGGGTTTTAAGCGTGAGTGTTGCATTGTTTGATTTTTATTTTATGATTCTTCTGGCTGCTTTGTGAAGAGTAGATAAGAAGGAGCAAAAGGGGAAGCAGGACGCTGTCCTAGCTTGACTAAGTAAGGGTAGTGAGAGGCGGATGGCAGGATTTGTTGTAGAAAATGGAACTGATAGGATTTAGTGATGTACAGCTTTGGTGTCTGAGGGTGGGGCTTTCTAAGATGAACTTGATAGGTGCCATTTACTGAAATCATGATGACTCTGTAAAGGACAGCTTCGGGGAAGGATGCAGAGGTGGTCAGGGCTCGAGCTGGGGCAAGTGCAGTGTGAAATTTCTGTTGCCTGCTAGTTAACTAGTGTTAGCTCTACTCTTCTACTTTTTGAAATCCTTCGCATCCTGCAAGGCTCAGTGGTAGTGTTAGAATCTCCAAGGTGCTTCCCTGACTACTGCCCCCACCCCAATCCTACCCCCAGCTCCCCCAGTGCAGACTGTACTTTTCCTTCTCCTGAGCACTCATGTGCATTCTTTTACCCCAACTGAGTCATTATTTTATTGTGCCTTATAGCATAGGGAGTTAACCACTGCACAGAGAACTTTGAAAGTAGGGAGTCATCTTTATATCTCCAGTGACTTGCACTGGCTTTGTAGATGGCAATTTTGTGTGGCTTTTTAAATTGATTATTACCTCATGGAACTTAGCATACCTGTCCCATCAAGTCCATGTGTTTTTTCTTCTTGCTTGCTTTTATTCTGTTCTTGCTTATCTCATCTGTCTGGCCTTACAAACATATCACATTTAATAACAAGTGTCTTTACATTCAAATTCCTTAAGTACTAGGCTTTTGAACTTCTTAATATCTTAGGATCAGATCTAAAAAGTCACACTTGCCTATTTAGTATCTCACAACAGCTAAATTTATCTCAAAACTATATTTTTTGTAATCGTTGCTTTTGTTATGATGGAACTGCTCTCCATTTCTACTCACTTTTTTTTTTCATCTTTACTGGAGTATAATCGCTTTACAATGTTGTGTTAGTTTATGCTACACAACAAAGTGAATTAGCTATATGTGTACATATATCTCCATATCCCCTCCCTCTTTAGGCTCCCTCCTACTCTCCCTATCCCACCCCTCTAGTTTGTCACAGAGCATCGAGCTGATCTCCCTGTGCTATGCAGCTGCTTCCCACTTTATTTAAGCAGTTGCACCAGTTATCACTCTAGAGGCATCTATATGTTAACATCATGGAGGGCTGTAGCTATTTGAATAAAGTATAGCCTGTTACTGTAAATTTATGTCTGGACCTGGTCCCTTTTATCTGTATTTAATCATTTGGTTTTCTCTCTATTGTTAACTCATACAGCATGCTTACTGAGTCTTGTATTTCTTAAATCGGAGCAAAACTCTTATACTGCACACACACACATACACACACACACACAACACACAAATTTCAGCGGTATCAGCAGCTATGCCATCTCTATGCTTAATCTTATAAAATCTGGAAATGCATGGATCATCAATTTTACATTTACTTGACCCTAACTAATATCCATTTGATAGGTTTATAGAGCTTTGTTTTCACATACTTTGAACTATACACCAGTTCAGTTCAAAGGGGAGAAACCAAGGTCCATTGATATTCATTCACGAAAGTTTTATTGATTTATAAATGCAACAGAGGGTTTGATGTGATTAATGGAAGAGGAAGAAGAGACTGTAGGAGTCACACTGAGGCTTGGCTACATGGTTCTCTAGCTGGGGAAAGAAGACGAGCTGAAAGTGTGAGTGTCTAGATGTGAAGAGACACATCCATAGCCTAGGAGAGTGGCAATCATGATGAAGTGGAAAGCTTGATACAATGGAGCACCATAATCTGGTTGCCTAATGCATTTCTGGATAAAGTGCAGAAATGCATTAATATACA